>NC_050466.1:12057210-12657210 GCF_903995425.1 Onychomys torridus | reverse complement strand
AACAAAGGATTTGAGAGGTGTAGTTAGCACATGTCTATAATCTTATTACTCAGGAAGTAGAAGCAGGAAGATTAGTTTAAGGCCAGTCTCAGCTACATAGTGAATTTGAGGCCCAGTGTCTTGTCCAGGCTGGCTAACAACTCACAATCCTTCTGCCACAGCCTCCTGAATAATGGAGTTACTAATGTGCACCATCTCATACACAGCCGAAATATTGTGTTGAGCCAAAAAGCACTGAAATTATCCAAGGCCAATGAATGGAGTATATTAAAAGGATACAAAAGATAGCCTGAAGGGCTAAACATGAGACATGGTGAAATCAGAAGAAATAATTACAGCTTATTAGAACACACTGAATATATAAAAACCCTTGAGTCTGCAATGGTATTTAGACAAAAAAGGAACAAAACTCACTAGACACTACTGCCGGTTGCTAGGGTGCCAATTCATTATTCTGAAAATTGATGCTTATTTTCCCTCTTTATTCTACTTTTCTGATATGAAACATATTTCAAGTCAACTAAACAGTGCTGTGTACAAGGTGTTCTCATAACATCTACTAATAAATGTAGAGGTGGTGATATAACCAGAAAGTGATCATTTTGTAACTCTTATTAAAATAATTAGTTAAGGAAAAAACTCCTATGGTTTTAGCATCCTACAGGGGACTCACATTGAAACGTCACCACCACCTGAACCTGCTGATGACTTAGCATGAATCTTAGTGGACTGAAAATTCTAATCAAACATCATGGGTATTTACATTTAAAGCAACAAGAAACAGTGTAACCTATGAAGTATTCTTGCAAAAAAAAAAGCCTAAATGTAAACAAGGTTTTGATTTAACTCCTATGAGAAATATAGTGGGACAAGTTAATCCCATGAACGCTAAAGGACAACTGACCAAACTTCATTAATAAGAGAGGAATGAAACAAAAATAAAGAAGAAAAAATTCCTGTTTTTTTTTTTTTTTTTTTTAAAGATTTATTTGCCGGGCGTTGGTGTCGCACGCCTTTAGTCCCAGCACTCGGGAGGCAGAGCCAGGTGAATCTCTGTGAGTTTGAGGCCAGCCTGGGCTACCAAGTGAGATCCAGGAAAGGCACAAAGCTACACAGAGAAACCCTGTCTTGAAAAAAAAAAAGATTTATTTATTTATTATGCATACAGTACTCTGCCTGCATGTGTCCCTGCAGGCCAGAAGAGGACACCAGATCTCATTATGAGTGGTTGTGAGCCACCATGTGGTTGCCGGGAATTGAACTCAGGACCTCTAGAAGAACAGTCTGTGCTCTTAACCACTGAGCCATCTCTCCAGCCCTGTTTTTTTTTTAAATTTATTTATTTATTATGTATACAGAAGAGGGCACCAGATCTCATTACAGGTGGTTGTGAGCCACCACGTGGTGCTGGAAATTGAACTCAGGACCTTTGGAAGAACAGTCTGTGCTCTTAACCACTGAGCCATCTCTCCAGCCCCCTGCTTTTTTAAAAAGGTTTATTTATTTATTATGTGTTCTGTCTAAATGTATGCCTGCAGGCCAGAAGAGGGCACCATATCTCATTACAGATGGCTGTGAGCCACCATGTGGTTGCTGGGAATTGAACTCAGGACCTCCGGAAGACTGGAAGAACATTCAGTGTTCTTAACCTCTGAGCCATCTCTCCAGCCCTGTTTTTTTTTTTTTTTATTATGAGATACAAGATATAAAACAACAAATTACAAATGGGCCCACTTTTAGGCCTGAATTGAATTAACTGCAAAATGACATAAAGAATATGACAATGAAGATAATTTGCATCTGAGTATTAAAGGATAGTTAAGGAACTACCATTAACTGTTAGGTGCTATAATGCAGTATGGTTACTCAAGAAAGCATGTTTTAAATTTTGCTTTATTTGAGATAAACAAATATTTGGGAATGAAATGTCAAGAAAAAAATAAAATTGTATTAGAATATTTCAGTGAAAAGAGAGGCTAAAGGTTTTTTTTTGTTGTTGTTGTTGTTGTTGTTGTTTTGAGACAGTCTTAACTCTATAACCCTGGCTAGCCTGGAACTTACTATGGAACCCAGGCTGTCCTGAACTTTGTGGCAACCTTTTTTCTCACCTTCCAAATGCTGAGATTATAAGCACGAGTTTAGCTAGCAAGATGTTTTAAAAGTCTGACAAAAGTTGATGGAAATAGGGGTTGGAACACAGGGGTTCATTAAATTTTATTTTTTAAAGATTTACTTATTTTATTTTAATGAGTATTTTCCTTGTATGTACATATGTGAGGTGAGGGTGTGAGATCCTCTGGAACTGTAGTTATGGATGATTGTGAGCCATATGTGGGTGCTGGGAACCAACCTTCAGTCCTTTGCAAGAGCAACAAGTATTATTAACCGCAGAGCCATCTCTTGAGCCCCAAATTCTATTTTTGAATAGAGGTAGTATGTCTAGAAAGTTACAGAAGATAATTTTATTCTTCCTTAATTTTGGTATTGGAGATTGAATCCAGAGCCCTGGTTTTGTAAGGCAAGCACTCTACCCCTGAGATGTGTCCCTAGTCTCTCTTTCTTTTAAATTAGGTATTTATTATTGACAGTTCTTGTTTTCTATAGAGAATATAATCTAGAATTCAGAAAGAACTAAATAAACAGGTATATTGGTTGATATTCTTTAATAGAATATGGTGAATTTCCAATAAGTGGCTTAATAATTTTCTAAGACAGTAATACCAATAAGACAGGTATGTAAATGTGTCAGTTTACACTAGGATAATCCTAAAATTTAAGAAAATATGATAATGACAGTGTATTCCTTAATTAGCCCTATGTGTCTAATGATGCTTACTGAAATTACTGTGATTACTTCTAAGTGAATTATGAGGTCAACAAGGATACTGGTCATGTTTTAGTGTTTCAGTGTAAACTTCATATTCAAATACTCCACAATAGCTTTAAATCTAGGCATCTCAGCTGTCATGAACAAACCACTATCCTGCATCACTTAGATTAGAGCAACAGCCTATCTGGTCTCTCTGCTTGTATCCTACAACAACCAGAGTAATAATAATTGCATTTTAAAAGGATTATGGCATTCCTCTGTTCTAAAACAGCCAGTTAAATATGATCTCTATTTTTCTTATTTTATATTGCTCTAAAAATATGTGACAACTCAAAGCAATAACATTAATAATCCATTATAACAATGCATCATAATAAACATAATAGTAAAAGAAATGATAAGGGATACAATATGGGAAGGGAGATCTGAAAGTATGTTAGCAGGTTTTTATACTATGAGTTAAGTTGAAGAATATTAGAAGGTAGATGTAAATTACCTAAATTTTAATTTACTTCTATGAAACTAAATTTTATAAAAACATGTAAAATTAACAAGTCAATAGAAGGTTAAGTGGAATTATAAAAATGCTCAATTACATGGAAAAAGAGGTAACAAAAATATAACAGAAAAAAAGCTAGCAACATGATAGACTTTGATCCAACTTTATCAATAATATCCAATATGAATGCTAAACACAGCAGTTAAAGGAAAGACTATTAGACTGTCTGAAAAGCAGAAACCAACTATATGCTATCAAAAAATGTAACTTAATTATACAGATTTGATAAAAAAAGATATAGAATACTAATCAAACTAAAACAGTAATTTTAGATAAAATTGATTTTAGAAAAGGAAGACAGTCAGAGATAGGGGGTGCTATTATATAATCAAGGCTTTTCCAAAGAAGATGTAAGAATCCTAATACATATGCAATTACTAGACCTCCAAAGTACACAAGGTGAATCCCCATAGATTAGAAAAGAGAAATACACAAATCCTCAGTGACACCTATAGAGTTCAACATTTCTCTCATTAAGGTATCAAATAAGTAGGCATAAAATTAAGAAGAGAGATGACTTGCATATTATTATCAACTAAGTTGACATAGTAGATATTTATATACTATTCTATCAAGCAACTGATTTTACATTATCCTCACACAAGCATGAAATACAAATAAAACAGACTGTAGCCTGTGTCATAAAACAAGTTTAACTAACTGTAGAAAACAGTATGTTTGTCTTTTTCAGGGTATATGCACTTGGAAGCCAGCAGAGGATGCCCTACAGTTTTAGTTATAGGCATTCCTGAGCCACCCAACATGAGTACTGGGAATTGAACTCGGGTTCAAGTGATCCTAATGACTGAGCCATCTCTCCATTCCCCAATTTTTGTTTTTCTTTTCTTTTTCATTTTTTTGAGACAGTATTCTAATAGGTAATCCAAGTTGATCTTGAACTCACATATAGCCTATGCTGCCCGATACTCATGATCCTTGTGTCTCAGGAATGTGCCACTTCTATTAGCTTTAAAAATACTTCTCACTAAATTAAATGTCAAGTTATTTCCTCTATAAAGGACCAGATAAAAAAATTTTAGGTTTTTTGGACTATACATTGCCTGCCACGAAATACTCTTTGGTTGTAGCACAAAAGCAGGAGAATAGATAAAAGAATGAATATGGCCATTACTCCCATAAAACTTCATTTTCTAATGCAAGCTGTGGGCTGTATTTTGCCACTTCTTGAACTGAATGAATATGAAAATATAATGTGTTGAAAGTTTTAGAATACAGCTAAAGTCATACTTATAGGAAAACAATCAGTATTAAATACATATATAGTAGATCCTCATTTGCCTACTTGCTGAAATTCTTCTGTAACTACCTCTAAGTCCCTTAAGTGTGTAAGTCCCTTCCTCATTAATACTTGCTCTCCTTTTGTGGCTGTTCTCAGACATGCTTGCTGTTCATGTTCCCAGCAGAGTGAGCTTCAGTCTTCTTATTTTATTTTATTTCTGAGATTCCCTACTCATTTTGGTGTTGACATAGTCCCAAAACTTGGTGTCCATTGTACCTAAATGAGGAAGGTTGTGCTATGCTTCATAAGAACATGTGTGTACATGTGCTTCACTCAGGCATGCTGTTAGCTGTAAGTTTTCAAAGTCAAAAATCATACTAAAATCTGTAATTTATGCTCAAACTTTAAGAAGCTAGAGAAAGAACAATCATATCTAATGTTAGTGAAAGTAAGGAAATAATAAATGTGAGTATAGAAACCTAATGGAATTGAAAAGAAAATTGAAAGGCAAAACACTTCTCTGAAACTATCAATAAAATTAGAAACATCACATGAAAAGGTTCTGAATGTCACTAATCAAGAAAATGCAAATCAAATCCATGATTAGACATCAACTTCACATACATGTTAGGTGAGGATGTGGAGAAAGAAGAATCTTTGTGCACCACTAGTGGGAATTTAAATTGTTACAGCCATTATGAAAATACTTCTCAAAAAAAAAAAAAAACCAAAAACAACAAAAAAACAAACAAACAAACAAAAAAAAAACCATCCATATAATCGAGCAATCCTACTTCTGGGTATATATTCCAAAGAAATCAAATCACTACCCAGAAAAAAAAATCCGGCATTATTGAGGCATTATTCACTATAACCAAGAAATGGAATCAAATTTAAGAGTCTTGTTGACAGATAGGTGGACAAAAAGTATGATATGAACTACTCTTGGTGGCTTATGTCTTTAATCCTAGCACTTGGAGGACAGAGGCAGGCAGATCTCTGTGAGTTCCTGGTCATCCAGGCTAGAGACTGGAGAAACTGCAAGATGCTGGTTACATCATATAAACTAGTGTAGTTATATGATTAGCAAGTTGGGGCTGCATATATAGCTTGAGCTATCTCCTATCTAGAATGCACAGCACAACCACACACAGGCTGCAAAGCCTAGAAATCTGAGTTCAATCCCCAGAACTCAATAAAGGTAGAAACAGGGAAGTGACTTAACAGCGTTGTCCTCTAACCTCTTTAGTTGTACCTTGGAACATGCACCCACATACATACATACATATAATAATAATAATAATAATAATAATAATAATAATAATAATAATAATATTTTAAACAAAAATTTAAAGATAATTATATGAGGTAACTGTGGTAACCATTTATAATATAGGGATAGGTAAAGTCACTAGATTATACACTTTAAAATGTAATATCTGGCAATTATGTATCAATAAAGCTGAAAACAAAAACTACCAAACAAAACATAAATCTCTAGATTGATGGGAAAAAGAGAGTAAAAGTCTGACAACCTGCATTTGATCCCTGGTACCCACATGGTAGAAGAGAATCTGCTCCCATTAAGTATCCTCTGACTTTTACATTTGTCCTGTAGACAAATGTGCCCCCACTGCAATGCAAGATAAAAAAGTAGAGCAGATACCATCTCATGCTGAGCCTAGGCTGTGATGTAAAGAGAAGGGTATTTCACTTCTTCTACAAAACCTTCCTAACCTGAGAAAACCTCAGACAATCCCCAACAGAACAATATTCTTCACACCAACTGGAAGTGTTTCAAAGTTTGAGGAGATTCAGGAAACATAGCAACTAAAGCCAATGTGGGATCTAGAATTGAATTCTGGAACTGAAACTTGTTGATAAACATCTGGTGAAATGAGAACAGACTGTATTAGTTAACATTTTACCAATGTAAATTTCTTGGTTTTGACTATTTGGCTATGTTAACATTTGGAGAAGCAGGTAAAGGGTATACAGAAATTCTTGGTACTGTCTTTGCAAAGTTTCTGTAAATTTAAAAGTATTCTAAAAACATATTAAAAATAAAAAGCATGAAAATTCAGACTAAATCTGTAGTTAGTTAAGCATTTTGGTTGGTTAAGCATTCAGGCTGTGGAGCAACACATTTCAGCTAAGAGCCATTGGGATGAGGACTCAGAAGCTTCCAGCCTGAGGAAAAAGGATCACCTGAGGAACTAGCAAGGTGAGATAGCTGTGGCTTGTTCTGCTTCTCTGATCTTCCAGCATTCACCACAATAACTGGCCTCAGGTTTGATTTCATTAATAAGACCTTTTAAGATTCCTGCCACATAAATCATCAAACCTGGAGTGGCCTACACATCACCATTTTGTCTGACTGCCCTATACTAGTGTTCATATCTCATCTACTGTTTTTATTGAAGAAAATTAACCTCCAAAACAAAGGAAAACAAGTCTAATTAGTGCTCAGGACCATTTGAGAAACTACCAAAATGTTGATTCCAAGGACATATCATAAAGGCTTCTAAGATAGTAGGAAATTTACATTTTTAAACACATCCCAGATGGTTTTGAGGATTAGTCAGATTTGGAAGTCCTGGAATGGAAAACCACAGATTCTCTTATTAATAGTCAAACAATAATATTTATTAACTAAAAAGAGTTAACTAAATGAACTAAATTGTGATTAAAGACTAGTTTAGATTCAGCTATGAATTACAATAAAAGTGAATTTTCAAGATCAAGCCTATGCTTTTAAATAATTGGTTTTCAACTAAGAACTTATTCTGTCTCCTTAAGAGACATCAGGCAATGTCTAAAGACATTTTTGATGTTGTTGCTACAATTAAAGAAATGTGTATCAAGAGGGCAGGAGCCATAAATGCTGTTCAACATTCTATAATGCACAGACCAGTCCTACTCAAGACAATGACCTGCCTGAGAAGAGGGTCCAGTCCACCCTGTTAAAATATTAGGACCAAGTCTGCTTGCTATTCCACATGATGTAATATACTCACTATTGGGAAGATTGAAATATTTTCTCCATTTTTGGAGGGTTTGAGAATAATATAAATTTTGAAAGTTTCTATTTTACTTTTAATTATTTTATGTGTTTATGTGTTTTGCCTGCATGTATGTGTGTGGACAATGTGCATGCAATGCCTTTGGAGGCCAGAAGAGGGCATCAGATCCATAGGAACTGGAATTACAGACAGTTGTCAGCCACCACTGAGACTAGAACCTAGGTGGTCTGGAGAAACAGCCAGTGAGTGCTCTTAAGCGTCGAGCCATTACTCCAATCCCTCCAATTTTTAATTAAAAAAAAAACTCACATTATAGAAACACTGAAAGAATAGAATAAATATCCATCTTACCTTTAACTATAGTCACCACATAGGCTTTTTAAAAAAAAAAAAATTGTTTGTGTATTTATTTCTTTTTGGAGATGTGAATGTGTGTGTGGGGGGGGGCGCTCATCACCATGGCACACTTTTGGAGATCAGAGGACAACTTGTGGGAGTTAGTTCTCTCCTTTCATGTGGGACCCTGAGGCTGAACTCAAGGTCATGAGGCTTGGTGGCAAGTGCTTTTACTCATTGAGTCATCTTGCTGGCCCCTACATACTATACATCGTGTACACACACATGCTTTATTTTTGTTTTGCTGACACCATGATACTCAGCACGCATATCCTACCTAACCACAATACTATTTCCATACCTAAGGAAATTAAACAACTCCTATCACCTTCAAATTCCTAGTTTAAAAACTACCTTTGTAGCCCACTTCACATCAACCCCATATCAAATCAAGGTTCTCTCATTGCATTGTTACATCTCTTCAGATTATTTTAATCTAAAAGAGTTCCCTTATTTGAAGAAAGGTAGCTAGCTATCTTTATAGAATGTCTTGTATTTTAGACTTGGTTGTTTCCTTGTGGTGTCATGTAATTAACTTTCCTTCCTCCCTCCCTCCATCCTTCCTTCCTTTTTCTTTCTTTCTTTTTTTTTCCTGACAGGGTTTCTCTGTGTAGTTTTGGTGCCTGTCCTGGATCTCACTCTGTAGACCAGGCTGGCCTTGAACTCACAGAGATCCACCTGGCTCTGCCTCCTGAGTCCTGGGATTAAAGGCGTGTGCCACCACCGCCCAGCTGTAACTTTCTTATCTTAGTTCAGTTATCATACAGATTGAAAAGATTCCCTTTCTCCAGATTTAAAAAAGAATAAAGAAAGACAAAAGAGGCAGGAGGCAGAAGGCAAGAGAGGCAGCATATAATCATAATGTTCACTGCATCTCTTTGGTGTTTTGCTTGTTTTGTTTTTGTTTTTGAGACAGGATTTTACTATACACTCTTGGCTGTCCTGGAACTCACTCTGTAGACCAAGCTGGCCTCGAACTCACAGAGATCCACCTGCCTCTGCCTTCCTAGTGCTGGGATTAAATGCATACGACACCACTGCCCCATCCCTCTTTTGTGAAATGGTCCCAAGCAGCTCAAGCTGGTCCTGAACTCATCATATAGCTAAGGATGGCCTTGAACTCATGAATTCCTCTTTCCTCTACCTCCCAAGTACAGGGATTACAGGTGTGCACTACATTGCTCAGGCCTTTCCTTTCGCACAGGTGCATAACAGTTGTTAAATTACCTGCATTATTCTTTGTGGGGTTTATTTATTTATTTATTTATTTTGGTGCTGGAAATGGAATCCAGGTCCTCAAACATGCTAGGCACCCTTATACCAACCCCCATTATTCTTTTTAATGGTCAAACTGTCCCCAAATGCAAACTCCCTCAAGCTGATTCTTTTGACCTGACATTACTGCTTTAGTCTGAGTACTTCCTGTAGGCATCTTTGCATTTTTAAAAATTTATTTTTATTTTATGTGCATTGGTGTATGGGTGCCGGGTCCCCTGGAACCGGAATTACAGACAGCTGTGAGCTGCCATGTGGATGCCAGGAATCGAACACAAGTCCTCTGGAAGAGCAGTCAATGCTCTTAATCACTGAGCCATCTCTCCAGCCCCGGCATCCCTGTTTTTTAAGACTTGTTTGTATGACATTTATTTCCTGAAATTCCCATAACATCTGCTCACTGGTTTTAGTTCTACTTTTTCTAGCAACAAAACACTTTACTACTTCCATGTAAAACGTTGTATTATTTAAAGACAGATACTGTTTAGGTTGAAGCAATCCTATAAGATTTATTTACTAATATTATACAAATATATAAATCCTTGATTCAGATTGCTGACTTTAACTCTAACCCTAACACTTTAGGATATTTTTTAGACTTACGGCTCAATTCCATTCCTAAAAGTTGATGAGGTTCATTTTCAAGATTTCATTTGAATGTTCCTATGTCAAAATATATTCTGAGGTAGACTCAAGCACTGGATTAAGTCCTTCTACTACTACAATAATTAAAAAAAAAAAAGGATATGAAATACTGTGCTAACACTTAACAGCCTAATTACACAAAGCATCACTGATTAAAATTATCCTAATAGTCCTCCAATGCTGTTTCCATACACATTTTGAGTTCATTATAATTTATTTATACATAAAGAACACACATACAGATGTTCCCTGTCTGTAGGGTATACCTAATTAGCATTCCATATTGCTATTGATACTGACTTAGAGCCTTGAGCAAACAATGTCCCTCCTCCCAACAGATGGACAATACTTTGACCTCCAGTGTCAGTATGCTTATAAGAAAATACAGGTTGCCGGGCATTGGTGGCACATGCCTTTAATCCCAGCACTTGGGAGGCAGAGGCAGGTGGATCTCTGTGAGTTCGAGGCCAGCCTGGTCTCCAAAGCGAGTTCCAGGAAAGGTGCAAAAGCTACACAGAGAAACCCTGCCTTGAAAAACAAAAAACAAAACAAAACAAAACAACAAAAAAAAAAAAAAAGAAAAAAGAAAATACAGGCAAGCAGCAGCCCTTCAGCAGGATACATACATTCTAGCTCCTCTCTTGTGCACATTTCTTCAATATCTGAAACTTATTGGTGGTATTTACTTAATAGGGAAAATTATAATTTTTCATGAGAAGTTAATTATATGAAAACAGAAAATAGTGACTTTATATTTCTTACTTCTTTTTCAGTACAGCTAAAGCACATCTTTATCATGTACTTTGCAACAGTACAAAGGTAAAATAATAATAAAATGAAAACTAAAATAATATAGAAATGTGACTAAGAACACAAACAGGAAAAAAGTGAATTATACAGGGCTTCTTGGGTATTGGAAAAACACAAAACAAAAGAAGAAGAGAAAGCAACATAGAAGAGAAATATTAAGAGAGTCAATCAAGAAAATAAGCACAAAAGTAGCCCAGTCATCTGGAAAATACCTTTGTTCAGAAGAAGAAAAAAGTCAGATGCCTTTTCTCGGAAAACCCTTTGGGCATCTTCGGCTTTCATTGACACTTCCTTTGTTTGCACCAGGCAAAACCCTTTCCCAACCATCTGTGGAGAATAAAATTTCATTCAGATTTTAAAATGAACCTCTGGGATGAAAACAAGGTTTTGTCACTTGAGCATTTTTCTGTATATAATACAACACAGCATTCTGATTTTTGTTTTAGTTCTGAGTAATTCACACTCTGCTGTTGTTTCTTTACAACTACTAAACAGAAGCTTAATTTGATGATACAGTAAATGTTCAGTGAAAAATGCCATAGTTCATTACAATCAACATAATTTGTTAAATCCATCACAGCAATTTGTATAGTATAGTGCAAGAATGATAGACCACATGTATGAGAGCATTTACTATGTACATAAAGTTTTCTGAACATTATGTATTTTATATATATTTATATAAATATACATTTAACCTTTCATGAGATGGGTACTACCACCATCTTCCTTGTAGACATGAGACAACTAAGATATATCATGGTTAAGATCATATAACTATTAGTCAACAGAGCTTTGATTTTAATTCAAGTTAATGTGATGGTGGATTAAAGACTTCTTTTTTAGGCTAGGTGCTGGAGGCTCAGTTGTTTGATCCCAACACTCAGGAGGCACAGGTAAGAAGATCTCTGAGTTCAAGGCCAGTCTGGTATACAGAGCGAGTTCCAGGACAGCCAGGCCCACAAAGAGAAACCATGTCTGAAAAAAACAAAACAAACAAACAAACAAAAAACAATGGAGAATTCTTTCTTAAAAAAATCAGTTACCTACATATCATTATAAATTTGTATTTACTTGACTGCAGACATTTTCCAATTTATTCTATAAAATCAGGGGCAACAGCTCATAATATTTCATGCTAAATTGAATGAAACTCAAATCCTATTTCAGAATTCTCACTTAGTGTGGCCTCAGACAAGAAGATACATTAAAAATTACGAGAAACCCTGTGGACATTATTACTAGACAGTAACTGTAAAGAGTTAAAATATCAGAATAAATCTCATCACTGTTTCTAATTTTATAGACAGATATAAACTAAAAAAAAAAAAATGCTTAAATGGCCAAGCATGTTGGTTCACGATATAATCCTAGTGCTCAAGAGGTCAAGGTAGGAGGATCAAAAATTCAAGGCCATCTTTGGCTACACACCCAGCTTAAGGCCAACACAAGCTGAATAAGACATTTTCTCAAAAAAAAAAGAGATTAATTGAAAATATCATTGTCTAAAACAAAACATGAACTATGAAGCTGTATCTACCTTAATATTTTCACTGAAGATGTTTAGAGGCTCTTTTACATGAAAATCATATGTACCTAGAGTTTTCCTGCCTGGCCCAGTCAGGACAAATCTCTCTTACCCGCCAGTCCCACAGTCGCTCAGACCCAACCAAGAAAGCACACAGAAACTTACATTGTTTAGAAACTGTATGGCTGTGGCAGGCTTCTTGTTATCTACTTCTTCTATCTTAAATTAACCCATTTCTGTTAGTCTATACTTTGCCACATGGCTTGTGGCTTACCAGTGTCTTTACATGTTGCTTCTCATGGCAGCGGCTGGCAGTGTCTCCCTCCAGCCTTCTACTTCCCAGAATCCTCTTCTCTCTTGTCCCGCCTATACTTCCTGCCTAGCCACTGGCCAAACAGCATTTTATTTGTACAGAGCGATATCCACAGCACTTCCCCTTTTCTTTTTTTTTTTTTAAGGAAGGTTTTAACTTTTACATAGTAAAATTACATATAACAAAACAATTATCAAGCAAGAATTATAGTTACAATATTAAAGAAGATATCCTATCTATCTTATATTTGTGAGTCTAAGGTTTTATATCTAACTTATCTTGTATCATAACTGAGGAAATTATAACTATCTAGTCTTCAACCACATCAAAGACCTCAGAAGGATATAATATTACCTGAGAACCAGGAGAAGGATGCAAGCAACTTTCGGGAGTCTTGCAAGAGTAGACAGAGACAGCTGGCAGCCTGGACAGTCACCTAATGTTCCTTTATAAAGTTGGGGCATTTGTCTTCAGCCCACAGGGCTAGAGTCTCTCGGTCACTTCTCTCAGTGTCCTGTAGAATGTCTGGCAGTTTCCTCTGCGAAGCAGGAACCTGAAGGACCATTTTGTCAAGCAAAGTTTAGTGGTCACCTTTCTATGGGTCCTGCATGTCAAGTTGATCAAGCAGTCCAGGCAAGAACAGTTTCTTGTCCAAATGGCTATTTTTGCCAAGGTGAAGATAAACTCCATATGAAGTGTCTTCAATGCCCATCTTCCTCTCTGAAGTAAATCGGTGCTGCCAGGAGCAGACATACATGTCTCACTGTCCAGAAAGTCTAAATTTTAAAAGTATTTTAAATGCCATATTCTGTAGGTCTTTGAAGTATTTGAAGATTACCTATCTATCTGAAATATGTCTATGTATATCTAGAAGACTTAACTAACATGGCTACGAGTATGATTATCATAGATGACTAATTATCAATCTATTTTTAATTATCCATTTCAATTTAAAATGAGCTATACAAACATAATACCTTAAACATGATTAGAAATATACACACAGTATAACAAAATTAACTTTAAGTTTGTATCAATAGACTAAAATCTATACCAATGTAAAACATTTTAAACAAGTTGTTGCTCTTTAGAAGTAAGTTTCTCAATCTACCCTTTCATCCTATTATATCTATATCATATCCCCTTTTTTCTTTAGAAAAAGATTGCATTTATAATCAACCTGTTTTAAATAAAATAGTGGTTTTTCTCTGTCCCACGCCAGAGGGCTCTTCTGATTTGGGACACAAGAATCTCTTAACCTTTTCTTTTAGCAATATGTCTGGGTTTAGAGAAGGAGTGAGCCAATTCCATCTCCAAAGACAGCTGGGAATTTGGGCGTAGTTTCTCTTACTACTTCCTGCTGGAGGGGGGGCGCTGTATCTTATGGGGACATAAAGAAAATTTTAGGATTATGAAGTAGTCCGTGAGGGTAAACCTCTGAGCCAGTTGCCTTGAAACCATTCTGGATGTTGGATCACCTGGGCCATGGTGTCATCAGAGACCTTTCAGGTGGTCTTGGCTGATCAAACCTGATGTACCTTAATCTGGAACAAATCCAAAGCCTCTGGCTTTCTGTGGAAACAAAAGCAGAGACTCCTTTCCAAAGCAACATATCCTTATATCCAAATTTTGAAGTCAAGGTACCTTTAAAATTTACATATTTGTTTAACTCAACAGTTTTTACGATCAAATCTTTTTCTGCAGTTAAAAATCCCAAAGACAAGACAAACCAGATTCTCTGTGTAATATCCATCTTTGTAAGACTGAAATGCCACTGTGGCTGCTGGCTCCACCCACCTCAGTTTCCCAACATGGCGGTGGTACAGTTTACCGACAGCTCTGGGTCTGGAGCCATGTGTACCATCAACTATCAGAAGCAGTTCCATCAAAGAAGTGCATAGCCCAGAAACCTTTTTTTTCTTTTTTTTATATTAGCAAAGGCTAAATCTACCACACAGCAGAGTAAAGTGCCGCTTGTAGATTCCTCATTCCCGCCACACTGCAGGTCAGACGCACACGCCAGGAACCCGCCATAGTAGTTCAAACCGGCAGGCTGCCGCTAACTTGAGAGAGACATTAGGAAGCTGTTTTTAGCTCCGTCTTAGAATTTTTTTTCTCAGGTTTTAGGTGGAAATTTTTGCCCCACGTTGGGCACCAATCATATTTCTGAAGACTTTTAAATTGTGGTGACAAACCAATTTCAATTATAAAATATACTTAATTCAAGCCTTGTTTACTCTAATTTATCCCAGAAATATATGTGATTCATATAAAAGCAAGCAAGTCTAAGCTGTCCTAACATGGTTGTGTTGTGAGAAAAACTTAACTTTTATTTTTTTCAGAACTAACTAGTTTCTTTGCTAACTCAAGTATTATTTAAAATAATATATAATCTCTCAACATAACATTTATGTCTGTTCCTTTTCCTAGCATGATGGATTGAGTCATGATGTGATTAAGACCATTAGTGTGTTAGTTGGGCTCCTTATGCCTTTTGTATTCATTAATGGTTTTGAGGATGCATGGAGTAAACTCACTGAAAACTCAATCACATATGAGCCAATGAATTCAAATATCATTGGTCACTTGCCAGTATTATGCTGTATACAAAGAAATTTTATACATTCCTTGTGAGAAAAAAAGCAAAAGAAAATAACAGCCATGGAACTTTTCAGAAAATCAACAGAAAAAGAAAAATCAAATTCACATCAAATGGAAAACTCTGGGGCCCATATGCATTTTACCCTTTCCAATTAAACAGAGGCATTACCTATGAATCCTCTGGAGAGGGAAATTGACTAACTTAACTATGGGACTGTGGCTGCCTGTGAAGTGCACCACCTGTGGGAATCATCTTTAACCTATTCCAAAGTTATCATCTTAAGTGAAGAAAATGCTTTATGGCTCATACTACAAACTTTTCAGGTGGGAAGGTGGGAGGAACTTTCCTCTATTTTAAATCTTTGTCATTTAAAAAAAAATAAAGTTTTACAATTAAAAATGTGTTGGTATTTTATTATTCAGCATGCTTTGATACTCTCAATATGTAATTTTCATTTTCAATTTCTTTCTTTTTCACTCTCTTCCTTTTTTTGTTTTTGTGTGAACCAATTAGTTTATTGGGCTTACTTACATAAGTAAGTAAGGCATAAGTGAGGCATTACAGGAACACTGGTGACCTCTAAACAACTTCATTTTAAATCATTTATTCCTTCATTTTGTGCTTTCAGAACTAGACGATACTAATGAAAGCATCTTTAGTTAGAAGTCCCCCGACTCAACAAGCTTTGGGTCACATTGCTACACCAAGCACTGGACAGCAAAACAGCTTTATGTTTAAGGGTTAGTACACAGAAAGACTATCAGTCTGTATGTATGTTTACCAGCTAGCTAAGAGACCTTTGCCAAGTTACTTACCCTGTCTGTGGTTCACAGGGTTGTTTTGAACACTGGGTTAATTCATGTAAATCCCTTTTAACAGTGCCTGACATATAGCTAACATTATGTAAGAGTAGTAAGCTACTATTATTAGTAGTATTGTAGGATTTTTATTTTGCATTCCAGAAGGACATTTAAAGAACATCACTCTTCTAAGTCATATTCTTGCAAAGGCCATTTCACACATCAGATACCAAAAGTCAAAGAGTTCAGAACATTGATGACTCAAAGACTGTGCTAATGGCTTTTTTTTCTTTAAACATGTTAAAATATCTGTGTGTGGACTCCTGATTATCTACCAAAATGGAGTTTAACTTGAATGATTAAATGTTCTGAAAATTATATGTAGTAAAAATTCATCATACAAAAGAAATTTGCCAGACAACATGATGAAGATATTTACTTCTCAGATGTTGAATTAACATGTGACTAGATAATGCAAAGGCTACAAGCACATTTTACAAAACTTACAGCATGCTTCTTATCATGTTGCCGTAACAAAAAAAAAGTCAACATCTTAAGCCAGACACAATGGCTTAACCCACTGGGATGCAGAGGCAGGAGGATTGCTGGAAGTTCAAGACACAGTCCTGCTCTACATAGTAAGTTTTAGGTCAGGCAGGGCTACACAGAGAGACCTTGAATTAAAAAAAAAAAAAACGAGAAAAGAAAAAAAATATCATAATTATACTTTAGCTTCAATAGTTTTAAAAGCTGTACCACAAAATATACTTTGTAGATGCCAGATATGGGTTCTCTGCATTACAGATGAATACCTACAGGGAGATATTTCTTTATACTTCTTGTCAACACCATCACTCCTTTTGGTATGCTTCAACTTTCAAACAATCCGCTTAGAAAGAAACTTACATATCCACCTCTGGAAGCTTGAATTTGAAGTTTAAACAGATTCCTACTGGATAAATTCTGTTCAATATGTCTTCCTACTGGTGTACCTACCAACAAAGGAACAACTGCTTCTGGAGCCTTGACCTCTCCCTCCTCAAATGCTCTGAGGGGAAGCTGCTATGCATTAACCCTTCTCTGCTTAATGAACTCACTGAAAGCCACCACTCAAAAAGTCTTGGAGATTTTGCCATTCCAATCCCCATCTTATTTATATTATTTGTATATCCCAACCTCCTACCAATGGTGATGGGGCAATAAAAAATAAGGAGCCCAATGTGGATGACAGTGTTAAAGAAAGGTCTAAAAGTTGTATTCTTAAATGTCATTTCCAACCTCTAGCCAATTAAAACTCCAAAGATATTTTCTCAGTAAATCATTAGAAAAGGCCATGTTTCAATATGCAGGACTATTGTGAGCATGTGTGGAAATTGTTTATAATGAAGAATGGAAATTCTTTGAGGCAAAGAATTGTATCTGTATGCCTTAATTTCCAGCATCACCTATGTTCTATTATTTTTAAGTTGCAACTAATCACAAGGTATTTCAGCAAAGATGTGGAAAACAAACAAGCATCATATAATGAATGAAATATGGTAACCTGCACATATTCTGAATGCTTACTAAATTGAATTAGATTTAAAAAGTTTCTTGAGAAAGGATTTTGAGGCCCAAGGGATCTGCTTCTAAGGAGTTGGGGGACTATAGCTTGAGGGTTGCCAGTATTTCTAATAATTTGTAAATAATAACAATAAAACCTAGAAATTCTCCAAAGTAGCATGGTCCTACCTGTCTATTTCTCTTCTCTTTCTCCTTACCTCATCAATTAGTTTCCTGGCATTTGCAGTTGTATAATCATCAGCAAATAATACCACTAGGCATGACTCATCACTGCTCTTCTGTCTCTGACCCTTGGATATGGGAACAATGCTTCTATTGGCTTCTGTGGAAATTCGTACAGCTTTGAATTCTTCAGTAGCTGGAATAGGAACATAGTCTTGAACCACAGCATTTTCTGGAAGAAGGCTCCAGTTGAGCTCTCCTGATACAGGTGTAAAATCATGAACGTGACTCCATATGTTATTGAAGATACTGAGCCCTGCATCTTTGAATTGGGCTGCTAATTCAGGGTAGTACCACTGAAAACAGCCAAACTTGATATTTGTGGAAGATTCAATAATAGGTTGAGTGGCACAGCACAGAAAGACTTCCAGCTTTCTACAGTCCCTCACACGAAACTGTTGGCAAGCTAATGTACACTTGCAATCTCTACAATTTCGAAAAAACACACTGCCTTTCACTGGTCCCAAAAAAAGTATGCAGTTGGTGCAGTCATCAATGGTGATGGTAGCTGAGTGATCAAAAATATAGATGTTACAGTTCTCACAGTCTTGAATGACAAATTGTTGTCCTGCCACTTTACCAGGTAATCGACCTACTGTTTCATCCTTCAGTCCACTGAACGTGTAATCTTTTGGATCAACCTGCAGGGACAAAGCACAAGACCTTGAGTATTGTTAACAGTATTCACCAAAACCAAATAAGTGCCTATGGGATGCCAGATACAGTTGTTAATGCTAAATTTCATTAACTTTGCAGTAAATTAGAAAATGAATAGGGCACATCTTTTTTTTTTCTCCAGTAAATAAAAAGGAGGGAGGAAAGGAGGTAGGAACCCAAAGTTCAAGGACACAATCACCACGTGCTTGGATCTTGTTCCAACCATTTCAATTGTAAATATGGGTTTTTGCCTGGGGACATTCACGCACTTACACAAAGCCTATAACCTCAAGGACTTTTTTTTTTTCATTTTCTAAGTGTGATAACAACACAGTAATTACAAGAGGGGTGAATTTACAAATTTTAAATAATATAAACTTTATAACCTTGGTTAATATATATCTACCTCTCAAGAAATGGAGCCACTCTTTGTGCTATCAAATTTCATGCCTGGGCATGCAAAGCTAAAAGGAAGCCTGTGTGACACTATGATTTGGGTCTTCCTGTGAGTTAACCCAGGTGATGTATTGTCATTGCACTATCAACAGTCTTTCAGTTTATTTGGAATCTGTATAATCACAAAATTAGTATGGAGTGCAAGGTTAAAGAACATATTTTTAAAACAATTATTCTAACAGAGTAGCTATGTAAGTCAGGCATGGGGGTACACATCTGCAATCCCAGCACTTGGGAAGCTGAGGTAGGAAGATTACTAGGAACTCAAGTCCAGCCAGGGCTACAGAGCAAGAGTCTGTTGCAAAAACATTGCTAGGAAAGTAAAGCTTATGTCCTCTGCATCTATACTAATCAGAACATACTATTTCAGGCTGGAATGTAGCTCAGTATTAAAACATGTGTTTGGAATGTACAAGGCCTTGGGTGAATCCCTGTAACTGAAAATTAAACATTAAAAAATAAAGATACAGGAGGACAGGGTAATCTGTGATTGGTTTGTGAAATGAATAGAAACTCTCTTAATTAAAAAAGATAAATAAAGATACATACTATTTCAGCTTTCTGGTGATTTGCTTTTCCTGATACTTCAATTTTTAAAACTTCAATTTCTTAAAAAAATCTTAAATTGAATATATATTTTTTTACCCTACTACAAAATAATATTTGAGTGTAAGTTTTTAAACCCTAACTAAAATTTTCATGCACGACAAACAATGGAAGAATATAAGGACACAAAAACCTTGATATGTTGGTACTTAAATCTACAAATTTTATTTTATTTATTTTTTATTTACTTATTTTTTTTTTTTTTGTTTTTCGAGACACGGTTTCTCTGTGTAGTTTTGGTGCCTGTCCTGGATCTCACTCTGTAGACCAGGCTGGCCTTGAACTCACAGAGATCTGCCTGGCTCTGCCTCCCGAGTGCTGGGGATTAAAGGTGTGCGCCATCACTGCCTGGCTAAATCTACAAATTTTAATCAAACATTGACTAAGCTATTCATCCAATGTAACTTTTCAAATTTTGCCATCCTATTAGATATTATAAACTATACCTCACACAATCTTTTAAGTAGTATGCCTAAAATATGTCACATTATTTTTTTAACTGTGCTACCAAAATATAGTCAAAGGCTAGAAATATAACTCAGTGATAGTGTGCTCAGCATGCCTGAGGCTCTGAGTCTAATCTGCAGCACATATTTCCAACACATAGATACACATACACACCAGACACAGACAGACAGACAGACAGACAGACACACACACACACACACACACACACACACGCCAGAGGGGGGAGGGAGAAAGGGAGGGAGTGTATTAATAAAAGGCCAGTCTGACAGTTACCTTTTAATCTATTACTATTATATTAATATATTGCCTTTTAATCTATTGAAACTATTTTAACTGCTTATGCATATAAATATTTCATGCAAAACTATATACTAGAAGCATGTTCTGATAAATACAGTACATATATTGTTTATTTACAAAGTAACATGTAAGCATGTTTTTACTAAACTAGCTTAAAGTGACTTATTCCATCAAACACAATATATATTTATCCAATTTTATATAATGTCCTAGGATGAACACTGGTTTATAGCATGAGGCAAAAAGAAGCACTTATTTTCTAGCCTCAATTTTTCACCTATGAACAACATAATCTTGAAAATGTCACTTTACCTTTCTGGATCTTCAGTCACTCAACCAACATTTGAATACCCAAAATGAACCAGACACTATTTTAGGCACTGTGGTAGGTATTGTGTTCCCTGAAATATTGTGTGTTCCCCAAAATAAACATATCTGGGGTCAGAGAACAGACAGCCACTAGAACAGAGCCAGAAATGGTGGCTAGAAAATGGGAAGAGTAAACCATAACAGAAGTTGGGTGGTGGTGGTACACACCTTTAATCCCAGCACTTGGGAGGCAGAGCTAGCCAGATCTCTGAGTTCAAGGCCACTTTAGAAACAGCTAAGCATGGTGACCCACACCTTTAATCCCAGGGAGTGGGGGCAGAAAGAAAAACCGTATATAAGGCGTGAGGACCAGGAACTAAAGAGGAAAAAGCATGTAGTTAGTTAAGCTTTGGAGCAACACAGTTCAGCTGAGATTCATGTGGAGAAGGACTCAGAAGCTTCCAGCCTGAGGAAACAGGATCACCTGAGGAACTAGCAAGGTGAGATAGCTGTGGCTTGTTCTGCTTCTCTGATCTTCCAGCATTCACCCCAATAACTGGCCTCGGGTTTGAGTTTTATTAATAAGACTCTTTAAGATTCATACTACAAGGCACTAAAAGGGAAGTGACATATACCTAAGTAGACCGTTTAAACAACCTGACCATGTAGTGAGAGGTGCTGAGAATAATTTAGAAATACAGAGGAGAGACACATAGGGGGCAGCACAAGACTTACTGTACAGAGTGAGAACGAATAAATTGGAGTTTACTGGAATGATTGGGAAAGAAAGACCATACCAGACAAAGGTAACATATTGAACAAGGTAAAATTCTTCAGTTACTAGGAAGAAAATGGAATGGGGCTTGGTATTATTAGAGATACTAGAGTAGTAGTAGATGAAACTAGAGGATTAGGCAGGGGTCCTGGTATAAAGATTGGAAGCTACAGACAACAGAAGCCATAAAACAATTTAAACATGGTAAATATACATTTCAGAAAGATTAATAATAATAATATGGAAATATGGAGTGTGAATCTGAGAGGCTTAGCCAGAAAGGGCTGAAGTAGTTAGAAGGGGAGAAGGATGGGATAAATTTGAGAAATGTTAAGGAAATAGAATCAGCAGATGTGTGAAGCAGGAAGGTTGTCAATTTGAGGCCAACTTGGGCTATACAATGAGACCCTACCCAAACCAACCAACCAACCAAATAAAACAAAAGACAAACATATCTAAGGAGAAGAGGCTCAGTTGTAAAGCACTTACAAATGAAGTAAACTAAAATATAAAATATAAAATAAAATCTAAGGAATATTTTATACTACTACTACTCCCAATTACTTATAGGTTAAAAAAAATCCCCAAATTAAAATCTAGAAATGGAGGGATGCTTTAGTTGGTAAAGACACACACACACATACACACACACACACATATGGGCATGAAATAGGCTGTTGCAGGAGAATATCCAGGTCCAGCCTATATTAAATAGCAAGATCCTACCTCAAACAGGGAAAATAAAACAATGCATGTACCAGAACACAAAAGGGCCTCAGAGGGGGGAAAAGGATAATCCTAGCATAGGGACCTGAGTTCAAACCCCAGCAGTTATGTAAAAAGTTGGGTGTGGTGGTGTAAGCTTATCACCCCAGCACTGCAGTCATAACTGCATAACTAGAGAATTCTAGGACACTTGAATGTCTCAAAAGAGGATGTGTGTATGGATGATGCCTGAGGAATGACACCCAATGATGTTCTTTGGCTTCCATAGGCACATACATGTGTATGTGTACCCACACACATGCACCAGCACATATATACACATGTATATGTACCAAAATAGGTAAAACTAGGAATACAGAAGACCTGAACCCACAACAAATAAGCTCAAATTATACATATAATAAGAGGAAAATTACCTTGTCCATAAGCATTCACTGAAAAATGTATAAATGAAATTGGGGGATTGGAAAGATGGCTTAGTAGTTAAGAGCTTGTTGCTCCTGCAGAGGATCCAGGTCTGATTCCCAGCTCCCACATGGCAACTCACAGCTGTCTATAACTCCAATTCCAAGGGATCCAACACCTTCCTTGGGCACCAGGAATGCACGTGGTACACAGACATACATGGGAGCAAAACATGTATATACATAAAATAAATGCATTTAAATTTCTTCTTAAAAATGAAGCTGGCTGTGGTGGCACACACCTATAATCTCAGCACTTGGGAAATGAATGCAGATATGAGTTCAGATCCCCAGAATTCACATAATTCATTGCCATACATGGCAACACACATGTGTAATCTCAAAACAAGAGACAGGAGGATCCCTGGGAGTTCACAGGCCAACCAGCCTGGCCTATGCAGCATCAAACAACAAAAGACACTGTCTCAAATGAGGTGGAAAGCCAGCACTGACACTCAAGGTTGTCCTCTGATCTTCACAAGCACACCAAGTCATGTGTGGGCCCACACCTCGGTTAAACAAATTGATACACACACACACACACACACACACACACACACACACACACACACACACACACACACGCCTATATAAGTCATTACTAGGAGTTAAGATTCCTAGTTGCAAATACCAACATAAAATCTATTGCTAAATTACTGAGCTATTACTGTGCTGTGGACTTATGTTCATGTCTCCTCTACTTTTAATGCTACTGGGGATTGAACTCGGGATCACTGAGCTGTACCTCTAGCCTGTCTCCCCAAATTAAAACATGGAAGCTCTAGCCTTCATATCATAGTATTTGGAGGTGGGGCCTTTAAGAAGTAATTAGAGGCTTGTGGTGGTATTGTGTTCCCTGAAATATTGTGCACCCTAATAAACTGGGGTCAGAGACAGAACAGCCACAATATTAAATATAGAGGATAGGCAGTGGTAGCACACGCCTTTAATCCTAGCATTCCAGAGGCAGAGATATATCTGGATCTCTGTGTGTTCAAGGATACAGCCAAGCATGGTGACTCACGCCTTTAATCCCAGGGAATGATGGCAGAAAGTAGAAAGGCATGAAAACCGGGAACTAGAAGCATTTGGCTGGTTAAGCATTCAGGCTTTTGAGAAGCAGTTCAGCTGACATCCATTTGGATGAGGACTCAGAGGCTTCCAGTCTGAGGAAACAGGATCAGCTGAGGAACTGGCGAGGTGAGGTAGCTGTGGCTTGTTCTGCTTCTCTGACCTTCCAGCATTCACCCCAATAACTGGCCTCAGGTTTGCTTTTATTAATAAGACCTGTTAAGATTCCTGCTACATCCGGCGCCCAATGTTCGTTTACGAATTCACGAAAAAGCCTCTTGCCTGTGGCCTTGAGGGGCCCCAGCTCAGACCCAACTACAGAGGCCTTCATAATAGGATCTTATAAGATGTGGAAAAGGCGAATGCTGGAGCTGGAGAGTATATAGAGGAAAAGTCAATAAAAGGACACAGCAAAAAGATAGCTATCTAAGCCATGAAGGACAACAAATCTGCCAGCATCTTGATCTTGTGAGTCTCAGGCTCTAGACCTCCAAGAAATAGCCTTGTTGAAGCCATCCAGAACATGGAAATTTGTTATGGCAGCCTAGCATAGTTGGCTCCAAATAAAAAACCCTTTTAACCTCTGTATGTGCACCAGCACTTTCCTCTATGTGAAGTTGGGGGACATGGCTGTGCTTCCCTTCTGAAGAATCATCTTTTTTTTTTTTTTTTTGGTTTTTGGAGACAGGGTTTCTCTGTAGCTTTGGAGCCTGTCCTGGAACTCACTTTGTAGACCAGGCTGGCCTCAAACAGAGATCCACCTGCCTCTGCCTCCTGAGTGCTGAGATTACAGGCGTGTGCCACCACCGCCTGGCTGAATCTTCTTATAAGATCACCAATCCTGCAGGATCAAAATTCCACCCATATGAACTTATGTAACCTTATTTATTTCTTTAGTGGCCCTAACTCCAAATATAAGAGGACTTAAGCCTTCCACAATTTTTGATTAATACTCATTCTATAACAGCTCCCGATGGTGTTGAGGTCAATGTAATTTATTATTCTTAGTTTTCCCCTAGACATTCCATTTTTACTAGCTCATGAGGAATTAATCCTGTAGCTAAAGATTCTATAGATAACTTTACAGTATAAAATTATTTGGATTGTCAACCAATATTCAAAAACTTAGGATTTGTGTTACTATATTTTTCTCAGAAATTTCTAAAAGTTCTTCAAAACAAAAATTAATCTGAAGTTCAGAATCATAATAATTTTGTAAAAGTTACTAGTTCTTAAAATATCTAAAATTATAAACACTCATAGGTTGTAATCTAAAGTATTTCAACACAAGGGCCTTGATGAAGTGAGCATAATTTATATTTATTACCTATAGCCCATGCTGGCCTCAAACTTGCGATGTAGCAGAAGCTGGAGTTAATCTGATATTAGTACCAACAGAGATTAGGTAATTATTTTCCTAATAGAAAACAACAGTGTACGTTTTATTCCTTTACAGAGCAGTAAGCAAAATTTTCATTAGATTTCATTTCCATAGTTAACTTCAGTAATGATATTCTGAGATATAGTAATGGAATTTGTTCAATTTAATGGAAATCCAGTTTACAAAAAAGAGGTCTTTCTTAAAAAGCAGCTCTTAACAGATATTTAAGTTTTAATATGTACATTAAATGTTTTTTTTTAGATCTTAAAATATATGTAATGAAGGGCTAGTGAGATAGCTCAGCCATTCATTAAGAGTACATGAAAAGGCCCTGAGTTCCCAGCACATATGTCAGGTGGTTCATCACCGAATGAAACTTCAGCTCCAGAGGATCTGACTCTGCTCTATACAGGCACTGCACTCATGTGTACAAACCCACACTCAGATACTCACATATACACATAATTGTCAAATAAAAAATCTTATATATGTAATGAAAAATTGAAATCAGAAACAGTGATTTTGGGGAAAACGATGTAGCATCTACTAGTCTCAGTGGAGTCACTAGCCCTTAGAGCTCTTGGCCTTGTGAAGAAGCCCAGACTACACATGGAGAGTGCTTAGCCTTCAGTCACAGTTGAGCTCCCAACTGAATGGCTATTATCAACCCGACAGCCAGCTTTGTTTGGAGTTAAGGCATCCTGAAGGCGATCCTTCACTCCCTACTCAAGTTGCCACAGTTGATGCCATATAGAGTTGCCCCTGCTTAGCCCTACACAAAGGGCAGAGTCATAAACAAAATCAGTATTTGCTAGTGTTTGAAGGTATTAAGTTTGGAATGGTTGCAGTGGACAACTAAATTACCTCACATACTTCGAAGATGATGAAAATAGCATCTAGCTTCCTACCCACTTCACATACTTCTTTTTAGTAGGTCACCCATCCAACCTCTGAAGGTTCTAACATGGACATTGGTTCCCCACAAAGTCACCCCTTCTATTGATGAAAATTCTGATCTCTTTTAAGTTGTGCTCGAAGGATATCTCTGGAGATGATCATTACTGTCTAATGTCTCTTCTTAAAAAATTAATGTCTCTTCTTCAGGACAGACTCTCACCTTGCTAAATTGTGCAGAACTCTTTAGCATTAGCCAACTTTATAGCTAAGAAACCTAAAATGCACAAATTGGCTGTTTTACCCAAAGTTGCACAGCAGACACTTGAATTTCTGGTCTAAGGCTTTGGCTTTAATAAGTACTATTTCTGATGATCATGAGACAAATACAACTGCGTTCTTCATACTGAAATCACAATTTTCATACTTAGGTCATCATTTAGAGAACTATTTTTTTCTTTCTAAGGAGTCAAGATCTCAGTCTGACAATGACCACCCTCACACAAGGCAGCCTGAAACCCAGAACTCACAAGCACCAATCTTCCTGAGTTGCTAGAATTATTGGTGTGTACCACCATGTCTGGCCAAGAGAACTAGGTGGTAGAGCGCTTGCCTAGCAAGCCCAAGGCCCTGGGTTCGATCCTCTGCTCAAAGGAAAAAAAAAAGAGAGAGAACTAGTTCTTATTTCTATTAATTAGGAGTTTTAACATGAATAATGGAAATTGAAAACTACTTTTCTGTGCCATTCATCCTCACCTAATTTTTGCTTCAGTATTTCCTGTTTTCACTCTAAAGAGCCAGTAAACTCTTGGGGGGCAAGAATATTAATTTCGGCTCTTCCTTAGTATTTGAAAACATATACATCAAATAATTTGCTTAGCTATTGAATGCAGCATACAAATAATAAGTAGAAAAGCATTTCTTTCCAAATGATTTAAACAGAGACCTTGCAATTCAAAAATATTTCTCATCATGTCAGTGTAGTAACTATGTAGTAAGCCTTTTTTCCTGTTTCAAAGTCAGCAGCAATGGAAAATGGATTTCTTCCACTGTTGATTGCAGTATGTAAGTTGCTATGACACTACTTAGTCTCCAAACAGTCTTTCTAATTGAGACAATTTCTCCTTGCTTCAGTCCCTCAAGGCTGACCCAATTACCCAACACAAAACACAAAACCCATGGGGTGCCTGTCAACTCTTATTATACAACCTAAGAAAAATTTAAACATCACTTTTCAATGGTAAGGAAATTACAGGCAACTCATTTTTTTAAAAAGTCTTACAGGTTGATTAATTGTTTGATCTAACTTTAAACCACATAGGCTTATACTCTACAACATTATGAAAACATAATGCACCTCAGTTATTTCTGTAGGCTGTGTATTTACATTCAGTTCCTTCTACTGAAAAACTAAGTTTCAAGAGCTAGTAAGGCCAGGCTAGTAAGGACACTGGAGGGCTGGAGGCACAGAGCAGTGGTAGAGTGCCTGACTAGCATTCTGTGTTCTAGTCCCAGCATCAAAAAGAGATTTTAACTTATAATATACATACCCAGAAGCATAAGCTTATTTTACATATCCAGCAACATCTCTTAAATCTCTAACTACAAAACCTAGTAATGTTCTCAAAAAAGGGTTCCTTTAGTATTGTTTACATATAATGTGTATATATATATATATGTGTAAGCATGTACAAGTATACAAATACAACCTGCTGAGTCTGTTTTTACTGTTTGTGTGTATATGGTTTCAGGGCTGACCACTTTGTATTGGATAAAAATATGTAAAAAATAAAAATAAAAAATTTAAATGTTTATTTACTTCAGAAAGTTTAATGCAGGATCACGTAATGGGGGAGGGGGCACTTAGATGTTAGTATCCACTATGCTATTTTTTTAGTACTTTTACTTAGACAAAAAGCACAAGAAAAAGAAATCACAGAACACATCCACATGAAAAATTCCAACTACCAGGGGGTGGTAACACAAGCCCATAATTTCAGTACTCAGTTGACTGAGGCAGGTAGATTGCCAGAAGTTCAAGGTCAGCCTGGGCTACATGATGTAGAACAGGCTAGCCAGAGGTACATAACAAATTATTGTCTCTAACCAGAATTGGTGATGCATGCTTGCAATTCCAGCAATCAGAATACGGAGGCAGGAGTGTCAGACAGTCATTCAAAGCTATTGGAATTACATGAGACCTTGTCTCAAAATATAATAAAAAAGATCCTGTCGAAAAAATATCATAATACAGCAATAAGAACAGAAAATCCCAACTAACCAGAACTTTGTTAGAAGAAGTTAGCTGTAAGACAATTATTATGAAAAAGTGAGCCATAGCCAACCAAGACTAGCGCAAAAATGTAAAGCACACTTTCAGTTTTAGCCTGTGACCTTAAAACAAAAAGCTAAAAACCAAGTCTCTGGAGCAGGAAGTTCACGCTTGAAGAGCATCGTTTAGCTAGGGATACCACTCAGTGGTAGAATGCTTGCCTAGCATAGTTCAATCCCCAGCACTGGGGATAAAAATTTAAACAGCACTGTTAGAAATTCCAAGGCTGTCAAAAATGACTATTTCAAAATCCACCCACCAAAAAACTTTGATAGGTACAATCTTCTTATAAAACAGAAAACAGATCACTTTCCTATATGACAAAATACTGCTATAAGAGAAGAGGAACAAAAGGCCACATGGCCCAAGAAGGGTTTCAGAGTCAAAGGCAAGCTGAGCCTGAGAATTCTACCAAAATCTTCCATTTTTTAAAGGCCAACACTTTGAAAATCTAGTTTATGTGAATACCTACATTCTGCTGGGGATTTGAAATGCTTCAGGATGATTCATTATAGCAAAACATTAATAACAGACCTACTATAAAGGTTTGGTTTTTTTTTTTTTTTTTTTTTTTTTTTTTTTTTTTTGGTCAAAGGTGTTTTATTAAGCAATAGTTAACCGACACCCATTTTAAAAAGATCTCACATTTTATTTGGGAAACCAAAATAATAGATGTCTATCAAAGTGTTTTACTAAGCAAATATACTAGGAAGAAATGAAGAACTATGTAGAAAGAGGAACAAACCATTGTGAAATGTATGCCTAAAAGTGTGTTTTGTGCAAGATTAGGGGACTTTTTCAAACCGTTTTGGGTTCTAGCCATATATGAGATAAAAATAAGGGCGTTTTCATTCATATAAAGAAACAATAATAAACTACTTCCTGGTTTATGTTGGGTATTTTCACCTTACACAATACATTCCAAGACTGCCTCAAGTTTCATTATTCCTTTTTGGTAAACGGAAGAGAAGGGAGAGCAAAGGTGGACATGAAACAGTCCATTTAGTAACTGAGAAACACCAAGATGCACCAAAAACCATTTCTCAGGAGGGGCAGACAAAAGAGAAACAGCTCAGGAACACAAGCCGCAGAAAAGATGAGAATCAGTCTGGTGTGTGTAATTCGACCAAACCCCTTTGGCCCCTGCTGATGAAATGAGCTGATTGGAGATCCAGCACCCTCCCGGCTCTTTCCCTCCCCGGAGTTCATCCTGGGATAGGGAGTCAGGGTGCAGAGCCAAGGGAGAGGCTCTGGGGGTCTGGCTAGGCAGACCACCAACTCCTTTGAGCCCTTCACAGTCCGCCCCCAAAGTCCTGCGGGGACTTCAGTTCCCTGAGCGCGCGCGCGAGAAAGGCAGTTGTGGGCCGCCCGCCTCGCTGTCCCGTTCTCGCAGTCGGGGAGGACTGTAGGGGAGCCCCCAAAACATCACCTTCTCCCGCTGGTCCCAGCTGTACAGCTTGGGCTGCTCCTCCTCTCCCTCAGCCCTCGACTCCTTCTCACTCTTCTGTCTCTTAGAGAAGCAGCAGCCCATGGTGTCGGCCAAAGGGTCTCGCTAGTGAACCCCACGCACTCGCACACCTCCCAGAGGGTGGCGCAAACCCAGGAAGACTCGGCCAGCAGCTCCCGGGACACCGCCCAGGAGAGCAGTCCAGCCGCCCACAACCCTCAACACTCCCGCCAGGCCCAACACCCTTCTCCTTTTTTCCTCCCCTCGGTCGCCGTGACAACCTATTGCAGCCAATAAGCAGTCAGCAGTCACTGAGCCAATCAAAGTCCCGCAAGCTGCTCTGCACCTATGAGCTCAGACCGAAGTACTCACTCACCAATCCAAGCCTGGCGCCTATGTCAGTGACGGAGCTAGCTGCGGTGGTGCACTCTCAGAGGGCCCAGCCCCCAGGTCGATCTTGCCCCGCCCTCAGCTCCTCCCCTCCGGGAACTAGGCTGTGCTAGCTGGCTGATGTCGGGTCGGGCTTGCCTGTGTCCCTTTCTCCTAACGTGGTGCTCAAGTTTCCAAAGTTTCTAAATTCTAATCTCTGAAGGGGATGCCATGTGGAATAGTAGGCTTGTTTTATGACCTAAATCGCAAGAGAGAAAAAGAATTCTTCGTAAGAAGCCCTGAATTTGTAAGACCTAAACTTTGTGTCCTTTACTCCTCTCAATAGGCCTCACAAGCTTCTGGTCAAGTCGTGCATGCCTGGAGTCTGTGGAGGTTAAGAGAGGGCTCAAATCTGGTTACTGATAATTGTAAGCCGCCAAGTAAATGCTGGGGACCGAACCTCTGCAAGAGGAGCAAGTGCTTCTAACCACTGAGCCATCTCTCCAACCCCTTGAGAGTTTTCTAAAAACTTCTACTTATCTCTCCAAAACTGGATAACTACCTAGTAAAATAACCGAGTATTGTTTCCTTACTAGAACAGTGAATTTGAGAGCAAAATGATATCGTAAAGGGGCACGTATCTTGGAATCTCTCAGCCTATGTGCTCAATAAAATGTTTAGGAAGTGATTGCGTGCATCTAATGACAGAAGCACACCTTTCCCCTATATCTTTCCAAAGAAAGTGACCCAATTGTGGTGGTGGCAGTGGCATGTGGAGTTACCACAAAGGGATTTTTAGAACTCAAGCAGTGCATAGCCTATTAGAGAATATAAACCCTGCCATATAAACAATCAGATCTGTTCAAAGCAAATGGTATGAAGTTTGCCTGGATATAGGATATACACAATTATTAATGCTTGTTGTATTTGGGTGGAGTTTTAGTACAATACAAATGTACTACTTTCGTAATAGGTAAGTTGATTTCCTCCTCATCATCATAGGACATCTAATGCAGATCAGTTACTTCAAATTTGTTTATCTTTTTATTTTATCACACCTACCACATTTAATGTGGGTTCTAAATGAGCCTCTGACTTAATTTGGGCATTAAGAATTGTTCCCCATTTCATTTCCTGTCCTTTTTGCACCATCAGGAAGAAACATACAGTGCTTAAGAATTATAAATGACTGGAAATTTAAGTTCCAGATCTTGGTCAGTAAAGATTGTTCATTATACCTTTTTTCTTCAGTGTCAGTTTAAAGTTCTATGTGAGGATAGTTTTGGATTAGAGACTTGCTGCTGGTTTATATTCATAGAATAGCAAAACTTTGATCACTGCATAGTGCAGAATAAGAAGCCAAGATCCAGAGATAAATCCATGACCACAATGACAGTAATTGAGCAGGTACTAGAAAAACCCAGAATCTGTGTTGTCTGGAGCCTTTTCCTGTCTTTATACTGTTCCTCTCTAATTCATCAGAGATAAAGAAATAGAGATGCAGGGGCTGGAGAGGTGGCTCAGTGGTTAAGAACACCGACTGCTCTTCCAGGACCTGGGTTCAATCCCCAACACTCACATGTCTGCTCACAACTGTCTGTAACTGCAGTTCCAGAGGATCGAACACCCTCACACAGACATATATGCAGGCAAAACACCAATGCATGTTGCAGTAGTGTCCGTGCTACCGCCACCTGATCACCATGTCCAAGCGAGGGACTGTGGATCGAAAAACAGACAAGAGACAGCGGGTCATTCATGCCTGCAGGATGCCAAATGCCATTTATTGAAGAAGGGAGGAAACCTTAAATACAGGCTTACAGCACAATGGAAGAACCCCTGGAGGGCAGAAGTTCGCTATTGATGTTTACAATCTTACATCTAAGCTGTTAACGCCCAAATGCAGGATACTCAGACAAAGCACCTCCGTTGAGAGTTCAGGAGGGTGGAGACTGGCAGGGAATCAGCATAGGGAGGACATCTGGTCAAGGTCAGCAAGCAAGGCGGCAGTTACCCAACTTGGGAGCTCCAGGGCCCTACAAATGCACATAAAATGCAAATAAATACATTATTTATATAAAAAAAAGAAATAGAGATGCATGTAGCACAGCCTTCTGGTGCCTATGGGAGCTCTGTCCCTCAGGGATAATGTTCTACATGAAGATACTACTAAATAAAACTAATTTTAGAGAAATAATTTCTAAAACTCATTGCTGTGAAATATGTGTGTAGTGGTATTGTGTTCCCCAAAATATTGTGCACCCTAACAAACTTATCTGGGGTCAGAGACAGAACAGCCACAATATTAAACATAGAGGATATGCAGTGGTAGCACACGCCTTTAATCCTAGCATTCCAGAGGCAGAGATATATCTGGATCTCTGTGTGTTCAAGGATACAGCCAAGCATGGTGACTCACGCCTTTAATCCCAGGGAATGATGGCAGAAAGTAGAAAGGCATGAAAACCGGGAACTAGAAGCATTTGGCTTTTGAGAAGCACAGTTCAGCTGAGATTCATTCTGGATGAGGACTCAGAGGCTTCCAGTCTGAGGAAACAGGATCAGCTGAGGAATTGGCAAGGTGAGGTGGCTGTGGCTTGTTCTGCTTCTCTGATCTTCCAGCATTCACCCAAATACCTGGCTCAGGTTTGATTTTATTAATAAGACTCTTTAAGACTCATGCTATTATATGTGCTCATGAGAAACTCAAACCTGAAACAAAACCCAAATCAATCTGTCATTTTTTCAGAGACCCTAAAATAAAAGTGAAAGTTAAGGCTCCTCTCTATTAACTCTCAGCCCATTGTCAGTCTAACCCCAAATCATGTTAAACTAAAATTAAATTGAGATTGTACAAGTTGTAGCTGAGTGTGGTGATATGTTTCCAGCACTTGAGAGGTAGAAGCAGGGGGAAGTTCAAGACCAGTCCGGGCTACTTGAGGCACAATCTCCTCCTTTCCACATGGCCCTCCACCCACCCAAGAAAACCCAGGACTAAAAAGCCAATAAATAAAGGAAGGATTACTGAACTCTCTGGTATCTCTCTCTCTCTCTCTCTCTCTCTCTCTCTCTCTCTCTTTTTCTTCAAAGGTACTAGGAATTGAACCTAAGGCCTTGCACATGCCAGGCAAAGTGTTCTACCCCAAAGCTATATCTTCAGTACCTCCCTGTACCTTTAGAAAATGTTTTAAACTTTGAGACAGGGTCTGGCTAAGTTGCCTAGTAACCCAGACAGGCCTTAAACTGAGTCCTCATGCCTCGCCTCCAAGTAGCTGGGATTACAGGCCAGGGTCCATGTCTATTTCTTTTATTTTTTTTCTCCCTGTCTCTCTTTAGCTCCTCCTACCATGAATTCTCATAACAATTTTTTTTTTTTGCAAATCAGCTCTGTACCTACTAATAAGCATATACATAGCTGCCAACTGCCATCCTACTTTGAGTCCTTGTGTTTCTTCTGTCCTACAATGAGCTCCTTATACGTTAATTCAGACTCTGAAGGGAGATAACCAGACAATTTTCTGGCCATTTAATTTGATGTGTACACATGTTCTGATTGCTGCAATGGCAGGAATGGGTTCCATATTATAAAAGTAGGTGGTGAACAAATCCTGGAAAGATATGTGCTAGGCATAGGTATAAGTTCAATTACTCTTTCTGCCTGGACCCTTCCCACTATTTATACTCCTGTTTTTCTTTCTGTGGAAAGCTTCACTTTGTGTTTAGTTTTATACACATATTCATCTGTATTACAATGTTGAGTTGTGGCTTTATGCCTGACCTTTATGCCTAAGCCTGAGAGATAGTTCTGGTTCTCCTATGTCTTGACCACAGAAGTGACATAGTTAGTTCCCAGAAGACAGCATTGAAGACACACACACACACACACACACACACACACATATCAATATATCAATATATATCAATATATATCTATATATATATTGATTTTTTGAGACAGGGTTTCTCTGTGTAGTTTAGGTGCCTGTCCGGGATCTCTCTGTAGACCAGACTGGCCTCGAACTCACAGAGATCTGCCTGGCTCTGCCTCTCGAGTGCTGGGATTAAAGGTGTGCGCCACCACTGCCTAGCTGAAGCCATATATTTTTACAGCATGAATAAGTCAATAATTCTAGCAATGTTAGCTGGAAAATTTCCCATGTTGGCCAGACATGTCGTTGTTCACTCTGCACCAACCTGAGGGGACACACTTCACATCGAGTGAAAGAAGAAGGAAGAGGAGGTGCATTTCAGTTATCGACTGATAACTTAATGACTTATAATTGCTTAAACACTGCTGGTTTTGCTCATGAATCTGCATTTTAGGCAGAAATTGACAGCAGCAACTTAATGTTGATCCATAGTACATCTATAGCCTAAGCTGGGCTAGGTCTAATAGTCAGAAAGCTAGTCAGGAATCACTCTATATGAAATTTCAGGGGCTTTCTTCACTATCTCTTCAGTATAGTTGTACTCCATATGTTGCGCTCAGTCTCCAAAAGTGAATGATCAAGAGACCAAGGCAAATGTTATAAGGTCATGTATGGCCTCGCCTCAAAAGCCACACATCACTCCCACTGCATTCAGTTGGCCACCTGAGGCCCACTGTGACTCATGAAGACTAAACAAAAACAATTAGTACTGTAAAATGCAGATCTTTTAGGTGTCATCTCAGAGGCTGGCTACTGCAGTGAGAGTCAGTTCTGCTAATATTTAAGTATTGAAGAAGAAGATTAGAAGGTTTCTGAAAAAAATTTACGTGTGCAGGTGACTTTTGGAGCCAAAATTTCTTTTCACACTTTAACTCTCAAACAATTCTTTTGGATCTTCGTTCTTATTGACCAGTTTCGGTTATTTTTAAAAGCACTAAAAAATTGTGTGTTGGGACTAGAAAGATGGCTCAATGGGCAAAGTTCTTGCTGTGCAAGCTTCAGTATCCACATTAAAAGATACTGGGAAGCAGAGTCTGGAGGACCTTGGGGTGGGGGGCAGTGCTCATTGGCAATCATTGAGCTCCAGGTTCAGTGAGAGACATTGTCTCTAGAAGTTAAGGTGTAGGGCTAGTGTGATGGCTCTGAAGGTAAAGGAGCCCATCACCAAGTCCAATGAACTGACTTTGATCCTTGGTACCCACACGGTGGAAGAATAATGACTCCCATAAACTGTCCTCTGACTTCAACATCTGCACCATGAAACATGTACAGCCAAACATATACACAGAGCACAACCAGAATGAATAAATAAAATATAAGAATAATAGGGTGGAAAGCAATTGAGGAAGACACCAAACATTCACCTCTGGCTACCACATGCATACACACATGTGCAAACACACACAGAACACATGCATATATACACAATAAATAAATAAAAGAAAATTGGGCATGGGATGATGTTTCAGTGGTTAAATTATTACTATGTAAGTATGAGGACAGGAATTTTGATTCCCAGCACCCACATAAAACATCAAGTGGATATGGTGGATTGTCTATAATCTCAGGACTCAAGAGGAGAACACAGGGGATCTGGTGCAAGTTTTCTAGCTAGACTAGCCAAATCGAGTCACTGAAGTCTGTTCAGTGGGAGCTTATGCCTTAATATGTAAGGTAGAGAGTGATTGAGGAAGACACTTAATGTCAGCCCCTGATCTACACACACACACACACACACACACACACACACACACACACACAGAGAGAGAGAGAGAGAGAGAGAGAGAGAGAGAGAGACAGACAGACAGACAGACAGACAGACACAGAGATATGGGGCAAGAAGAAAAAAAGGAGAAAAGAAGAAGGAGGAGGAGAAGTAATTATGTACAATTAGGTTATCAAGACTATATTTTTTTCATCAGGTGGTGGTGGCACATGCCTTGAATCCCAGCACTTGGGAGGCAGGGAAGAAGATAGAGGCAGATGTATCTATGTGAGTTCAAGGCCAGCTTGGTCTACAGAGTGAGTTCCAGAACAGCCAGGGCTACACAGAGAAACCCTGCCTCAAAAAATTTTAAAAAAAGAAAGAAAGAAAAGAAACTATATTTTATTTTTAAAATTCTAAATTAGAGCAACACCTCTATGCCATGTCATGCTGCTGGGGCGGGTGGAAGTCAATGGATTGCAACCCAAGCTTTCCAGCCCAGGCTTGCAAGAGGACTCCAGTGACACCTCAGCACCAACCAGAAGCCAGCCCTGCACCAGAGGCACCAGGAGGTCAGGCACTATTATGATTTTGGTGATGAGGAAGCATGATGGACTAATTGGGACAGAGCGGACTAAGTGAGACAAGGAGACCTACATGCAGGCCTGGGACATCTGCCCTGGACTCTGAGGAGAAAACTCGGGCCCACTCAGTACCTTACAGCACCAGGCAGACAGGTACTACTATGGTAAGCAAATGCATGATATGGTATGGGAAGAGAGAAAGAGAGACACAGAGAGAGAGAGACAGAGAGAGAGAGAATAGTTCATGTCCTGTGGACAGAGGCATATCTGAAGAGGAGAAAGATCTGAGGGGTGAGCTGAGATGGGTGGCTTGATTGCCATCCAGGGCCATGGTGATGCTTGGGCCTGGGATATTGCTGGGGCCCATGTCTGAGTTCAGGTTCTGATGCAGCCCATGGTCTCTGTTGATGTACCGTGGCTCCTGATACTACCAAAGGCAGAGATGATAGGGCTGTACAGAGTTGGCCCCACCCCCCACTGACTGCAGCACTAGGGAGAACTGCTCCTGTCCCTCACTGAAGGACTCAGGAGAGAGGGTCCTACACCTTACCTGGGCAGCACAATAGAGCTGAGCCTGTTTGTAGGGGCATGGGCAAACTGGCCCCGAGGGCATGAGAATGGGAAAGTGCGGGAGACCAGCTGGTAGACTGGCTCCTACATTTTACCTCAGTGTACTCTTGAGGAATGAGAGATAGATTTAGATAGAAAGATAGAGGGGAGAGAAACAGATAGAAACACATGATAGCCTCAGGAGGTCCTGGATCCTAATCTGCCAGCCCCTTCTGTCTCTTCTAAAGGGCCTTTTATAGGAATGCCAAGGGGTGGAGCAAAGACCTCCCCCTAGCTCAGCCAAGTGCAGACCCTTCCAATCACCTGGTTACCACACACGTGGTCAAGCAATGCAGCTCTGCTGGATAAGCAAGCTCAGATCTCACTAGAAACTTTTGTGGCCCTCCACAGGATAGCAGGTTGTACCCCTCTCATATGTCATGTGGTGGCATGAGTGAGAGAAAGATGCCTTCCTCCCCTCACCACCTGCAACAGATGGGGGACCTGACCCAACTCCTCACCAGCTGCAGCACTCTGGAGGACAGGCCCTGTGCCTCACTGGGACAGCACCATAGAGCTGACCCTGTAGACAGGGGTGCAAGTAAACCATCCCTAAGGATGTGAGAGGAGCATAGCTGGTACTGCCTTCCTCATCTGTGGTGTGGTGGTGGGATCCAGAGAAAGATGCTCTCTCCCCTTGCCCTACCATCTCCAGCTGACAAGGGAGCTGAGCCTGCCCTTTACCAGCTGCAACACTGGGGAGGATGGGCCCTGCAATTTGTCTGGGCAGTACAACAGAACTGAACCTGTTGGCAGAGGTGTGGGCGAGCCAGCTGTGAAGTTGTGAGTGCAGGAGAGCTGTCCCCACTACTTGTCTGTCATGTGGCAGCATGGGCCGGGGACAGATGTTCCTGCTTATCCCTCTCCCAACTTGCCTGTGACAGATGAGGGAGCCGATCCACCCCTTATCAGCTAAAGAACCCAGGAAAGCAGGCCCTGCTCCTCTCCTGGGAAGCATAGTGGAGCTGACCCTGTTGGCAGAGGCACGGGTGAGCGGCCTTGAGGGTGTGAGAGTGGGATAGCTAGCCACACCCCCTCATCTGCCAATGTGGTGGAAAGGGGTAGGGAAAGATGACCACCCCTCCTTTCCGCTGCTATCTGTGGTGGGCAAGGGAGCTGACCCTCACTCTTATCAGCTGCAGGACTCAGGAAAGTGGGCCCTGCATCTCTCCTGGGCAGCACAGCAGAGCTGACCCTATCGACAGGGGCGTGGGTGAACCAGCCAGAGAACGTGAGTGTGGGAGATCTGGCACCAACCCTCATCTGTCATATGGTGATGTGGGCTGGGTAAGAGATGCCCTCCCCACCAATCCCATCCCTCGCAGCCTGTGGCGGGGCGAGAGAGCTGGCCCTGAAATCTTAAGAGCGGGAGAGCTGTCTCTGCCTGCCCCTTACCAACTGCAACACTTGAGAGAGTAACCCCTGCACCTCATCTGGGCAATCCAATAGAGCTGACCCTGAGGATATGAAAGCAGGAGAACTGGCCTTACACCTTGCTCATTGCTGCAAGGGGTGAACTAGCTGGGCAATGCTGGAGAGCTCACCCTGGTGGTGAGGACGGGGGATAACTGGTGGGCTGATCAACTCTGCAACTACCCAGACCCAGAACCAGGGTTATTAGTTGGCCCACCCCATCTGTGATCTGCTGGAGCATGTGAAGGGGCTAGTCCTGCAGACCTCCATGACACAGGGCAACAACACGATATCCGAGAGGAGTCCCAGTGAGGGCCCAGTATGGATAGTGTAGCAGAAACCAGAGGCCTTGAACCAGACCAATGACCCTTTGCAATGAACACTTGCAAGTAAAGATGTATGGACAAAAGGGTTTACTGTGTGACTCACTGTGTCACACTACAGCTTCCATGATGAGATTTGTTCCTTTTTTTATCTTAAATTTTATTTTTTTTGCGGGGGAGCTGCAAGGGCAGAGGGTTGATGTGAAAGGACAGGGAAATGAATGGGATTGAGATGCATGATATGAAAGACACAAATAATAAATAAGAAAGTTTTAAAAATTCTAAATTATTTTATTTATTATTATTTATTGAGGGAAGGGACAAGCATATGTGTGCCATGGCACATGTATGGAATTAAGACAACTTTCAGTGGACAGTTTTCTTTATTCTCTACCAGGTGGGCCCCAGGAATTGAATTGAAGCCATCAAGGTTGTATGGCAAGTGCTCTTACCTGTTGAGCCATCTCACCTGTGACCAAACTATATTTTCCAACTCTTCTTACATAGGATGCCTCATCTACTGTTGTTGGTGGGAGTCATTATTTAGACCAAGTGAAAAATACTTTTCTATCAATGATCTGACTATCCAACCAGATTTTTCACTGTGTGAGTGTGGCCTGTATTCAACTGTTCTATTGCTACAAAGAGACACCATGACCAAGGCAATTTATAAAAGAAAACATCTAATTAGGGGCCTGCTTACAGTTTCAGAAGTTTGGTCTATGATCATCATGGTGGAGAGTGTAGTAGCAGGAAGGCAGGCATGGCTCTGGAGCAGTAGTTGAAAGCTTACATCTTGATCCTGTGCACCAGGCAAAGAGAGGGGGAGGGAGGGAGGAAGAGGGGAGAGAGAGAGAGAGAGAGAGAGAGAGAGAGAGAGAGAGAGAGAGAGAAGGACGGAGAGAAATTGGGCCTGGCATGGGCTTTTGATAGCTCAAAATCCAACCCAGTGACATACTTCCTCCAACAAGGCCATACATCCTAGTCCTTCCCAAACAGTTCCACCAACTGGGACCAAACATTCAAATGTATGAGTGTATAGGGATCATTCTCATTCAAACCAACACATAATTATAGCAACTTTTTACACTGAAGTAGTTCCAGGGGCTGGTAAACTGCTTGCCAAACAAACATGGGAACCTTGAGTTTGCTCCCCAGAACCCCATAAAAATATGGATGTAGGGCTGGAGCTCAGTGGCACCTGGAGGCAGGTGCATGACATGGGGGTCACCATGGATATTCACCAGGTATTCCAGTACCCCTTCAAGCAGGTGGCCATTTTTTTTTCTCCCAAAATTATCGCAACCCCATGGATAAATATGTCATCTCTGTAAAAATTTGTGGCAGAAAAGAAAGATGAATTAACAGGATTAATCTATAGATAGATGATTGATATCTGTCAGAATTTGGTTCCACAAATTTTAAGAAAGATGATTATTTTAAAGGTACCTGATATCCAACCAGAAGAGAAACCATGTCTCAGTCCTCAGGAAAGGAAGATGGCTATACAAAATCACTGCTTCACATGGACATAGTATACATCCATGAGGGAAGAGTCTGTCTTTTGGGAAAGTGTGCAAAATCCAAATTTGACAGAGTTCCTTCAGAGGGGCAGAATTTCAATCACAGGGGCTGGGTTTCTCAACTGTATTTTGGAAACTTTTGTGAGTGCCTTATTAAACCAGGGAGCCCAGAAGAGAATTAGAATAATGGAGAATAAAGGACCAGTGTTGTGCCCCTACTTAGTGGAATAAAGAATCATCAGGAAGCTGCCTCTGTGTCTACTCTTTTTTGAGACTCACTACTTGGCCGCAGCATCATAGGTATAATTACTGGATGCAAGTTTCAGGACACAGAGTCAATGGGTTAGAAAAGCAGAAACCTTTCTGCCAGAGCACATATTAACACTCCACTTTGGAATTTGCTTCAAATAATGGGACTCATAGAGATGAGACCTTTTCAGCTGGAATTTTATGACATGGTCTCTTTACTGTCTTATGAATAAAGGGAAAAATACAATCAGATGATAATTTTAAAAATCTGGATGTAGTGGTGAACATGTGCAATCCTGGTGCCAAAGAAGTGAACATCTCTGGGGTGTGCTGGACAGCCAACTATAGCTAGAGTTTTCCTGCCTGGCCCAGAGTCAGGACAAATCTCTCTTACCCACCGGTCCCACAGCCACTCAGACCCAACCAAGTAAACACACAGAGACTTATATTGCTTACAAACTATATGGCTGTGGCAGGCTTCTTGTCATCTAGTTCTTCTATCTTAAATTAACCCATTTCTATTAATCTGTAAGTCGCCATGTGGCTCGTGGCTTACCAGTACTTTACATCTTGCTTGTCATGGCAGTGGCTGGCAGTGTCTCTCTGCCTCAGCCTTCCACTTCCCAGAATTCTCTTCTCTGTTTGTCCCAAATATACTTCCTGCCTGGCTACTGGCCAATCAGTGTTTTATTTATTAACTAATCAGAGCAACACATTTGATATACAGAACATCCCACAGCAGCCAACCTAGCCTAATCAGGGATCCCCAGGTCCTGGTAAAAGACATTGTCTAAAAACACAAGGTAAATGGCTCCTGAGGAATGACACTCAAGGTTGGCCTCTGACATCCACATGCACACACAAAGACACCCCAACCATTTATGTGTGTGCACATGTACACACACACACACACACACACACACACACACACACACACACACACTAGTTTCTGGCCAGGCATAGTGGCACATACTTTTAATTCCAGAACTTGGGAGGCAGAGACAAACACAACAAAATAAAATACAATAATACTTAAAAATTTGCCTTAAAAGCCCTCACACTGAAACTGGACAAGGCAATCCAATATGAGGAAAAGAGTCCCAAGAACAGGCAAAACAGTCAAAGACACAACCACTTCCACAGTCAGGAGTCCCACAAAAATACGAAGCTAATAACCATAACATATGTGCAGAGGACCTGATGCAGACCCATGAAGGCTCTGTGCTTGCCACTCCAGTCTCTATGAGCCCATCTGATCCCTGCTTAGTTGATTCTATGGGCCACTCCCACAAGTTCTGTGCCACCATTACCTTAGAATATTTTATAGGCAGGATGTACTGTAGGTGGACTGGGTTGGTTTCCAGGTTTCTCTTTCAGTAGCCTCAGAGTACCTCCCCACACCAAAGAACTAAAACTTAGGGTTGAAGACTCCCTGGAGGCCCCAGTTCTACCTCTCCACATTCAATGAGCTGTGTGGATGTTGTGCATGGCAATGGGGTCCTAATGCCAGTTTTTGGAGAGCAACCCTCTCTTCTAGCATCAAGACTGGGTTGTTTGGGGATATCCACTGGACCCCCATTGGCCAACAAATCAACTGAATGGAATTCAATCCTGTCCCTGGATGCCTTTCCTGGCTACAAGAGAGGCAGTTCAGACTTCATATCTCCCATTATTAGGAGTCCTCACTAGGATCACCCTCATAGATTCCAGGAAGTTTCCACCCCCTCTAAACATCCCCACCCCAAATTCCAGCAATCTCTCCCCATGCTCTCTCCTTCTAGCCCACTCTCCATCTTATCTCTTACACTCCTATCCTCAATGGCCCCCAATCCACCCAAAATGTATTCGATTTTTCCATTTCCCCTTCCCAGGGAGATCTATGCATCGTCCCCCCCCCCGGCACCCCCCCCCAATGCACAACACTCCTCTTTGCCTAACCACTCTGGGTCTGTGGACTGTAGCTTGGTTATCATTTGCTTAATGGCTAATAACTACTTATAAGTGAACACATACCGTATTTGTCCTTCTGGGTCTGGATTACCTCACTCAAGATGATTTTTTTCTAGTTCTATCATTTGCCTGATGATGTCATTTTTTAACAGCCAAGCAAAGCCACATTGTATAAATACATGCCATATTTTCTTTGTTCATTCTTCAGTTGAGGGACATCTAGGTTGTTTCCACTTTCTGGCTATTATGTAGAAAGCTGTTATGAACATACTTCAGTAAGTATCATTGTGGTAGGATGGAGTATCTTTTGGGTATATGCCCAAGAGTACTATAGCTGGGTCTTGAAAGTAGATTGATTCTCAATTTTTTAAAATTTTTATTTTTTTATTTTTATTATTATGTGTTTTAATTTTATACATCAGCCATGGGTTCCCCTGTCCTCCCCCCTCCTGTCCCCACCCCCACCTTCCCCCATCCCCTCCCCTCCATTCCCATGTCCTCGAGGACCAAGACACCCCTGGGGACTCATTTAAACCTGGTGGATTCAGTACAGGCAGGTCCAGTCCCCTCCTTCCAGGCTGAGCATGTGTCCGTGTAAGCCCAAGGTTCCAAATAGCCAGCTCATGCACTAAGGACAGGTCCTGGTCCCACAGCCTGGGAGCCTCCCAAACAGATCAAGCTATTCAATTGTCTCATTATCCAGAGGGCCTGATCAGGTGGGGGCTCCACAGCCTTTGGTTCATAATTCATGTGCTTTCTTTCGATTGGCTATTTGTCCCTCTGCTTTTTGCAATCTTGGATTCAACAATTCACGCTCTTGCAGTCAGTCCCTCCTCCTTCTCGACAGTTGGACACCTGGAGCTCCACCTGGAGCCTGGCTGAGGATCTCTGCATCCACTTTCATCAGTTATTGGATGAGAGTTCCAAGACGACTGTTAGGGTGTTTGGCCATCTGATCACCAGACTAGGTCAGATCAGGGCCTCCCTCAACCACTGCCAGCAGTCTACAGAGGATATATCATTGTGGATTTCTGGGGACCTCTCGAGCACTCTGTCTATTCCTGTTCTCATGTGGTCTTCATTTATCATGGTCTGTTATTCCTCGTTCTCCCTTTCTGTTCTTGATCCAGCTGGGATCTCCTGCTCCCCTAAGCTTTCTTTCCCTCAAATCTTGCCCTTCATTACTCCCACTGTCGTCTAGGTTGTTCATGTAGATCTCATCCATTTCTCTGTCATTGGGTGATCCCTGGGTCTTTCCTAGGGTACTGTTTTCTAGGTAGCCTCCCTGGAGTTGTGTAGCAGTCTAGTCATCTTTGTTTTACATCTAGTATCCTCCTATGAGTGAGTACATACCATGTTTGTCCTTCTGAGTCTGGGTTACCTCACTCAGGATGATTTTTTTCTATATCCATCCATTTGCCTGCAAACTTCATGATGTCATTGTTTTTCTCTGCTGAGTAGTACTCCATTGTGTATATGTACCATATTTTCTTGATCCATTCTTCAGTTGAAGGGCATCTAGGTTTTATGAGGAACTGCCAGATTGATTTCCAAAGTGGTTGCACAAGTTTGCAGTCCCACCAGCAATGGGGGAGTGTTCCCCTTTCTCCACATCCTCGCCAGCATGAGATGTCACTTGTGTTCTTTATCTTAGCTATTCTGACAGATAAAATGGAATCTCAAGGTAATTTTTATTTACATTTCCCTGATGGCCAAGGATGTTGAACATTTTTTAAAGATTTATTTATTTATTTATTTAATGTATATGATTGCTCTATCTGCATGTAAAACTTTGTGCCAGAAGAGGGCATTAGGTTCCACTAGAGATGGTTGTGAGCCACCAGGTGGTTGCTGGGAACTGAACTCAGGACCTCTGGAAAACCAGTGCTCTTAACCACTGAGCCACCTCTCCACCCCTGGGTTGAACATTTCTTTAAGTGTTTCTCAGTCCTTTGAGATTCCTCTATTGAAAAGTCTCCTTATATTTGTATCCAATTTAAAAATTGGATTATTTGTTTTTTTGATATCTAGTTTCTTGAGTTTTTTTTTTTTTAATTTTGAATATTATCTGTCTGTTGGATGTGGAGTTGGTAAAAATCTTTTTCTATTCTATAGCCTGCTGTTTTATCCAATTGATGGACACTTTGCCTTACAGAAGATTTTCAGTTTCATGAGGTCCCATTTACTAATTGTTGATCTTAGTGACTGCAATATCAGTGTTCTGTTCAGAAAGTCATCTCCTGTTCAAATGTGTTTACGGCTATTCCCTTTTTATTGTATCAGATTCAGTGTGTCTGGTTTTATGTTGAGGTCTTTGATCCACTTGGACTTGGGTTTTGTGCAGGATGATTAATATGATCTATTTGCATGCATCTTTATGCAGATACCCAGTTTGACCAGCATCATTTGTTGAAGATGCTTTCTTTTTCCAGTGTGTATTTCTGGCTTCTTTATCAGAAATCAGGTATCCATAGGTGTATGGCTTTATGTCTGAGTCTTCAATTCCATTGATCAAACTGTCTGTTTTATGCCAATACCATGCCGTTTTTATTACTGTAACTCTGTAGTACAACTTGAAATCAGGGATGGTGAGAACTCCAGCAGTTCTTTTATTGTTCAGGATTGTTTTAGCTATCCTGTTTTTTATTTTTATTTTTATTTTTACATAGGAAGTTGAGAATTGTTCTTTCAAGGTCTGTAAAAATTATGTTAGAATTTTGATGGGAATTGCATTGAATCTGTAGATTGCTTTTGGCTGGATAGCCATTTTTACTATGTTAGTCCTACCAATACTTGAGCATTGGAGATCTTTCCATCTTCTGATATCTTCTTCAATTTCCTTCTTCAAAGACTTGAAGTTTTTGTCATACAAGTCTTTCACTTGCTTCTTAAGAGTTACCCCCAAGGTATTATTAGAGGTATTTGTGTATAGAAGGGTGACTGATTTTTTTTTTTAGTAACTCTTGTATGCAGCCACCTCACCAAAGTATTTATCAGCCATAGGAGTTCCCTGGTAGAGTTTTTGGGGTTGCTTTTGTATACTACCATATCATCTGCAAATAATGATACTTTGACTTCTTCTTTTCCAGTTTGTATCCCCTTGATCTCCTTCAATTGTTTTATTGCTCTAGCTAAAACATCAAGTATATATTGAATAGATATACCAAATTGGAAAATCTAAAAGAAATGGATAATTTTTGCAACAGGTACCACTTTCTGAAGTTAAATCACAATCACATAAGCAATTTAAATAGACCCATAATCACTAGTAAAATAGAAGCAGTCCTTAAAATTCTTCCAACCAAAAAAAAGTAGACAACCTTGTTTTGTTCCTAATTTTAGTGGAATTGCTTTTAATTTCTCTCCATGTAATTTGTTGTTGGCTATAGGGTTGCTGTAAACTGTCTTTATTATGTTTAGGTATATCACTTTTATCCCTAATATCCCCAAGACCTTTTATCATAAAGGGTTGTTGATTTTGCAAAGGCTTTTTCAGCATCTAATGAGATGATCATATGATTTTCTTCTTTCAGCTTGATTATGTGGTGGATTACATTGACTTGTTTTCATGCATTGAAGTTATCCCTGAATATTTGGGATGAAGCCTACTTGATCATGGTGGATGATATTTTTGATGTGTTCTTGGATTCAGTTAGCAAGTATTTTGTTGAGTTATTTTCATGTATGTTCAGAAAGGATATTGATCTGTAGTTCTCTTTTTTGGTTAAGTGTTTATGTGGTTTGGGTATCAGGGTAACTGTGGCCTCATAAAATGAATTTGGCAATTTTCCTTATGTTTCTATTTTGTGTAATAATTTGAGTAGTATTGGCACTAGCTTTTCTTTGAAAGTCTGATAGACGTATGCACTAACACTACCTGGGTGGGTGGGAGAATTTTAATGACTGCTTCTATTTTACTAGCTGTTATAGATCTATTTAAGTTGCTTATCTGATTGTGATTTAACTTTAGTAAGTGGTACTTGTTACAAAAATTATCCATTTCTTTTACATTTTTCAAATTGGTAGTGTACAGGTTTTCATGTCCTTTTAATTCTCTGGATTTCCTCAGTGTCTGTTGTTATGTCCCCCTTTTCGTTTCAGATTTTGTTAATTTGGATATTCTCTCCCCACCTTTTAGTTAATTTGGATAAGGGTTTGAGCAGTCAATTGTGATTCTAATATGTTACTTGACCTTTTTTCTTTTCAGCTTTTAATATTCTTTTTTTTGTTTGTTTTGTATGCTTAGTATTTTGATTATTGTGTATTGAAGGGACTTCCTTATCTGGTACAATCTATTTGGTGTTCTGTATGCTTCCTCTATAATATCCCTATTATTCTTAGGTTTTGTCTTTTCATAGTGGTCCAGATTTCCTGGATGTTTTGTGTCAGGAATTTTTTAAATTTAACGTTTTCTTTGACCAGTGTATCAATTTCCTTTATCATATCTTCAATGCCTGAGATTCTCTCTTCCATCTCTTGTATTCTGTTGGTGAAGCTGCCTCTGTAGTTTCTGTTTGAATTTCCCATTTCCAGAATTCCCTCAGTTTGCATTTTCCTTATTGCTTCTACTTTCATTTTAGCTCTTTAATAGTTTTATTTGTTTCCTTCAACTTTTTGTATCTTGTAGGCTTTTTAAAAGTTATTTATTTATTTCCTCCAATTGTTTGTTTTCCTTTCTTTCTTTACAGTATTTATTCATCTCCTTCAATTTTTAGTTTGTTTTTTTCTTTGATTTCCTTAAGGGATTTATTCATTTCCTCTTTGGAGATCTCTATACTCTTCATATAGATGGTTTTAAGGTCTTTTTCTTGTGTTTCAGCTGTGTTGGAATATTCAGGTCCTGCTGTGGTAGGATAGGTGGGGTCTAGTGGATACATACTGCCCTGGCTATTATTGATTGTGTTCTTATATTGGCATCTAGGCATCTGGGTTTGGGGTGATTATAGTCTTAGGTGCTGATATCTGGGTCTTTATTTGCTGGGTGAGTGTTTTGTTCCTTGGTTTTTGTTTCCTCTCTGGATTTTCAGAGTGTGACAGCTGTATGTTGCTTGTTTTCCTGCCCTGCTCAATTGGTGTGTTCGCAGGGAATGCCTGCTGGTGTTGGAGGCTGGGATACAGAGAGTGGGGGGAGGGAGGCCAGGAAGGGATGGTCTGTGGGATCTGCAGGAGTTATGGAGAGGGGAGAAGGGAGGTTCCAGCTGGTGTTCTGTTGCTGCCCTAGGGATGAGCCTGAGGGATTGGGTCTGTTAGGGGAATAGAGAAAGCAGAGAAGGTCTGCTGTCAGGCTGCCTGGTCTTCTGGCAGGCATGACCTATGGTTGAGTAGGGGATGTCCACCAGAGTGCAAAAATCTGTTTTTATCCTTAGGAAGAATTCACTTTATATAAAAAAGGATAGATCTGCTTCCCATTTCATTCAAGCTATAAATGATTTAGTTAGTTTCCACTTCCTATGTGTATTAGTCAGGGTTCTCTAGAATCACAGAACTTATGGAATGAATCTCCCTGTCCTCCTTCATATATATATGGAATTTATTGGAATGACTTAGAGGCTGTACTCCAGCTAATCCAACAATGGCTAGCTATGAATGGAAAGTCCAAGAATCTAGTAGTTGCTCTGTCTCACAAGGCACAGTGTCTTAGCTGGTCTTCTGTATGTATTGGGAGGAGTAGGTTCCAATGCCAGTGAAGGAATGGATGTGCTAGTAAGGCAAGGGGAAGCAGACAAAGAGTAAAACCTTCCTTCTTCCATGTCCTCATATAGGCTTCCAGTAGATGGTGTGGCCCAGATTAAAGGTGTGTCTTCTCGCCTCAAAAGGCAGGACTAGAAGTGGATTCGCTTTCTTCAAACCAAGCTGAAAATCTTTCAAACGTGTGCCCTCCATTTCTGGACTGTAGTTTATTCCACATTAGTCGATTTGACAACTAATAGTAGCCATCACACCATGTATACTAAAAGAAGTTTTCATCTGACACCTAGAAGATCCCAGTTCACATGATTTTCACCCATAAACAGTTATACAATTTCAACATAATTTCAAAATAGTGTGCGGTGGGGGTAATGATTGAATAAAATAACTGATGTCATAATACAAAAGTTTTAGCAAAGTTATAATAGTCAAATGTAGCACATACCCATAATCCCATCACTTAGAAGACTGAGAGAGGAGAATCACAAGTTCTAGTTCAACCTGTTACTCTCCTTCTCCCTCCTTTGGTTTCCAACAAAGTAAATAAATGCCAGGGCTTATCCTAGACAAAAATATTCCCTTAGAGTTTTTCTGTTAGATTTGGTACAATTTTCACTTCCCCTCCTCCCCACCACAAAACCCAGCTGCACAGCACATTCTTAGACAAGTATGTACATATGAGTCAGGAAGGGAAGTGTCTCAAGCACTTCTATCAGGCATTCCTTGATTCTTGTGATGCTGAGAATGGCATCAAATCAACAATAACTCACTCAAAGACAGGAAGAAATTCAAGATTTATAGATTCTGAAGTTTCTTTTAAAGAAAAATAGTACAAAATTATTAACATAAAATAGCCAGAGCCTTTCTAAGAGTATATGCAAGATTCATGCAAATGAAAAGACTCTAAAGTTTAAATTTCATTAGCTGTACTATAAAAATGCCTGTCTAGCCAGGCATGGTGATGCACACCTTTAATCCTAGCACTTGGAAGGCAGAAGCAGATAGATCTCTGTGAGTCTGAGACTAGCCTGATCTACAAAGCAAGTTCCAGGTTATGTAGCTAGAGCTACATAGTAAGAACCTGTCTTAAAAAAATGGGGCTGGAGAGATGGCTCAGTTATTAAGAGCACTTACTGTTTTCATAGAGGACCTAGTTTCGGTTCCTAGCACCTGCATGGAAGCTCACAAATCATCCTTAAGTTCACTTACAAGGGATCAGAAATCCTCTACTGGCCCGTTTAGGTGCTAGGCACTCACACAATATAGATACATCTGTTCAGGTAAAACACTCATACACATAAAATAAAATTAAAAAAATCTGTAAAATAGCCTGTTCAAAGGTATCAGGGACATTATTTCTTGAGGAGTCAGGATCTAAATTTACATATGCTATGTATTTTTTTCACATACCACATTTGGCTTCTGAATGCCTCCATGCCAGAATAGTACATGGGCAGGACAAAGAACAAAGACTTTGCCTAGCATGCCTCAGATCTGCCACATCTCATGAAAATCTCAAGAGGAACAGAGAAGCAAATAGGTGTAGGCTGATGAAAGGCAGCCACAGATTAACTACTAGAGTCAGATATGCTCAAACAGAATCTCAATACATATGTTATAGACTCGTTAGCAATCAGCAAAGATAACTGTACAAACATTCTGATGACCAGTGGCATGTATTTAATCAATACTTTGAACCGGCCACTATGAAAGGTAAGTTAGTACCATGAAACTTATGTGCAGGCTCAGTATTTCAGATTTAAATTAGTATGACTGAAAACTTTCCTTTTCTCCAAGTGTTTACAAAGTTAACACTTATGCTTCCTGTTAAGATTGTCTGAGTTCTTATCATACTTGTCATATTGTTCTTTGCTAGCAGAAATAAACGCAGTTCCAAATTTTCTTATCCATACTTTGATTTTGACAATAGCATTTAATTTTATAGATAACCCATTGGCTTTCTAGTTAATAAGAAAACTTTACCAAATGGATGTATCAAACAAATTACATTCCTGGTTCAGAGACGGCTGAACCTTAGCTGGGCTTATTGGATGGTGCTCCAGAACAACATTCAAAAGTCATGCTAGGCAAGAATCATGGCACACACCTGTAATGCCAACATTTAGGAGGCAGAAGCTGAAGACCACACATTCAAGGCCATCCTGGGCTATATATTGAGACCTGAACTCAAAAAAGCCAAGGAGGGTAGGGCTGGGATGATAGCTCATAAGGTAAAAGTACTAGTTGTATAAGTCCAAAGACTCAAATTTGATATCTAGAAGCCACATCAAAAAAAAAACCAACAACAAAAAACAAAAAACAGATGCAGGACCAGTGAGATAGCTCAGCTGGTAAGGGCACTTGTCACCAAGGCTGACCATTGGAGTTTGATGCCCAGGACTCTCATAGTGTAAGGAGAGAGCCAAATCCCAAAAAACCAGATACAACATCTCACATCTGTAACCTGTATGGTGGAATGGGAGGTGGAGACAAGAGAATCACCTGAGAGTTAGGAGACTAGCCAGCTTGGAGTATACAGTGCAGCAGCAGAAACTACACTGCATTAACAAAGTAGAAGGTGAGATGTGACTCCTGAAAGTTGTACTCTTACCTCCAAATGTACACACACACACATACACACACACACACACACACACACACATACACACACACACATACACACACACACACACACACACACACACACACACACACACACCACATCCAGTGATAAGCAAATAACAATGAATAAAAAACAAAAATCAAGGAATGGAGAAGTAGATCAGTGGCAGGTCAATTGCCTAGCATTCCCAAGATCTTGAATTTAGTCTTCAACAAGGAGTGGTGGGTATCAAGGCATGCAATTGTCTTACTCAACTCCATATTTTATATAATTGTTCTTTTAAAAATGATTTTCTTTATTTTTATTTGTGTGTGTATGTGCATGCGTGTGCAGATATCCTCAGAGGCCAGAAGAGGGTGTCTGAGTGTCTGGTACTGAAGTTACCTGACATGGGAGCTGGTCCTCTACAAGAATGGTAAGTGCGCCCAACAGCTGAGCCATCTCTTTAGTCCTGAATCATTAACATACTCCGGAATAATGTGATTGATGTGATCATCAGTAATCTACAGCTGAATCACACATAGTACTTGAAGTTTGAGATTAGGGTGTCCCTCAAGAGCCTGAGGGATCTTGTTTGGTTTTGTTTTTGTCTTCTGTGCTGGAGATGGAAGCCAGGTCTTCTGCCAATCAAACTCAAAGAGCTCCATTTCTAGCCAAGAATCTGGAGCTTTAAGGCCATGTTGACTCTTTGGTTTTCAGAGTAACAGAAAATGTGTTTCTTGAGATACATTCTAATCTCCTAGTCTAACTATACTGAACACTAAATTAACCAATCAAGCAATGGCTCTGGGTGACAGAACAGATGAGACAATGGTAGGCTGTGTAGTAGTTCCCCCAGAACTCATACTTTGTGGTTTTAACCCTCTGTACCTAAGAATGTGGCATTATTTGGAGGCAAATAATGGGATAAGGAAGGGATATAATACAGGGATAAGGAATACAAAATGAGGTTACTAGAATTAATCCAATAGAATTAATGTCTTTATAAAAAAAAAAAAGGGAGGTTTGGACACAGGTATACCTATAGAAAGAAGATGTGAAGAGACATGGAAAATACAGCCACCTTCAAGCTAAGGAGAGAGACATACACCATATTTTGCCTTTATGGCCTCAGGAACTTGATCTTGGACTTCCAGCTCTGTGAGACAATGCCTTTATGTTGTCTTACCCCCTCCCCCATTCTGAGACCCTTTGTTAGGGCAATATAAAACACTCAGAGGATACATGTGGGGCATTCTTTTCATTCATATGGAATGGGGCTTTAGTTTTGGTAAGGCTTGTGATAAGAATGCAAAAAATCTTCCTGCATGAATGCTTTTACACATTTATCAAGGAGGCCATGGGACCTTTTCAGATGGACCTTGGGGCTTAGAGAGTTTCCTAGAGAACAAGAAATATTTTCACATAAGCTTGTAGCTCTGAAGAAACAGAACTGAACAAAAACACATGTAATAAGTACTGTATTTCAACTTTAAAATCCCATTTCACTCCATCTGTAACCAAAAAGTGTTTCACGTGGCACATTAGTATTCTAATCTACATGTGCCATCTATTTAAGAAAAGTCCTACCCTGGAGGGAGAAGCTGTTTCACCAGGCCCATGAATATGATATGGTAATCTTAGTGTGACTCCATGCATATATCCTCAAGATTGCTCTAGCTACTTGAGATTGCTTCTGGATCCATATACATTTTAGGAATTTTTCCCATTTCTTTAAAATTGATATGGGGGCACCTTTAGTCCTGCATCCAGGAAGCAGAGGCATGCAGACCTCTGAATTATTTGAATTCAAGGTCATCCCACTTTTTAACAGTGAATTCCTATCCAGATTAGGGCTACATAGTGAGACCTTATCTCAAAATTACATATATAATTGGCATTAGAATTTTAATAAGAATTTCACTGAACTGTAGATCGCTTTTCATAATTTGGGCTAAACATTTGAGCTAGGCAGTGGTGGCACACACCTTTAATCCCAGCACTCAGGGTCAGAGGCAGGTGGATCTCTGAATTTGAGGCCATCCTGGTCTACAGAGCAAGTTCCAGGACAGCCAGGGCTGTTCAAGAGAAATAGTGTCTCAAAAAACAATAAACAAAAAAATCCATGATATGGGTATTTTAACAATGTAATTCTTCCCATTCATATGTATGGAATATATTTCTATTTGTATATCATATTTTGGATAATTATATATAGTATTTAGTGTACACATTTTAATCTCTTGATTACACTTATTCTTTCAAAATGATTTATTTTTATTTTTATTTATGTATGTGTACATGTGTGGGTGTGCTTATGCCCCTCACATACGGGTACCTATGGAAGCCAAAAGAAGGTATTGGATCCACTAGTAGAATTACAAGCAGTTGTGAGTCACCTAAATATCAGTGCTGAGACCTAAACTCTGATCCTTTGGGAGAGCAGCAATTGCTTCCAGCCATTGGACTATTTCTCCAGCCCTTAAATTTATTATGGAAGTAAATTATTATGGAAGTGTGTGTATGAGTGGCTACTGTAAATTCAATTGTATAGTGATATTTTATTTGTATTGAAATGTGATTTTATTTGTATGTCAATAAAGTTGCCTTGAGGTCAGAGCAAGCCAGAGCAGAAGCTGAGCTATAGTGGGGCACGCCTTTAATCCCAGCACTTGGGAGGCAGAGCTAGGCGGATCTCTGTGTGTTCAAGGACACAGCCAGCATGGCAGACACATGCCTTTAATCTCAATACCAACCATAGAAGACCTGGAGGTCTGTACAAACAGACAGTGACAAGGAGGTCATGTGGCTGGGTTTACAACCAATGAGAGAGGAGAACAGAAAGTTTTTAAATAGACAGGACACACAGAAGTAGGTCCCTGGCGGAGAGGAAGAACAGCAGAAGCAGTGAAGGGTAAGGTTTTCCACTCTTGCTCTGACCTTGTGGTTTTTAACTCTGTAATCGGTTCTGTGTTGCTTATTTAACAAGCCGGTTACATCTACATTTGGCGCCCAACGTGGCAAGAATTCATTAAAAAACCACTTGCCTTGGCAGTGGGTCCGGCTTCCCGCCTGGGCGGGCCCGGCTCCCTAGCTCCGGAGCTCCGGCCTAGCTTGGGCCTAACCCGGGCCTAGGTCAGCTTAGGACTCAGGCCCAACCTACCTTAGCCACAAGCGGTTACAGCCGCAGCTGGAGTTACTTACTTAAAACGCCAGTGCTACGAACAACTCAGGCCTGTGGAGCTACCGCTAATTGCAGTAGCTACACGCAACTGCAGATAGGCTGCTTTTGGCTGAAACGCCAGCACACGTGGTCGGTTGGAGCTTAAGGAAGCCAGAGCCCAGGCTCGACTCGGCTCAGACGGGAACGTTGAAGCAGTTGGATTCAAGCTTTTAGCCAGAACGTGGCTACGCTTTCTCTCTCTCTCTCTCTCTCTCTCTCTCTCTCTCTCTCTCTCTGGATTCCCACCTTGGATGCTAGGTAGCTGTTTGGAAATTCCCTTGGATTTCTACTGTTCTACGCAGAATTGGTAAGTCATTTATATCAAATATTTTAAAGGAAACTATTTAAAAGAGATTTTTTCCACATTAAAGAAAATGGGTTTTATGTGTACATTGGAAGAAAATTGGGCTTTTTTTGAAACTTTAGTCAGTATGGTAATGGAACAACTATATGAGAAGATTAATGTTGATCAAATTATGTACATTGTTATTCTTCTTATCCTTATTTTACAATTTAAAAAGACAGTCAATTTAAGTGCCAGGATAAAAATTTTAGAAAAACTTGTTAAACCTGTTAAAATGAATTATAGGGAAATTCAGATTCAGACAGAAGAAATTAACAGTGAAGTTGTTTCAGGATTGGATTATAAGGTTACAGAAAGAAAGCCTGTTTTCACACAATTACCCTTAATTTATCCGGTAACCATACAACAGCAACCTGGTCAAGTGAATACGCAAAATATTTGGACTCCAGTTGAAATGTTAGACTTACGAAGGTTTAAGGAAGCAATAGTATCTTATGGCATGCATTCTCCATATGTAAAGCAAATGTTAAACTCCTGGTCAACTTATAATAGGATTATACCACAGGACTGGCGGGAGCTGGCACAGGCGGTTCTGGAACCCGGACAGCAGCTCCAGTGGCAAATGTGGTTCAAAGAGGAAGCTAAAAGCATAGCAAAACAATGTAGGGATAGAGGTATACAAATCTTCCAGGATCAGCTTGTTGGAGAGGGCCAATATGCTGCAGTAGAAACAATGTTTATATGATATCCAAACTATAATTCTATGTCGAATGGCAGCCTTGAATGCATGGGACAGAGTTGAGGAACCAGGGAAGAAAACTGAGTCATTTACAAAGGTTATACAGGGCCCAAAAGAATCTTTCACAGATTTCTTACAAAGACTGACTTCAGCAGTAAAGAGAATGGTCTCAAATTCAGAAGCTAGCCAGATAATAATTGAATCTTTGGCTTTTGAGAATGCAAATGAAGCATGCAAGAGAATAATCAGGCCGTTAAAGGCCAGATCTGCACCCTTGGAAGATTGGATTAGAGACACGGTTAATGTTGAGGCTCATGATCATGATAATATGTGGGTAGGAGAAGCAATTTCAAGAGGTTTGAGGAATGTCAGATGTTTTGGATGTGGAAAGCAAGGACATTTGAAAAGGGAGTGTAAACAGGGCACTTCTAGAAACAATGTTTCTTCAAGGAACAATGGCAACAGAATGCCCCTTCCTTCTGGAGTATGTAGAAGGTGTGGTAAGGGAAGACATTGGACCAAGGAATGTAGATCAACAAGGGACAGACAAGGTAATACTTTGCCCCAGTCTTCAGGAAACTCCCAGAGGGGCCTCAGGCAGGCCCCTACAGTGAATCCAGTTCAGACCTTTCCTGCAATCATAGAGGAGACCCCTACTCAGAGCAGTTAAATGACCAAATGCCTATTGGAATAAACCAGGCTACTCAGAGTAATGGAACAACTGAGACAGAGAGAACAGAAAATTCAGGAGAAACCATAAAGAAATTTTTTTGGCAAACTTCTATAAATGAACAAAGACCAAAATTAACAATAAAAATAAATGGTGTTTTGTTGTCTGGTCTGGTAGACACAGGTGCTGATGTTACCATAATTGCACCAGAATTTTGGCATCCATCTTGGCCTCTTCAGGAGGTAAATGTTCAACTGTTAGGAATTGGAACATTATCTCAAGTTAAACAGAGTGCAAGATGGCTCGAATGTATAGGCCCAGAAGGACAGAGAGGCAGATTAAAACCATATGTGGCTAACATAGCCATGAACCTGTGGGGTTGAGACCTGTTACAACAATGGAATACTCAGATTAACATCCCTCCAACCTCAGAAATAAATCATAAACTAGCACATGTTTCTGAGAGAAATATTAGAAGGTATTATTCTAATGAGTGGTCACCAGCCATCCATATTATACAAGAACAGGGCACAAAAACTGATGATCTTCCAAAGACAGTAACAGCTCTACCTTTAAAATGGTTAACAGACAAGCGTGTATGGGTTCATCAATGGCCTTTAACAACAGAGAAACTCCAGGCCTTAGAAGAGCTGGTAGAAGAACAGTTAAATGCTCAGCATATTGAAGAATCTACTAGCCCATGGAATTCTCCTGTATTTGTTATTAAAAAGAAATCTGGTAAATGGAGAATGGTAACAGACCTTAGAGCAATTAACAAAGTAATTCAGCCAATGGGCTCTCTACAATCTGGAATTCCTTTGCCTACTCTGTTACCTAAAGGATGGCCTCTCATAGTTATCGATTTAAAAGACTGTTTCTTTTCAATACCCCTACAAGAAAAAGACAGAGAAAGATTTGCTTTCATGGTGCCTACTTACAATAATTCTCAACCGGTTAGAAGATTTCAATAGAGAGTCCTCCCACAGGGAATGTTGAATAGTCCAAACCTGTGCCAATATTTTGTACAACAGCCCTTGGAAGTGATACGTAAAAAATTTCCTTAATCTATAATTTATCATTATATGGATGATATTTTACTAGCTGACTCAAATGCAGATACTTTAGAAAGAATGTTTGAAGAAGTAAAGAAAATATTGCCTTGCTGGGGATTCCAAATTGCTCCTGAAAAGATACAAAGAGGAGATTCTATTAATTATCTAGGATATAAAATAGAGCTACAAAAAATTAGACCTCAAAAGTGCAAATTAGGAGAGATCGCCTACAGACTCTTAATGACTTTCAAAGATTATTTGGGGACATTTCTCATCTACGAACTATTGTTGGGGTAAAAAATGATGAACTGAATAATTTGTTCAAAACCTTAGAAGGTGACAAGGACTTAAATAGTCCAAGAGAATTATCACCTGAGGCTGAGAAAGAATTGGCCTTGGTAGAAAAAAAAAGTACATGAAGGACATGTAGATCGTATTGATCCAAAGCTGGATTGCATTTTGGTTATTTTACCTTCTAGGCATTCTCCTACAGGAATATTAATGCAGAGAGAAGATATTATATCGGAATGAATATTTTTACCAAATAAACCAAATAAAAAATTAAAAACTTATGTGGAAAAAAATCTCTGACTTAATTTTGAAAGGAAAATTGAGACTTCATCAATTAGCAGGAATAGACCCAGCAGAAATTGTTGTACCTTTAACTAAAGAGGACATTGAAAAATTATGGACAGAAAGTGAACCTTGGCAAAGAGCTTGCAGTAATTTTTTGGGAGAAATTAACAGCAAATATCCTAAAAGTAATAGAATTGATCTTATAAAGAGAGCTGATTGGATCTTGCCTCGAATTGTTCGTGAAAAACCCATATCTGGAGTTCGGACATTTTATACAGATGCCAACAAACAAGGAAAGGCAGGTTACAAATCAGAAAATTTAAGTAAAGTGGTTCAAAGTCCTTATAATTCAGTTCAAAAATCGGAATTGTATGCTATTCTGTTGGTATTAATGGATTTTTCAGAACCTCTCAATATATTTACTGTCTCTCAGTATGCTGAAAGAGTGGTATTACATATTGAGACTGCAGAATTTATCCCTGATGCTTCAGAATTAACTTCACTATTTATTCAATTACAAGATACAATCAGGGAAAGGAGTCATCCTTTATATATAACTCACATCTGATCCCATACTGGTCTGCCAGGCCCTCTAGCACAAGGTAATGATGAGATTGATAAATTATTGATAGGAAATGTGCTGGAGGCCTCAGAATCTCATAAGAAACATCATGTCAATAGTAAAGGTTTAAAAAAGGATTTTTCCATAACCTGGCAACAAGCCAAGGAAATTGTAAAGAAATGTCCTACTTGTTCCTTCTACAATCAGACACCATTACCAGCAGGATGTAACCCAAAGGGTACTCAGAGGAATGAAATCTGGCAGATGGATGTGTTTCACTTTGCAGAATTTGGAAAATTTAAGTATGTACACCATACTATTGATACTTATTCAGGATTTCAATGGGCAAGTGCTTTGAGTTCTGAAAAAGCTGATTCTGTAATCACTCATTTGCTAGAAGTTATGGCCATCATGGGTATACCTGCACAAATTAAAACTGACAATGCTCCAGCATATGTCTCTATTAAAATGAAACAGTTTTTTGCTTATTATAATATAAAGCATATTACAGGTATACCACATAATCCTACAGGCCAAGCAGTTATAGAAAGATCCAACAGAACTCTAAAGGACATGATAAATAAACAGAAAGGGGTAACAAAACCCCCCCAGAAATAGACTGCACAATGCTCTATTAACTTTGAATTTTCTCAATGCTAATGAGAAAGGAACAACAGCTGCAGAGAGACATTGGTTAACAGAAAAAACAACAGAATTAAATCAGCCTATATACTTCAAGGATGTGCTGACCTCAGAATGGAAACCAGGGTATGTGTTACGTTGGGGATGAGGTTTTGCTTTTGTTTCTGCAGGAGAAGATAAGCTTTGGGTACCATCAAAACTGATAAAGGTTCGATTTGAACAAGAGAGACCTCTTAATTAGAGGAGGTGATAGTTCATCAACCAACATGACCATCCAGTTTAAACTCACTGATGCCATCAATACATGCCTTTTCATTTAATCAGATGTAACTTGCCAAAAGGGGACCTCCCCAAAATTAGTCTTGGGGAAAGGTTTTTGTTTTTGTCTTTTGGGAGAATGAAGGCTAAGGAATCTGAAGAACACTGGACAAATGAGACAACTGAAGAAAAAGGACAAATCATCTGTCCCAGGAAAAAGAGTAAAATGGCCTATTGGTATATCATCTACAAAATTTCATAAATCTTTCTAAATGATTGTTTTTGCTCTTCTCTAAAAAATTAATACTCTTAGTCTTCTTGTAGTCCCAGTTCAATTAAAACTTCAAGCTGATTTTGGAGTTGGAGAATGGCTCCCTCCTCCTTTAAACTCAAGCATGTTGTTAAAAGGAAAATGAAAACTCCCTGTATCATACCAGAAGAAAGAGCCATCTTCTGACATGGGACAGGAGAAAAACCAAATTAATTAAGGGACTATTCTATTACTAATCTCAATTCTTTGATTCTATTCTGATTCTTTAAACTTTTCTTAAAGTATGAATTTTATATCAAAATTTACAAGATATATATACATATATTTTAAACTTTGTTAAGATAATAATGGTCATATAGAGTACTAATTAATTCTAGAGAAAAGGCTTCAATTAGCTGCCTATACATGTCTTTGTGTTCGAGTCTCTTTTCAGTTTTCTGCAGGAAATCACGGCCAGGTCTAACTTCAACTGAAATCTCCAGGAAGAAGATGGGGCCCCACAATGACAATTCCACATGGAAAATAATATCACTAAGCTGACAAACATCATCTACAGATCAGCTTTGGACTACAAAGTGCTTAGAGCAATTCTGAGATGGCTAGCTGAGATGATCCAGTTTCAAAGACTACTTGAATAAGGACTTGAGATAAACCCTGAACTTTGGCATTATGGATAACAAAGAATATAGTTATCTTTCCTAGACTTTGTCAATTAACCCAAAATTTTTCTTTTCAGAATAAAGATAACTTCGCCCATACCCAGCAGGAAGCAATTTTAAGAATTCGACGCCCACATTCCCAAAGGGGTGGTGTGGGGTGGGTGGTTTTTTGGTCTTTTTATGGGTATTGGGTCTGGGATAGTTTTCATTGTTTAGGAGGGTTGGTTACAAGTTGTTGTTAAGGGTTAGGAAAAGGGCTAGGCAAAAGGTGCTTGTTTAAAAAAAAAAGAAAAGAAAAAGACAATTACTAGTTTTAAATACTTTGCATTCAATTGGATTGTTTTATATTGTATGCAAATTATTATTGAGATTGAGATTGTTAGAATATACCATACACGTATTTCTAATCTTGCTCGAGATATTGTATTTACACCATTCATTTAACAATGTAATACAATTTGCTAATCCTTGAATGTTAGTATTACCAACTATTAGGATATGTAGAAATGAAAATTAGTGGTTAGACATTACAATTGAACTTGTAGTCATATTAGGTGAGTTTTCAAGATCAAACAGATATATTTTAGATAGACAGGTCATCTTCAAACCCTTCAGAAATCTACAGAATATGGCATTTAAAATGTTTTAATAACTTAAGAATTTTTCTTTTTTGCTATGACTATGAGACATGACGGCTCCTGGCAGTACCAATCTACTTCAGAGAAAATATGGGCATTGAAGAAATTGCATATGGAGTTAACTTTCATTGTGGCAAAAGTCAGCCACTGGACAACAAAGTATCCTCTAATCAACTGCTGACAAACAGGACAGACAGGACATTAAACCAAGGACTACCAATTCTTGCCAAAACAAGTGTGGTTGTGGCTTTAACAAAAGGCATCTTCTGAAGCCAGGACAATATGGCACCATCCCTGAAGTGAGTGACCTTTGCAATCTGTAAAAGGTACCGTGCCCTTTTCTTTGAAGGCAGCTGAACAGGGAGTGGGCCAATGGCTTCTGATGTGCAATGGAACAGCAGATGAAACAGTTATTCTTGAAGAATAACTAAGCTCACCCCTCTCAATAGTAGACTGGCATTTAATAGAGAGATGTGGAGAAGAACAGGATGCCAAGATGAAGCCACATATACACAGCCAAGAAAAATGGACAGCTGAACTGAAAAGACATCAATAATTTCCAGAATTTAAAATCCTGAATCATGACATGACACTAATGGAATTCAGGTGTTTCTGGTACATGGACTGCTCTCACCAAATATGAGGTGAAACTCTTGACCTTGTATACATCCTAGTTCACAAAAGAGTCTGTCAGATACGCTAAGCCTATAGGCTGAAGATGATGCCCCAACACTGTGGAGAAACCTCCGGTGACTGTCCAGGCAGCTGGCTGTTTCTGTCAACTCACATTTTTTTTGTAGGAAGCTGCTTGCATGCACTTCTTGTTTTTATTTTTTATTAGGTAGTATTATTTCCTTCTTGGGTCTCTGAGGGAGTTGAAGATCAGTTAGTTATAGTTATAATTATCTTTGTTAAGGATTTCAGAAAAACTCACTAAGAGCTGTAAGTGTATAAATTTGAAAGATGTTATAAGACAGTTCCGTTAGCTATATAAGTTAGGATAAAAAGTGAATCAGGTACATTCTGGACTTACCAAAATAGGATAGATAATGGAATTATTTTCTCTGAATTTGTCAAATACAAATGGACTAGACATTGTTTAGGTATTTATTGTTTGTATATATGGTATATATAGTTATTGTACTTTTGTATATAGTTTTTCTTATATTAGTTATAACTTTTTCCTTTTTTCTTTTTATTAAAATAGAAAAGGGGAAATATAGTGATATTTTATTTGTATTGAAATGTGATTTTATTTGTATGTCAATAAAGTTGCCTTGAGGTCAGAGCAAGCCAGAGCAGAAGCCGAGCTATAGTGGGGCACGCCTTTAATCCCAGCACTTGGGAGGCAGAGCTAGGCAGATCTCTGTGTGTTCAAGGACACAGTCAGCATGGAGACACACGCCTTAATCTCAATACCAACCATAGAAGACCTGGAGGTCTGTACAAACAGGCAGTGACAAGGAGGTCTTGTGGCTGGGTTTACAACCAATGAGAAAACAGAACAGAAAGTCTTTAAATAGACAGGATGCACAGAAGTAGGTCCCTGGTGGAAAGGAAGAACAGTAGAAGTAGTGAAGGGTAAGGTTTTCCACTCTTGCTCTGACCTCGTGGTTTTTAACTCTGCAATCGGTTCTGTGTTGCTTATTTAACAAGCCGGTTACATCTACACAATTGATGAAATAATTTTCTTGTGAGTAGTTCATTATTCATGGGTAGAACTATTACTGGGTATTTTGTGCTGCTGGGTTTGTACCCTTCAAGTTTTCTGAATTTAACATCTTTTGTGAAGTTTTTAGAGTTTTGTATATATTTGATCTTTTCATCAGAAAACAATTTTGCTTCTTCCTTTTTAGCTTGGATGTCTTCTTTCTCTTGCCTAATTTCTCTGACAAGGACTTCCTGTAATTTCATTTACCAGAAGCTGAGTTAAGGAATGATGAGAACAAGGATAAAAACTTATAAACAAAGTCTTTTTTAGTGATATTTTAAATAGTTTAAAATGGACATATTTTAAATATTCATTAATATGACATCAGTGGGAAATTATAGAGCATCCAATAATGGAATCTTATACAGACATTTAAAATTATGTTGAAAATTTAAAAATGTGTGAACATGCTTATCATTAGTATCAGAAAAATAGAATATGAATGGAATATTTGCAGCGAAAATAAACCATTGTGTGATTTACATAGGCAAAAAGAAAAGTATAAGGAATTATGTTTTAAGTATTGACTGGTAGTGAGAATTCCACAAGCATTAGTGTTTATATTCTCAAAGCTAAAATAGGTATATATTATAGATGTAACTTGCAATTAAGAAAAACTCAAATCTAAAAAATTCCAATTATTCTCTTGGACTTTCATTATGTCCTATGAACATTATAACATCATTTCCAAAAGTTTCCCCACTCCAGCTCCCACACTTCAAAGAATCTTTTGTGAGGTTTCTTCCCAGTTCCACAGACTTTTAAAGACTAGACCTCTGCTCTTTGTTTCTGCCACCAATAAAAATATGTAAAGTTCTCTTTGTGATATGAGTTTGAAATTAAAATATATATTAAAATATTGGACCACTTGTTAGCATAGTTTAACAATTGTAGGGACAATAATTCAGATTTTTTTGAGTAAGGAATCATCAAAATTTATATCATAAACAGAATTGATTAATAAATCAATCATGTGCTTAATACGTGCTAGGCACTGTTCCAGGCTCAGGATATATAGTATAAAACTATATAGAAAAATCTCTTGGTTTCATGGATCTTAGCTTTTTAAAATTTCATTTTTAAGTTTTATCTTATATATATGAATGTTTTACCTGCATATATGTCTGTGCATCACATGTGTGTCTGATGCTGGCAGAAGACAGAAGAGAGCGTGGGGTTTCCCTGGAACCGAAGCTGCCAGGTGGATGCTCGGACTCAAACCCAGGTAATCTGGAAGATCTTATCTTGGTAGTTTAAAAAATATATATCAATGTTGGGCTGGTGAGATGGTTCAGAAGGCAAGGGCTCTTGGTGCTAAACTTGAATTTGATCCCTGGGATCCACATTGTGGAAGGACAGAACTGACAGAACAGATCTGATCTCCACATATGCACAATGGTACATGCATGCCCCCAACACACACACACACACACACACACACACACACACACACACACACACACAGAAAGAGAGAGAGACAGAGACAGAGACAGAGAGACAGACATTTAATGAATAAGTGTAAAAATGTAAATGACATGTAAGTACAAATAAATAAGTACAAATAAATATAATCCACAAAGGTAGTCAGAGATACCATCAACCAATTCCTTTCCTCCCTGCATATGTTTGCTGTTCTTCCCACCAAAAGGTAGAGTCTATTTTTTTTTCTCTTTCTATCTTTCTGAGAAAAAGATTGGTAGTGTCAGACTAGGCAGGAGCACAAATAGGACTATGAGTTGGACTGAAGAAGTTTCTGGAAAAAAAAAAGGTATGATATGGTCTGGTTTACATGTTAAATGCTCACTTGGAAATGGAGAACAGAGGGAAGGCAAGAATGAGAACAGGACAAGAAGTAAGAATGATACTTCAGTGATCCGGGTCAGAGTTGGTATTGGGTTAGACCAGGAAGGCAGGTGGAGAAATGTAAGTTTTGTTAAAGGCAGAGTCTATGTGAAGTACTGATGGGTTCAAATAGGAAAGGCATAAAAGTAGAATCTAGAATGATTTGAGGAGCTGGGTAGTAGTGGTGCACACCTGTAATCCCAACACTCGGGAGGCAGAGGCAGGAGGATCTCTGTGTGTTTGAGGCCAGCCTGGTCTACAGAGCAAGTTCCATGGCTGTCAGGACTGTTACACAGAGAAACTCTGTCTTGAAAAGTAAAAAAAAAAAAAAAAAAAAAAAAAAAATTTGAGGAACCATTTTATTAAAAAAAGAAAATGAAATGACTCCTAATGATATTCTCCTATACTTGTAGACAGGAGCCTAGCATAATCGTCACCAGAGAGGCTTCATCCAGTAACTGATGGAAATAGATGCAGAGACCCACAGGCAAACATTAGGCAGAACTTGAGGAATCCTGGGGAAGAGCAGGAAGGATTGTAAGAGTGAAAGGGGGAAAGGGTACAAAAGAAAACAAAAACAAAAAACAAAACCCCCCAAAACCACAGAATCAGCTAACAGGCTCACAAGGGCTCACAGAGACTGAAGTGACAACCAAGGAGTCTGAAAGCAACTGATACAGCCCCTTTGCTTATATGTTACAGCTGTGTAATGTGGTCTTCTTATGGGACTCCTAACAGTAGGACAGGGGCTGTCTCTTACTCTGTTGCCTGCTTTGGGTACCCTTTACTCTTATGGGATTGCCTCATCCAGCATTAATATGAGGGAAGGTGCCTAGTCTTATTGCAACTTGATAGGCCTGCTCTTTTCTGAAGAGAAATGGAGGAGTGGATGCAATGGGGGAAAGAACGGAAGTAGGGGAAGGGACTGGGAAGAGAGGAAGGAGGAAAAACTACAGTCAGGATGCAATATTATGAGAGAAGAATGAATAAAAAGGAAAAAACAGTGATTTGAGCATGATTTCTATTTACAGAGACAGGAAAGTATGAGGGGGAACAATCGAATGTACATCTGGAAGTATTTAGTTTGGTGCATGCATTCGGTAACTGAAGACATTGACTATCTGGAGTTCAAAGGAATGGTCATGGTTGATGATATTTATTTAAAAGCTACTTATGACAGTTATTAAAGTCACAGTATTTGAAGAGATTGACTAGAGGGGATGATACCTAGAGAAGAAAAGAAATATGAAAAAAGAGCCATGGTGAAAGGATGAATCAGCAACAAAATCTGATAATGGACCTCAAGTTCTAAGACAGGATAGAGCTAACCCATTCCACGATACTCTTCTCATTAATTTGTAATAAATAATCTGCAGAAAATTGGTAAAAGAGTCTTGTGGTCATTAGATAACTCAGAGATGTACTGAAGAGAACTTTGGGACTTAAGTACTCTGGTAGCCAGACATTATGGCCCATGCACATCATTCTAGCATTTAGAAAGGTGAGACAGGAGAATCACCATGAATTCAAGGCTAGTAGTTCTAGTACAGTTTGGACTATAGAGTAAGACTGTCTCCAACAAATGAAACTCAACAATAAAAGAGCAGCACCATAGTGCCTGGGCAGTAGAGGAACCCCAAATTCAGAAATGTCAATAGGCACACAAAAAATAATGTCTTCATAAAAGCTCACTCACTTCTCATTGCTAAAGGACCAAGTAAAGGGCAGGTCAATGGTGTAGAAACAGTTTGAGTCTACTTGCTCTGCTTCAGATGTGCATCATCAAGAACACCATGTCCTTCCTCTCCACTAGGAAGTGACAGGACAATTACTAAGAGAAGGGAACTAAAGAAAGTAATTTTTAAAATCTGCCCATAAAATTCTGTGCTTACCTTTTTCTTAGCAGCTCAAATGTGAAACTGAACAGAAACAATAGAGAAGTACTTGGAACTGAACACTACTCAGATTTGACAGTAATTTCAGGGCACCATATATCTGAGCAGATCCAAACAGTGCTGCAGAGACTGAAAAGTAAATGTGCATTTGGACCACAGCCCAGAAATGTGGAGTAAGATTATGTTGCCTTAACCTAAACAGATTGTCTTCTATCCTAGAAGACTCAAATAGGAACCAGAATCTTTAAATTATAGTATGTAAATTGTCTAGAACATAAAAATTACTAACTCTACATGAACTATGAAATTTTAAACTTGTGCAAGTGAATACAGTCAACAGTACTCAACAGCAAGATGACACAGCCTTGAAACTGTTTCACAATGATTTAAAAGTAATTGCAATATAACTGATCCAACAAGCAGTCATGAACACTCTTTAAACTGCTGAAAAAATAGAAAGTCTCATCAAAGAAAAAAGATACAGTGTGAACCACACAGAAAGTTCAGAGCTGCAAAATACAACAGTTAAAAAGAAAAGTTCACTTGATGTGTGCAATGGCAGAATGGAGACAAAGGAAAGAACCAGTAAACTAAAGATAGCTCAACAAAGTATCCAAAATGAGCAAGAGAGAAAAACATAGATTTTAAAATAATTAACTGTTTTGGGAAACTGTGACAACAATTTAAAATGCAGAAGCCTAAAAATTCAAGGAGTTGCAAAAACCATAAAAGTAGACCTTGGGGCTGCGGACAGGGTTTAGTAAAAGAAGTGCTTGCCACAAAAGCACAGGACCTGACTTCAGACTCCTAGCACTCAGGTAAAAAGCTGAGCAGGTTGATTCACACCAGTAATTCCAGAGCTGGGGAGGTAGGAAGTGTATCCTGGGGGCTTTCTGGTCAACCAATGTAACTGAAGCTTCAAGCTGTCAGTTCAGTGAAAGACCCTGTCTTAAAAGTCAAGGTGAAGCCAGTTGTGATGTTGTTTTCCCTTAATCCCAGCACTTAGGAGCTAGAGCCAGACAGATTTCTATTAGTTTGAAGTCAGCCTGGTCTGTATAGCAAGTTTCAGTACAGCCAGGACTATATAATGAGACATTTTCTCAAAAAAAAAAAAAAATCAAGGTGGAGAAGCAATTGATTAAAACATCATTGTTTCAGGGAAGTCACAGTGGCAGGAGCTAGAGACAGTTGGTTACATTGCCATGTAGTCAAGAAGCAGAGAAGAAGGAATTAATATATGCACACCTGTCCTGAGCTTGTTTTCTTCACTCTTACTTAACTGTTTAAGGATCTCCTGTCTAGGGAATGGTGCCACCTACAAGTAGGCTGGTCTTCACACCTGTGTAGAGAGCTGCGTGCAGCCGTGCCTTAAAGATGGCGCCGGCTTTTGCTCCTCCACCTTCCTGATGGTGAGTGCTCTCAGTGACAAACAACTCCTTATTTGGCTAAGGCTGAGAATCTGGCTTGCTTCCGCGTACCTGGGCCCATAGGTGTTGCCCACGTGGCGTGCTAGGGTTGGCTGCCCAGAGGCTATATAAGGAGTGAGCGGGTTTCCCCGGGAGAGAAGATTGTTCAAGGTTCCTGAATAAACTGCTGAAAGAAGAGCTTGGTGTTGCGTCTTCCTTGTTGTGACAAGTGGTGGCCTGTACGGGGACCTCCTCAACTCCTACCGGAGGCTCAGAACTTTCTGCATTCAGGGCAGTGCACTGGTAAGTTCCCAGGTAAGGTGGGAATCCGAGATAAAAGCGGGTAAAAAATTGCTCCTCTCTGTAGATAGAGAGCGGGACAAAAAGCTCGCCATTAGGTGAATCGTAAGAGATTGCTAGGTTAGTTATGGGTGCTGCTCCATTGCACCCAATTTTTTTGGCTCTTGAGCTGCTTCGTTCAAAAACATTTGAAACTGAAAAAGAGCATTTTGAAGAAATTTTTAGAGGAATGTGATATTGTTGCCCCGTGGTTTGCCGTTTCTGGAAGCCTCACGATACCCTCATGGGAAAAACTGGGAAGGGACTTGGATTTTGCATCCGAGCAAGGGACTCTTAAGGGTGGAGTGCGGCCTGTCTGGAAGCTGATAAGAGGCTGTCTTGAGGATCAACGGTGCAGTGAGGCAGTGGAGAATGGACAGGCTGCGTTAGAAAGGTTACAGGAGGAGAGATCAGAAAAGGCGGGCAGTGAGAAGGGACAGGGTGAAAAAGAAAAATTGTACCCCGACCTTTCTGATATAGAGAGTCTGGAGTCTACAGACTCGGAGGAAGAGATAAGGTCACTTGTAGAACAGATGAAAGAGACGAGGATTAAAGGGAGAGAGAAGAAGAAGAAAAAGGGAGACCCAGACAGAGAAGGATGCTGTGCGCCCTCCGCATGTCAAGCCGCCCTCTCGGCTCCCCCTCCCTATGTGGAGGGTGGGGGTGGCGGTTCAGGGCGCACTTTCAGTCCAGGGGTTTGGAAGGCAGTCAGAACGGAATTACGTCTGGCTTACCCAGTGTTCCAAGATCCACAAGGAAACCGACACAAGGAGCCCTTAGATTTCAAGGTGATAAAATCTCTGGCTGAGTCCGTGCGGACCTACGGGATCATGGCCTCTTTCACTGTAGCCCAGGTGGAGGCTTTGACCAGGCACTGCATGACACCCAGTGATTGGAGTGGGCTTGCATGAGCATGCTTGAGCCCAGGACAGTACCTAGACTGGAAGGCCTTTTTGATTGACTTTGCCAGTGAAGAGGCTGCAGCCAATTAGGCTGCCGGAAATCCCATTTGGGACAGAGATATGCTGCTTGGTCAGGGCCGATTCTCTAATCAACAGACGGGGTACCCAGTTCAAGTCTATGAACAGATCAATAAGATAGGCATTAAGGCATGGAAGGCCTTGCCCAATAAAGGCGAGGTGAGCAGCAACCTTACTAAGATTTTGCAGGGTCCCATGGAGCTATTCTCGGACTTTGTCGCTTGCATGGTTGAGGCTGCTGGCAGAATTTTTGGGGACCCAGATGCAGCCATGCCTCTTATTAAACAACTTGTCTGTGAGCAATGTACTAAGGAATGTAGGGCTGCCATAACCCCGTATAAGACCAGAGGGCTAGAAGCATGGATGGAGGTTTGCACAGAACTGGGAGGACCCCTGACCAATGCTGGTCTGGCAGTGGCTGTAGTCCAACTGACTCAGAGTAGAAAAGGAAGCTCGGGTGCTTGTTTTAAATGCGGCAGAATGGGACATCTAAAGCGACAGTGCCCTGAGAGAGGAAGTACCGCTGAAGCAGAAAAAGGGCAACACCCTACACAACCCGGGGTGTGTCCTAGATGTAAAAAGGGGAAGCACTGGGCAAATGAATGTCGGTCAGTGAAGGACATAAATGGTCAACCATTGGTTCAAGGCCAATCAGGAGCGCGTCCAAAAAATGGACAGCGCCCCCCCCCCCGCCCTCAGGGCCCACAAATATATGGGGCAGTCGAGAGGATGGAGCCAGGAACAATGGCCAACCCTTCGACATCCCAAGGACCGCGGAGAGCCACTGCGGGCTCAGCAGGATTGGACCTCCGTGCCACCACCAGACTCGTACTGACTCGACAAATGGGGATCCAACTGGTGGACACCAATTTTAAAGGACCTCTTGAGCCTGGCATGGTAGGCCTATTAATAGGGAGGTCCTCCACAACCCTACGAGGCCTCAGAGTTTACCCCGGGGTGATTGATTATACCAGATTTGTAAAAATCATGGTTGAGTCTCCAAGAGGAATCTCGGCCATTTCCCCAGGTGATCGAATTGCCCAGTTACTGATCTTGCCTAGCCTACATGGCCGCTTTGCAGCACAATCAAAAGAAAGAGGGGAAGGCGCTTTTGGATCCATAGGGACAGACTTAACGTTTCTGTCTTTAGATATGGATCAGAGGCCAGTGTTAGAACTCACTGTTGATAACAAAAAGATTCTAGGTTTATTGGACACAGGGGCAGACAAGAGCATCATTGCCAAGAAAGATTGGCCATCAGGATGGCCCATACAAATCTCCTCCCAGACATTACAAGGCCTGGGATATGCCAAAGCCCCAGACATAAGTGCAAGACAATTACAATGGAAAGATGGGGAAGGGCATTCCGGAACTATGCAGCCCTATGTGCTGGAACTCCCGATTTCCCTGTGGGGCAGAGACCTTTTAAAAGATATGGGTTTCAGGTTAAGTAATGATTGCTCCCCAGCATCATTTAGGATGATGAATAACATGGGTTACCACCCAGGCTGTGGATTAGGGAAATTTCTGCAGGGAAGAAAAGACCTCATTAGGGTACAACAAAGGAGCCATAGACAAGTGTCGCGACCGCCTCGACCAGCAAGGAAGACACAACACCAGGCTCTTCTTTTCAGCAGTAATTCAGGAACCTTGAACAATCTTCTGACCCCGGGGAAACCCACTCACAGCCTTAAGTAATCACTGGGTAGCCAACCCTGATACGCCACATGGGCACTATCAATAGGTCCAGGTGCGCGGAAGCAAGCCAGAATCTTCGCCTTAGCCAAATATGGAATTGTTTATCACAGAGAGCGCTCACCATCAGGAAGGCAGAGGGCGGAAGCTGGCGCCATCTTTGAGGCGTGGCTGTATGCAGCTCTCTACAGACAAGGCCTGGGTTTTTCATAGGGGCCACTGAGGGAGGTATCCCCATATCTTGGAAGACAGAGGAGCCCATATGGGTTCCTCAGTGGCCGCTTTCCTCTGAAAAATTGACTGCTGCTAGGGCACTAGTGGAGGAGCAACTTTCTTTGGGACACATTAAGCCTTTGGTGTCCCCATGGAATACACCTATTTTTGTAATAAAGAAAAAGTCTGGCAAATGGCGCCTATTACATGACTTGCGGGCCATTAATGATCAGATGCAAGTTATGGGCCCTGTACAGTGCGGTTTACCATTACTTTCCTCCTTGCCAGCCTCATGGCCTGTCATCGTCATTGATATTAAAGATTGCTTCTTTTCTATTCCGCTATGTGCTCAAGATAGTGAGAGATTTGCCTTCACTGTTCCTTCCTGTAATCATGAGGAACCTGACAAAAGATATGAGTGGGTGGTCTTGCCCCAAGGCATGGCCAATAATCCCACCGTGTGTCAACTTTATGTAGATGAGACTATTGCTCCACTTTGGCAGAATTATCCTGCCCTGAGATGCATACATTATATGGATGATATTTTACTAGCAGCAAAAGAAACACACATGCTGGAACAAGCCTATGTAGATCTGGTCAAGATGCTTGAAGGGAGGGGGCTGATTATAGCCCCTGAAAAGGTACAAAAGGATACAATTATTAATTATTTAGGAGCAAAGGTTAATGACAGGTGTATCATTCCACAGAAAGTAGAATTGAGAAAAGATAATTTACGAACCCTAAATGACTTTCAAAAATTGTTAGGGGATATAAATTGCATTAGATGTTATTTAAAGCTATCAAATTATGAATTAAAGCCTCTTTACAACATCTTAAATGGGGATTCTGCACTAGATTCTCCGAGACAATTAACTGAGGAAGCACAGAAGGCTTTACAAAAGGTGGAAGAGAGGTTACAGGGTGCCTTTTTACAGAGGCTGCAAGAAGGTAAAAACATTATCCTGTGCATCCTTCCTACCCATTACCAGCCCACCGGGTTGTTATGGCAGGATGGGCCATTATTCTGGATTTATTCCAAGATTTCGCCAACTGAGTCCATTGAACATTACCCTACTGCGGTGGCAAACCTTGCCATGATTGGAATCCAACAATGCCTACAGTATTTTGGGTGTGCTCCAGTTACCATTATAGTGCCTTATACCAGTCATCAAGTTCAAACATTGTGTGCTACAATAGATGATTGGGCCATTTTGCAATGCAGCTTTGCTGGATGCATGGATAACCATTACCCCAAACACCCACTATTAGGGTTCTTTAAGGAACACCCGGTGACATTCCCTAGGATAACGTCATTGCAGCCCATCCCTAATGCCCTAAATGTGTTTACAGATGGATCTAAGACTGGATGTGGTGTATACATGATAGATACACAAGAGCCTGTACAACACCAATTTCAACCTGGCTCCCCTTAGATTGTAGAATTGAAGATAGTGATTGAAGCCTTTAAGGCTTGTCCTTTTCCTTTTAATTTGATATCAGATTCTGCCTACGTTATTAATGCCCTCAAAATTTTGGAAGTGGCCGGACCTGTTAAAAGCTCCAGTCCAGTCTGCATTTTGTTTCAACAACTGCAACAATTGATTTGGCATAGGAAGTCCTGCTTTTATCCCCTACATATCAGGGCTCATACAGTCCTGCCAGGGCCCCTGAGAAAAGGAAATGATATAGTAGATCAATGGACTCGAAAGGAATGGATATTCATTCTGCCTTAGACAGAGCCAGAACCTTTCATAAAACATTTCACGTCAATGCAAAAATGTTACAACAAAAGTTTCAACTTTCTCAAGCTAATGCTTGACAAGTGATTTTAGATTGCCCTCAATGTGTAGTTTATCAACATCCGCCCAGTATTGGGGTAAATCCCCAGGGTCTACTCCCACTAAAAGTCTGGCAAATGGATGTGACACACATCTCTGAATTTGGACACATAAAATATGTGCACGTGTCTGTGGACACCTGCTCAGGTGTCATGCACGCCACACCCTTGACTGGAGAAAAGGCACGCAATGTTATTACCCATTGTTTGGAGGCCTGGGCGGCCTGGGGAAAACCTCATCAACTTAAGACTGACAATGGACCTGCTTACATGGGACAACAGTTTGCCTCCTTTTGTCATCAGATGGAGGTGCAACTTGTACATGGCTTGCCCTACAATCCCCAAGGTCAAGGCATTGTGGAACGCGCTCACTGCACATTAAAAGAATGCCTGCAAAAACAAAAAGGGGGAATAGGCCGCGGCCATACCCCAAAGGAAAGACTTTCTCTTGCTTTATTTACCATTAATTTTTAAAATTTGGATGCTCAGGGCCATTCCGCATCAGATAGGCATCACGAGTCTCATGGTACAGCTAAAGGAATGGTAAAATGGAAAGATGTGTTAACAGGGCTCTGGCGCGGGCCCGATCCCGTGCTGACATGGGCACAAGGTTCTGTTTGTGTTTTCCCTCAGGATCAACAAGATCCAGTGTGGGTGCCCGAATGCCTCACTAGAAGAGTCCAGTATGAGGAAATCCACGATGGTCAAAATGACAATCCTCCTGCTCTTCCTCGTGACAATGCAGCCGGGAATGCTGGAAAAAAGATGGGGGATACTGTCCGTGTTCCCGAGACCGATGCCAGTTCGCCATGATGCCAAGTTGTTTCCACGGTTATTTAGCATTGTAATTGGACCGGAGAGTTTGACAACCTGATGGAACAGCTGAGGGTGGCTATTGTCACGGTGAACTCGACCAGGGTGGACGCTGGATTGGCGGAGGGATTGTCTTCATGGATCTCTAATGCCATGAATCATCTTAAGGAGTGGGCGGGTCTGGAAGCCTTGACCGGCCTCCTGGTGTTGGTCTCCCTGGTTTGTCTGTGGTACATCTGCCAGCGTTGCAATGCAGCCATGGTTATTCAAGCCTTTACAGTCATTGAAGCAGGACAGTCCCCCCATGCATGGTTAGCTACCATGAAAAATTAAATTAATTTCCTTAGCACAGGATGTCAGGCCTGGACACTGCACTTGGGACCTACCATACTGTGGGCCCTGAGAAGAGCATGCCTGATTGCATGTGTGTTGATGCCATGTTTCCCATCTCTGTGCAAAGGTATCGGTCAGGTCTGGTACTCATCGGGTGGATGACACCCGCATAAGGATCAGATCCCTAAGTTTCTCAACAGATCAGACCTCTGCTCTTGCCTGTTGCTATAATATAAATAACGGGGAACTGTAGAGAGCTGCGTGCAGCCATGCCTTAAAGATGGCGCCGGCTTCCGCCCTCCACTTTCCCAATGGTGAGTGCTCTCAGTGACAAACAACTCCTTATTTGGCTAAGGCTGAGAATCTGGCTTGCTTCCACGTACCTGGGCCCATAGGTGTTGCCCACGTGGCGTGCTAGGGTTGGCTGCCCAGAGGCTATATAAGGAGAAGAAGATTGTTCAAGGTTCCTGAATAAACTGCTGAAAGAAGAGCTTGGTGTTGCGTCTTCCTTGCTGGTCGAGGCGGTTTTGACACACCTGAAGTAATGTAATTAAGATAATCCTCCACAGACATGCTAACAGGCCAACTTCATGTAGATAATTTTTCACTGGCATTTTCTTCCCAGGTGTCCCTAGATTGTGTCAAGTTACTAATTAAAGATAACAATTCATAACACTATGCCTTCATCAGTAGATTAATACAATGATAGATTTAATTTTTGAATAGATTATTGGGATATGGTGGAACTGTGGAAGGAAAGGCCTGGGTGGAGGCAGTGGGTTGTTGGAATTAGGTCCTTAAAGATTATATACGTGGACTCCAGTCCTTTCTTGTCTCTGCTTCCTAGCTACTATTGATCCCACTTAACAAGAATAAAGACCACTACCAAAATTAATCCAATTTATAGCAAGCTTTATTATGTGTGCACAATATAGCTGGTCCAGCAAATGCTTCTTCCTAAATTTGGGATTTGAGAGGACTGCCTGAACATAGGAGAAGTGGGATTTTTATAGCCAAAAAACTACAAAGCTAGGGGTTTTCCAAAGGTTGGGGAATTTCCAGGGGAATTTTGGTTACGTAGGAACTTGGCAGAGCATCTCAAAATTAATTAGCAGAATATGTTATCTTATGAGGGTGGAGGGTGCTGGACCAGGTCAGATTCTGGGAAGGTTCAAGATAGAGTCGGGTCAAATTCCAAAAACCAGAAATCTAAGTTTTACAGCAAACAGAAACTTATTTTGAAGTTGTAACAAGATGGCGTCTAATCTTTTTTTAAATTTATTTTTGAGACAGAGTTTCTCTGTGTAGCCCCACTGTCCTGGAACTAGCTCTGTAGTCCAGGTTGGCCTTGAGCTCAGAAATCTGCCTGCATCTGCCTCCTGAGTGCTAGGATTAAAGATATGAACCACCAACTGCCCAGCTGGGGCCAGGCTGGTTCATCCCTACCATTGAAGTTAGCAGATTCTGCCACATGTTCCTGCTTGTTGTCAAGAAATTCTGCCTTTATTCAAGCTAAAGCAAGCAAAGGATCCATCAACCTTGGAATAAAATCTTGAATCAAACTAAATCTTTCTTCCTTTTGTATTTCCTGCAGTGCTAACAATTAAACACAGGGTCTCACTAATACTAGATAAACTCTCTATCACTGGCTACACCCCAATCATCTACCTTTTGAGGAGTTTTGTTTCTCTCAGATATTTTTCACAATGAGAGAAAGCTAACTAGCATAAATATAAGGGGATGGCACAGAAAAATCTCTTTGTGGTCATGACACAGTTCTGTGTCTTGGTTGTAAAAATGGTTACATGAACATATACTGTGCATTTGCTTCTTGGAATAAGCACATGTAAAAACTGGTGAAATTCCAATAATATCTGCAATGTCAGGTTTGATTATATAGTATGTTCATATGAACATCTATCTTAGTGTACAGTTGGCTACACTAAGCTACTCTATATTATGTGTGTTGCTACTTTTGGAGATAAAATTTAAAAACCAAACTAATGAGAAATTGGTGAGATAGAAGGAGAATAGAGAGGCCAAAGGAGTAATCTTTTATACAGACTTAAGTAACTTGGGATTTGTTTGTATGAAGGTTGTTAAGTACTTAGTTGAGAAGAGTTCTGACACAGAAGTATGGACAATACCCTAACTGGAATGTGTTTTAGAGAAACCAGAAGGAGAGGAAGCAGGAACAATGAATATAGTGTGCAATAGTGAAGGTATGCTTTGTAAGAAACACAACCAAACAAGGTAAAATAAAACAAAAAACTCAATAATTTTCATCCCAGTTTCTGTGTTCAACTGTAAATTATTGTTCATTGTCATCAAATGCCTATTAACTTTCTTAGCAGGCTCTGGTGTTGTAAAATATGTGGTTCTTTCCTACTTTGTTTTGTAGTTCTGGATTATGTCACTCTGAGGGCCTCTAAGGGATAAATTATGCTACTCGTTAATAACCAGTGTGGCAAGGGACTGTGTTTGAAGATATGATGGAAAAATAGTGCTACAGATTAATTAATAATGTGACACATCTGGATGTTTTCAGCTCCTAGATTCCAGTAATGATACTATCTCCTTGACTACTAGCAGTTCTTCATGCCTCAAAAACAAAAATAGAGTCGTGCAGAAGCTTGGCTATAGTACCTAAAAAATTGTCTTTCCTCTGCAACAACAATCAAACAAATAAACAAACAAACAAAAATGCCCACTATGATGGTTTCTCCCATAACAGAATTTGTTATAGACAGATAAATTAAAAATTAAGTCCTCCTCCCTATGCTAATTCCCTGCGAGATTCCACCCTCTTCAATGCATAAGGGAAGCTCCTTGTCTGTGAATCCAGCATATTGGGCGTTACGTGCTTAGATGCAAGATTGTAAAACATCAGGAGCAGGGGTGGGGATTTAGCTCAATGGTAGAGCGCTTGCCTAGCAAGCTCAAGGCCTGGGTTCGATCCTCAGCTCAAAAAAAAAAAACATCAGAAGTGAACTTCTGCCATCCGGGGTTCCCCCATTGTGCTGTAAGCCTGTATTTAAGGCCTCCTCCCTCCTTCAATAAATGACATTCGACATTCAAAAAAAAAAAAAAAAAGAAGAGGGGGTCAAGAACATGGTGGGGAAACCCACAGAGACAACTAACAGGTGCTAGTTGGAGTTCACTGACTCTAGACTGACAGCTCAGGAACCTACATGGGACTGTACTAGGCCCGCTGAATGTGGGTCACAGCTATGGGCTCGATCTGTTTGTGGAGTCCCTAGTAGCAGGACCAGGACTTATTCCAAGTGCATGAACAGGCTTTTGGGAGCCCATTCCCTGTGGTGGGATACCTTGCTCAGCCTTGATACAATGGAGAGGGGCTAGGCTCTTCTTCAACTTGATATGCCAGACTTTGTTGACTACTATGGGAGGCCTTACCCACTCTCAGGAGTGGATTGGGGCATAGTGGGAGGGAGGTGAGGAGGCAGCAGAAAGGGAGGGAGGGGGAACTGGGGTTGATACGTAAAATGGAAAAAATTTTTAATAAATAAACATATTTAATAAAAAAATTAAGCCCTTCTAAAAGATACAATGTAGAGATTTATGTGTCATTTTCAGAGACAGAATTAACTAAGATCCTAAGTATTCTGTGTTAGAAGAAAATAGTCAAAATAGCAAATCATAATCAAGGAATCATATTTAAGCTATGATCCCATGATCTAATCAGGATCCTGAGACAACTTTACCTCATTGTTGAAATAAATGGAGCTAACAGATACCTAGAACCACTTTTTTTTTTTTTCCGAGACAGGGTTTCTCTGTGTAGCTTTGCACCTTTCCTGGAACTCACTTAGTAGACCAGGCTGGCCTCGAACTCACAGAGATCCACCTGCCTCTGCCTCCCGAGTGCTGGGATTAAAGGTGTGTTCCCCCCTATACCCCCCAACCTAGAACCTCTCTTAAGAAAGAAGTCAACACCAACCCACATATGTTTTAGTACTTCATTCATTCACATATTCATCAATTATATCCACCTAGTATGCTATGCTAGACTATGGGGATACAAGTATGAACTAAGTATGTCATCCTCATAGAGTTTGCAGTCTATATGGAAAACATACAAGCAATTAGAAGACAAGATCATATTTATTCTCATTTTTTGTGGTGCTGAGATCAAACTCAGGACCTCTCAATGTACATACAGTACCATTGAACAATACCCCCTACATTTTATCATTATTAACATTTACTGTGTGGTATTTACACTTGATCTCAGCACAGTCACACATCAGCTTTATGAGGTCGGTATTACTATCATTCCTATATTACATATGAAAAACTAAAACCAGAAGAATTTGGATAAGTTATCCCAGTCCATAAATTTATACACACCCAGGTCTTACTACAAAGTTGGGAACACTGCAACAGTACCTGAAACCTAGGAATTTAGGTAAAGTTTTCTGGGCTTCAGAGTTTAGCAGAAAGGAGGGGTTACAGAGATGATCAAGAGTTAAATCATGGAACTGTCAAACCTTTAACAACCTTATCAAATCATGTAATGTCATATGTTTTATTTATTTATAATCTTGTAACAATCCACTACAAAATTAGGGACATAGTTAAGCCCTATTTAATTACTCAATTTGGAATTTGGGGAAGCCTTAGTATGGCCCTGTAATGGCTATTCTTGATTGTCAACTTGGCTATATCTGGAATTAACTAAAACTCAAAAATGGAGGGACACATCTGTGAGGGATTTTTGCTTAACTTGAAATGGGAAGATCCACTTCTAATCTAGATCTTTGAGGTGGAAGACACACTGTTAATCTAGATCTTTTGAGGCAGAAAGAGCCACCTCTTATCTAGGTCACATCTTCTGTTGGAAGCCTATAAAAGGACATGGAAGAAGGAAGCTTTTGCTCTTTGCCTACTTGCTCTAGCCTCGATAACAAGTCCATTCCTTCACTGGCATTAGAGCCTACTTCTTCAGGATTCCAGAAGACCATCTGAAACATCCAGCTTCACAGACTAAACAACTATTGGATTTTTAGACCTTTCCTTCATAGGCAGCCATGGTTGGATTAGCTGGACCACAGCCTGTAAGAGGTAAATATATTAATTCTAGAAGTTCTATACTTTAAAGAGCCCTAACTAATACATGTTCCCTTAGACTCTTTTTTGTGTGGTGTCAATTGAGGTAACCCCACAGTGGTAAAGGGGCTTAGATTACCTTGGTCATACAGCTATGCAGTTAGTTGGTAGAGGCTGTTAGCTGGTTATCATAATTTTCTTATGCATAATTTCTAAAATTAGAAAAGGAAGTTGCCAGGCTTCTTAAGACAGAGGCATGAAACCCAAGTAACAGAATTTATAGAATGAATCTCCTTCTATGCATAGAAATAGATTTATTAAAATGATTTACAAGCTGTGGTCCAGATAATCCAACAATGCCTGCCTATGAATGGAAGGCTCAAGAATCCATGGAACTGACACATTATTTCCATGATTCTACTGGTCAAAGCAAATTACAAAACTAAACATGATTAAAGGGAGAGAAACACGCTATGCTTCTTGACTAGAGCACTGAAAAAAATCATTGCAAAAGACACATAAGCAACCTTGTGTGGCTGCACTTTGGAAGCTGAGAGAAGGGACTAGTAACTTGGAAGCCAGTATAGGCTATATAGAGAGACTCAAAAAACCAACCTGAAAAGAAGGAATATGGCATATAGGAAGGAGGAAGTGGGGTGCCATTACCTAAATGAGAGGTTGGATGGCCTGAATTGGATTATTGTTCTGAAACTGGTTGGTGATCTTATTAAAAGCACAGATTCCTGGGGCAGAGAGATGGCTCAGTTGTTAAGAGTATATAGTGTTCTTCCAGAGGACATGCACCCATATCAGATGCCTCCAGTTTTAGGGACCCAATGGTCATTCTTGGACTCCTCAGGCACCTGTACACATGTGGCACTTGCTCTGATTTAAAAAATATCTTAAAAAATATACAGATTTCTAGAACCTATCAGGGACATACTGAATCTGAATCCTTAGAAGGGGAGCCTGAAAATTACATTTTGTTCTGTACTTTTCTTCAACTCAATTTTTTTACTGCCTACCCTGTTTTGGTACCGTTTTGTACTTTGGAGATGAAGTGGTGCATGAGATAGACTAAATTTCTGTCCTTTCCCTATGGTAGGGATTGTGGTGGATTAGAGAGACAAAAAGGAACTAAATCAGCAAATGAATATCCTTTTGTATTTTATATCATTGTCATCCTCTTAAAAAAAGAAATAATCAAATACTGAATGCTATAAATACTCAGGAAACAGGTGAAGATTGGACACATGTGTAAAAGTAATTTGTTAGAGCATCGATTATAATAACACTAGATTTCTGAAAAGCAGTTTTTTAAAGTATAATTTAGGCACAATTGCAGAGGGCCATGGGAATGTACAGCAGTGACAACTAGTGTTTAACAGGTTGACCCACCAGAAACATGATTCCCTGTTGAGGGTCTCCACTTGGCAAAGCCATGGGGTTATTGACTATAAATGACTGGTTGTTTTCTGTCCATAACTTTCTCGGGTGGCACTGCTATGCCTCCCTAATAAGAACAGCTGTGGGGTTCTTTTTACAGCCTTTCAGTGGTGTGTTTTATACTTATTGGGCACACATTTAGCTGTGGATATTCTGGAAGATGATTTCTGTTCAGACTGTATAATTTTGATGTATAGAAATAATACTAGGATATTTTATGTTACTCAGACTGACATAGAATTCTCAGTCACAAAGACAGCCTTTTACACAGAGCTGATTTTGGACTTTAGAAGAAATTCAAAACAGATTAAGTTGCTCCTACAGAAAATACACAAAGACTAATTCCCAGGTGTTGTTTTTTGCTAAATGAAGGCCAGGCTGTTTACATTGAGACATAGCTCCTTGAAACAGTCCTTTTTTCTGCATGTACTCTAACTGCTCAAGGTTCAGCCAATTGTTTACTGTCTGGGACCTCTCACCAACTTAGAGCTACTAGCATGGGTCAATGTGACATTACTAAGAGAAACTATGTGACTTATCTTGTGTTTTGAGAATGGGTAAGGCTCTAAAAGTGTAACTTATAGTTGTCCAGAGTCTGACTGTAGGGCAGCAGTAGCCAGTGTGGAGAGAGACAGCTGTGTAGAGCTGAGTGAAAGAGCTGCTGCCATGAAGGTAGAGTTGTGTGAGGGAACTGTGGAAAGAACCAGGCAGTGAGTGAGTGTGTGTGTGTGTGTGTGTGTGTGTGTGTGTGTGTGTGTGTGTAGAAGGAACTGAGGAGATAACATGAATAGCTAGGCAGGAGAGAGAGTAAGAGAAATATTTAGAGAAAAGGGGGCCTGTGTAAGTGTGTGTGTAAAATGTAGCTGTATGGTAAAGAGATGTAACTGTGTGGAGACAGATATTTTCAAAGAGAGATTTTAAGAGAGAGGATTTCTTAAATAGAATTAAAATAGAAAGTTATCATCAGAAAGCATGTGTGTTCCCTTATTATTTACCCCTCAGATAGAAAAAGTCTAGCCTTCAGATATATATGCATTTTTCCTAAGCTCTCGCTGCATTCATGGATTTTCCTGCATTATCCTGAAGATGACCTTGGAGCAGGCTCTCTATAAGGCCACCAATACACAATGCATGACAACTATTTCAAGTTTACAAATCAATGACCTTTTAAAAGTTATTACATTTTAATTTTTAATTGTGCATATATGAGTACAGGTATGCAAGTGCCCTGGCCCATGTGTGCAGGTCAGGGGACAACTTTTCAGAGTTCCTTCCACCATGAGAAACAGGGACCAAACTCAGGTCACCAAACTGTAGCAAGCACTTTTACTCACTAAGCCATTTTGCCAGGTCACAAGTTCATTGACTTTTGATGAGCTTCAGATCCCTTTGGTTTCTATCTCCAATCCCAACTGAGTATTAATCTACTTTGCACATACTTGCACTATTTAGACTTTGTATGTATTGAGTTATAGAACATGTAATACCTTTAACTGATTCAAATGAACCACATGGTTCTCTTCAGGACATTTTTCCAATTAAATATGGAGCTGAATGTTGGGTGTAAGTTTTTCACTAACCATTTGTATTGTTTGATGTAATGTGTTGTGCAGAACAGCATGTAAGGGGAAAGGGAGCCAGGTGTGGTGGTGAATGCCTTTGATCCCAGCACTCAAGAGGCAGATACACGTGGATTTCTATGACTTCAAGGCCAGCCTGATCTACCCAGTCAGTTCCAGTAAAGCTAGGGATAGAGTGAGACCCTGTGTCTTAGTTAATGTTTCTATGGCTGTGATGGAACACCATAACCAAACAACTTGAGGAGGAAAGGGTTTATTTGGCTTACACTTCCACAGAACTGTTCATCAAAGGAAGTCAGGACAGGAACTCAAGCAGAGCAGGAACCTGGAAGCAGGAGCTGATGCAGAGGCCATGGAGGGGTGCTACTTACTGGCTTGTTCTCTATGGCTTGATCAGCCTGCTTTCTTATAGAACCCAGGACCATCAGCCCAGGGATGGCACCACCCACAATGGCCTGGGCCCTCCTACAGTGATCACTAATTAAGAAAAAAAGTGCCATAAAGGCTTGCCTATGTTGTGGCTGTGTAGCGAGACCCCCCAAAGCAAGACCACCACAGAGCCGAGATCTATGCAAAACACACAGGAGTTTATTACAAGTCCAGGCTTGGTATGCGTCCAACACCCTGGGTAGTCAGGTGAAGGAGAACGGCCCTGAGCTCTCAGGGTGAGAGGTTTTTTTAAGAGAAAAACTACAAACAGGGTTGTACAAGCCTTGGTGTCATATGATTTGGTGAGGGTGTGTAACCTTTGAATTTACTGGTTGGGGTTACAGTTATTATTTTGGGGGCTGTCTGGGACAACTCCCAGGCTTTGTCCTTGAGCTACCAAGGAGGCTGGCTGGCCTAGCATGTACTGACTGTGGGGGCTGACTCAGTGGCCCAGGCTCTGTCCTTGAGCTGCCACGGAGGCTGGCTGGCCTAGCATGTTCACATTGACCCATGCACGTAGCTCTAAGTTGGTGAGGAGTCCCAGAGAGTAAACAATTGGCTGAACCTTGAGCAGTCAGAGTATGTGCAAAAAGGAAGCTACTGCAAGGACTATGTCATAGCTCTCCCAGAAACGGCTTGCTCAAGTCTCAGGAAACTGAAGACTGAGCAACCTGTTATGGTGTCTGCTTGGTTTTTTCACCTAGAACCAAATCTTATGGAGGCATTTTCTTAATTGAGGTTCCTTCCTCTCAGATGACTAGCTTGTGTCAAGTTGACATAATACTATCCAGGACACCATGTCTCAAAAAGAAGGGGGTGGTGGAGGGAAAGGAAAGAATCCATGTATGTGCTACTATAAGCATAACTATCTCTGGCCAAAGCTAGCAATGTAAGTTGCTGATAATGGAAGGAGACTTGGGTTTCTGGGAGCTGGGGTAGGAAAGAGGCTTTTCATTGTAATCCTTTTTGTTCCTTTTGAATTTTGTGCCACCTGAGTTTATTACTGTCATTGTCCATTTGTAGTATTTTTAAGACAAAATACAAGAGACTGAGTAATTCATAAAGAAGAAAAATTTTTTTCATAGAGTTCTGGAGACTGAATTCCAAGATCAAGTCACAGGCATCAGCGCTTAACTGGTAAGGCTGCTGTCTTCTTTGAAGATAGAGTGTTATTGCTGTGTCCTCATATGGCAGAAGGTAGAAGGACAAGAAGAGCCTCTCCTTAACCTGGAGGCCTTCTGTCACAATGCCGGTCTCACCCAGGAGGGCAGGGCTTTGTTGACTTAACCATACTTAATATTGCTGCTTTGGGGATTAAGTTTTGAAAATTAATTTTGGAAAGGATATCATTGTTCAAACCATAGCACTCATCCAGTCAAACCATAATTTAAAATAATGTTAAAATCAAGAGGCTGGAGAGATGACTTATGAGTCTCCTTCTTTCTCTGGGATCATTGGTCAGAGCAGAGAGGGAGCAGAAGCAGCGAACAGGGTTCAGAAGGCTGTGAGCAGGACAGATTTCCGGGAATCTGCTTCAGAGTTAACAGCTAATCTTTATTCCAGAGTGAGGGGGATATATAGCATGGGAACAGCAGCTGGGCCATCACCTAATTTGCGTTTGTCAGCATGGTCCTACCATGCAGCTGGGAGCACAAACCTAATTATCCTATGGGCCTGAGGGGGAAAGCATCTGCAGGAATCTGTGTCCAAAGGTCATGCTTGAGATAGTCAGGCATCCAGGCTTACGGACAGCTTCCAGATAAGGTCAGGCTTCTGAGCCTTACAGACACTATCCAGGTAGGGAGGGAACTCTGCTGGAAAGGGAGTCTTTTACTGTCTGGACCTTAAAGATCTGTTTGGACATGGTGGACTGCAACCTTAAGTGTGGGGTACTCCAATAATGGATCAACAGTTAAGAGTACTTACTGCTCTCATATTGGGGTGCTCACAACCCGAAATGGCCTGTAACTCCAGCTCCATGTGATCCAACTCCCTCTTCTGGCTCCCACAAGCACTGTTGCATATGTACATACGCACACACAGACATACACATACATATACTTAAAAATGAAATCAAATCTTTTTTAAAAGACAAAATTCTAATATAGAATGAGAAATTTCCTACAACTTTGGTAGATAAAAGATTTTATAATACTAAAGAATTAAAAGCTTTAGTATGGAGGTGGTTGGTGTTCATAGATGTTTAGGATGTATTTGGTGCTTCATGCTTGTAATCTCAGTACTTTGGAGGGAGGTAGAAGTAGGAAGATCATGTAGATTTGAAGCAAGTCTGGGCTAGCTACATGACATCCTATTTCAAAAAGAGCTCAAACCTTCTAATATAAAGGTGAATAAAATTATAATTGAAGCCAGAAGCCACAACTAAACAAACAGATCCCAAAATGCATATGAGAACAACCTCAATACAAAAACAAAGATAGGGAGTCAGAATAAAATATTAAAGCATAAAACTTTATGAATGAAGTTAGCATGTGAATAGGCAGACCGATATATAAGAAGAGAAAACCCAGAAAGACACAGTGATGTACAATTGTTAAGCCTCTCGGGGAAAGGTGGAGTTGATGGGTTCCAATCATGGAAAGGGACAATGAGAATGACTCACCCTAGCTACAAGCAACAAGAGTGTTCATTTTCTAGAGCATTCAAAGCCATGATATGTCTGGGGAGATAGCTCAATGGGTTAAAAGCATTTGCTTTACAAGCCTGTTGATTGCGGTGATATTTTATTTGTGCTGAAATGTGGTGATATTTTATTTGTATGTTAATAAATAAAGCTGGCGTGGAGATCAGGGGGAAAAGGCCAGCTATTTTAAGTAAACAAGAAGTCAGGCAGCACATACCCTTAATCCCTTAGCCAGCAGGATCAAGGCCACACTAGGGAACGGAGCCAAGCATGATGACACATACCTTTAATCCCAGTACCAACCATAGAGGCCTGGAGGTCTGTACAGACAGACAGAAAGTGGTGATATTGTGTCCCCCAATATATTGTGCACCTTAATAATCTGGGATCAGAGAACAAAACAGCCACTATATTAGATATAGAGGTTAGGCAGTGGTAGCACATGCCTTTAATCCATCCAGATCTCTGTGAGCTCAAGGCCACACTGAAAAGTGCCAGGCATGGTGACACACACCTTTAACCTCAGGAAGTAATGGCAGGAAGCAGAAAGGCATGAGGGCTAGGAACGAAGTTTGTTAAGCTTTTAGGCTTTTAGCAGCAGTTCAGCTGAGATCTACTCGTATGAGGACTCAGAGGCTTCCAGTTTGAGGAAACAGGATCTGATGAGGAGTTGTCTAGGTGAGGTTGGCTGTAGCTTGTTCTGCTTTTCTAATCTTTCAGAATTCACCCCACTACCTGTCTCCGGGTTTGTTTTATTGGCAAGACCTTTTAAGATTCATGCTACACAGAGCTGTGTAGGAAGAGGAAGTTAGGTAGCTGGGATAAGATTGCCAAGGAGAGGGAAGAACAGCAAGGGAATAAAGGCGTGGGTAGACTGGAAGTAATGCACATTTGGAAGCTGCGGAGCTGGTGAGGTAAGGTTGGCTGGTGGCTTTCCCTATTTCCCTGATCTAAGGCTTTTACCTCTATATTTGGCTCCATGTTTTTTATTTAATAGGACCATTTAGAAATTCATCTGTAGTTGATTTGAACTCAATCTTTAGAATCCACAGTGAAAAAAGAGAAGTGACTCCTGAAAGTTGTCCTGTAATCTCTACATGTGCACCATGGCACACAAATGCCTACACACACACTAATAATAACAACAATTTTAAGTGGATGATGAGCAGTGCTTGGTGTTGCACATCTATAAATCCAGAATTCAGGAGATCACTTTAAGTTTGAGAATAGCTTGGGCTACATAGCAAGACCTTGCCTCAAAAAAGCCGTAAAAATGTTAACACTGACTAAATCAGCCTGATTTTTACTCCATCCTGCATTAGTGGTGTTAAGCAATACCAATGATATATTCCCTCCAACTTCAGCTGTTTGGTGGACTGCCCAGATCATTCTTATTTATTTATTTATTTATTTATTTTTTTACTGTCTCCTCCGGGTCTATGTCGATCTTGAAGGTCTGCTGCTGAAGGGTCTTCAGAGTGACCTGCATGGTGCCTGCATGGGCCTGGATGCCCCGAGGTGGCCGAGATCCTCACACTCTCAGGAGGAAGGCGGTGGGGGTGGGGGCTTGTCACATTCCCCGAAAAGCTCGGGCCACGCGGTGCTTCCTCATGCGCCAGCCACCGGGCCCGGCAGGAGGTGCAAAGGACTCCCCGAAAAGCCGCAGAGAATCCCCTACTTCACTACAGGATGGTGGCCGCCATCACTGTGACTCGCCGAGACCAGAAAAAACTCCCCCACCAGAAAAACCCGGAGGATGGGGCCAAACCCTCAGATCATTCTTTGGATTACTACTTGAAATGAATATTTAATATAGCATATTGGTACAAGTGGGTAGTACTAAAGAAAAAGATAAAATATTGTGAATAGACAGTTCAGGCTTTATACAGCTAGTGTACCTCAGTAATACAACATTATCCTGAGCCAAGGCAGAATTGGAATTGCCATAGGAAAGGAGAAGAAACCCACACATGACTTTGGTCTTGTCCCAGGTTGCATTTTTCTTTATTTGCAAGTGCTATAAAATTTACAGCAGGAATGAGTGCAATTAGGTATAGTTGTTTTGTTTTCTTGGTGTTGTATAGGACTATTCTCTGAGCCAAACTGCCACCACATTCAGGAGTTTGGCTGGGCCTGCTCACCAAAGATAATTACAGCTGACCTTGTTGATTGTTACTGTTCCCTCTTGGAAGGAGGGGCTCTGGAGAAACATGGGACCATCACCCGAGTAACCAGTCACCACTCCCTTCAGTTATATACAATTCTGCCCTAATTACATATCATATGAGAGAATCTGGGAAGGACTAGAGGATATAGATGGAGAAAAATGAGGGGAAGGGAAGGGAATCCATATACAAGGTGTGGATGAATCATCATCCATGCTGGATTCAGACCTTCCAGTGTGGCTGCTTTAAGGACATCTATGCTCCTTTCCCAACCCCCTCACCCACTGCTCTGTAAGTAATCCCAATAAATTCACTGGTTCTCTAGAGTGAACTTTGGTGGTGATATCATATCTTGGTTTGGTTTGTCATGGTGATAGTTGGAGGAGAGGCTAGATATTGTTTACATCTCCCCAAGTGAAGGAATTCTAGCAACACTAGGGATAGTTGGTATAAGATGCAATCTCATTTTGACAATGTGTGTGTGTGTGTGTGTGTGTGTGTGTGTGTGTGTGTGTGTGTATGTGTGTGAAAGAAAGAAAGAAAGAAAGAAAGAAAGGAAGAAAGAAAGAAAGAAAGATAGGAATAATGAGAACAAGACAGAGAGGTGAATGATGAAAGGAAGGAAGAGGAGAGAAGGAGGAGGTGGAGGGAGGGAACGCAGGAGAGGGAGAGAGAACTTTTTTCTTTTGTTTTGTTTTGTTTTTATTTTTGAGACAGAGTTTCTCTGTGTAGCCCCAGCTGTCCTGTAACTCACTCTGTAGACCAGGTTGGCCTCAAACTCAGAGATCCACCTGCCTCTGACTCCTTAGTGCTGGGATTAAAGTTGTGCACCACCATCACCAGGCTAGGAGAGAGAACTTTTAATCAAACCAAGGAGCAAATGTTCTGACAACCCTTGCGCTATTTGGGGTAAGTTTCTAAGGTAATGGTGGATTGATTAGTTTAAGTCTTGAATTTAGTAGTCACACAGCTAGTTTCAACTTTTCAAGACTTCAAGTTGACGTGACATCACCTTCACTCAAAATATAAAGGCTAAACAAACAGGGCTAAATAGACAAAATTTGAGACCCTTCAAAAAACAGGACAAAGGGTGGTAGTTACCTCAGCAGGTAGAAATGCCTGATAACCTGAGTTAGAGCCCTGGACCCCATGTGGTAACAGGAGAGAACCCACTCACACATGTTTTCCTCTGTTGCCCACACATGCATGGGAGTGCACACACACACACTACATATATGCATAAATGTAGAAAAGAAGAAAGAATTGATACTAGGTGGGTGGCCAAAAGTGTCATCATATAGTTACAGTACTTATTGAAAAGTGGGGTGAACATGTAGAAATTTCATTTTGTTGTATGAATCAAGTTGCTGAGGTGAGTCCCAAGAACCTGTGACCACAGGTAAATTAATGTTTCTGAGCTTTACTTTTCTCCTATGTAAAGCAAGGATATGTTGATGTGTTACAGACTTCATGGGATTGTTGTGAGGATTAAAAGAAACAACGTGTGCCACAGCAGAGTATCTAATAAGTACTCAAAATCACTAGTAAGGTACCCATGGATGAGTGAGTAAAGGTGCCTGCTACCAAGACTGACAAGTTTGATTCCCAGGACCCATCTGGAAGAAGGTGAGGACCAATTCTTGCAAGTTGTTCTCCAACCTCCACATGTGCATGGTGACACAGGCACACACATGTACACATACACAATAAGTAAGTAAATAAATAAATACATTGATGAATATAATTTAAAAATTACTACTAAGGTAATGATCCAGGATTAAAATGTTTTGTGATATTGAATTTCATTAATAATTGTTTTATTTTACTAAGATCTGATGGAATTTTTGGAGATGCTTTACACTGACTCAGTCTACTGGCATTTGTTTCCCTCTAGGAGTATTGACACATATTAATGAGAATTATTTAGCAATTTCATCACCAGAGGTTTTTTTTGTTCTTGTTTTTGTTTTTTGAGACAGGGTTTCTTTGCACCTTTTCTGGAACTCACTTTGTAGACCAGGCTGGCCTTGAACTCACAGAGATCCACCTGGCTCTGCCTCCTGAGTGCTGGGACTAAAGGCGTGCGCCACCACCTCCCGGCCAGAGTTCTTTAAGAGCAATAAATATGGCCTGGCACGGTGGCACATGCCTTTAACCCTAGCACTCTGGAGGTAGAGTCAGAAGGAACTCTGAGTTCAATGCCAGCCTGGTCTACATAGTGAGATTCAGGAAAGCCAGGACTCCATACAGATACAGAGACCCACCTCTCAAAAGAAAAAAAAAAAGAAAAAAAAAGAACAACAAAGACACTCACATGACATTACATGGGTTGATTTGCCTAGTCTTTCCACCTGAAAGTATCAAATGTATGCTGACATTTCTGTGGTGTTGGGATGGAACCCAGGACCTCATATGTGCTAGGGAAAGTGCTGTGCCACTGAGCTACACTTTTTGACTAAAACTGAGTCCAATTTCTGACCTCTACATCTGACCAGAGTATAATTGCGACATAATGTGGTAACCAATGAAGGAATCAAAGACACCTTATAATTTCCATCAGTTGGCCCCAGTTTTTGAATGGAGATCAACATTTGCTAGGTTTTATATAAATCATCAGGCACACACAGCTCTTACACAGGTCCCTAGAAGAATGCCTTTTACTACAAACTGCTCTATAGACCCTTCCTAGCAAAATGAATTCTGAAATCACTGACTATAATTAGACTTCTCCTGGATTTCTCATATCCCTTACCCCTAACTATAGGAAAGTTACTCACCGTCTTTACTAAGGCTGAATTCCTAGAACATTATCTGAATTATATCACCAACTTTCACAATCATCTCTCTCAAATTTTACATTTGTGATGGTTGGTCTTCACTGCCAAATTGACTAGATTTGGAATCACCTAGGAGACATATCTCTTTATGTTTCTTTAAGGATGTTTCCATAGAGGTTTAACTGAGGGGAAAGACCCATGTTGAACGTGGGAGAAACAACCCAAATGGGCTAGGATGGAAGACTAAATTAAAAGAGAAAAAAAGGAGGCAGCAAGCTTAGTACCAGCATTCCTATTTCTCTGACAAGCTGTCACATGTTCCTACTGTCTCACCTCACCATGATGTATCCCTTCTTAAATTGTGAGTCAAAAACAAATTATTCTATTAAGTTGCTTCTGTCATGTACTGTCATAGTTGTGAGAAAATAGACCAATATAACCAACTCAAAAAATAGTATTTCTAATGCCACTGACCTCTGTCGGGGACATGAGATGGAAAGAATATATTTAAAGTGAAGTGGAAAGACAAAGGATAACCCCAAGGGAAAGATAAAGGAAACATGTAATAATATATAAAGATGAGTTACCAATACCAGATTTTATTCCTTTACTTTCCAATACCCAGGCTCATTGCTTCTGTTTTTGCTGTTGTTTTGATTTGATTTTTAGTTTTGCCAATTCACAAATTCATTTAATTAATTTTGCTAGTTTGCTGATGTTGTGACAAATACATGGAATAAGTGGATTGAAAAATAGAAAGGATTTGATTAATCCATGGTCACTTTGGCCTGTTGCTTTAGGCCTGTGGTAGTACAGTAAATGCTGATGGGAGTGCATGGTAGATGGTAACTGGCAAGCAAAAGAGGGGCACAAGAATGGGCTATACTCTTTTTCATAGGCACACCCACAATGACTTAACTTCCTCTGAGAAGGCCACATTCCTTAAAGGTTCTACCATGCCCCAAGAGCATCACAGATTGTTGATCATGCATTTAATAAATGGTTTATAGGGGGCATTCCAAATTCAAGCCATAATATCTATAAGCCCTCAAATCTATTTTTTTAAAAATAAGATTTCACTCACTATGTAGTCCTGGCTTGCCTGGAATTTGCTATGTAGATCAAGTTGGCCTCAGACTCACAGAGATCAGCCCACTGTGTCACCCATGGATGTGTGATCCTGGGTGGTATAAAAAAGCAGGTTGAGCTGGGCGGTGGTGGCACACGCCTTTAGTCCCAGCACTCGGGAGGCAGAGCCAGGTGGATCTTTGTGAGTTCAAGGCCAGCCTGGGCTACCAAGTAAGTTCCAGGAAAGGCGCAAAGCTACACAGGGAAACCCTGTCTCGAAAAACAAAAACAAAAACAAAAACAAAAACAAAAACAAAAAAGGCAGGTTGAGAAAGCCATGGGAAGCATGTTAGTAAGTATCACTTCTCCATGGTTTCTGCTTCAGTTCCTTCTTCCAGGTGCCTACCTTGCTTGAGATTCTGCCTTAGTTTCCCCTTAGGATGGACTGTGATTGGGACCTGTAAGCCAATAAAACACTATCCTCTCCATTGGTCATGGTCTTTATCACAGCAAAAGCAAGCAAACTAGTAAGATTATTCAATTCATCTTGACTATAACATAACTGATATCAGAAAACAAATGAGAAGTGTTTTATATATATATATATATATATACTTATTTTGCAAATTGTGGCGTTCAAGTACAAAGAGTGGATTTTTTTCTTTATCTTTCAGTAAGTGTGATTGAGAATCTCTATGACTCACACAAGGTTTTCTAAAAGCTATTTATTTTAAAAACAGGTGGTCAAAATATTGTAAGGAAAAATTAATTATGTAGTTGGATGTCATATCCCATAATGCCATATGCCACTAAGGTCAGTGGCATTAGAAGGGGAAGGATTTCTTTGAATATGAAACAGTCCCCTTGGTGTCTGTTGCCAGCAGGTGGCAGCAGGAAGCCATATCAAGGGAATTCAGACTTAAGGCTGTAAATTGGGCCTGTGGGCTTAGGAACCAGTATCTGGAAGGTTGGTAGAGAATATGGTTCAGTTCCCAGTATAAATAAAAATGATGACAGGTTCCTCCAGAAACCTAGAATGAGAGCCCAATGTCTAAAATAAAGGGCTCCCGAGTTGAGGTGATTGATAGGGAACAGGGACGTGTGGAAGGCTAAGATAGGATAGAAGAGTGAAGCCATGCCTAATGCAAGAAGGAGAGCATAGGTCAAAGAGCAGAGGTAAATGTTAGCTTGTGGTATCCAGATAACAGTACAGAATAGGAAGCAGAACAGAAAGGGTGGAGATGCTTTTTGGATGGGCTGCTAATGGCACTGATTTTTAAAAGTCTAAGGGTAAGTGAACATTTGTTTATATGTATAATATGTGGTATATCCATATAATGACACTTTAGTTGCCTTAAAGGGGAAGAAAATTCTTATATTTGCTACAACATGGATGCACGATGAGGACATTATCTGAAATTAAATAGGCTGGTCATGAAAAGATCAACACTGTATGATCTTACACATTGAAAAACCAAAGTACCCCCATTTCAAGCAAGCCCCTCACCCCAGCTTGAAACAGGCCTGAGTTTCAAAATTCTCAGAGCTGCTGACATAGGTCCCAGGACAAAGTCAGGATGTTGGAAGAGCCATCTGGTAACAATTGATTAACCATAGAATGCCCCAATTCTGGAGATGGTCAAAAGTACAAACTCAGGATGTTTGAAGGACTATCTGGTAGCAATTGTTTAACCACAGAATGCCCTAATGCCGGAGATAATCTACAAAGTTTGACAAACAATCTGTTAAAACTACAAAGTAAGATAACACAGAAATTCTGAAAAGCCCCTCAAAGTTGAGCCAATCAGAATTGTACCCGTACTAGCACCCCTAAATGATGTAACCTTGTGGATTTTGCCTTTAAAAACTGAGCTTGCAGAGGGGCAGGCACCTCCTCCAGCCTCCACTGTGTTGGGGTGCTGGACCAAGGTCCCTGCCACAGCTTGAACTGCTTCAATAAACCTTGCTTTTGCATTTTGGTGAGTTCGTGTCTCTGGTGGTCTCTTTGGGGGTCTCATGCCCAGGGCACAACACCCATAAGAGGTGCCTAGAGTAGTTGAATTCATACAGAAAATATAGAATTGTGGTTGACAGAGAATATAGAGCAGGAGAATAGGAAGTTAGTTTTTTTGTTATTTATTATATTTGTGTTTTAATTTTACACACCAGCCATGGGTTCCCCTGTCCTCCCCTCTCCCATCTCTGCCTCCACCTTACCCCAGACCCTCCCCTCCATTCCATCTCCTCCAGGGTCAAGACTCCCCTGGGGATTCAATACAACCTGGTGGATTCAGTACGGGCAGGTCTAATCCCCTCCTTCCAGGCTGAGCAAAGTGTCCCTGTGTAAGCCCAAGGTTCCAAACAGCCAGCTCATGCACTAAGGACAGATCCTGGTCCCACAGCCTGGGTGCCTCCCAAACAGTTCAAGCGATTCAATTGTCTCACTTATCCAGAAGGCCTGATCCAGTTGGGGGCTCCACAGCCTTTGATTCATAATTCATGTGCTTCCATTAGTTTGGCTATTTGTCCCTGTGCTTTTCCAATCTTGGTCTCAACAATTCACGCTCTTACAGTCCCTCCTCTTTCTCGACAATTGGACTCCTGGAGCTCCACCTGGAGCCTGGCCTAGGATCTCTGCATCCACTTCCATCAGTTATTGGATGAGAGTTCCAGCACGACCATTAGGGTGTTTGGCCATCTGATCACCAGACTAGGTCAGATCAGGCTTTCTCTCAACCATTGACAGTAGTCAACAGTGGATGTATCATTGTGGATTTCTGGGGACCTCTCCAGCACTCTGCCTATTCCTGTTCTCATGTGGTCATCATTTATCATGGTCTGTTATTCCTTGTTCTCCCTTTCTGTTTTTGATCCAGCTGGGATCTCCTGCTCCCCTAAGCTTTCTTTCCCTCAAACCTTGCCCTTCATTACTCCCACTGTCGTCCAGGTTGTTCATGTAGATCTCATCCATTTCCCTGTCATTGGGTGATCCCTGGGTCTTTCCTAGGGTCCTGTTTTCTAGGTTGCCTCCCTGGAGTTGTGTAGCAGTCTAGTCATCTTTGTTTTACATCTGGTATCCTCCTATGAGTGAGTACATACCATGTTTGTCCTTCTGAGTCTGGGTTGCCTCACTCAGGATGATTTTTTCTATATCCATCCATTAGCCTGCAAACCTCATGATGTCATTGTTTTTCTCTGCTGAGTAGTACTCCATTGTGTATATGTACCGTATTTTCTTTATCCATTCTTCAGTTGAAGGGCATCTAGGCTGTTTCCAGGTTCTGGCTATTACAAACAATGCTGATATGAACATAGCTGAGCAAATGTCCTTGAGGTATGATTGAGCATTCCTTGGGTATATGCCCAAGAGTGCTACAGCTGGGTCTTGGGGGAGATGGGTTCCCAATTTTCTAAGGAAGCACCATATTGATTTTCAAAGTGGCTGTACAAGCTTGCATTCCCACTAGCAGTGGAGGAGAGTTCCCCTTGCTCCACATCCTCTCCAGCATAAGCTGTCTTCTGTGGTTTTGATCTTAGCCACTCTGACAGGTGTAAGGTGGTATCTCAGTGTCGTTTTGATTTGCATTTTCCGGATAATTAGGGATGTTGAGCAATTCCTTAAATGTCGTTCAGCCATTTGAACTTCCTCTGTTGAGAATTCTCTGTTTAGTTCTATAGCCCATTTCTTAATTGGACTGTTGGGCATTTTGATGTCTAATTTCTTGAGTTCTTTATATATTCTGGATATCAGCCTTCTGTCAAATATGGGGTTGGTAAAGACCTTTTCCCATTCTGTAGGCTATTGCTTTGTCTTGTTGACCTTGTCCTTTGCTCTACAAAAGCTTCTCAGTTTCAACAGGTCCCATTGTTTGATTGTTTCTCTCAGTGTCTGTGTTATTGGTGTTATATTTAGAAAGTGCTTTCCGGTGCCAATGTGTTGAAGACTACTTCCTACTTTCTCTTCTATCAGGTTCAGAGTAACTGGATTTATGTTGAGGTCTTTGATCCACTTGGACTTAAGTTTTGTGCATGGTGACAGATATGGATCTATTTGCAGCCTTCTACACGTTGACATCCAGTTATGCCACTTGTTGAAGATGCTTTCTTTTTTCCATTGTACATTTTTGGCTTCTTTGTCAAAAATTATATGTTCATAGGTGTGCGGGTTAATGTCAGGGTCTTCGATTCAATTCCATTGGTCCACATGTCAGTTTTTATGCCAGTACCAAGCTGTTTTTATTACAGTAGCTCTATAGTAGAGCTTGAGGTCGGAGATCATGATGCTTCCAGAGGTTGTTTTATTGTATAGGATTCTTTTGGCTATCCTGGGTTTTTTGTTTTTCCATATGAAGTTGAGTATTATTCTTTCCAGATCTGTGAAGAATTGTGTTGGTAATTTGATGGGGATTGCCTTGAATCTGTAGATTGCTTTTGGTAAGATCGCCATTTTACTATGTTAATCCTGCATATCAATGAGCATGGGAGATCTTTCCATTTTCTGACACCTTCTTCAATTTCTTTTTTCAGGGACTTAAAGTTCTTGTCATATAGGTCCTTCACATGCTTAGTTAGAGTAACCCCAAGCTATTTTATATCATTTGTGGCTATTGTAAAGGGCTATGTATCTCTGATTTCCTTCTCAGCCTGTTTGTCTATTGTATATAGGAAGGCTACTGATTTTTTTTTTAGTTGATCTTGTATCCTGCTATGTTGCTGAAGGTGTTTATAAGCTGTATCAGTTCCTTGGTTGAATTGTTGGGGTCACTCATGTATACTATCATGTCATCTGCAAATAGGGACAGCTTGACTTCTTCCTTTCCAATTTGTATCCCGTTAATCGCCTTATGTTGTCTTATAGCTCTGGCTAGAACTTCAAGTAATATATTGAATAAGAATGGGGAGAGGGCTTGCCTCGTTCCTGATTTTAGTGGTATTGCTTTGAGTTTCTCTCCATTTAATTTGTTGTTGGCTGTTGGTTTGCTGTAGATTGTCTTTATTATGTTTAGGTATGTTCCCTGTATTCCTGATCACTCCAAGACCTTTATCATGAAGGGGTGTTGGATTTTGTCAAATGCCTTTTCTGTGTCTAGTGAGATGATCATGTGTTTTTTTTTCTTTGAGTTTGTTTATATGGTGTATTACATTGATGGACTTTCGTATGTTGAACCATGCTTGCATCCCTGGGATGAAGCCCACTTTTATCACGGTGGATAATTGTTTTGATGTGTTCTTGGAGTCTGTTTGCCAGTATTTTATTGAGTACTTTTGCATCAATGTTCATGAGGGAGATCGGTTTGTAGTTCTCTTTCTTTGTTGCATCTTTGTTTGGTTTAGGAATCAGGGTAATTGTAGCCTCATAGAAGGAGTTTGGTAATATTCCTTCTGCTTCTATTGTGTGGAACAATTTAAAGAGTATTGGTATTAAGTCTTCTTTGAAGATCTGGTAGAATTCTAGGAGAGGGAGAACCTTCCTGGTGGGGATGGGGTGGGGGGTCCTGCCCTATGGCCAGAACCTGGGGCCCAGTTGGGAAGCTCTTTCCTGGAGTGTCTGGTGTCCAGGGCTGGGACCTAGGTGTGGGCCTCTCTGGGTGTGACCCCAGGCACTCACCTCTGGTCCAGGTGGGAGTTCCAGGGCAGGATGGAAGCTGGGGGCTGGTCTCTGAGTCTCAGGAAGTGGCTGGGATCTTGGGCAAATGGGTGTAGGGGCAGGGTGTGGAGACTGCAGGGTCTGCCTGCAGTCTTGGAAAAGGGGAGCCTTCCCGCAGGGCCCGCCTAATGGCCAGAAACTGGGGCCAAGTTGGGCAGGTACTCCTGGGATGGCTGGTGCCCAGGGGTGGGACCCAGGGGCAGTTGCCTCTCTGACTATAACCCCAGGCACTCACCTCTGGTTCAGATTGGAAGTTAGTTTTTAAGAGGTGCAGAATTTCTGGTTTTTTTTTTCCATGATCACAAAGTTCTAGAGATGGATGATGGTGATGGTTGCACAATAATATGAATATATTTAATATGACTAAACTCTGCAATTAAGTGGTTATAATAACAAATGTTATTCCAGACACATTTTGCAACAGTTTAAGGATTTTTTTTCTAAGCATATTGCATCTATTCTGTTCCTCAAGGTAGTATAGGCCATTCTACGCAGGGTGATAGAACAGGATGTGAGTCCAAGTTATCATTAAAGTAATAATGCCTCATATCTAGATGGCACATTGCAATTTACATAGTTCCCTTGTGGAAATGCATTACCTTCTGAAATTCTCTTAACTAGCGTATGGAATGGAATGAGTGTCTGAGATAAAAGTGAATGAGCTTTGTGAACGCTGAGTAGAAAGGTAGGAGATGACAGAGTTAACAAGGACAAATGGCAGGTGGATGGAAGAGAAAAGGAAGAACCAGTGGCTCTTGATCCATTTAATTCACCTGTTTTTCCTTGGGCATGCTAGGTAGTAGCCAAAGTCTCACAGGTTCAATTTTCTTTTACTGTTTTGGGCCCCATCTTTATTAAGTTTCATTCAGATAAGCAGTTCTGACTTATAATGAACGGTTTCTGCCTTTCAAATTTGGCCCTGTCCCTTCCTGATTACACAATCATAGGCAGTTACTTCTTTCCTTGTCTTTAATTTTCTATCTGACAGTAAGAGTTCCTGCCCTATTTCTTAGCTTTCTGACAAAGAAGAAAATGCTCTTCATTGACTGAAGTGACAGGGACTGCCACTGAGCTTTCTCTCCTTTCATCTTGTCTTTCCATATAATTTTAAACTTTATTTTTAATTATCACACAGTATTAGATTTCATGTTGCCATACTGTTCGTGAGAAGATTCCCAATGTCACCAAATAGAAAGAGACATTATTTATAATACAGGGGTTTTATGGTTAGTAAAACAGGATCAGGTTAGGAGAATGGCTTGTCTGGAGTGTGGAGCCAGCTGTTCCACAAAGCCCTTCAGAGGCTAAGTGGAAACCTTGAGGGATATTTTTGGAAAGTGGTCTCTAACAGTTTCTCTAAATATCTGATTACAGTAGCTGGGATGACATGGGTAATAAGGTGCACATTTCCATTATCTCAGCCTGTAGAATTTTAGGCATATTGAACGCTAAGAAAGTTTGGCTTTCAACTTTCCAGAGGCCTTCCTTATTACTGGGCATAGTCTGACCTGTAGAGAGGTAGGTTTTTTCTCACTCTTTCCTGATGTTGAGCTCTTCTAATTAAAACCTAAAGTAGAAGTCCTTACTCCTTCTGCTTCTTAACAATATAAATTATATTAGCTGTCACAAAAATAAATAAACTTCTTTAATTTGGGTTTCTCAAACACCAATATGTATGTACTGCTCTTTTGAGAGTATCTAGAAACATTATCTGAAAGAGATTATCTTATTTAGAAAAAAATTTCTTAGCTAAGATATTTACCTAAGATGACTTGATATGCTTTGTGACTCATATAACTGGGTGGACTTGTCTCTTGTGTTTGTTCAACGCAAAACCCAACAAAAACCTGTTGCCAACTAGATGAAATTGAAAAACATTCACACAGTATTTAGGCTCAGAAAGTGTGTTGAGTGACTAACTTCCCACTTTCCTAGATCTGTCTTCACTCTTGGATTCCATTCATCACATATTGGCATCTTGATTCTAAAAATGATACTTGGAATCTGGAAAATTCTCCTTGTCAAATCTCCATATGGGAGAATTTCTTTGAGCCATTTCCAGGTTCCTGCAGAGCCAGAGAATGCCTGAGAGCATACTCTGTAAGTGTGCACAGATGATCTTGAGCATTTAGCACAGTCAGGTTTGTAGTCTGTGCATTCTGCTTACTATTGCTCAGAAACAAATTAGCCCAAGCTTAGTGGCTTCCAATAACCATTTACTGTTCCCATGAATTTTGCGGATCAAGAATTCAGATGGAGCACAGTGGGAGTCATTAACTTCTATCCCACAATGTGTGCAGTGTCAGCTAGGAAGATTTGATGGCTCTGGTGATTCAAAGACTGGGGAATGGAATCTTAAGGAGAAATCATTATTTATGGATATTGCTGTTAGCTGAGTATACTGTCAGCTGGACATGTTGATCAGTTATCCTCTATGTGACCTGACCTGCCTCACAGCATGTTGGCCTCAAGATACTCAGACTTTGTGTTTGCTGAGTCTGGACCTCAAAAGTTAGTATCCCTTCAAAGTTTTCTCTACTAGGTATTTTGAAATGTATACACATTTGAAGTAGTAGCTATGCCAATGATCACTATATATTGTATACATATGTTAAAATGTCACACTATTTCTGTCCTAGTTTTCTCTATTGTTGTGATCAAACACCATGACTAAAAGCAACTTGGAGAGGAAAGAGTTTATTTGGTCTATACTTCCATATCACAGTCCATCCTCAGGGGAAGAAACTCAATCAGAGCAGAAACCTGGAGACAAGAACTGTAGCAGAGACCAAAGAAGAATGTTGCTTACTGGTTTGTTCTTCATGCTCACTCATTCTGCCCAGGGGTGATACTGCCCATAGTGGGCTGGGCCCTCACACATTAATCATTAATAAAAAATAATTTTATACAGACTTGCCTAACAGGCCAATCTGATAGAGGCATTTTCCCAGTTGATTATACACAATTATACATTATACACAATGTTCAGTATACAATATATTCCAAGATGCCCTTAATGTGTGTCAAATTTTCAAAAACTCACCAGAGCAGTATTTCATCAATATTTATAATTATTCCAACTCAATAATTTGTTTTGTTTTGTTTTTTGAGACAGGGTTTCTCTGTGTAGCTTTTGCACCTGTCCTGGATCTCGCTCTGTAGACCAGGTTAGCCTCGAACTCACAAAGATCCGCCTGCCTCTGCCTCCCGAGTGCTGGGATTAAAGGTGTACGCCACCACCACCCGGCTAATAATTTTTTTAAGTTTACATCACAGGGAGCAAAATAGAATCTGCATTAGTTCTTCTGACCTAGCTTAGGAAGCCACGAAGCATCCCATCTGCCTCATTCTGTTGCCTATAAGCCAATCATCATCTTGGACCAATTCAAAGAAATGGAAATAAGTCCTCCTTCTCCTCCTCCTCTCCTCCTCCTCCTCCTCCTCCTTCTTTTTCTTCTGTTTTTGAGATAGGGTTCCTCTCTGTAGTCCTAGCTGTCCTAGAACTCAATCCGTAGACCAGGCTGGCCTCAAAATCACAGAGATCCTCCTGCCTCTGCTTCCTGAGTGCTGGGATTAAAAGTGTGTATCACCACCACCTGACAAGCTATTCTTCTTGAGGGAAGGAAAATCAAAGAATTTGGGAACAATTGTCACAAGATGCTAGGCTCTATCTCTCTGCAGGATGATATGATTGTCAAACAATATACCAGGGTGGACAAAATGATGGAAAATAATAGAGATCCAATTTCAGAGATGAATGGAACTTCAGGAGCACAGAAGAATAATTCTCAGAGACTGGAATTGTGTTAAGGACTAAGGTAAGCTTATTGAAATAAGCACTGAAGCTTTTTAAACAGAGATTCTCAACCTGTGGGCCACAACACCTTTGGGGTTGTATTAGATAGGGATTCTATTGCTATGAAGAGATACCACATCTATGGCAACTCTTATAAGGAAAACATTTAATTGGGACTAGCTTACAGTTCAAAGGTTTAGTCCATTACGGTCATGGTGGGACATGGTGGTTGTTTGGATGGGAGCACTACCTCAACCCCTGGCACCCTGGCATCCCTATACCCAAAGAGTCAGGAAAGTTTGGAATGAGTCTGGTGGAAGATCCATCTCAACTCCTCTCCCCTATCTCTTTCCCTAAAGTCTCCCCTTCAAAGCCCACCAAATGCAGCTCCTCCCCAAACCTGCCCCTTCAAAGCCATCCAAATAGAACTCCTCCCCAAACCCACCCCTTCAAAGCCCGCCAAACACAGCTTCTCCCCCAGAGAGGCTCAAGACCACTCCCACAGGGTATATAAGCGGCATTCCCCCAATCAGACATGTGGTTCTTCCAGTCTCATCCCTTCTCCTCTCTGTGGGCCAGACCTGGAGAGGCCTTCTGGAGGCCTAAAACTTATCAGTGATATGCAGGCAGACATGGTGCTGGAGCTGAGAGTTCTTACATTTTGATCTCACAGGCAACAGGAAGTGGACTGTCTCAACTGGTGTGGCTTGAGCATATATGAGACCTCAAAGCCTGCCTCCGCAGTGACACACTTCCTCCAACAAGGCCATACCTACTCCAACAAAGCCACACCTCCTGACACTTGCTATGGGAGCCATTTTCTTTCAAACCACCACATATATTTACTGGACCCCATAGGCTTGTGGTCATATCATAATGCAAAAATGCATTCAATCCAACTTCAAAAGTTCATAGTTTATAATAGTTTCAAACGTATTTAAAAGCATAAAGTTCAAAGTCTCTTCTGAGATTCATTCAGTCTCTTAACAGTAATACCCTGTAAAATCAAAATCAAAAAGCAGATCACATACTTCCAACATACAATGGCACAGGATAAACATTATCATTCCAAAATATAGGGGATAGAGAATAGTGAGGAAATCCTGGACCAAAGCAACACTGAAAACCAGCTGGACAAATTCCAAACTCTGCATCTACATGTCTGATGTCAAAATGCTCTTCAGATCTTCAACTCCTTTCAGCTCTGCCGGCTATAACACATGTCTTTCTCTTAGGCTGGTTCCACTTCCTGTTAGCAGCTCTTCTCAGCAGGTATCTCATAGCTCTGACATCTCTAATATCTTGGTGTCTCCAAGGCAATCCAGGTTTCCCCTTCACAGGTTCACACAATGGCATCTCTAGGCCTCCATTCAGGGACACACCTGATACATGCCTGGCCTCATCAGCCTTCCTTAGTTACACAGGAAGATTCCATAACCCTATCCTTCTAACCTTGACTCTAAGGCCAGAACCATGTGACCAAACTGCCATGTTCTGCTGCTTGCTGGGGCTGGAACATGGTCTCCTTGTTCAATTACATCTTCATTAGCTTTCTGTTTTCCACAATTTCCTTCACTGCCTCAGCTTGGCTGTTCTGGAACTTGCTGTGTAGATCAGGCTTGCTTTAAACTCAGAGATCTTTCAATTACATCTTTACCAGCTTTCAGTTTTCAATGGTTTCCTTCACTGCCTAAGCTCAATTATTCTGGAACTTGTGCTGTAGACCAGGCTGGCCTCAAACTCAGAGTTTCACCAGCCTCTGCCTTCCAAGTGCTGGGATTAAAGGCATACACCAACACACCTGGCTCTAAGATTTTAATTCTTTTTCATGAGTTGGAAACTAAGCTAAGTAGGATCTTTCCCTGAGGTCACAACTCCCTTTATTCCATCTCTTAATCTGGTTATCTCCTTGAACACAGGACATAGTTTCATTCTACTTCTTGGAACCTCTTTTCTCCTCATATTGTATATTTTGTATTTTTCCTTGCTCAACTTTAACCTGCAATCCAAGATTAAAAAAAAATAACAAAAGTGGATATCAGCTATGATGTGAAAGAAGAAGAGGTGAATATTGAGAGTTAAAAGTTTAAGTGGGTATGGGAATATGGGTTGAGGGACAGGAATCCTTCTCTAGCTCCACTAGTTTGCAAGCTAATTAAAAATCTATTTTTAAAAGATTTTGAATAGAAGTACACATTAGTGAACAATGCTGCTCCCAGAGATACTAGCTATTAAATGAAAATCTCAATGCTGGGTATAGGTTACTTCCCTGCAAGTTATTGGACAAAGAGGTCCCAAAGGCATCCCAAACAGGCTATTGTTATTTCTCTTGGTTGTCCACCATAATTAGAAGGTAAGACCAGTTGCTGAAGACACTACACACTTTGGCTGCAGAATAAAGATAAATCCATTTGAACTGACAAGGAAACTCTCCATGCTGGCTAGCTTTCATAATGCTTGAAGATGCTAAGTAGGTTATTGTGGGGAGAAAAAATGTCAGTGGTCTTACACAGTGCTGGACCCTGCATACTACAATACTGGCCTGCTAGGCAAGATGTGCCCACTAGTGTAATCATGGTAAAATTGTTTATTGGAGTGACAAATTGCTCTCTTGATTGGATTTGAAGCCTATTGTACAGGAGGAATTTCATACCTGGTGCTGTAAACATAGTAGAAACCCATGCCTAGGGAAGTCATAGGCCCTGAAGGAGAGCCTATTGATATTGTTTTTCTAAATAGCCAGAATTATCTGCCTTCTAAATGTTTATATTTATAGCCATAGATTTGTGCTGCTCACAACCTTGGTCAGAGAAGCTTCTTATTGTCACAAGTAGTGTTTAATGAGGAGATACATTACTATTCAAGGTACTGATAGTGACTATGAGTTTTTAGTCATAGATGAGACTTCTACATCAAGCACTTCCCCAAGACTCAGAAAACATTGTGGAGAGGGAGCAGAAAAAAAATGTAAAAGCTGGAAAATGAAGAGGAGTATTGTGAAATGGTGTCCTCTGAATATGACATGGCAACAGTCTCCACCATAAGTATCCCACTGCAGAGTGGAATATTGTTACCATAAATGACCCTATGTCATTGTCATCACCCCAACTCCATAGTACAACACCATAGTTCACATTAGAGTTCTTTTGTATATATTTTAAGGCTTTAGAAAAATGCTTAATGTTATATATCCACCACTACTATTCAGAAAGAGGTTTTTACTGTACTCAAATCCTCTGCCTGCTCTCTGTTCATTTTTCTTCCTTGAACAAACAGGGAGGTTTTGTTGTCATCATAGTTTTCTATTTTCAGAATGTCATATTGCTGGAACCAAACCTATGTAATCTTTTTAGACTGGCCCCTTCCATGTGCATTTAAGCTTCCTGTGTGTCTTTTGGTGGCTTGGTAACTCATTTCTCTTTATCACTGAATGATATTCTGTTATTTGTATATACCATAGTTTATTTATCCACTCACCTACTGAAGGGTATTTTGGTGACTTCTAAGTTTTGGCAATGATAAATAAACCTACTATAAATGTCTATGTGTAGGTATTTGTGTGTATAGGGATGTTCACTTCTTCCTTCCTTCCTTTCATTCATTCTTTCTTTTTTTTTCTGAGATAGGGTTTCTTTGTATAACCTTGGCTGTCCTGGAACTAGCTCTGTAGACCAGGCTGGCCTTAACTCACAGAGATTTGCCTACCTCTACATCCCAAATACTGGGGATTAAAGGCATGTGCCACCACTGCCTGGGTGAGATGTTTATGGTGATATTTTATTTGTGCTGAAATGTGATTTTATTTGTATGTTAATAAATGAAAGTGCCTGGGGGTCAGAGCTAATAGAAAGCCATAGCAGAAGTCTGGCAGTGGTAGCACACGCCCTTAATCCCGATCACATGACAGGCAGATCTCTGTGTGTTCGAGGATACAGCCATGGAGCATGGAGACACACGCCTTTAATCTCAGTACCAACCAAAGAAGACCTGGACGTCTGTATAGACAGGCAGTGATGAGGAGGTCATATGGTTGAGTTTACAACCAATGAGAAGGCAGAACAGAAAGTCAATAAAAAGTCAGACACACAGGAAGTAGGTCTCTTTCTCAGGGGAAGGATGGCAGCAGCAGCAGATGGTAAGAAGGCAGTTTTAGTCTCAGCTCTTAGCTACTGCTCTGACCTCTTGGGCTTTTAACTCTGCTTTTGGCTCTGTGTTTCTTATTTAATAAGACCATTACATCTACAGATGTTCACTTCTTAACCGTTTGATAAGCTATGTCCTACATCTACAGATGTTTACTTCTTAACCATTTGATAAGCTATGCCTATAACATATTTTTGTGTATTAATAATTACCATACCGTATTTTACTTAATATTATTTTTGTTTTATTATATGTATTACACATGTAATGAGAGACAGTCTCATTGATGTAGCTCAGCCTATCCTAGAACTCTCTATGCAGCATGAAACTCAGGGTAGTCTTGAGCTCACAAACTTCCTCAGTGATAGCATTGCAGGAATGTGCCACCATGCCTACCTTTATTATACACACAGACACAGACACAGACACAGACACAGACACAGACACACACACACACACACACACACACACACACACACACAGACACACACACACAGAAAGTGATCAACAGAGATTATAGTATTATAGTTTGAATATAAAATATCCCCCACAGACTCATGTATTTGAATACGTGGTCCCCTTCTGGTAGCATTGGTTTTGGTGACATTGTTCTGGTAGCATTGGTTTTGGTGACATTGTTCTGGTAGCATTTGGACGTTGGGACCTAATTGGAAGATGTACGGCCATAGGAGTCAGGATTGAGAATTATACTTCAACTCTGCTTCTGGCCCAGAATCTGGGCTTCTTGATCCACTTAGACAAAACAAATCATGCTGTAAACTCCTGCTGCTGTGGACAGTGCCACCCTCTACTGATACCTGACGTGATTATATTTTTTAAACTGGAAGAGTTTAAGGAGCACTCTACTCCTTTAAGTTGATTTTGTCTGGTGTTTTGTCAGAATAAAAAGAGTAGCTAATACAAACAGTATGTATTTATCATGTACAAAATAGAATTTTGAAGCATATACACATTGTGCACATCTAAATATACTCCATGAATATATGAACTATGTTATATATACATAGCATTTTGCATTTAAATGTGAATTTAATTCAGTGTTTAAATATTTTTTAATTTAATTAATTTATTTATCTTAAGTCAGACCTCAGAATCCAGTCCTTCCTCTCCTCCCATTCCATCCCTCCACCTCCTCTCCCCCTGCTCCATCCTCTCCTTCTCTGTTTCTATTCAGAAAGGGTAGGCCATCCATGGTTATCAACAAAGCATGGCATATTAAGTTGTGGTAAGACTAAGTACTTCCCCTTGTATTTGGGCTGGGCAAGGCAATCCTGTATGAGGAATAGGTCCCCAAGAGCTAGCCAAAGCATTAGGAACATCCCCCTGATCCCATTGTTAGCAGTCCTACAAATAGATCAACATACACAACTGTCACATGTATGTAGAGGTCAGTCCCATGCAGGCTCCCTGGTTGTTGGTTTAAACTCTATGAGTTACAATAGCAGATTAGTTGTTTCTGTGAGTTTTCTTGTGATGTCCTTGACCCCTCCAGCTCCTACAATCCTTCCTCTCTTCAACATGATTCCCCAAGCTTGGCCTAATGTTTGACTATGGGGCTCTGTATCTGTTTCCATAAGTTATCAGATGAAGGCAATCTGATGACAATTGGAGTAGTCACCAATCTGATCACAGGAGAAGGCCAGTTCCGGCTATGTATCCACTATTTCTAGGAGTATTAGTTGGGGTCATGCTTGTAGATTCCTGAGAGTTTCCTTTGAACTAGGTTTCTACTTGACCCCCCAAAACCTCCACTTTCCAGTCATCTCTTTTAATACTTCCCCCCTCCACCACCCAAACCTTATCCTCAAGTTCCCATGCCTACCTGCCCCAAGTCCACCCAGGAGATCTCTTCTATTTTCCCTTCCCAGGGAGATGGGCATTCCCCCTTGGACCCTCTCTGTTACCTAGCCTCTCTGAGTCTAAGGATTGTAGCATGGTTATCCTTACTTTATAGTTAATATCCACTTATGAGTGAGTACATACCATGTTTATCTGTCTGACTATGGGCTACCTAACTCAGGATGATTTTTTTCTAGTGTTATTTATTTGCCTTCAAATTTTCCGATGTCATTGTTTTTTAACATCTGAGCAATGCTCCATTGTGTAAATGTACACATTTTCTTTATCCATTCTTTGGTTGAGGGGCATCTAGGTTGTTTCCAGTTTCTGGCTATTACAAATAAAGCTACTATGAACATAGTTTAACAAAGTGTCCTTGTGGTATGTTTGAGCATCCTTTGATTATACGCCTAAGAGTGGTATAGCTGGATATTGAAGTAGATTGATTCCCAATTTTCTGAGAAACCTCCATATTGATTTCCAAAGTGGCTGAACAAGTTTGCACTCCCACCACAGTGGAGGAGTGTTCCCCTTATTCCACGTTCTTTCCAACATAAGCCATTTTCAGTGTTTTTTGTCTTAGCCATTCTGACAGGTGTAAGATGGTATCTCAGAGTTGTTTTGATTTGCATTTCTCTGATGGCTAAGGATGTTGAACATTTCCTTAAGTGTTTCTCTGCCATTTGAGATTCTTCTGTTGAAAATTCTCTGTTTAGGTCCCCATTTTTAAATTGAAGTATTTGGCTTTTTGATGTTCTAGTTTCTTGAGTTCTTTATATGTTTTGGAGATCAGCGAGATATGGGGTTGGTGAAGATCTTTTCCATTCTGTAGGCTGCTAGTGGCCTTGGCCTTTCAGAAGTTTCTCAGCCTCATAAGGTCCCATTTATTAATTTTCAATCTTAGTGTCTGTGCTACTGGTGTTCTATTCAGGAAGTCGTCTCCTGTATCAATGCATTCAAAGATATTCCATACTTTCTCATCATGTTCAGTGAATCTGGTTTTATGTTGAGGTATTTAAATCACATGGTGTTGAGTTTTGGCAGGTATTAAATATGGATCTCTTTGCATTCTTCTACATGCAGCCATCCAGTTAGACCACCACCATTTGTTAAAGAAGTTTTCTTTATTCCATTGTATGATTTTGGCTTCTTTGTCAAAAATCAAGTGTCTATAGGTGTGTAGATTTAGGTCTTGGGCTTTGATTTGATTCTATTGATCAATGTGTCTGTTTTTATGCCAATATGCCTGGATTTCCTCAGTGTCTGTTGTTATATACCCCTTTTGTTTCTGATTTTGTTAATTTGACATTCTCTCTCCATCTTTTAGTTAGTTTTGGATAAGGGTTTGTCTATCTTGTTGATTTTCTTGAAGAACCAACTCTTTGCTTTATTGATTCTTTGTATTGTTCTCTTGGTTTCTATTTTATTGATTTCAGCCCTCAGTTTGATTATTTACTGCTCTCTTCTTGAGTTTGCTTGCTTCTAGAGCTTTCAGGTGTGCTGTTAAATTGCTCATATGAAATATCTTCATTTCTTTATGTAGGCACTTATTGCTATGAATTTTTCTCTTAACACTGTTTTCATTGTGTGCCATAAGTTTGGGCGTGTTATTCATTCATTTTCACTGAATTCTAGGAAGTCTTTAATTTTTTTCTTTATTTCTTCCTTGACTCAGTGGTAATTCAGTTGGGAGTTGTTCAGTTTCTGTGAGTTTGTAGGCTTTCTGCAGTTTGTGTTGTTGAACTCCAACTTTAATCCATGGTGATCTGGTAAGATACAGCGGGTTATTTCAATTTTTTAAGAATTGCTTTGTGGTTGAGTATGTGGTCAGTTTTGGAAAAGTTTCCATGAGGGGCTGAGAAGGTATATTCTTTAGTGTTTGGGTGAAACATTCTGTAGCTATCTGTTAGGTCCATTTGAGTCATAACATGTGTTAGTTCTGTTATTGCTCTGTTTAGTTTCTGTATTGATGACCTGTCCATTGGTGAGAGTAGGGTGTTGAAATCTCCCAGTATTAATATGTTGGGTTCAATATGTGATTTAAGCTTCAGTAATGTTTCTTTTACAAATGTGGGTGCCCTTGTATTTGGGGCAAAGATGTTCAGAATTGAATTATTATCTTGGTGGATATTTCCTTTGATGAATATAAAATGTCCTTCTCCATCTCTTTTGATTAATTTTAGTTTGAAGTCTATTTTTTAAAATATTAGGATAGCTATCCGTTTGATTGGAAAATCTTTTTTCTAACCCTTTACTCTGAGGTAATGTCTGTCTTTGATGTTGAGTTATGCAGCAGAAGGATGGATCCTGTTTTCATATCCATTCTGTTAGCCTGTGTCTTTTTATTAGCGAATTGTTTCCATTGATAGAGAGATATTAATGACCAGTGATTGTTAATTCCTGTTGTTTGTTGTTGTTGTTATTGGTGGTGGTGGTGGTGGGGTGTGTGTGTGTGTGTGTGTGTGTGTGTGTGTGGTGTGTTTCCCTTCTTTTGTTTTTGCTGTTATTTTCATGGGAGCAATTAACCTCATTGGGTTGGGGTTTTCCTTCTAGTACCTTCTGTAGGGCTGGATTTGTGGATAGATATAGATTAAATTTGACTTTGTCATGAAATATCTTGTTTTCTCCATCTATGGTAATTGAAAGTTTTGCTAGGTATAGTAGTCTAGGCTGACATCCATGGTCTCTTAGAGTCTGCAAGACATCAGTCCAGGCCCTTCTGGATTTTAGGGTTTCTATTCAGAAGTTGGGTATAATTCTGATAGGTCTGCCTTTATATGTAACTTGGCCTTTTTGCTTTGCTGCTTTTAATATTCTTTCTTTGTTCTGTATGTTTAGTGTTTTGATTATTATGTGGCAATGGGACTTTTTTGTGTTATGTAAGCTTCTGACACCTTTATAGTTATGTCTTGTTTTAGTTTGGGAAAATTTTCTTCTTCTATTCCTATTATTCTTAGGTTTGGTCTTTTCATAGTGTCCCAGATTTCTTGGATGTTTTGTGTTAGGAATGTTTTAGATGTAACATTTTCTTTGACTAATGAATCTATTTCCTCTATTGTATCTTCAGTGCCTGAGATTCTCTTTTCCATCACTTGTATTCTGTTGGTGATGCTTGGATCTGTAATTCCCTGTTGGCTTACTCAGGTTTTCCATTTCCAGAATTCCCTCAGTTTGTGTTTTCTTTATTGCTTCTATTTCCATTTTCAGGTCTTAAACAGTTTTGTTTCTATCAACTGTTTGTTTTTTCTTGATTTTCTTGGCAGTCTTTAAGAGATTTATTGATTTCCTCCAATTTTTTGTTGTCTTTTCCTCCATTTCTTTAAGGGATTTTTTTCCCCATTTCCTCTTTAAAGATCTCTATCATCTTCACAAAGTTATTTTTAAGGGTTTTGCCCCCTTGGGTCCCTTGATCTGGTCTGGCCTCTGGTAAAGTTGAAGTCTTCTTGGGTCTCTAGATCCAGCCTGGCCTTCATTAAGCCTGAGTTTTCTTTTGAGGTACCTAAGACTAGCCTGGCCTCCAGTAGAGCTGCTGGGTCTGTTCTTCTGACTGGTGCGGACTATCTCTGGGCGTATGGAGTCTGCTGGAGTTCTGGGGAAGTAGCTTGTTGACTGGTGAGGGCAGTTGTGGGTGGTGTGGTTTATGCCTCAGTGGTAGAAGTCTGCTGGGGTTGGGGGCAGTACTCAGCAGCAACAGGGCTTGGGACTAGCTGAGATGCCCTGGGGAAGGGTTGTGGGGGACAGAATCCCTGGAGGGGTACAGTTCTTCTGGTATGCAGGTCACTCACCCTTTCTGGCTTGTATGGCCTGGGCCTGCTAAACTGAAGTCTTCTGGGGTTGAGGGGAGGACTCACCAGCAGGGCGAGAGACTAGTTGGGTTGGTGTGGGCTTGGGGAAGGGTCTTTGGAGACAGAATCTAGGAAGGGGTACAATTATGGCAGGCTTGTCCTACATTCATTTTTTGGTGGGTTTGTTGTTGTTGTTGTTGTTGTTGTTGTTGTTTGAGACAGGGTTTCTCTGTAACTTTGGAGCCTGTCCTGGTATTTGCTCTGTAGACTCAGGACCGTTTGTCCCTGAGTGCTGGGATTAAAGGTGTGCACCACCACCACCTGGCTATATATATTTTAATAATTTATTTAAATTTATTTCATGTGCACTGGTGTGACGGTGTCAGATCTTCTGGAACTGGAGTTACAGACAGTTGTAAGCTGCCATGTGGGTTCTGGGAATTGAACCCAACCTGGAAGAGCAGCCAGTGCTCTTAACCACTGAGCCATCTCTCCAGCCCCCAATTTTTTTTTCCAAAAAAAAAACCCCAAAACAAAACAAAACAAAAAATACAAAGTTAGGGAGACAAAGTTTGACATGATGTCATTATGCAGGTCAAACTTGGAAGGTCATGTTGAGCATCTGTTCTGACTGAAAAGCATCTGATCCTTTGTGTATACATTGGTTTTATTGTAACAAAGCAACTTGTACACTTCAACATTTAAAATGAGCATTTTTTTCTTCCAGTAAAAACCAAAAAATAAAAAAATTAAAAATAAAGTCACCACAGAGAATGTCAACTCCAAATAAAACCCTACAGGTTCTGCTGATTCTCCCATTGAGTGGCAGGGCTCAAGTCATTGTTAGGAGATAATTTTATTTAAAAGTATCATTTTAAACTGCAAGGATGTCCATTAAACATCACAATCAAACATGCCAAAGGAGAAGCCATGCTGTCACCCTGCCCACTTACCCCCCCAGACACCTCAACCCACCCTTGCTGACCTTCTATACCCCCCCTTTTTGTCTTTTTATTAAACAAGAGAAAGTAGACAGATACATGTTGGTAAATGATAACTGTCTGTATTCACATAGAGACACAGTGTAATCTTTGAGCCCAATATACAGAGAAAGGAAAAAAGCTAGAATTCTATGTACTACTACCTGGAAGAGCAGCCAGTGCTCTAAACCACTGAGCCATCTCTCCAGCCCCCATTTAAAAAAATACAATTTATGTGGAGCTGGAGAGATGGCTCAGTGGTTAAGAGTGCATAGTTCTCTTGCAGACAGAGATTATAAACTCAGAGGACCTGAGTTTGGTTTCCAACACCCAAATCAGATAGCTCACAATTGCCTATAATTTTTAGTTTCAGGGGATCTGAAGCCTCTAGCCACCATGGGTCCTTGAACTTCTGAACATACCCACACATAGGCACACTCATATACACATAATTTAAAATAATAAAAATGTAAAAAGAATAGACATAGGGTTATCAATTATAATTACTATGTTGTGGAATAAATCTTTATTCTTCTGGTCTAACTGAATTGAAACATTTTAAAGTGAATTAATGCTTTAAAGTAAAGCATATTACTTGACATATGCTAGCTTTTATGACTAAATGATTTACATTCATATCCTTAACAAAACCATGTACTATTTAAATAGGATATCTAGGCTCTTCTAGAAAACATTTCTGGTAACAGTATGTTTCTGCTTCATATCAAGGTAGATTACAGCAGAAACACCTTATTCTTCTTCATCAGGTATTCCCATAATTGCACGTTCCTTTTCATGTGCTTTACACCCATCTCTTGTCCTGAAAGTGTTAACTGTGCAAACTTTTAAATTCAAATACCCAGCTTTTTGAATATTATATTGGCATTACTTTTATTTATTTTATTTTTAAAAGTATTTTAAAATAGTTATTTGTTTTTATTTTATGTGTATAAGGTGTTTTTTTTTTTAACCTACATGTGTTTATATGCACTACATTCGTGCCTGGTGCCCATGGAGGTCAGAAGGTGACATCAGATTCTGTGGAACTAGAGTTATACACTGTTATGTGGGTTCTGGGAACCAAACCCAGGTCCTCAGGAAGAGCAACAATTTTTCTTATTTCATCATTCACTTTATTTTCAAATGCTAAATCTTTGCTGACAAATGTGTGTTTGCATGTACATATATAAAACTTTTCTATTTTCTGCTTAGTGAATAAGCAAGCAGCAAGCACAAATGAGATAATACTGTTTCTGGCTATAATATTCTTATAATAAGATAACACTCTTTCAAGAAGTGACTGACTTCTGTTCTGGGACAGAAACATTCATAGTGTGTTTGCAAATGCTATTGAACCCAAAAGAAAGAAGTCTTTATGAAAATGATCATATTATTAAACACAAGAACAAGAATAAAGGAACATTCACCTGCCACATTTAAGAAAATTTGGATAATATTAATATTTGATTTAAAACATATTGGATGAACTGGTAAGTATAAAATATTAATTTCATTTTCATTGTTGTTAGTATTGTCCTTTTTTCTCCTTTTTAATTATTAAGATTATAACTTAATCTCTCCCTTCCCTTTCCTCCTTCTAAACACTCCCATATATCCTTCTCTGCTCTCCTTAAAATTTATAGCCTCTTTATTTTTACTGTTATTGCATGCATAGATGTACATGCATATACATATATATTCCTAAACATAGCCTGTTAGCCCATACAATCCTACCTGTATGTATGTGTGGTAATTTGTGTGTAATTTCCCCCATAAACTCATAGGGAATGATACTATTAGGAGGTGTGGCCTTGTTGAAGTAGATGTGCTCTTGTTGGAGGAAGTGAGTTACTATGGGGGCAGGCTTAGAGTTACAAAGAAAAAATAAATTGGGACTGGCTTAGAGTTCAGATGTTTAGTCCATTATTTTTATGGCCGCATGCAGGCAGACATAGTGCTGGAGAGGTAGCTGATAGTCCTACATCTGGATTGGAAGGCAGCAGGAATAGAGAGAGATCCTGGACTTGGCTTGGGCATTTGAAACCTCAAAGTAGGTTATTGGAGGAAGTATTTCAGTGGGCTTTGAGGGTTGTTTCTTCACCATGGCCCTCCCATGTATACCTGTAATGTTTTACTTACTTACAGAACTCAACTTACGTCTTTGAGTGCCAAACATTTTTCTTTAATATTTATTTTCTTTGTGGTGGTGGAAATGGAACCCAGAATCTCATCTCATGCATGCAAAATACAGGCTTTACATATGAACTATGCCTCCAACTCCTAAGACACTATATTTTAAATGAAGACTTTTGAAATAGGTTATGAAATTACCTGTCGTCTTTCAATATGTTTAAGCATGTATATACACATACATATCATACTTTTGAAGGTTTATGTTATATATATAAAACTTTTCTTAGGTATTCTATGGTTTTTATGGCTACTAGGATATGGAGATCTGGTGGGGCATGTTGGGGCCATGTTTTTAATCTCAGCACTGGGAAGGCAGAGTAAGGCAGATTTCTGTGAGTTTGAGGCCAGTATGAACTACATAGTGAATTCCAGGACAGCTGAGGCTACATAGTGAGTTTCTCTTTCTTTCTCTGTCTCTGTCTGTCTGTCTGTCTGTCTGTCTGTCTCTGACACACACACACATGCACACGCACACACGCACACGTGCACATGTACACACACACACACACACACACACACACACACACACACACACACACAAAGATATTTAGATCTGCTTGTCCTGTAGCATATTCATAGCCTCCATTTATAGTTCTAGAAGCTAGGTTTTAAAGTAACATTTGCTGTTTATCTATGATAAATGCATTGTTTCTTTATTATAGAAAATTTGAAAAAAATTAAAAGCAGAAAGAAATTTACTCATTTATATGTAGAAATGTTTTGTTGTTTCTTTTTTTCAGAATGTAGGGAGAAAAGCTCTTTGTCATTACCCTTTTGTTAAAGATTAATTTTTAAAAATTATATTTATTTAGGTGTGTCTTTGTGTAAGGGTGAGGGCACCTGAGTGTAGGTGTCTGCAGAGGTCAGAAGAGGGCATCGGATTCCCTGGAGTTGTAGTTACAGCTACTTGACATAGGTGCTGGGAACCAAATTAGGGTCTTCTGCAAAAGCAGTAAGTGCTCTTAACTGCTGAGTTACCTCTCTCTAGTCCTAGGTTAATATTATTGATTATTTGAGAATAGAGACTTTGTCCTCCATCAAACTGAGAAATAGTTCCCAGAAATCTGTTGTTGGGCTGCATAGTATATTAAATATGGCCAAGAATTCTGCTGGAATTTGTCTTCCCTTCAGTTGAATCTGAAATGGACTTGTGACTTCCTTTGTCCAGTGAAATGTGGTTAAAGTGATATTATGAGATATCTGATCCCAGGCCATAATAACTTTCCCTCTTCTTCCTCTTGAAGTCCAGCTGCTATGTTAGGAAGAAGTCTAGCTTTAACTATTGAATGAATAGAGATCCTATGGAGAGAGACTGTGGAGAGTGAGAGTCTATCTTAGAGGTAAAATTCCAATTTCCCCTTCAGGTTGAAGATCCTGAAATTAAGCTTGTGTTAATTACATTTTTCATTGTTGTAACCAAACACCTGACAAAAACAACTGAAGGAAGGAAATATTTATTTTGGCTCATAATTTCAGAGGGGTCTGTTGAGAGTCACTTGGTTCCATGGTTTTTGGGCTTGTTGTGAAGTAGACATCATGGAGGAGGAGAGCTATTTATCTCATGAGAGATGAAGGACAGGAGAAGGAGAGGGGGGTGAGGGAGATATGGTTAGAGATAGAGATGGATAGATAGATAGATAGATAGATAGATAGATAGACAGACAGACAGAATGAACACTTGGGACTATAAATAAAGGCATACTCCCACAACCTACTTCCTCTAGCTAGACCCTATCTCCTAAAGTCTTCAGAATCTCTCCAAGTAACACTGTCATATGGGGATCAGCTCTAAGTCCCCAAAGGAAGAAAATTACTCTGTTCACTTTCTCTGCTACTTAAAAAAAAACAGTAAAAGTTTATGTTTTTTTAAATTGGTACAGCAACAGAAAACTGCTACCCAGAGGTATCTCTTTCACTTATTTTTTCCTTCATGAGAAGGTAATGTTTCATAATTATAGCAAATATAAAGGCTGTATATTCAAGAATGAGTGCTTACAACTGTAATAGATTAACCTGAACACATTTAATCATATCATGTTGTCAGGCTGACAATCAGCACTGCTTCTAATACTCATTTTGTAAACTGATGTCACCAACCTCTTCATTGCCTAAATCAGAACCAGAAGACCCAGTCAATTCGCCAAGTAATTAATGACTTCTCCAAGTCTATCTCTCATCTATGTGCATTACCATTAATTTGGCTCTGTTCTTATTATTTTCTTCTGAGTTACAAAACAAGACCTCATAGCTGGTATAAACTACAGAGACTGTAACAAATAATTGTAGTTTTAATAGGTGGAAAAAAATCTTTCTTTAGCCTCTTAATTCAGACTGGTCTTGAGAGTTGCTTTGTAATGCAAACAATACTGTGTGAGCCTCATGAGCTCTTCCATTCTTCCAACATTGTTCTGAGCACTCCTACCTAAAAAAGGATGACAGATTATGTGGAATAGAGATGAGTTGTCCCATCTGAGCCATGCTAGAGCAGCCTGTCCTTAATTGACTTGGCCATTGACAACAAATGCATGAACAATTCCAGTCAAGTTCAGCTAAGCTTGACATAGTATGTGTGTGTGTGGGTTATCCACCACCCCCACATTTTCCCAGAGTGCTCTTGAGTGGCAGTGGCAGGAAATATTAGATAGAAGGATTTAGAGTGTGGAGATAAAACAGATAGAAAATACAGGACAACCTTGAGAGGGCCTGGAACCTGTTCCAACAGGCCCAGACTGTCTCTGTTCTAGGGTATTTATAGAAATGTCAAGGGGTGGAGCAAAAGACCTCTACCCCAGCACATTCAAGTGCAGAACATCTCAGACACCTGCAATCAGGCCCATGGTATAATCATCCTCTCTATGCAGACCTGCTGGGTAAAGCCACTAGGAAACCTGAAAATGGGCTCCCACAACATAGATCAGTAGAATTGCCTAGTTGAGCCCAACTCAGATTGTCAAACCATAACATTTTGAGATATATGAGTATGACTGTTTTGTAAGTCACTAAGTTTAGGGAGTAATTCCTATCACAGCATAATCCAATTGATATAGTGGGTATTGTCTTCTGGTTTTGGCTCTACTTCATTCTGCTGTTCTCACTGACACCACAAGTGGACTTTCTGAAGCACAACCCAATCACAATAAGACAGCTCCACCCTTATAGCTTTGTTAGTTATAGTCCACCTAGTCATTCTATAAACTATAGTTTAGATCTTAAATGTCATTGAAGGAATATGTATTAAAGGATTAGTTCTGGCTGGGAAGTGATGGTATACACCTCTAATCCCAGCACTTGGGAAGCAGAAGCAGATGGATCTCTGAGTTTGAGGCCATTCTGGTCTACAGAATAAATTTCAGGACAACCAGGGCTACACAGAGAAATCCTGTCTTGAAAATCAAAACATAAAAGGTGAAGGGGATTGTTTCTGAGGCTGTTTTGCTAGTGGGAGGATTAGTGGAAGGAAGATGGGCTATTGGGGGAGAGCTCTTGGAGGGGATTGTGAGACTCTTGCCCTTCTTCTTCCTCTCTTTTGTATCCCATACGGTTAACTTTGCTTTACAAGATTCCTTGTGTGAGGCAGTGCCTTACCACAGTCCCCAAAGCAATAGGACCATCCATGGACTAAAACCTTCAAAATTGTGAGCCCAAATATATCTTTTCTTAAGTTGTTCATCTCAGGTATTTGTTACAGTAATGGACAGCAGGACAAAAAAAAAAAGCCCAGATAAAAGGAAACACTACCTCTGACACTGTTGGAAGTAAAGCTCAATGGGACCAAGACAAAATGATTTTTCTAATCACATTCTAAGAGATTATTTTAAATGGAGAGAAATTAGAAGTTAACATTTGAGCTGGGCATGGTGGTGTATACCTTTAATAGGCAGAGGCAGAGGCAGAGGCAGGACAGATGTCTCTGAGTTTGAGGCCAGCCTGGTTTGAGTTCCAGGATAGCCAGGGCTACACAGAGTAGCCCTGTCTCAAAAACAGAAACAAAAAAACAAAAAACAAATAAGGTTAAATTTTGAGTCACAAGAGTATATTATTTACTGTTTGTTATTAATAAATTCATAACAGTTAAATGTCAATGAAGCACTTTACAGTGTGAGCTCAGACACTTCTTAACTAGATTCTGTTTAGTTTATCTACCTGACAGTGGGAACTTGATGGAGAAAAGATTTTTTTTTTGTCTCATGGTTTCATGGACTTTCAGTCCGTGGGGAAAGAATGGTGGCAGGAATGGTGACCCATGGTGGTTGGCACACAAGGCAGATGGTCATATTGTGCCAGCCAATCAGGAAATAGAGAGCTGAACTGGAGGTGAATATAATGATCAACGCTCCCAGTGACCTACATCCACCATCTAGGTCCCAGGTCCCAAATGTTTCACAACCTTCATCACCACCATCTGGGGAGTTTATGGGGACATTTCTCATTCAAGCCATGATAAAGTAATAGTTCTCACTAATCTCTTCAGGAGACCAGTAAGCCCTGAACACTTATAAAATAGTGATGCATCATTGCTCTGTTAAAAAAAATGAAAACAGTTCTTTGATTTGTGAAGTGTTCCAAATTAAACAAAGCAAAATAAAACAATAACAACCCCCCCCAAAAAAAACCCAATTCTTCCTCTTGGAGTAGTTTAGACCAAGAGCAGGCCAAATTTGAATTTCCCACCTCTCTACCTGTGTCGTGGTCTGTGTTCTGTCTGTTGGTGTGTGTCTGATATCTGTCCCTAACAAAGAACTTTGTTTTATATTTATTGAACAGCACAGAAAACATAGTATTGGAAAGGAATGAGGGATTCTTTGTTAGAGAGATCTTTAACAAGTTTATAATAGAAGAAGTTGCTCTATTGACCTCAACTGATCCAGGATAGCACTTGGATCTTATCAACTTGTATCTGCATATTGTTTCTGTTTCCAACATTTATGGTGGATACTTGTTTTGTTTAAGGTTGCTTTCAATCTGTTGGCTGCTTTCAGAAAATGATTACTGTATAAAGTGAGGACATGAATGCTCCAAGATATGGTTGAAGGGAAGGTTTTTATTGTAGATATGAGGAAGAGTACAGTCAGAGGCATATGGAAGAGTCCAGGGCAGGGAGAGAAAGTAGTCCACTGAAAATGGCCAGCGGAGTAGAATTGGCCCTGAGGGGAAGGGTAAATGAGAGAGGAAGAAAAGAGATGACCAAGAGAGAGGGGCAAGACAGAGGGGCCTAAGAGAGGAAGACAAAAGAGAGGACCAAGAGAGCACATGGCCAGGTTATATAGGAATGAGAAACTGTGGAAGCCCATGAGCTGGTGAAGCTTAGAGTAGGGGATGGGCTGAGAAGAGGCACCGGTACTGAGTGAGCTTGGAGGCCCGTATGTGCTTGGTATATTAATAGGCACCACACATAGCCATTTGTCCCTTTTGACAATGATGAGGAATGGTTACTTTGGTAGAGGAAAGTAGGCATCAGGATTTGAGTTAGTGGAGTTTCTTTTGGACCTGACAATTATCATCACACACACACACACACACACACACACACAAAAAAAAAAAAAAAAAAAAAAAAAAAAAAAAAAAAAAAAAAAAAAAAAAAACAACAAAAACAACAACAACAAAAAAAACATACATTATTCTGGGTCAGTGTCATGGAAGAGAACATGGTTTAAGATTAGAGCTATGTGGCTTTCTGGATCCCATTACCTATGGTCAGACACCTTGCTCACCCTTGATGCAGTGGCGGGGGGGGGGGGGGGGGGCAGGGCTTGATCCTGCCTCAACTGAATGTATCAGGCTTTCTTGTCCCCCCATGGGAGGACTTATCCTTTTGTAGGAGGGGATGGGAAGTGGGTCGGGAGGGAAGGCAGAGGGGATGCTGGGGTGGGGGAGCAGAAGGAGGGTTGAGAGGGGGATCTGTGGTTGGTATGTAAAATGAATAAAAAATGTTTTTTTTTAAAAAAAGATTAGAGCTATGTATTTGGTTTAGGTTGTAATGCTGATTTATAGGAAGTCCAAGGAATAGTAAGGTTGGTTACATTGTTTTCTTGAAAGCAAGTTAAATAGCCTGAGCACATGATAGGAAAACAGGTTAAGTACATAGTTTTGAATGGTCTCCAAGGATATTATTAACTTGGTTGCAAGGTCTGGCAAAAGTTGATGTATTGTCACTAAAAGCTATTCCCAGAGCATGAGAAAATACAGAGTGGGAAGATCACAAGAAGCGAGAGAGTGCATGTCCACTAATTGTATTCAAGTGAGAATAGTAATAAAAAGTAATTATAACAGTATCAATAATATAATAAATAAGCATGCTAGCTAAACAAAACATGCTTATATAATGGTTTTGGCCAATTTTTGACTCTTAGGTATGTTGATAGAAATCTGTACTTGATACATCCACCAGACAGACCAAATAAATGGCTGTGGCACATAGTATAGAACAACCTGTAGATAGGTCGATTTTACCTGGAAGTGGAATATATGTCTCATGCTCTGGCTTGACTATTGTAAATAAATTGATGAATGATGACTAATATAAAGAGTTATGTTGCTTTATCAGCTATGAGCAAGCTTGGCTGTAAACAATATCATCCCTACAGCTGATAACAAGAGAATTTTTCTCTCATTTCTCTCAGGTAAAGGAAATCTGGAGGTGCACTGCATGAACTCTAAAGTGTCATCATTAAGTTCTAACTGGTGACCCATCTCTTATCTTTTTACTTTATAATGTTTAGCTAATGACTTCTTTCTTCATGATTACTTTATGGTCCAAGTGGTTAGGTGGTGCTCCAGGCCTCACATCTGTTTTTCAAGCTGGAAGAAAAGAAAAAAGGGGGAGAGAATTAAAATGTTCTTTTTAAGCTAAGGTCTTACCTGGAAGATTCATCCAATACCTGCACTCACATTTCCTGCAATGGAACTTTAAATCATGGCCATGCCTTGTTGAAAGGGAGACTGAGAAATGCAGAGGGTTGTTTGCTTTTGTTGTTCTTTTTAAGGTTTATTTTATTTGTGTGTGTATATATCTGCAAGAATATTTTCATGCACGCATACGTGTATGTGTGGGCGTGCTCACATGTGCCCTCAGAGGCTAGCTAAAGTTACAGTTGTGAACTGCTCCCATGGGTTTTGGTCTTCTGGAAGGGCATCAAGAACACTTAATCACTGAAGCATCTCTCTAGGCCTTTTTTATTATGTATTTATTCTATTCTATTCTCTCTCTCTCTCTCTCTCTCTCTCTCTCTGTGTCTCTCTGTCTCTGTCTCTCTGTCTCTCTCTGTCTCTCTCTGTCTCTCTCTCTGTCTCTTTCTCTCTCGGCACATTAGTTAAGTTTCAGTTACTAAGGAAGAAAGAAATAGAAGATGCTGAATGTTCACTAATTGTCTCTGCCTTAGTTGCAGATAAGAGGTTCTTACTGAAATCACTACTGCCACAATGAGTTTCTGTGAGACCAAAACAGGAACAATATACCTTGCAAGTTAATGGTTCTGTTTGCACTCAAGACAGTTAAGAATAATTTCCTGTTTGTCCTGTGTTAAGTCCTTGCAAGTTAAGGTTTCAATTTATAGTTAAAAATAAGTTCCTGTTTCTTAGATGTGATGTCAACTGCAAAATATGTTTTCAATCTACACTAAACTTGTTACCCCATTCACATGATGTATATCCTTACCCTTGGTCCTTTCCTTTCATTGTATCTTTCTAACAATGTATAACAGCCAACACTCTAGCCCCTGTAAAGTTTATCTTCTATAAAAGAGACTGCAAGAGGTCAGCACGGGCTGTTCTCTCAAATCCTGATTTAGGGTGAGACAACCAGCTGGCCAGTCCCAGGTGCACCCCCAAATACAGCTTGATTTAATTGGACAAATGTGGATTTGGTCTTTTCTCCTTGAGATTCTTAGGTTTGACATTTATAGGAAGTGAAGTATAAATGCTGCTCAAAAAATGATTTGCATAAAGCTGCTCTTAGGTGTTGTTTTTTTTTTTTTTTACCAAGAGAAGTGAATGCTTTTTACTGAGGTGAAATTTATGTAACAAAATTCACCATTGAAAGTGTATAATTTAGTGGTAACAATCATCTCTATCTAGATCCAAAACACTTTCAAGGTAACATAAGAAAACCCCAAACCCATTAAGTAGCTATTTCCTTTCCCTCCTGCCTCTTACAAGAACCAATCTATATTATCTCTATATAGCCAAATATGAGAGTAGGATCTAAATGAAAATGAGGACATGACTGCTTTAAGGTTTGGTTGAGAAGACAGTCTTTATTGTAGATATGGGAGAAAGTACAGCCATGGGCATCTGGAAGACTACAGAACATAGAGAGAAAGTAGTAGGCTAGACATAACCAGTAGACTGAACTGGGCCATGAGAGGAGAAGGTGCAGGGGAGAGTGAGAGAGGCAGAGAAGAAAGAGAGAAGAGGAAGACCAAGAAAGGCGCTGAGGACCAAGAGAAGAACCGAGAGGACAAAGAGAACCAAGGGAGTGCATGGCTTACATGGCAAGGTCATATAGGAAAGAGAACCTGGGGGAAGGGAAGCTAAGCTGCAAGGCTTGCAAGGTTTAGGGTAGGGGGCAGGAGTGAGAAGAGCAGAGAGGAGTCACAGGTATTGAGTGAGCTTGGTGGCCAACTTGGGTTTTGGTATGTTAATAGGCACTCCAGTTAGCCATTTGTCTTGGGTTTCTTTGGGATCTGACAGTATCTTAGCAAGTGCAGTGGACCATCTCACATTCCAAACAAGGGTGCCAGCTACCTTATAAATCACTGTACTTCCCCTGAACATTGAGGAGGCAGACCTTATCAATTGCCTTCACAGCTAATAGTTTCTTGACTTTCTTTGAAGCAGCAATGGCCTCTACCCAGACAATGGCTCCCAACTCTACTAAGCTCTGTGTGACAAACCTACTCCTTGCTGTCTCAGATTCTCTTATAGCCAGAGGTACCCACTTAACTAGCTCTGAACAGTGAGATCTATGCACAAGTTGACTGGGTTCCTGAGAGGTAGGCTGGAGGAAATTTTGCTTTCTTGATTAAAGGAGAGAGATTACATGAGTCCTTTCTGCTTCTTCCTGCTCTGAAATTGGACCTCAAGCTTCTAGCTTTAGTACTTGTCAGTCAATTATAACATATCAAGAGGTGTGGTTCTTACATCCTCAAGTCACTGAGTATATACCGGCAGCTTCTTCAAGAGAGAGAATGCCTGCTAAATGAGCAAGAAGTCTCCTATTCATTTTAGCCATGGGATGCAAGCTCCTACTACTTATAGTATAAGTACATCTAGGTTCTTTTTCAGTGATCACTTTGCCCATACATAATAGATTAGAAAATGTACAGCCATCCTGGCAAGAAGGATAACTTAAGAAGAGACCTCTAAGATAGTCTAGCCCTGAATAGGGTCTGAGGTACTGCTTCTCTAGCATGGCTACTAAAATTTAAATGTGCAGGCTGTATACTTTTTGTATAGGCATGAAGGCAACAGTGTTTGGGGCTTCTCTGTATCTTTCTATCTTGTTTCTTCTTCTTTTCTTTTTTAAAAATTTTTTTAAAATTATGGTCTCATACATTACATCCCAAATGCAGTTTCCCCTTCCTCCATTTCTCCCCAGCCCCTCCCTCTATCTTACTTCCCATCCATTCCTCCTCTGTTTCCCTTTAGAAAAGAACAGACCTCCCACGGTTAGCAATTGAACACAGCATAACAATTTACAATAAGACTAGGCACAAACCCTCATATCAAGGCTGGGCCAGGAAACCTATAGGAGGAAAAGGGTCCCAAGAGCAGACAAAAGAGTCAGAGATAACCCTCACTTTCAGGTTAGGAGTCCCACAAGAACACCAAGCTATATAACCATAACATATAAGCAGAGGACCTAGCTCAGACCCATACAGGCTCCATAACTGTTGCTTCAGTCTCTGTGAGGCCCAATGAGCCCCACTTACTTGATTCTGTGGTCTGTATTCTCCTGGTGTCCTCCACCCCTCTGGTTCCTGCAAACCATCCCTCCCTCTTCCACTGGATTTCTAAAGTTCTGCATAATGTTTGGCTCTGGGTCTTTGCATCTACTGCCATCAGTGGCTAGATGTCACTCCTCTGATGACAATTTGGCGAGGCTCCAGTCTATGAGTATAGCAGAATATCATTATTAATAATTTCATTGATTTCCCCCCTAGTCATGTTTGCTTCTATCCTGCATCTCTTGGCTGTCCAGCCTCTGGTTCCTAGCCATCTAGGCAGTATCAGGCATGGGCTCCCTTTCTGTGCTGTAAGCCTCAAGTTGGGCCAGTCATTGGTTGGCCACTCCCACAAATTCTGCTCCACCATTACTGAAGCACATCTTGCAGGCAGGATAGTTTGTAGGTTGAAGGTTTTGTAGCTGGGTTGGTGTCCTAGTCCCACTTCTGGAAGCCTTGCCTAGTTATAGAGGATGGTCAGTTCAGGCTCCATATCCAACATTATTAGGAGTCTCCCCTAGGGTCACTCTTGTAGATTTCAGAGAGATTCCACTGCACTAGTTTTCCACATCAACCCCCAAATGCACCCAATTCCAGTCATTTCTCCCAGTACTCTCTCCCTCCACCCCCATCTGATCCATTCTGCTCCCATCCCCACCAGCCCCGAGTCCAACCACAAAATCTATTTTATTTCCCCTTCCCAGGAAGATCCATGCTTTCCCCTCTTTGGGCACTCCATGTTACCTACCCTATCTGGGTCTGTGGATTGTAACAGTTTACTTTACTTTTACTTTACAGTTAATATCCATTTATGAGTGAGTACACACCATGTTTGTCCTTCTGTGTCTGGGTTTCCTCACGCAGGATGATTTTTTTCTAGTTCCATCCATTTGCCTGGAAACGTCATGATGACATTGTTCTAAGAGCTGAGAAATGCTCCATTGTGTAGATGTACCACATTTTTAAAATCCATTCTTTGGTTGAGGGACATTTAGGTTGTTTCCAGGTTCTGGCTATTATAAATAAAGCCATTATGAACACAGTTTAGCAAGTATCCTATTGTAAGATGGAGTGTCCTTTGGGTATATGCCCAAGTATGGTATAGCTTGGTCTTGAGGTAGGTGAATTCCCGATTTTCTGAGGAACTGCCATGTTGATTTCCAAAATGGCTGTACAATTTTGCAGTCCCACCAGCAATGGAGGAGTGTTCCCCTTTCTTCACAACCTTGCCAGCATGAGCTTTCACTTACATTTTTTTTTTATCTTGGCCATTCTGACAAGTGTAAGATGAAATCTCAGAGTTGTTTTGATTTGTAACCCTGTAATGGCTCAGGATGTTGAACATTTCTTTGGGTGTTTCTCAGCCATTTGAGATTTCTTTGTTGAGAATTCTCTGTTTAGGTCGTTATCCCATTTTTTAATTGTATTATTTTTTGTTGCTGTCTAGTTTCTTGAGTTCTTTATATATTTTGGATGTGGAGTTGGTGAAAACCTTTTTCCATTCTGTAAGGTGCTGTTTTGTCCTATTTATGGTGTCCTTTGCCTTACAGAAGGTTTTCAGTTTCATGAGGTCCATTTATTAATTATTGATCTTAGTGCCTGAGGTACTGGTGTTCTGTTCAGGAAGTTGTCTCCTGTGCCTTCAAGGCTATTTCCCACTTTCTCTTCTATCAGGTTCAGTGTATCTGGTTTTATGTTGAAGTCTTTGATGCACTTAGACTTGAATTTTGTGCATGGTGATGAATAAGGATCTATTTGTGTTCTACATGCTGACATTCAGTTAGACCAACACCATTTATTGAAGATGCTTTTTTTTCATTGTGTATTTCTGGTTTCTTTATTAACAAAACAAAACAAAACAAAACAAAACAGGTATCCATAGGTGTGTGGGTTTATTTCTGGGTCTTTGATTCGATTCCATTGATCAACCTGTCTGTTTCTATGCCAATACCATGTGGTTTTTATTGCAGTGTGGTGGTATTGTGTTCCCCAAAGTATTGTGTACCCTAATAAACTTATCTGGGGTCAGAGAACAGAACAGCCACAATATTAAACATAGAGGATAGGCTGTGGTAGCACATGCCTTTAATCCTAGCATTTCAGAGGCGGAAATCCATCTGTTGAATATGTGTTGGATACAGCCAAGCATGGTGACTCATGCCTTTAATCCCAGAAAGCAATCCTTTAATCCCAGGGAGTGATGGTAGAAAGGAGAAAGATATATAAGGCGTGAAGACCAGAAACTAGAAGCATTTGGCTGGTTAAGCTTTTAGGCTTGGATTTTTAGGCTGAGATTCATTCTGGATAAGGACTCAGGGGCTTCCAGTCTGACGAAACAGAATCAGCTGAGGAATTGACCAGGTGAGGTAGCTGTGGCTTGTTCTGCTTCTCTGATCTTCCAGCATTCACCCCAACAACCGGCCTCAGGTTTGATTTTATTAATAAGACCACTTAAGATTCATGCTACAGTACAGCTTGAAATCAGGGATGGAGATACCTCTGGAAGTTCTTTTTTTGTGCAGGATTGTTTTACTTATCTTATGTGTCTTAGCCTTCCTATTGCTGAGAAGAGACCTTAGGACCATGACAACTGTTATAAAGAAAACATTTAATTAGGTGGCTCACTTACAGTTCAGAGGTTCAGTCCATTATCATCATGGTGGGGAGCATGGTAGAATGCAGGCAGATGTGGTTCTGGCTACATCTTGATTGGAGGGTAACAGGAAATGGACAGTCTGTCACATTGAGTGAAGCTTGAGCAAAAGAGACCTCAAAGCCCACCCCCATGATGACACATTTCCTAAAACAAGGCCACACCTCCTAATAGTGCCACTCCCTTTGAGATTATGGGGGCCAATTACATTCAAAATACCCCACTACATTTTTTGTTTTCCATATGAAGTTGAGTAATATTCTTTTAAGGACTGTAAGGAATTGTGTTGGAATTTTGATAGGGATTGCACTGAATCTGTAGATTGCTTTTGGTAAGATAGTCATTTTTACTATGTTAATCCTACTGATCCATGAGCATGGGAGATCTTTTTGTCTTCTGATATCTTCTTCAATTTCTTTCTTCAAAGAGTTGAAGTTTTTGCCATACAAGTCTTTTACTTGCTTGGTTAGAGTTACCCCAAGGTATTATTGGAGGTGATTGTGAAAGGTGTTGTTTCCATGATTTCTTTCCAAGTCTATTTGTCATTGTGTAGGAGGGCTACTGATTTTTTTTTTTTTGAGTTACTCTTGTATTCAGCCACCTCAATAAAGTATTTATCTGCCAAATCTTTGTGTGGTTTGGGCATCAGGGTGACTATGGCCTTATAAAAAGAATTTGGCAACTTTCTTTCTGTTTCTGTTTTGTGGAATAATTTGAGGAGTATTGGCATTAGCTCTTCTTTGAACCCCTGGTAGAATTCTGTGCTAAATCCATCTGGCTCTGTGAATTTTCAATGACTGTTTCTATTTCCTTGTAGGTTATAGATCTACTTAAATTGTTTATCTTATCTTGATTTAATTTTGGCAAGTGGTATTTATTGAGAATGTTATTCCTTTTTTTTTTTTTTTTTTTTTTTTAGATTTTCCAATGTTGTTGAGTATAGATTTTTAAAGGATTACCTAATGATTCTTTGGATTACCTTGGTGTCTGTTTTTATGCCTCCCTTTTCATTTCAGATTTTGTTATTTTGGATATTCCCTTCCATCTTTTAGTTAGTTTGGAAAAGGGTTTGTCTATCTTGTTGATTTTCCTCAAAGATCTAACTCTTTGTTTCATGGATTCTTTGTATTGTTCTCTTTGTTTCTATTTCATTGATTTCAGCCATTAGTTTTTATATCCTGCTGTCTACTCCTCTTGGATGTGCTTGCTTCTTTTTGTTCTAGCTCTTTCAGGTGTGCTTTTAGGTGGCTAGTATGGGAACTCTCCAGTTTCTTTTTGAAGGCACTTAGTGCTATAAACTTTCCTCTTAGCACTGCTTTCAATGTGTCCCATAAGTTTGGGTATGTTGTGCCTTCATTTTCATTGAATTCTAGGAAGTCTTTAATTACTTTATTTCTGCCTTGACCAGTAGTCATTCAATATAGAGTTGTTCAGTTTCCATGAGTTTGTATACTTTCAGTTGTTTCTGTTGTTGAAACCCAGCTTTAATCCATGGTCTGATAAGATGCAGGGGATTATTTCTATTTTCTTGTACATGTTGAGACTTGCTTTGTGACTGAGTGCTGCTGGAGTTATCTCCAGTCCTGCCCAGGCTCTCCACCACTCAGAGCCAAATGAACACACAGACACTTGTATTATTTAAACTGGTTGGTCTTATGGCTCAGGCTTCTTGTTATCAAGTTCTTATATCTTAAATTAACCCATTTCTATAAATCTATACCTTGCCATGTGGCTCGTGGCTTACTGGTACTTTACATCTTACTTCTTATGGCAGCAGTGGCTAGCAGTGTCTCCTGACTCAGCCTTTCTGTTCCCATAATTCTCCTCTCTGCTTGTCCCGCCTATACTATACTTGCTGGCCAATACTATACTATATACTATACTATACTTGGTTACTGGCCAATCAGCATTTTATTTATCAACCAAATCAGAGCAACACATTTACAACATCCCCAGCAACTGAGTTTGTGGTCAATTTTGGAGAATGTTCTTTGAGGCACGGAGAAGAAGGTATATTCTTTTGTGTTTAGGTAGAATGTTCTGTAGATATCAGCCAGGCCCATTTGGTTCAAAACATCTGTTCATTCTATTATTTCTTTGTTTAGTTTCTGTCTGGGTGACATGTCAATTGATGAGAATGGGGTATTGAAGTCTCCCACTCAATGTGTCAGGGTGGATGTATGATTTAAGCTTTAGTAATGTTTCTTTTACAAATGTGGGTGTTCTTGCATTTGGGACATTGATGCTGTGAATTAAAAGATCATCTTGGTGGATTTTTCTTTTGTTGAGTATGAAGTGTCCTTCCCTACCTATTTTGATGTCTATTTTGTTAGATATTAGAATGACTACACTAGCTTGTTTCTTAGGTTCATTTGATTGGAAAATCTTTTCCAACCATTGACTCTGAGGTAATGTTTGTCTTTGGTGTTAAGGTGTGTTTCTAGTATGTGGCAGAAGGATGGATTCTGTTTTTGCATCCATTCTGTTAGTTTGTGTCTTTTTATAGGGGAATTGACTCCATTGATAATTGAGATATATCAATGACCAATGATTGTTAGTTTTTGTTGTTGTTGTTGTTGGTGTGTGTTCCTTCTTTTGGTTTTGCTGGTCTGAGATTATTTCCTGTGTTTTCATGGGTGTAATTAACCTCCTTGGTATGGAGTTTTCCTTCTAGTAGTTTCTCTAGGGCTGGGTTTGTGGATAGATGTTGATTAAATTTGACTTTTTTTTTCTCTACCTATGGTAATTGAAAGTTTTGCTAGGTGTCTCTTAGAGTCTACAAGACATCAGTCCAGGCCCTTCTGGACTTTAGGGTTTCCATTGAGAAGTTGGGTGTAATTATGATAGGTCTGCCTTTATATGTTACTTGACCTTTTCCCGTTGCATCTTTTAATATTGTCTTTATTCTGTATGTTTAGTGTTTTGATTATTATGTACCAAGGAGACTTTCTCTTCTGTTCCAATCTATTTGGTGTTCTGTATGCTTCTTTTACCTCTATAGGCACGTCCTTCTTTAGGTTAGGAAAATTTTCTTTCATGATTTTGTTGAAAATATTTTCTGAGCCTTGGAGCTAGGATTCTTCTCCTTCTATTCCTATTTTTCTCAGGTTTGGTCTTTTCAAAGTGTTCCAGATTTCCTGCTCTGTCTTCTTCTCCATCCTCTTCTCAGCACCAGCAGGGCCAGTGGGTGAGGTCTCATTGGCCCCATCATCAGCCTCTGGCCGCTCAACACAGCCTGGCTCATCCTCGCCATCAGACCCCTCCAGCAGGCCCTCACACATCTCCTGAAACACAGACTCCTGGGTGGCAGCTTGCTCTGTGGTGGGCAGGGCCAGCTGTCGCTCCAGCTTTTCTGCCACTTTCTCACACTGCAGCTCCACCTCATGGGTCTCTCGAAGCAGGGCCTGGTGATCTTCAAAGGTCAGGTTGTAGGAGGCTCCTGCAGGAATCACCTCTACTGCAGGCACCGGGTAGGGCTTGATGTGGAGGCGTGGTGGCCGCCTCATGCCTTCTTCTTGGTCTGCTCCAGAAAAAACCGTGTCCTGACCAACCAACAGCTTGTCCAGAGGGTTGTTTGGGTTCCAGAGTTCATAGAAGGGCCACTCAATGATGTCCTGTAGCCCAGGTTTGGCCTTTGGTGCAGGAGGGCTGAGGAGCTGGGCCTGTGCCTTGTGCACCTCCCTGGGCAGCTCACCCTGCTTTGCCAGCTTCTCCCATAGCTCCTCCTTTCGCCTGAGCTTCTAGGCATTGGGGACCTGGTGTGCAAGGATGTCTTTGGGAGCAGGGATCTTAGAATGATTCTCAAGGGCAAAGTCAACCCGTAGGGGTTTCTGGAGATGCTGTGACTTCTTCTGGACCCAGGTCCTCTTCTTGCTCCGTTCTTTTTTCTTGGATCCAGTGTCCACGAAGAAGAGCTTTTCATTTGGGGCCTTGGCCAACAAGCCACAGGTCGTGCGCTCCTGCAGTCGTACATCTTCTAGGAACCAGTCTATCTCTATCCCCAGTGGCAGCTCCTCAGCGAGCCTCCTCCAGCCGGGCTTCTTGGTTCTGGGGCCCTGCTGCCTCAGAGCCACATCCATCGAGGTGGGCTGCAGCCCCAGGAAGCCAGAGTCCGCATGGCTTTTCGAACCGCACTTCTCACCGCTGTTGTTACTTCCCGCCGCCCCAGGAATTTTTAAAATTTAACATTTAGCTCAGTGGTAGAGTGCTTGCTTAGCAAGCACAAGGCCCTGGGTTTGGTCCTCAGCTCCAGTAAAAACAAACAAACAAACAAACAAACAAACTTACCATTTTCTTAGGCCAATGTATCTATGTCTTCTAACAATCTTCAATGCCTGAGATTCTCTCTTCCATCTCTTGTATTCTGTTGGTGAAGCTTGCCCCTTGTAGTTCCTATTCACTTACCTAAATTTTCCATTTCCAGAATCCCCTGAGTTTGGGTTTTCTTTATGGCTTCTATTTCCATTTTCAGGTCTTGAACAGTTTTGTTTTCTTCAATAGTTCATTTTTTTCTTGAATTTCTTTAAAGAATTTATTCATTTCCTCTTTAAGGACCTCTATCATCTCCATAATGTTGGTTTTTATGCCTTTTTCTTTGCTTCATCTCTGTTGGAATATTCAGGGTTTGCTGTGATAGGGTGGGTGAGCTCTGGTGATGCCATACTGTATTGGCTGTCATTGATTATGTTCTTACACCAGTGTTTAGGCATCTGGATTTGGAGTGATTATAGGTCTAGGTGTGGATTTCTGAGTTTGTCTTTGTTGGATGGGTGTTTTCTTCCTTGGGTTTTGTTTCCTCTCTGGTCTTTTGGCCAGAATGGCCTGTGATTGAGTAGAGGGACTTCTGATAGCCAGTGTGACCTGTGGTAGAGCAAGGGCTTTTGGTTTGAGTTGTAGGCTGGAGTTCTGGAGGCTAGTCTGGTCTATGGTTCAGCTGGAGGTCCTCTGATTGAGTTGGGGGAGGGTATATGATGATGGAGAGGAGTGGGATGATTGGGGGTAGGCTGGGTGGGCACTGAGTGAGGATAGTTCAAGGGCAGGTGACCTACCTTCAGTTCTGGTGGCTGGTGTATCCTCTGGTGGAGGGTTGGGGGGCACTTTTGCTGGAGTTGGGGGAAAGGATACTGTGACAAGGGGAGGGGGTAGGGACAGTTCAAGGTTGTATAGGTGGTCACTGAGAGAGTAGGGGCAGTTCAAAGGCAGGCGACCTACCTGGAATTCTGCCCACTGGCTGGTTTCTTGTCCAGAAGGGTACCTTTGCTGCAGTTGGGGGCCAGGATGTGGTGACATGGAGGGGAATGCTGGTTGGGGGTAGGCTGAGCAAGCATTGAGGGAGTAGGGGAGGTCTTCCTGTAGGGTGCTTACCTGGGATTCTGCCTGCTGTTGTGGCCGCTGGTGGAGCAGGAGCTTACATGGGAGTTGTAGGTAGGAATATGGTGATGAGAGAGGATGGACGGTTGGGCAGGCACTGGAGTTGGGGTAGGCTGCGGGAATAGAGCTTTACCAGGGGTACTGGAGGCTAGCAAGGCCTCTGATGGAGCAGAGGTCTTCTGTCAGTCCACTTTGCTTCTTAAGAATTGGATTTTATATTTATACCTTAGTTAACACATCGATGAACTTTCCCCAGGGGCTATTTGATCTAGCTTGCCATCAACACAAAGTGGTGCACTGCAGTGGGACCTCTGGATGCAAGCCCAAAGCTGGAGAAGGCTGAAAGGAGTTTAAATATGCAATACTTACATTTTGCTTAATGTAGTGAGACAAGAATGGGCAGACAGAGGGAACAACGTGAACCATGTGTAAAATCTTTTATGAGTGTCTTGAACTCCTAATAGGCTCTTCTTGGTTTTAAAACATTTTGTTAATAAGGGCATTATCTCAAGCACTGAAATATTTTCCAACCACTTTAAAAAATTAAATAAGAATCTGGAGGCTTTTCTTAAATGACACACAGAGGAATTTCAGTGTGTACCATGAAACACACAAAACAGAACTACAAGTATCTGGAAGTGACTTTGCTTTTGTTCTAGAGTGTCTCAAATGACTGAATTTTACAGTTGAGTCAAAAGGGGATTTTTGTTTTTGGAAATACAAGAAAGCACGAAGAGTTCTGACTTGTGGATGATAAAGCATCTGAAAAAAACCCTTTCCTTTTATATTTTAAGGTACTTTTCACTTAATTTGGTACAGATTATAGGGCTACTATAGTACTAAATATAGAAAGATATTTAAACTCTTTCCCTTTCTCAGTACTGCCCTAAGTTGTAACAATACATATTTACCCACACACAGTCAGAAACGTAAATGTTGATAGTATGGGTATAAGAATGGGTACAGAGTATATGCTATAAAAAGCAAATGATAATTAAAAAGTCATAAATTCTAAATAAAGTCATATGTATCAGCAGTCCATATGACATATGTTGGAAAAATGTAAGAAGGCCCAAATAACTCCCAATTAAATTGTGATATATATGCAACCTCTGTTTTATATATGTATGTTTATATATGTATGGATGCTGTTCTGGGATACATGGCAGAGCTAAGTCCTTCTATACCTATAAGAAGACTGTTTTTGCATCAGAGCAGGCAGGACTTACAGGAAGGTAATTGCTGTCTCCAAGTAGGACCATTATCTCATTAGAAATTGTTAATCATAACAAAGCCCCAGTTTAGTAGTATAGTATAAGGGTGACTGTGAACCACTTATGACTCAGGGGAAGACCATCCTTGCTTCAAGGCTAGGCTGTTGCTAACCACAATAAACCTCAACTGCAAATTTTACAGGACACTGTGACATTGAAACACTGCCTGGCTGTTCATATGGAATTTTATCCACACAAAAACAACCACTTAGGATGCCTCAATGCAGAGTTTCCCTCTACTGTTTTGCCTGTTACAGCTATACTACAGTGTATCTGATGAACTTCCTTGGTGAATGCATTCAGTATCCTGACAATTCTTTCTCTGGCATGGCAATATGTTTAATCAATCTTTCAAAAAATATCTTTTGAGCATCTGCTATGTACCAGGCATTGTGCTGAGTGCATTGTTCCTCAGACTCAGGAAGCTTCTAGCAGCAGGCAGTTGGTCAAAATGATTGGCAACGTAAAAGGAGGAGTCAATGCTATTTTCCAGGTATAAGACATCTTGATACACTTAGGAAAGAGGGAGGGGGAGCAGAGATTGCTAGAAAGAGAGGTTGGCAGGGGACAAATCATAGATGTTTTAGCCAGGATAGGCTAGGCGCTAGACTATAAAATCAACCTTCCTTCATCTACAGTTCCACTTCTATGGATTCAAACAATCATGAATTTAAACACTCTTAAATAAACAATTAAAGAATAAGTAACACTTATCATTGTTTCTGACAGGTAGTTAGGCCCATGATTACTGTGCCTATTATAAATATGTGTAGTTTATTTTCATCTCTTACTCCCTAAACAATGTAGTGTAATAACTAATTACAGCATTTATGTTGTATCAGGTATTATGCATAATCTTGTGTTAGCTTTCTATCAATGGAACAAATATTTAAGCTAAACAAATTAAAGGAGGATGTGTTTACTGGGGCTCATGGTTTCACAGCAGTCAATGCTGCTTCAGGCTTGTGGTGACACATCCAAGTGGGAGAGTGTGGCACAAGAAGAGGCTGTTCACCTCAGGGTGATTAACAAGCAAAGGAGAAGAGGCTAGGATTCTAATATCCTCTTTGATGGCAAGCCCCCAACGACCTAATTTCCTCCCACTAGGCCCACATCTTAAGAATTTTACCACCTCCCAATAGTGCAATGGTGCTATAACACAGATATTGGTAGTGTGGGGCAATTCAGATCCAGATTATAGCATTTCTAGATATCAAAAGGATAGGAATGGAGGTACATACATCACACACACACACACACACACACACACACACACACACACACACACAGCCATTTTACATAAGGAACTTGGACATTTTTTTTTGTTGTTCTTAGAATCAATTCCTGTGAATATCGAGGTCAACTCTACTGTGGTAAAAACCCTAAGTAAGTCAAATTATCTCCCAGACCACTTGTCCACTTTAGAGTGCTCTCACCTCTGCCTGAGGCTTCAGGACTCACAACTGCAAGTGGAGAGAACAGAGATAATCAATCATCTAGCTGCTCTTACAAATTTCTGCCTGGAAATGACATTCCTCACATCTGCCTTCACATCAGCCATAGCAAATGACTAAGGTACCATTGTTAGAATTCCTAGCCAGGTCCCCATGACCGCGCATGTGCTGGCAAGATACTTAGTCATCCCAGGGACTTATGTCCTATGTAATCCATGTACTGTGTGATCATGTAACTTGTGCGCAGTGTGATCACATAATCTATATGCATGCATGGCATAGCTAGGTAAGCCCATAAGCGCATGTGCAGGGTAATCTATAAAAGCGGGTTCCACATAACCTCCATCCTCTTCCTGCTTGTTTTTTTTTTCATAGGCCTAAGCACTTGCTTTTATTTCCTCCCCTTAATAAAGTCTTATAGTGGGCTTTGTTGTACCTCGTGGCTTTTCTCACTTGGTAAACAGTACAGCTTAATGAATAACATTGTGCCACTAAATAAATAACAACCACAAACTTCGAAGAGGTAAAAAATTTAATTCTCTTTATGTTTGCACCACAAACATTAGGGGCTACCAGAAATGTCCACTGTAGGCCTTATGCACTATGCTTAGGAATTGAAGATTTTGTCCTCAAATGCATAAATGTGAGCACCCTAGGAACCCAGGGTGAGTTAGGTTGCCCTTGACTTTATACTTTAAGTCCACAGTCCAGGAAAGAAAACAGAATCATTAGAGGTTTAATATAGGAAATCTGTCATGTAGGCACTTATTGGTGAAATTATTAAGGCCACTCCACATAGTTAAAAGGGAGGTTTATTTTGTGGGGTAACTTACAAATGAAGGGATAGGTTGCAGGGTCTGGGAAAGGTATGGCACAGTCCGGCGGTGTTCTCTGGAGAACTCTGCTCTGTCTACCTCCAGTGTCCAGGGTCCTTGAACCAAGAGAGGCCTCTCCTCTTGATCCTGGGTCTTCAGCGTCCTCCCTCAGACTTGCCTTGTGGGTGTGACCATTACCAAAGCCTCAAGGAGGTTGGAACTTCCAAGCCAAGTCTGGAATGGCTACCCACTACATCTCCACCTTTTGTCTAAATAAGAAGGTTCTAACCTAATACAAGACTATGTACAAGGAAATGGTTATCAAATATTGTCCAGGAGTAATGAGGCATAATGACCTAGATAAGTTGGAACTACAATCAATGCAAACAATATCAAGCCAAAAACACATACTAAAATCCAGGGAAGTCTAGAGCGTGGGTAGGTGGCATGTTACAAAGATCATTCCAAAAGATGTCCTATCCTAAAGAACCTGAGTCTAGTACTTGATATATTCTATCTAAGATTATATATATGTATATATAAAGTTGTAACTATAACTGCTAGACTTCAACTTCATCAAAGACCTGAGAAGGAATATAATAATACCTGAGAAATGGGAGAAGGACACAAGCAACTTTTGGAAGTCTTGCAAGAGTAGACAGAGACAGCTGGCAGCCTGGACAGTCACCTAATGTTTCTCAGCATCGTTGGTGCATTCAAATTGGCTACAGGCCTAGAGTATCTGACAGACCATTTTAAGAAGCAGGAATTCTGAAAGACCATCTTACCCTGTCTTGGCAGAGTACAGTGGTCACTTTCCTTGTGTCCTGCTTGTCCAGAACTGTCAGCAGATGAGGCAAGGGCAGTTCTTTGCCCAGTAGGCCATTTTGTGCCAAGAAGACAAACTTCCAAATGGAAATGTCTTAGAAGCCCAACATTCTCTCAGGATCAAATTGGTGCTGCCAGGAGCAATTGTGTCTCACGTCAACAGAATTCTAAGTTATTTAAATGCCATAATCTCTAGGTCCATGAAGTGTTTGAAGATTACCTGTCCATCCAACCTATGTATTTATAAGTCTGGATAACCTAACTAACATAATTATAGAGATGACAAGCATAGATGACAATAAATCTATAAGTCTTATCTACCTAAACAACCTAAGGACTAAGGCTTCATGTAAACAAGGCAGTCTGTAAGCAAATGTACAGTAAAAGGACAATGACTTTAAATTTGTGACAATACACAAAATATCTTTAACAGAGGTAGGAATTTATAGTGCAATATGCAACATGATAATAATCCTAAATATATATCAGTATACAGAATATCTTAAACAGAAGTAGAACATACATACAGTATGACAGATATAAATTTACATTTGTATCAATATAAAACATTTCAAATAAGAGTAAAAATACGTGTACATTATAACAAACATAGTTTTGTATTTGTATGAATTTACAAATTATCTTAAACAGGAATATAAAAAGTTTATATTTGTATCAACATATAAGAATTCATAACAGTGCAAATTACAGTGCAAATTATCTAAGGCTGCTATTTTACTAAATTTGTTTACTAATGTATATGATACTCTACCATAATATCTTATACCTATCCATTCCATTTCTTCTGTTCCATTTTTTTGGAGACATATTTTCTTTCCTTAAGGAGAGTACTGAGTTTAATCGTTTCTACCACCCCCAAACCTAGAACCATCACCCATAACCTTGAGAAATATGAAACCTTAGGGAGAAGGGGCATCATTTTCTTAGAATTGCTTCCTGCTGTTTAGGGGGCGATGGTATCTCTGTTGGGTATTGTGAGAAAGCTTAGTTAGTTAAATCTCAGTTAGACTAACTGTAGATTCTGCAGCAACTCTCAGAGTAATGGGTAAGATTGTCTGAAATTCTGGCAAGAAGTATATAGTATGATGATGATTACCATGGCATAATTCTGGATTGGGTAGAGTTGTTGTTGGGGCCCCATCTTCCTTCTGGAGACTTCAGAGATTGCTATTGGAAAAACTTATTTTTTATCAAAATGGAAGGTTTGGATTTAAAGATGACATGACATGTAAGAAAGGATTCCAAGAAATCAAGAGTAAGCATGGAGAGAATTAGAATCTTGAAGACAATGGTCCCTTATTATTGGTTTCCTTCTGTCTCACATCAGAGGGCTCTTCTGATATGGGACTGAAGAGTCTCTCAACCTTTTCTTTTATCAATATTCTTGGGTTTAGAGAAGGAGTGAGCCAATTCCATCTCCAAAGCCAGCTTGGTTTATAATTGAATTGGAACCACAGCTATTCTAGATTGATAGAGATATAGATGTTAGACAGTGATATTTTACCCTGTGTAGATTGGTATCAATAGATTCTTTCTTTCTGCTGCAAACATTCAAATATCCAAGGCCTTATGATTTTTGGAAGATGGGTATTTCCATTATCCTGGAAAGACAAAAACAGAACCCTACCCCAACCTTTGATTGTTAAATTTTTCTTACAACTTGAAGAGATGTCACATTGGTGGATGATCTTTTACTTCTCATCAAGAGGTTTCTCCTGTTCGAGTCAAATTTTTATTAATTTTGTTGGTATCCATAGCTTTTCTTCTCCTGTGGAAACAAAAGTAAAACCCCTTCCCCAATGTAGGACATATCGAAGTTTCCATTCTGAAGTCAACACATCTTTGAAATAAACTGGTTGGTTTAGCTCAGGAGTTTTGTCTTTCGACCAGTGTCTCTCTGCAGCTGTTGTTTCTTTCTCATCAGCATTGAGAAAATTCAAGGTTAATAAAGCACTATGCAATCTATTTCTAGGAGTTAGTGTTACCTATTGATGTTTATTTAGCATATCCTTTAAAGTTCGATTGGATCTTTCTATGACTGCTTGGCCTGTGGGATTGTGTGGTATACCTGTAACATGCTTTATATTGTAATAAGCAAAGAACTGTCTCATTTTATTGGAAACACACGCTGGGGCATTGTCTGTCTTAATTTGTACAGGTATTCCCATGATGGCCATAACTTCTAATAGGTGTGTAATCACAGAATCAGCTTTTTCAGAACTCATAGGAGTTGCCACTGAAATCCTGAATAGGTGTCAATGGTATGTTGTACTTTCTTTAATCTTCCAAATTCTGCAAAATGAAACACCTCCATCTGCCAAATTTCATTTCTTTGTATACCTTTTGGATTCCTCCCTGCAGTAATGGAGTTTGGTTATAGAAGGAACAAGTAGGACATTTTTTTCACAATATCTTTAGCTTGTTGCCAAGTAATGGAGAAATCCTTCTTCAAACCTTTGCTATTTACATGGTGTTTCTTATGAAATTCTGAGGCTGCTACACATTACCTATTAGTAACTGATCAATATCATCATTACCTTGTGCTATAGGTCCTGGCAGACCTGTATGGGATCTGATATGTGTTATATATATAGGATGTCCCCTTTTTCTGATGATTTCCTGCAATTGTAAGAATAATGAAGTTAATTCTGCATTATCAGGAATAAATTCAGCAGTTTCAATATGTAAAACCACTCTCTCTGCATATTGAGTGTCAGTGACTATATTGAGGGGTTCTGTGAAGTCTGTCAGTACCATAAGAATTTTGTACCACTTTACTTAAGTCTCCTGATTTGTATCCTGCTTTCCCTGATTTATTTGCATCAGTATAGAATGTGAGGACTCCAGTAATAGGCTTTTGTCGTACAATGTGAGGAAGGACCCATTCAGTCTTCTTTATGAATTCTATTCTCTTGCTTTTGGGATAATGATTGTTAATCTCTCCCAAAAAGTTACTGCAGGCTCTCTTTCAGTATTCATTATCTTTCCATAGTGATGAAATTTCCTCATTAGTTAAAGGTACTACAATTTCTGCTGAGTCCATTCCTGTCAACTGGCGAAGTCTTAATTTACCTTTTTTGAATCAAATCAGAGATCTTTTCTATATAAGTCTTTAATTTCTTATTTGGTTTACGTGGTAGGAATATCCATTCAAATATACCTTCCATCTGCATCAAAATACCTGTGGGGGAATGTCTGGAGGGGAGTATGACAAGAATGCATTTATGTTCTGGATCCACATGATCCACATGTGCTTCTCGAATTGTCTTTTCTACTAGAGCCAATTCCTTCTCAGCTTTGGCTGATAATTCTCTTGGACTATTTAATTCTTTGTCCCCTTCTAGAGTATTAGCCAAATTTTGTAGTCCATTTTTGGGCATTCCCATGATACCCAATAAGTTGGAAATGCTTCCTAACAACTTTTAAAAATCATTAAGAGTCTTCAATAGATCTCTCCTCAGTTGTGTGTACCTTTTGGGGTCTAATATTTTATAGCTCTAACTTATATACTAAGTAATTAATAGAATCTCCTCTTTGTATTTTTTTTTTCAGGAGCAATTTGCAGTCCCCAGAGAGGCAAAACTTTTTTTTTACTTCTTCAAACATGCTTTCTAATGTGTCTAACTTTGGATCAGCTAATAGGATATCATCCATATAGTGATAAATTATGGATTGTGGAAACTTTACACAAATTATCTCCAATGGTTTTTGCACAAAGTATTGGCATAAGGTAGGGCTGTTTAAGATCCCCTGTGGGAGGACCTTCCATTGATATCTCTTGACTGTCTGAGAATTGTTATAATTAGGAACTATGAAGGCAAATTTTTCTTTATCATTTTTTTGTAAGGGTATGGTAAAGAAACAGTCTTTTAAGTCAATAACTGTTATAGGCCATTATTTGGGTAGCAGAGAGGGCAAGGGAGCCCATCGGCTGAATTACTTTATTAATAGCTCTCAGATCTGTCAACATTCTCCAATTACCAGACTTAAATAACATATACAGGAGAATTCCAAGGGCTGGTAGATTCTTCAATGTGTTGAGCATTTAACTGCTCCTGAACCAGCTGTTCTAAAGCTTGTAGCTTCTCTTCTGTCAAAGGCCACTGTCCAACCCAGATAGGTTTATTAGTCAGCCATTTTAAAGGTAAGGCAGTTGGTACTTCTGAGAATTCAACAGCAGTTGTGCTCTGTTTGTGTACAGCCTGAGTGGTTGGTGACTGTTTTTTTATAGCATATTATGATATGATTCCTAGAAACATGCATTGGTCTGTATTCCTTTTCTGAGAGTGTGGGAATTTTAATCTGGGTATTCCACTGTTGTAGCAGATCTCGGCCCCAAAGATTTACTGCTATATTTGCTACATATGGCTTCAGCCTTCCTCTCTGTCCTTTTGGCCCTTTGCATTCAACCCATCTCGAACTTTGTTTTATCTGAGATAGGGTGCCAATTCCTAAAATTTGAACATCTACCTCTTGAAGAGGCCAATTTGGATGCCATGATTTTTGTGTAATTATAGCCACATCTGTACCTGTGTCTACCAGGCCCTCCAGAACCAGGCCATTAATTCGAATTCTAAGCTTTGGTCTTTGTTCATTTATGGAAGTCTGCCAAAATATTTGTTTTATTGTGTTCTTTGTAAACTGTGATTCATCTATCGGAGCTGTTTTATCATCCATTGCAGTATCGGTTTTTACATTAGGCATTGGTTTATTTAGTTGTCCTGGAAAGGAATTTCTTCCATAGTTGCTGGGAATGTTTTTACCACATTTGATTTGTGGGCCTGCAAGAGGCCCCCTGAGGTGTTTTCCGCCAGTAAAGGGTCGCCTCATATATCTATTTTTGATCTGCACTCACTGGTCCAATGTTGGCCTTTGCCACATCTTCTACATAATCCAGGAGGTGGTTGGGGTCTCCTGTTTAGTAATATTTAGGAGGAATATTAGTTCTAGGATTACCCCATATACAGTTTTTACTTATATGACCTGGTGTACCACATTTAAAACTTTTGGTACCATGGGGCCTTCTTTCACCTCTGGGTTTTGTCTCTCCTATCCAAGCCTCGTTACTGTAGTAAAGAGAATCAACACCATGAGTATACTGAATTCATTCTTCCAAAGGAGCTGATCTGATCTTTAATGGTGTAAGTATTCTTTTGCATTCTGCATTAGCATTGTCAAATGCCAAGGACTCAGTTAATACTTTTCTTAATTCTTTATCTGACACAGCTTTTGTTATAGCTGTGTTCAGCCTTTGTTAAAAATCAGTAAAGGGTTCGTGTGGTCCCTGAAATATCTTTGTGTATACCTCAGTTGCTTTTCTAGGTTCTGGAATTTTTTCCCAAGCATTTAGAGCTGCCGTATGGCATAGGGATATTGTATGCTCATCGTAAGTGGCTTGTACATTCCTGTCAGCAAAACATCCCTAACCAAGTATTTGATCTTTGGAGATCACAAAACCTCTGAGTTTACCTTGTTGTTCTAAATTTCTTGCCTCTTCTCCCAATCAGCTTTTCCACTGTAACTGCTGGCTATATTCTAGAACAGCTGAAATTAACTGATGCCAGTCATCTGGAATGGCTCTATGTGAGGTAGACCATGAATTTAACATGTTTTATGTATGTGGAGTGTATCCCATATGTAACTACTGCTTCCTTTATATTTTTAAAGTCCCTTGTTGAAATTGGTTATAATGTATATGTCGTATATGGTTTGGTGTGTGTCATCTGCGGGCTTCTCATGGATTATAACAGGATAAGCCATTGTATGAGAGCCATTTGGAGATGTTACAACCTGTATGGTCTTGCCCTTCTGCTTATTAGGTCCCTTGTCATGTTTATTAAGAGTTTCCTCCAGGGCTTGTAAACGAGTACCTAGGGTCTGTTCCAGGGAGTAAACCTCCTCTCTTGTAAGGGATTCCAGATTTCTCATGGAATCATGGAAGTTTTTATGTTCTTCTGAAACACATGATTCCATGGACCTTATCTAATCAATTAAAGGTAATTTTTCTTCCTTATATAGTGTCTGAGTAGCCACAACTTCACTCTGGAGAGTTAGTGTTCTATCCATTAAATATTCATATTTATCATCAATAAAATCAATTTTGGGTACAAGCCTGTTTTGTAAATTCTGGTTAGCAGATTCCAGAGAGAGAATATTTTTTATGTAAGTCCTGGTCAGCGGATTCCAGAGAAAGAATCTTTTTTCTGTAAGCCTTCATTGCTATCTTTTAAAGCCTGTAAATCCTGGTTAGCAGATTTCAGAGAGAGAATCTTTTTGTTGTTTTTTTTGTTTTTGTTTTTGAGCTGATGATCGAACCCAGGGCCTTGCACTTGCTAGGCGAGCACTCTACTACTGAGCTAAATCCCCAACCCTGAGAGAATCTTTTTTTTTGTAAGCCTTCATTGCTACAAGCCTGTAAATCCTGGTTAGCAGATTCCAGAGAGAGAATCGGCTTCAGTCACAGCGGTTTTCGCTGGTCTGGGGGCTAAGTTAGGGAACTGAGATTGGACTAGCTGCTCCCTTTTTCAGGAATGGAACCGTGTAGACGTTCCTTGGTTAAATGGAACTGTGCAGGCGGGTTTAGGTACCTGCCAGCCGGGGAGGAGGCTGAGGGTGGGAGCCACCCAGGCCTTTGGAATTTGCCCCATGTGAGCGCCAGATATTGGTGACATTATTAAGACCACTCCACGTAGTTAAAAGGGATGTTTATTTTGTGAGGTAGCTTACAAGTGAAGGGATAGGTTGCAGGGTCTGGGCAAGGTATGGCACAATCCAGCGGTGTTCTCTGGAAAACTTTGCTCAGTCTACGTCCAGTGTCCAGGGTCCTGGAACCAAGAGAGGCCTCTCCTCTTGATCCTGGGTCTTCAGCATCCTCTCTCAGCCCTGCCTTGTAGGCATGACCATTACCAAAGCCTCAATGGGGTTTGGAACTCCAGGCCAAGGCTGGAATGGCTACCCATTACAGGCACTGGAGAACTGAGAGCACACAAAAGCAGCTGTGAGAAAACCCAGAGACAGTTATTAGTAGAAACAGCTAGCTACCGTAACTAATTTTGGGAGAACAGTAGAGAAGAGAATTGTTACAAGAAACTAGGGGTTCTGTGTAGTACGTGGGTCCTGCAGAATTGATATTTGAGCCCCTCAGGAAGGGGTGCTGCTGAGTCTGATCTGCAAGAGCTAAAATAAGTTTCACTTTGGAGCAAATTAGTGTTGTTGTAGCATAGCAGACAGGAACAATGAGAATTAAGGAAGTAAGCCCTTCTTCAATCTGCCTTCCCATAAGCCCCTCTCACAAGCTGGATAAGCTGCTGAGATGCCAACTTCTCTCATATGATCCTGTTCCTGGTTTGGAAGAAAAAGTCAATCCCAACTATCAAACTCCCTCTCTCCTTTATGGCTCCAGCTTGTGGAGTTCCAGGTGCTACTCTTGTGCCACATTGTGACCTTGTTGATATCTCAGCTCCTTTTTTCACCTATAGAACCTATTATCTGCCTTCAATTTCCTCTGGTGTGAATACCCAAAGCAGTTTTAGATTTTCTTGTTAAATTCTGAGTCAATTAGTCACTCTCTGCTCTGTGAGAGCTCTTTTTTGCCTCTTTGGTTTCCTATTTGAGAAAAGCAGGCCCCTGACCAGAGTCCTAATATTCATGTCTGTGCATTTCATAATACCCTGCTGCAGATGCATGAATTTTAGGCTTCAGTTTTCCTCCTTGCCACCTCCTGCCACACTTCATTTGTAACTGAAGTCAGGGCACCTCAGTAAAGAATTTCTTAAGTCTACCACTGTCTATTTAAACCATCCCCAAACTGGAGACTATGTAAAAGCATAATCAAAAAGAGGACTTGTTTAAATTGATCTGTAGTGAAATTCACTTATACTGCACAGTTATATCAACTTAACACATGTGCTGATTCATATTGCCACCATCACAGTTATGGTACAGAACAGTTCCACCTCCCAACCTCCCTTGACTTATATATCCCAGTTATTCCCTCCCTCCCTTTCCATTGACTCCTTAGAAACTACTGGTCTGTTCAACAGAACAATAATTTTGATTTTCAAGATTGTCCTCCTATCAGGGATGTCAAAGAGAAAAGAAGCAGTGAATATGATCAATGTATGTTATATTCATATATAAAAATGTCATAATGAAACACATTACTTTGTACAATTAATATACTACCATAGGATTCATTTAATATACAACCTCTTAAAAGAATCTTTTGAGCAGGGTGTGGTGACATACATCTTTAATCTTAACACTTGGGAGGCAGAGACGGGCAGATCTCTGTAAATTTGAAGTTATCTTGGTTTACATAGTGTGATCCTGGATCAAAAGGGAAAGAAAAATTATTCTTTTGCAAAAGCTAAGCATGGGGGCTCATGATTGTAATTACAGCACTTAACACCCTGAGACAAGTGATATCCTTAAAAAAATAAGTTCCAAAATTTTCAAGTTTGATATAGTCCAATGATCAAATTTTTCATTGACTGGACATTTTATTGGGGTTGCATTATGTATGTACATTACTGTCTGGAGAGCTCCTGTCTTTACTAAGTTTAGTTTTCCAATCCATTAACATGACATATTTCTCTATTTATTTAAGTATCCTTTGATTTATGTAATTAGTGTTTTACAGTTTTCAGCATATAGATACTAAACATGTTTTGTTACATTTATATCTAAATATTTCCTTCCCTTTTCTAATGTGAATGGTATGTTTAAAATTTTTCATCTCTGATTATACATTGCTTGCATTTGGAAATATTACTGGATTTTGTACCAATCTTATATCCTGAGATACCACTGAACTTAAATATTTAGTTCTAGGATTTTATGTATTCCTTGGGATTTTCTAAAAAAAAATTCTGTCATCTGATAAGACGAAAGAAATTCAAGTATCCATTAAAATCTCTTTATCTTACGTGCAAGTTTTGCTATATCTTTTTGCCCTTTGCTTCTTTTTATCCTGCCTTACTGCACTGATTAGGAGTTATAATATAATGCTGAACATGAGTGGCAACATGGACTTTCGTGACTTTGTTGTGATCTTACAAGGAAAGATTCTGGTTTTTTTTCACCTTAACAATGATGCTATTTTTAAAACATACTCTTTATCTGTGCTGTTTTGCTGAAGTTGTTATCATGAAAGGACATCAAATTTTGTCAAACACTCCTTTGCACAGTGAAGATATTGCAGTGTAGGTTTTCTTCTTTAGACAGTTAATATCCTAGACTGCATTGCTTGATTTCCTCATGGTGAGTCAGTCTTGCAATCCCTGAGAGGAAGAACATTGCTTGTCTACAGTATATGCTTCCTTTTATTTATTACAAGATGCAATTTGTTAAGATTTTGTTGAGAATTTTTGTGTTCATGACAGATTGTGACCTACACCTTTCTTTTCTTCAGCTTTCCAGTTCCAGTTTCAGTATCAGGGTAATGCTTCTCTCCTCAAATGAGAAATGCTTACCTTATGCTTTCACTCAGCACTCAGAAGGCAGATGCAGGTGGATCTCTGTGAGTTCAAGGCCAGCCTGGTCTACAGAGTGAGTTCCAGGACAGCCAAGGCTACACAGAGAAACCTGGTCTCAAAAACAAAACATGTTTTTGGACATTTAAAATTTTATGCTATGTAGAAATATTTTTTTTTTTGTTTTAGCTTGTAATCAACATGATTTGGTTTAGAATACAAATTCTGACCTGCACTGTGTTGATTGTAGTGCCAAAGCTAATTCAATTTTCAAAAATTATGCAGAACTGCTCAGATCTGCCTTGTATTTTTGTTTGTTTGTTTGGTTTTTTTGAGTTAGGATCTCATTGTGTAACCCAGCCTGACCTGGAACTTGCTATTAACCCAGGCGAGTCTTAAGCTCAGTATCCTCCTGCCTCAGTCTCCTAAATGCTGAGATCACACACATATTTTAACCACTAGTTTGTCTAAAATCTGGAGGTCTCTTAATTCTCACAGTCTTTGGTATGCTGTTTAGGATTCGTTCCATGTCCATTCAGGTTGGAGTGAACTTAGGAATTCACAAACAACTTTTTCTTCTGAGATTCTCCACAGTCTCCCTGGGAATTTGGAGTTCCCTGGAATGCCTTTATTGGTTTATTAGAGAGAAATGTCAGTCTTTACTCTTCTTTGCTATTACCTTCTTGCAACTCTGTCTAAGTCTGACACCAACTAGTAGAAGTAGGGACAGATGAAGAGGGAGGAGGGAAGGAGGGAGAGGGGGGAGGGAAGGAGGGAGAGGGGGGAGGAGGAAGACACAGAAACAGACAGACAGACACACAGACACAGACACACAGACACACAGACACAGACACACACACACACACACAGACACACAGACACACACACACACACACACACAGAGAGAGAGAGAGAGAGAGAGAGAGAGAGAGAGAGAGAGAGAGAGAGAGAGAGAGAGGAATATGAAGCATGGGGGATTGCATCCAATGTCTTGGAAGTACAGCCACTCTAAGCAGAGCAGAGACTGTCCCCACTCATGTCAGTAGGAGTGCTTGAGGGTACTGCTTTCTTCACAGGTGAACCTGTCACAGTGTACGAGGGAACGAAGGAAAATGCTGTGGATATCGCTCTGAGTAAATAAAGTTCTGATTGGCCAGTGGCCAGGCAGGAAGTATAGGCGGGACAAGAGAGTAGAGAATTCTGGGAAGTAGAAGACTGGAGGGAGACACTGCCAGCCGCTGCCATGAGAAGCAACATGTAAAGACACTGGTAAGCCACAAGCCATGTGGCAAAGTATAGACTAAAAGAAATGGGTTAATTTAAGATAGAAGAAGTAGATAACAAGAAGCCTGCCACAGCCATACAGTTTGTAAGCAATATAAGTTTCTGTGTGTTTACTTGGTTGGTTCTGAGTGTCTATGGGCCTGGCAGGTAAGAGAGATTTGTCCTGACTGTGGACCAGGCAGGAAAACTCTAACTACAGGAAAATATTAAATGGTATTTCTTCTACGGTTTTTGAACATTAGGAGACCTATTTCCCCCTCTTTCTGGAGCTCTTTTTGGCCATGTCAATTCACCCTTCTAGGTTGGCTTGAGTTTATTTTAGTGAAGACTGGAAGAAAAATAAATGGTGAATTCACTACTAATTCTGATTTGCTTCAATTCTGGTGTTCTTCATGAAGTTACCTGTCCATGTTTTCTTTTCAGAATGTTTAAATGGCTTCTCTATGCATCTGCTCAGGTGTGTTTTGGGCTGGGAGTGGATCTTGCTTTGTTGCTCAGGCTAGCCTTGAAATCCCTAATTCAATTCTCCTCATCTCAGCTTCTGGAGTAGCTGGGATTATAGGTGTGTGCCACCACACCTGGAGAGAATTAGTTAAATGGATTAATCTGTGCTAATTGGAACCAGAACATCTGGGTTGAATAAGCTAGATTGCAAATATAAATATGTATAGCTAGCTAATGGAGTCTTTGGTGTGTATATTTGTGAATAGTCAGGTGAGTCTTTTGTGCTTTTCCTGAGGCAACTACTTTATGTAATGATTAATCTTCTGGTTGTCTATTGCTGTAGAAGAAAACTCTCTTCAAATAGTACGGTCAATTCATTTTATTATCTCAGTTTCAGGCATTGCCTAGGCTCACCTAGGGGATTCTTGCTTGCAGTTTCTTCTATATTTATGGAGGAGTAAGGAAAGATCTGGGCCAAAATCAAGATGAGGAGATTCCGTGGTGTAAAGAAGGCACTAAGCAGTCTTGGCTAAATTCCTCACCTAAAGGAAGTGTGTGTGTGTGTGTGTGTGTGTGTGTGTGTGTGTGTGTGTGTGTGTGTTCTGAACAGATTTCCTATCTTCTTCAGTGAATATTCTTAACTGCAAACTCCTCTGGGAGAGAGAGCATGGACAGTTGGTAGGGATATAAGATTCAGTAAATGTGAATAGAGTACTCAATATCAGGCAGTAACTGATTATGTTAAGCTTTCTTTTCTTCCTTCAGTAGAGAAACAAGGTGTTTTGAAAATTTTAGTTATTAGGATTTGTTCCAAGAGGTTTTATCTCTGAAGACTTTGTCATAATTCTGAGTTGGGCTTGATCCTAAAGTTCAACCTAAAGACTTCCCTGTTTTCTGAGTTAACAGGAAGACATTAACAGGGTCGTCAGGATAAATGGCCTCTTCCACCCACCTTAGGGCAGACCATCTGCTGCTCTTCTACTCAGAATGGCAAGAGTTTTTAGTTCTTTCTAATTCAACCCTCTTTCCCCCAAGGAATTAGTTGAAGTCTAGATGATGGAGGTATTTATTTTATCGATTTCACAGGTTGCCCTTACCCACCCTTACATTGAGACAGACTAGAACATAGTTCATTTGAATGATGCCTGGAAGACTCTGGGGAGTCAAGAGACTCTGGATACAGTCCAAAAGGTGACAAAAAGAGGTGTGTGTGTGTGTGTGTGTGTGTGTGTGTGTGTGTGTGTGTGTGTGTCTGTGTGTGTGTCTGTGTGTGTAGGAACGGTAATGTGGTTTTGTAACTCCTGGGAGGCCCCAATTTACTGGACTCAGGCCACACACCCATGTGACATCAAACTCTTAACCATGGCGCTAGGGATAGGACTGGAGATCTTGCAGAGAGTCAATCTGAGCTGATGTTCCTTGCCCAGGAGCAAATGACCTCTGCAGTCCCATTTAGGTAGGGTGGCGGCTACTACCCAGAAATTGTCTAGCCAACCCCAGACAGTCTGACCAGGTACTCCTGGACAGGATGATCAGTGTGGCGCCCCGGAAGAGCTGGCCGCCTGCTTGGCGGAGGAGGATAGAGCCCGCCCCACTTGGTCAGCGGAGTGGCCATGCTCTAGGCGGAGCGGGGTGGGGAGAAAGAGGGGGAAAGAACAGGTGCGCGGGCAGGGGGCGGTGCTTGGGGATCCTGCGCACTGCGTGCGCCCCTCCCCCGCAGCTTGGTGCAGCCCAGGCGGGGCGCTAGCGGCGGGAGGTGGAGCTGCTGCTGTAGCCACCAGGGTAGGTCGGCACCGCGGGAAGCTGCAGACGACCGCGCGCGGGCTGTTGCTGGTCCCCGCGTGGAAGAGGCGTGGGAGGCCCCAGCGTCATGGAGCCTAGTGACCCGGCGCAGCCGGGTCCAGGGAGGGCTGTTTGGGCGCTGTCGCCGCGGCTGCTGCTGCTGCCACTGTTGCCGGTGCTGCTGGGTCGGGGGCTGCGGGCTGGGGCCGCGGCCTCCTCTTCTGGGGCGGCGGCTGAGGACAGTAGCGCCATGGAGGAGCTCGCCACTGAGAAGGAGGCGGAGGAGAGCCACCGACAGGATAGCGTCAGCCTGCTCACCTTCATCCTGCTGCTCACCCTCACTATCCTCACCATCTGGCTCTTCAAGCACCGCCGGGTGCGATTCCTGCACGAGACCGGGCTGGCCATGATCTATGGTGAGTTTCCTGCCTCTGCCCCGGCCCACATCCCTTGGGCGGCCCGCTGTGCTCCTCCTGGTGCTGCACACTGCTCTCGCTTCACTTCCCAATGAGTTTCTTCTTTTGCGTTTCCCGCTGAGACGCTGTGGGTTTCCAAGGTCAACTGTCAGTATTTTTCTGGCTTTTTGCTATGGTTAAAAAGCATTTTGTCCCGTTTCAACGCTTCTTTACCAGGAACCAAGATGAAAGACATCGAGAGGTGGCCCCTTGGTCCCTCTGCTTGATTATGTCTCTGTTGTGCCCCTCTCCATCAATATCCACTCCCCTTTCCACCCCATGTTAGATCTGCTAGAAAGTACAGGAGCAGGAGGTGAGTGATTTCCCAGGGACCTGTCCCACCCCAGGGGACAGGCCACAGAAGGGAGAGAAAGAGGTCTGAATATGTCTTGACCTGGGCTGCTCATCATAGTCATCCCAGGTAGGTGTCTACTTTCTGAGGTCTGTGTTCTTTTTTATCTCTTGTCAATAATGTCCGAGGACGAATGAAAGATGAGTGTGGTCTAGGACCCAGAGTGGTGACACCACCATGTCAGGCCTAACTATTGAGAAAGGTATCCTTAATGTCTCATTGGGAAGTTACACCTATTTCCTTGCTTTCTGCAAGCCAAGGGTAGCTCTTGTATCCCTAAAATGGTAATATGTAGCAACTTTGAAGACACATTTCTGAGTGTGTAGAGGGAAAAGTGATTTTAATTCTGGAGTCAGTCCCCTTTTGTTAAGGATGGGCTGATATCACTATCCTTTCTGGATTTAATAGTACACAGCATGTTACACAGACAGGGTTATGACATGGATAATAACAACCACAATCTGAGTCATCCTTTTTTCTCTGTGTGTGTCTCCTGCCATTTTCCCCTCACCCTTACCCCATTCACTCCAAACTAGAGCCAAGCATATTGATTCAGGGGTGTGAAAGCCCACAACCAGCATCCTCCAATGAAATAAAAGAGCTGCTTCAGGACTGTTTCCCAAGCCAGAGCATTATTCTTCATCACAGTATACTCCACTCAATTTCCATCCAGGGATCCCTGACAGAGAATGGAAAGCAGGCAGCTTAATCTTTAATGTGTAAATTACCCTTGGTCCTGGGCCTTTATGTCTCATGGTTCTTGATTAGTTATTAATAGCCAGGGCTTATGACCACCAAACCCTTTCAGACAAATTATATAAGGGACTAGTTGGAAGTAGTGGACTACATAGATCTTGAAACCATAAAATCAAAAACCTAGGTGGTTATTGGAAATCACAGGTCTCAGGACAGACTTTGGCCTCCATACTTGCTTAAGGAGCCTCTGTGGTTTGTGTTAGTTGGTGACAAATGAGTGACATAAGGAAAGCAGGTAAACTGAGATGTTTCCTGAGCAGATAGTGAATGAGGAATTGAAGTATGCTGCCATCTTAGATGATTGTCTCAGAGCCATGTTGGAAATGAAGACTGCCTTTGTATGTTTATACAAAGCTATGAGCATTATTTGTCTTATAGGTTTCAGAATCAACTCCTTAAAGAACAGTGTGAAATAGAAAGTATGTTTGGCAGGCTCATAAATGCATGTTTAAAGACATAGAAAATAAATGGGGATAAAAATATGTGTTTTGAGGGTAATTCTATGTTCATAGAATTCAGTAATTTTTCTTTTTCTTTTGTTTTGTTCCAGACAGGGTCTTGCATAGTAGCTTAGGCTGTCCTGAAACTCACTGTGTAGCCTTGGTTGGCCTTGAATTTAGGACAGTCCTCTTGCCTCAGCCTCCTGAGTACTAGGGTTACATTTCTGAGCTACCATACCCAGCTTCATTCATCTTTATCTTAAGGTTTAAAAACAACAGTAGGATTTCCTTTCACTGAAATATACTTTAAAAATTCACCTCAGTGTTTCAGTCATTGGGATCATATGCCAATGTGCTGTTTCATTTTGTGAATAGTCATGCTATAAATCTCATAATATACCTGTATAATTTTGTTCTATGTATTTGGGTTTTCTTGTTGCTTTTAAATATATTGAGAAATTTAGTTTGTCAATGTGTGATTTCCTGGGTTATGTCAAATATTAATGTTGATGTGGGTTGTTTGTAGTTGCGAGAAAACATTTCTTTCCAAGATATTTAACTTCTGTTTCAATTCTCAACCCAAATCTGAATTCTAATGTTATTTGATTACTAAATTTTCCATTATATACTTAAGATTATTAGAGTGAGTAGAGTCTCTTGCCTAGGAGACTAACCTCTGCACATGCACATTAGTGTGCACACTTGAACACACCTGTGCACACACATGCATCCACCCACAGACAAAGAAATCAGATTTTATTTCTCAATATCAATAGAGGAAGTGAGTAGTTGTCCTCTTGTCTCTGAGTAATAAAGGGCAGGAAGGCTTAGGGGGAAACACTTGTTGAGTATCTGCTCTGTTCTGGGTATGCATATTAATTTCAGGAAGCTATAATTTAACTTCAAAATTTTTTATGAATAAATCTTTTTTATAAATGAAAATGTTCAATTTTGAAACCCAAATCCCTTAACGTTTTTAAAAATCTCTTTCCTGTCATCTATTTTATTGGCATATATTCATTGTACATACTACTGATTTTCATAAGAACATTTGACACAAGTATTTAATATACTTTGACAGTGTTTTTCTCATACCTTGCTATCCATTTTTTTCTCTTCCTGCTATTTCCCTTTGTTCCCCTTGAATAGTGGTTCTCAACCTTTCTAATGCTGCCACCTTTTAATACAGTTCCTCATGCTATGGTGACTCCCAACCATAAAATTATTTTTTTTTGCTACTTAATAACTGTAATTTTGCTACTGTTATAAACTGTAATATATTTTTGGACATAGAGGTTTGCCAAAGGGGTCACAACCTCATAGGTTGAGAACCACTGTTCTGGACATTCAAGCTTCTATTTTCATGTCATACATATATGCATGATTTTATGTTATATCTCTGAAGTCTGGGATTTACAAATGAGAGAAAATATGCAATATTTGTCTTTTTGAGTCTGACTTTATTTACTTATTGTGATAATCTGCAGCTACACACATTTTTCTGCAAATCACATAATTTCATTCTTCATGAATGAGTAAAATTCCATTGTGTATGTATACCACATTTTCTTTATCTATTTCTCTGATGACAGACACCTAAGTTGGTTCTATAGTTTGGCTATTGTGAGTCCTGCTGCAGTAAGCATGGATGTGCAAGGACCTCTGGGATGTCTTGTCTTGGAATCCTTTGAGTAAATACCTAGGAGTCTTCCACCTTTTTCTATTGAACTGATATTTAATCTGAGATGAGTATCTTTAGTTTTAAACACATAAGCTAGTACAATTATAAATATCTATAGAAGTATATGTAACAGGCTAGTCATTGGTTTCTTTAGGAGACAGAACCTTGTTAGCTGTGACATTTGAGTGGAAGGGAGATGACATCATGTACTTTTTTGTGCATTTTGGTTTTTGAACTGTAGAAGTGTAATTACCTAGTAGCATGTCTTATGCCTTCTTTGATGTGTGTGCTTCTTATATCACTCAATGTAACACCCACTTCTCCCTATTTATATCATAGTATGTTATCCCATTGTCCCCAGGGAGAAGTTATTACATTAGGAATTTGCACAAATAAAACTTGTAGTAGTCAGTATTTGCTTCGCTACAAAGGACCTAAAGGCAATAAGAGACACATTGTGAATGTTTAGCATTTGTAGTAAAAGACAAGTACTAAAGGATAGTTATAAGCATTCTTCCCTGACAAGAGGCAAAGACAGCTACAAGGCACAGTGTACCCAGACCTGACTTTCCAGGGAGTTTGAAAGCAGCCCCCAGACCTTGATATGCCAGCTATAGACATCTGGGTGAAGCATTAGCATGACACCAGTCTAACCAGTTTCATTAGGCTAGGGAGCTAGCTCCCAGTTGGCTCTGTAGGTGATTAAGCACCATCCTGAAGTTACTGAGCCCTGCATGTATGCATAGTCGAAATAGCAAATTTTTGAGGCAGGGGAAGGTAGCATAAATAGACTGTCAGTTAATTGTGGTTCTCTCATTTTTACAGTAGTTATACTTCCTCCATAGTGTTTTTGTGACAACTGATGTGTATCTAAAATAATATCACTATAGTACACTAGTCTACCATCTGCTTTTTAATTCTCCCTTTTTCATGTCTGCCAGCTTTCTGAAGACTTATTGGTCAGCCATTGCAAGTTTTTTTAGGTTGTGGGTTCCTTGCTGCTGCTCTGTTGATGACTGGACCTGGATTGCTAAGTACAGCCTGAGAGTGGACCTTACAGACAAATTATGAAAGGGCTAAAATATGATGTAGTAATTAAACTTACATTTGGGCATCTGTGTTGGTGAGACTAATTGTTCAGATACCAGAGAGAAACGACTTAAGGGAGGGAGGATTGGTTTCATCTCGTGGTTTCAGACTGTCACAGTGTGGAGGGCTTTGTGGAGCATAGGGGTTTCCATTATGTTGTCCAGGAAACAGAGAGTGTGCCTGCTGCATGGGCTAGTTCCCCATCCCCTGTTTTTTTTTTTTTTAATCTAATGTACATCCCCATCCATGGATTAGTGTTGCCTACTTTCAGGGAAAGTCTCATTCTTAGATTATCCTCTCTGGAAGCACCTTCACAGATACATTCAAAGGTACACTTCAGTATTCTAGGTGCTTCTCAGTCCAGTCATATGATTATTGGTCATTGTTACCCCTTCTGCACAATTTTACCAGTTGAGACACAACACACAAATACATCTCTTTCACTCATAACATTGCACCACAGGCCCCTAAAGGCTCACAACTATCTCATATTGCAAATAGATTTAGTCCATCTCCAGAATCCCCCAGTTAGTTCCAGCACTGCTTAAGAGTTCAGGTCCAAAATTTATTCTGAATAATGAAATCAACTTTTAGCTGTGAGCCCCCGTAGAATAATGGCACAGAGGAGATTGCCTATTCTAAAAGGGAGGATGGAGAAATAGAAAAGAAGGATCAGACAAGAGCAAGACTGAAACCCTACAAGGAAAAATGAAGTCCTGTAGCTTTATGTCTAGCATCTGTGGCATGTGGTGATGTGACATGAGGTCTGAGGGATTGGCAGCTCCACCCCTATAGCCTTGCTGGTTGTAGTCCACATGGGTTTTCTCTTGGGCTGGCTCTATTTCCTGCTTCCAGCCTTCCTTGGTATCTCCAATATTCTGGGCTCTGCATTACATCTTTGAATTAATTTTCCCAGTTTCATACATTGCCCTCTTGGGGGCTGCCTGCTGTACATTACCCAGCTTCTCAGGTATTCTTTTGAAGTCTGAGAGGAAGTTTCAATGTCTCTGAAATGGCATGCAAAACTAGAATCACTTGAATAACACTAAATCCTGCCACCTTTGAGACTCTAAATTTGTGGGTGTATGGTTATTTCCGAAGATATCCTCTGTACTTTTTTCTTATTGTCCTGTTACAAAATACTTGGCTTCTTTTAAAAGACTTTTTTGTTTTGCTTTTAAAGACAGGGTTTCCTCTGTGTAGCCTTGTCCTGGAACTAGCTCTGTAGACCAGGATGGCCTCAAACTCACAGAGATCTCCCTGTCTCTGCCTTCAGAGTGCTGGGATTAAAGATGTGTGCCACCACTGCTTGTCTTGAAAGACTTTTAAAAATAGGTTTTTAAAAAGATTTTTTAAGTATATTTGTGCGGTGCAATGTTATGAGTGAAAGAGATGTATTTGTGTGTTGTGTCTCAACTGGTAAAGTTGTGTGGAAGGGGTAATAATGATCAATAATCATATGACTGGACTGAGAAGCACCTAGAATACTGAAGTGTACCTTTGAATGTATCTGTGAAGGTGCTTCCAGAGAGGATAATCAAAGAATGAGACTTTCCCTGAAAGTAGCACCATGCACCACCACAGCCAGCTGAGAAAGGATTAATTTTGTGTGTGTGTGTGTGTGTCTGTGTGTGTGTGTGTGTACAGGTGCTAGAGGAGGCTAAAAGAGTGTGTCAGATTCAATGAAGCTGGAATTATGGCAGTTGTGAGCCACCTGACATAGGTGCTGGGAACTAAACTCAGGTCCTCTGGAAGTGCTCTTAACTACAGAGCAATCTCTTCAGCTCCTACTTTTAAATTATTTTAATATATTCAGACATCATTCCTTCCCAGGCTCTATATTTTTTCATGGATTTTTTCAGGGTTTTGTAAGGTTTTCAGACCTTTCTGGTCTTCATTTTTCTTCCAGTTCTCACTGTAAATCTGACCAAGAGCTTCCAGCAGCATTCATACTACAGCCTGAATGCTGCTAACGCTTGGAAATTTCTTCCTGCAGATTAATGTTTTGTTGTCTTTAAAGATAGTTTTCCAAGTCTCAGGACATGTATAAAAATATAGATAAGTTATTTGCCAGAATGTAACATGAATGTCTTCTGATCCAATTACTAGTAGAATCTTTGTTTCTACCCAAAACTTTGTGGCATTCTGTATCTATCCTGTTCTTCTGAGCTCCCACTGGACTCAGCCTCAATCTCTGTTTACAGGGCATCTTAGTCCACAGCTTCAGATGTTTTCATATTTCTCTCCCAAACCCATTCCAAAGGTTTCAGAACCATATTACCAGGTAGTCATGGCAACAGCCCTACTTCTAGTACCACATTTCTGTTAGTGAGACTTCCTTATTTTCTTATTGCTGATTTTGAGATAGATAGCTTAGAGGGGGAAATTTTTTTTTTTTGGTTTGTTTTTCGAGACAGTGTTTCCTTGTGTAATGCTGGCCATCCTGGAAATTGCTTTGTACACTAGGCTGACCTGGAACTCACAGAAATCCACCTGCCTTTGCCTCCTGAGTGCTGGGATTGAAGCCGTGCACCACCACGGCCAGCTGAGAAGGATTAATTTTGGACCATGGTTTCAGAAATTTTAGTTTATCATGGTAGGGAGGACATAGCCTAGTCATATCATATAAAACAGCTTACATTATTGTGGCAGGGTTGGGGGAGACACTGCACTTGTGGGATTTTTCCTTTTTCCTCTTTTTAAAAATATTTTAATTTATTTATTTTGTGTGTGTATGGATGTTTTGTCTGCATGTATATCTGTTTGCCACATGGTGTGCCTGGTGCTTGTGGAGGTCAGGAGAGGGTATCAGATCCCCTGGATCTGGAGTTATAGGTGCTTGTGTGCTGCCATGTGGGTACTGGGAATTGAATGTTGGTTCTCTTCATGAGCAGCCAGTGCTCTTAACCACTGAACCATCTCTTCAGCACCCCCTTTTCCTCTTTTATTCCATCTGGATCTCTAGCCTATGTGGTTGTGCTGCCCACGTTCAGTGTAGATCTTCGTCCCTTTTGGAAATGCATTCATAGACACAATCAGGGGTGCTCTACCAATACCCTAGGTGCTTGTCAGTCCATTCAGGCTCACAATCAAGATTAATTATCTGAATCTGTGAACAAACATGGCACACTTACCCCCCAGTTAATCAGGTATTCTCTTTAACAGAGCCTCTCACCTTGGCCCAAGTTTAGCGTAGTCTCACTTTGGTAACATATGTCCCTGGATTCAATTTCTGGTCTGCTACTTATAAAGCTATATGACTTTGGGTAAATTCTCTGAACCTTAGTTTCCTCTTTTGGGAAATGGAGATAAAATTGCTGACCTCATAGGGCTGAAGTATTCTAAAAGGTTAAGATACAGTGTCTGATACTTAACAATTTGGTAAATAGTAGTTTCCATTCTCACTTAAGAGTTTGTGATTTCCTTGGCAAGCTTTGGCTCTTGAAGTTTGGTTGTTCAAAAGAAGACATAAAATTTTAAGATCATGAAGGCACAGTTAATGGTGAGGAGAATTGCATATTATTATATTTTCTGGTGTGTTATTTGCTAATACATAGAAAAAAGTTGCAATGTGCCTATGCTTCTCTTTTATCTAGCAGTTCACTTCTTGCTCTTTATCTTCCAGAAATTTGTGTTAATATATTACATGGAATATTTGCTGCAGCAGAAGAAAAAAGAAATACCAAGAATGGAATAGTTAAATGTTGCTGCATTTCAATTAAAGAATACTATATAGCCAGTGGGAAAAAAGGTGTTTTGGGATATTCTTCTAAGGCAGCTGTTGATATAGTAGTGTTGTGGGAGAAGATAAGGTATAGAATATTATAGGTAACATTGTCTTGTTCTCCAAATAATTATATGAGGTATACACTTAAACACTATGTATAATGTGTTTATGGTTTTTTTTGAAAACATATAATTTTGGTTGTGAGCCTAGCTTTTAATGGCTGAGCCATCTCTCCAGCCTGAAAACACATATATGATAACTTAAATGTAACCTTTTACCAGGCCTGGTAGTGCCTAGTTGCAGATATTTAGGAGGCCAATGTAAGGGAATTTTAAGTTTCAAGGACTGCCTAGGCTACAGAGTGAATTCAAGACCAGACTGGGCAGCTTAATAAGACTATGTCTCAGAATACAAAAGTTAAAAGAGCTAGAGATATAGCTCAGTGGTGTAGGCCCTGTTCACCATTTGCAAGAATCTTGGTCAAACCATAGTACCACAGAAAGTTAGCCTTTTAGAAATGAGTTATCATTAGAAAATTGCTATTTTGTAGCTCCCAGTGATAACTGATTTAGATAGTGATTTTCAGTAAATTCTAGTCATAGGTAAAAGTCAGTTGTGTATCCACTGCAGAGCCTACTCATCTTCAAAGCATAGTTTCAAGCTCATGGTCACTTAGACAGTTTATCTCAGAGGGCCATAGAACAAAAGGACATGAATGTGGGAGAGGGACTTGGAAGTTAGAGGGTGTGGTATTAGGGACAGGAGAAAGATGAAAGAGGGTGAAGGGTGATGGTAATCAGAATGCATTATATATACCGATGTGTGTGTATGAAATGGTCAAAGAACAAATTTTATAAATGACAACAATTAGTAAAGTAAAAATTAAAAAAACTCCTCCTCCAAAAAGAAAAATGACAAAAATAAATTCTTTGATACATCTATATTCTTAAGAATAGTAAGTTATAGAGAGTTGACTGTACAGATTAATTAGTTGCCTGGCATCTCCTCTGCCTTGGAGTTGTGTGTGAATTGAGCAACACTTTGACAAGATGGGATATTCAGTCCTAATATTTCTTTTGAATTCTTGAGAGCATTTGGAGTTTCATGACATGTGTAGGAGCTGGGGTGATTGGATAGGTGCAAATCTCTAGTGAAGAGCAGGAAAATATGTCAGGGAGAAAGTGAATTTGTTTCCATACTTAATGAGTTAAAGCTACCTTCTGAGTAACTACATCTGGAGTTTATTTCTTAATGGAGTGAAGATAATATAAATGAATTAAGGTCTTGTGCCCATAAAAACATAAAATCTATAGCTTTAGTAAAATCACTGATATATTAACATAGTAATTTATTGTGTCCTTGATTTCTTTCATTCTTTTTTTTTTTTTATACTCAGTGCTAGTGAAGTCATGGTTATTAGAGGAGAATCCACAACCACTAATTGCTTTTAGAATGAAATTATTTCAACATGAGATTCTAGCTCTAGATCAGTGGTTCTCAGCCTTCCTCATGCTATGGCCCTTTAATACAGTTCCTCATGTTGTGGTGACCTTCAACCATAAAATTATTTTTATTGCTATTTCATAACTGTAATTTTGCTATGAATCTTAATGTAAGTGTTTTTAGAGAGAGAGGTTTGCCAAAGGGGGTTGCGATCCACAGGTTGAGAACCACTGCTCTAGGTGATACTATGTAGATAATTTTCATTTTAAAAATACATTTTATTTAGTAAAGAATTATGTGATTTCAAAAAATTAATCTGAGTCTAATCCAGGATCAGACTTCTTTCAGTTTACAAGAAATAAAGGGGCTAGAGAAGTTACAACATGGTATGAGAAAATCAGACAAATTGAGAATGTAAGCCATCTTTACATTCTGATCTCTTTAAAAAGTCACTGTTAAGGGAAACAGACAGGGTAGGGGGCTCTACATTAAGGAGGACCAAAGAAGGCTAGGTACCTATATCACAGGAAACTTGGTTAGCTCCTGGTCCATTAAAATGAATTGTAAAGGTTTGTTTTGAGAGCAGTTAGTGTTTTGTGAATGTGAATTTTTATAGATGATGTAATATGAGAAAATTATCATTTTTCTTAGGATAATTGGAACAATATGGGAGAATATACTTGTTCTATCAAGATATAGGCTAAATTGTTTAGAGGCAAAGTGAACTGGGTCCTAATACGTTCAACTTTTATAAAAGTTCAGTCAAAAACCAAACATATGTATGTATGTATAGATACAAAAAACCAAAACCAAATATGCAATATACTGGCAATTGTTAATGTAGGTGGAGGTGAAATGGTGTTCATTATATTATTGCTTAAAATTTTCTGTATGTTTTGAATTTTCAAAAAGTAAAATTTCTTGAGAAAGTGTTTGGGATGTCACTCAGATGGTAGAATGCTTGCCTAGCTGCATGGAACTCTTGATTTGATTCCCAACACTATGTAAACTAGATGTGTACATGTCTGTAACCCCAGAATTCATGAAGTCCAGGCAGGAGAAGCAGTTCGAGCAACACAGGGAGTTCAGGCTGGCCTGGGCTACATGACTTGGTCTCAAAAAATTTGAGAAAGAGTAGCCATCCTGTTAACCTGTTAGCTGTTAACCTCCCTGAAAACTAGACGCTGTACATGTGGTGCCTGTAATTCTAGTCAAGCTTTTTGATACTAACTGATATTAGTTAACAGGAGATGTTATCCCTGAGTCAAGAATCAGTAAGTTTTTAAAGTTTCACTTTCTATTTGATTTTAAATTCATGTGTCTTAAAAAAAAAATTGCCTGTGCTCTGCCAGGGTGATAGTGTATAGTTGTAATTTCAGCACTTGGAAGATGGAGACAGGGGAATGAGTTGAACAGCTACAAGCAAGTTAGAGGCCAGCTTGTACTATATGAGCCCCTATCTCAAAAACTAACAACTAACCAAACAACCAAAAACCAACAAAAAATGGGGCTGGAAAGATGGCTTAATTGGTAGTGTCTGCCACGTAAGCATGAAGACTTGAGTTTGGATCCTCAGCACCCACTTAAAAACCAGGCGTGGAGATAAGTGTCTGCAACCCTAGTATTGGGGTTGGAGTGAGACGGGCACATGTCCAGAGCTTACTGGCCAGCCAGTTTAGCCCAATTGTTGAACTCTGGGCTTGGCGAGAGACCTCTTAAAACTAGGGTGGAAAACAGTAGAGGAAGACAGCTGGCGTGAACCTCTGGTATCCATGTACATGCACATACACAAACACATTTGCACATACACAAAGATAAAAAGCATATTAAAATACAAAACAATGAAAAATTGCCTGTGTTCTTCTTGCATAAGTGTCTTCCCCATGTAATTCTCTTTTCCTTTCTCCAGTTGTCAGCTGGAGGGGGACGATTCCATGGCCCTAAAGAGTGGGAAAGGCACAAAACAGAAGGTACCTGATCCCCAAGTAACAATGTAGAGAGCCAGCCTGTCCTTCTTCTGGCTTATCATGTGTGTGAAAACGAGCTTCTCTTATGTTAGATCATGAAAACATGGGATTGGTTTGTTTTAACAATGAACATTACCCTAACACAAATACCCATACTGATTTAAAGCTAAATAGCATTCTTTAATTAAAGGAGAAAACTGCACCATAATATTGTTCCCATTTTTCAGCTGAAGAAATTGAAACTTGGTTCAAGATCTTTCTTTTTTCAAGGTCATATGTTTGTAATTGGGCAGTAGGCCTTTTTATTTATTTATTTATTTGTTTGTTTGTTTGTTTAATTTTTGAGTAGTGAGTCTTTTAAAGGATGAGATCAATATGACTTGTGATGTGTTTGCTCAAGATACAGTATAACCTGAATCCTGTCCCATTACCTGATCCAGAAAGTTTCAAGAAGATCTATACCCAGGGTATAAAACAAAGAAAAATGACCCTTTTGTAGTAGCCTACTCCCAAACTCCAATGCAGAGTTGCAAGCAGTGAGGTAGTCTAAGGTCCTTATCTAAATGGGAGCAAAATGTCTGCCCAGTTTTAGCTCAAATGTCTTTATGGTGTTAACTCCATTGATGTGACAAAGGCTACTAGTGTTTTAGGCAGGAAAACCTTTAAGAGATCTTAAAAATGAATGTACCAGGCCTTCTTTGCTTAGTATAGTGGCTTTTAATTTTTTAATTTTCTTCCTTCCTTCCTTCCTTCCTTCCTTCCTTCCTTCCTTCCTTCCTTCCTTCCTTCCTCCCTCCCTCCCTCCCTCCCTCCCTCCCTCCCTCCCTCTCTCTCTCTCTCTCTCTTTCTTTTTTTTTTGAGCTGAGGATTGAACCCAGGTCCTAGCACTTGCTACCACTGAGCTAAAACTCCAGCCCTAAATTTCTTGACTTTAGGCTTCACTGTCATAAAGGTAGGCTTCAGACAGTGTGGGGCCTGCTGTACTCTCGTGCCTCTTTCTGATAATTGTGGGCTTATCAAGAAACTCTTGGGGGAGCTTTTCCAAGATACACTGAATTGTAAGCTCTGGTGAGTGGAGAAACCTATCTTGTTTGCCACTGTTTCTTTAACTCCTAGAACATTGCCTGTCATATTGAATGTGCTCTGTAAACATTTAATCATTGTAGTCCATGGAAAACCAATATACTGTAACAGTACTTAGCATTCAATGCCTTTGTTCCAAGTTCTTGTGCTTCAGATTCATGCCAACAGGAAAGATTTAAAGACATAAATATCTGCATGAATGAGGATAGACTATTTAGGAGAATGAAAGTATATGTGTCTCCAGAAAATAGTATGTTTAATTGATAAACCACAAGGTGGTTTTCTTTTTTAATGCTAGGGAAGAACACAGGGCCTTGTACATGATACCACTGAAGTAAATCCATAGCCTTTGATTTCTTTTTTGAGAGAGTCTCACTGTGTAGCCTAGAGTAGTTTTGAACTTGTAATCTTCCTGCCTCAGTCTCTTTAGTGCTGGGCTTATAGGTGTCTGTTTTTTATTGTTTTGTTTTGTTTTTACTTTTATAAAATATATATGCCTTAAAATTACCATTTTAATCATTTTGACTTTACAATTTAGTAGCATTTATAACATGTACAAAGTCATGTGGCCATCACTACTATTTTGAAAAATTTTGTTAACATCCTGATTAGAAACTCTGTATCCCTTAAGCAGTAATGTCCCATATCTCCTTACTCTGGAGCCAACAACAGGATCTTATACTGGGAGTAAGAGTGGTTGTCTTCAGGTCTGCTGCTAAACTGAGAATAGGTTCAAGTAAAAATAGTTTTGTTTTGCTTTTGAGACAGGTCTCAATATGTAGCCCTGTCTGGCTTGGATCTCACTACATAGACCACGCTGGCCTTGAACTCACTCTCAATATTGCTTGGATTTGAGGTGTGCACCACCACACCCAGGCTGCTCTTACTTCTTAACCGTATCCTATTTTTAAAAATTAACATTCTCTGTATTTTCAGAGACATTAAAATGTCTAAAGAACAGTGTTAAGCCTTGCATTTTGTTGAACCTTTTTAACATGTTACTAAGATAGTAATTTTCCTGTGGTAAATCTATTAAGTTTACTGTTGGCTCCTATCACATGTTTTTGCTGAGGACCTGGAAAGTGAGAAACTAATAATGATGGGGGGGGGTGTAAGTTTAGGTTTATACCCAACACATTTTCTCCTATTATGCTTTTCCATATTTACCCCTAAAATATATTTTAGGCAAAGCTACATTTATTTCTATTTGTTTTGGGTTATTAAAAGGATTGGCTCCAGATTACTTTGTACTAAAAGCAGAGTTAACTAGGTGCAGAGTTGCAGTTACCTCTCAATATTGATTGTGCCTTTCCTAGTGGAATCCTGATCTTTTAGTTCAGCATGTTGCTGTGCAGTGAAAAGAACTTCTTCCAGTAGGTATAGACATGCAACTAAGTTCTGCCTAGAAGTAGAAGGCAAAGTGAAGTGTTAGGTGGGGTTGTATAAAATATCTTATTTTATACATGTTATCTGTCTGGTTCTTGGAGTATTGATGTAACTGCTAGAGCTCCCGCAGCCACATTGGATCAAGAGATGACCTTGAGAATGAGAAACACTTCTGGCAATACAGTTGCTGTGGAATAATCCTCTTGTATACTGTAAAGATTTGTCACTCCAATTGGTTTTATAAAATGCTGATTGGTCAGTAGCCAGGCATGAAGTATAGGTGACCAAACTAAGGATGATGGGAAAGAGAAGGGTGGAATCAGGAGTCACAGGCCAGATGCAGAGGGAGCAGTAGATGAATGTGCCATGCTAATAAATATACTGCCATGTGGCAAAGCATAAGTAGAAATATGGGTTAACTTAAAATGTAAGAGCTAGTTAGTAATAAGCCAGAGCTATTGGCTGAGCATTTATAATTTATAATCAACCTCTGAGTGGGTATTTGGAAATAGGTGGTTGGGACAGGAAATGTCTGTTTACATAACAGTAAAGTAGAATTTTCCAGAATCTTTGAAAGCAGAGAGCTTTCATGTTGGGCTTGAATTGCGTACTTGTGTACTCCTTGTGAGAGTAATGCATGTTTTCTATTTGCTGCTGAACCCAATTGTAATGTTTATGTCAAGCTGTTAGTGTTACTTTAATTTAAATGTGAAACATGGGGTGTTTTGAGGAGCTGATGCAGATGTTCATACCTACCATGCATATGACACTTCTTGTAGTTCTACTGGAAAATGAAGAGTAGACAGGAGTCCAGAGAAATAGTTTGAGGAAGGACTTCACATTTTAGGCACCACTTTCACTTGGTAACTGTTATTAGGCATCTGACAACCACCTGCATGTAGCACAAATCTTCATTGGTCTTAAATAATAAAAACTCGATATCAGGGTGAAAGCTGAAAGATCAGAGAAGCAGAGCCACTAGAGTTGTTACCTCAACTGAATTCTCAGCCTGAAAGGGGGTCAAGCTCCTGTCTCCTCCCTGCCTTATCACTTCCTTTCTCACCCAGTCATATCACTTTTTTTTTCCTCCTCCCAAGTGCTGGGATTAAAGGTGTGTGCCTCCACTGCCTGGCCTCTAGTGGTTAGCTCCACACTCTGATCTCTAGGCAAGCTTTATTTGTTAGATCACAAACAAAATATTACCACACCTGCATGGTAGGTGAAAAGTTCTTAGAATTAAGATACAATTTTACTCATGGCTGAGACTTATTAGAGTGAAAGGGGACACAGAAGGATCAACAAGGGAAAAACTCAAAGTGAGTGGAGTATTGAAGAATTTAGATGTGAGCTTCTCAAGTTCTTCCATAGGGGAGTTGTAACTACAACTGCACAGAACAAGCTTCATCCTCTGGCAACGTATACTTGCATTTCTGCTTAGGTAGGGTTCCTTGATCCCTGCAGGGTAGGTGGTCTAATTCAGGATCCTGCACATGCTAGGCAGGTACCCTACCATTGAGCCCTCACTCTGAAATTTCTGGCATGCAGATGGAAAACAGGTGTTTACTATAAATTACATTTGTGAAAACAACCTTGCTAGGATAGTATAACAGAGTTTAGTGTTATAGGCACACAAAATCACCTTATCTATCAACTAGCAGCATAGAGAACATTTCACAGACCACATTCCCAGGATTGCTCATATAAAGTAGTCCCTTCTAGGGATAACAACATCAAGCCTGTAGTGTGAACTTTTTTCCTGTAGACTAAGGTGATGTCAGCTTATTAGATTTTTGTGTTTATGAGACTTCCTTAGCTTTATACCTATACTCTCTTTACTTGTTATTAGTTTTTAGTTTTTAATTTTATTTTTAAAGTGATCATAAGGAAAATGAACTTTTTTACTTTGACTTGAACTTTTATGAATTTCAACATACATGTAGATATGTATAACCACAAGCAAGGCTAGTTCCATTACTCTTAAAAATAAATCATACTAAGCTAGAGAGGTGGCTCAGTGGTTAAGAACATTTGCTGATCTCCCAGTGGACCTGAGTGTGGGTCCCAGCACTCACATCTGATACCTGACAACTGCCTGTAAGTCCAGCTCTCTTCTGGACTCTTCTGATATATCTCCCTACATGTGATATTCACACACACACACACACACACACACACACACACACACACCCCACACATATACACACACACACATACAAATTACATGGAAACGGTCATACTGTGGGTTCAATTAGACTATCACTGGTGTACTGTTTTATCATTTCAGTTTTGTGTTTTCAAGTGTAATATGTAAATGGAACCAAATAGTATGTAATGTTTGGGGATTAACATTTTCAGTCGGTATAATGCCTTTGAGAATCACTCTTTTGTGTGGTTCTCTAATAAATGAATATTTATTGTCTAAAATTGGTTTTATTTATTGGAATATTTATTGTCTAAAATTGTCAAAATATTGTCTAAAATTTATTGTCTAATATTGACAAAATGAATAATTGCCTTAAATGAGTATCTAAAATAAAATATGGGATTGTATTTGGTGGATATACCATGGTTGAAGGATACTTGGTGTGGTTATGAATAGGGCTACTATACTAGTTTTTGTATGAATGAATGTAAGTTTTCATTTTTATAGTAAGGAAGAATTAATCTGCTGGGTAGTAGATTAATCATTGGTTTCACTTCACATGAAAACTGCCAAACTGTTTTCTAGAGCAGCTGTACAGCTCACCTAGCACCACCACACCCAGCATAACCATGTCCATTTTTAGAACTGAACTTTTACGTTGTGATGGCCTTGGTAACATCTGTTGGGCACATGTCTAAAAAGCTCTAGTTGACTAACCCCAGGTTTAAAGATTGTCTTTCTTGTTTTCATCTAAATGTTTTATACCTTTGCATCTAGATTTAGAATTTGTTTTTCAGTTAATTTTTGTAGATGGTATGACATTTTGGTTGAGACTCAAATTTTTTTTGTGTAGGAACACTCGGTTGTTAAAGTAATTTTGTTGAAAAGATATTATTTCTATTGAATTACATTTGCAGCATTGTCAAAAATCAGTTACCTATATTTGTGTAGCTCTGCCTCTGAATTTTCCATTATATATCTACTTATCTGTGTATTTGACTTTGCCAGAACCACATTTTTCTTATTGCTCTTTTATAATGGGTCTTCCAGTTGGGTAGTGTGAGTCTTTATTCTTCCTTTCTAAGATTGATTGGGCTGTTCAAGTTCTTTGACTTTTCCTCATCAGCTTATTTCTCTACTCTGAAAAATGTCTTGGTGGTGTTTTGATTGACATATTCAATTGGTATTTAATTTGAAGAGACTGAGCATTATCCACACAGCTCTTCATTTACGTGGGCTTTCTTTAGTTCTTTAGTTCACCTCAGCATTGTTTTCTAGGTTTTTTGTTTGTTTGTTTGTGTTTGGTTTTTCGAGACAGGGTTTCTCTGTGCAGCCCTAGTTGTCCTGTAACTAGCTCTGTAAACCAGACTGGCCTCAAATGTTTTCTAGTTTTAAATGTACAGGTCTTCACATATTTGATAAACTTTATCCTTAAGTATTTCAGGTTTGTGGTAGCATTTCAATTGCTAATGTTTTTTATAATTTTAATTTCCAGTTCTTTGTTACAAATATATATAGAAATATAATAGACTTTTTGCACTTGAATCTTGTGTCTTGTAGTGTTGCTAAATTCACATTTTAATTTCAATAGCCTTTTTGATTATTGTGTAAGATTTTGTACATATTCAACCATATCATCTGTGAGTAATGATAGTTTTACTTCTCTTTCTAATCTGCAGGATATTTCTTTTGTTGTCTTTTTTCCCTTTTTCTTTTCTATGTACCCCTAGCTACCCTAGAACTCGCTCTGTAGACCAGGCTGGCTTCAAACTCATAGAGATCTACTTTCCTCTGCCTCCCAAGTGCTGGGATTAAAGATGGCATTTCTTTTTTGTAGCCTAGTTGTGCCAGGTGGACCATATTATTATAATATTAGAGCATGTTAGAACTGGTGTGGTGAAAATGGGCATTACTGTCTTTTCTTGAACCATTCATGTTAGTTGTATGCTTATCAAATAGAGGAAACACCTTTCTATTTCTACTCTGCTAAGAGGGTTTAGCAGGAATGGCTGTGGGAGGCTTTCAAGTGCTCCTCATGCAGATGTTGAGATGGTTGTGTATTTTTCATTTCTTGTTTGTGAATACAGTATAGTATATATTTTTGAATAGCAAACTATGGATTCCTGGTATAAACTCCACTGGCTATGACATGCCACTCTTTTAATATATTATTGGAATGGTGTATTAAAATTTTGGTTAGAATTTTTGTACTTACTTTCATGTGTCAGGGTAACATTAGCTTTATAGAATGAACTGAGTCATCCTTTCTCTTCAGCTTTTATTTGCTTTTTTGTACATTTCAACACAGTATCTAAATATATAGCTCAGACTGGGCTCAAAGTTGTGGTCTTCCTGCCTTAGCCTCCCAAGTGCTACAATTATAGGCATGTGCCACCTTGCCTGTCCCTCTGTGTTTCATTTTGGACTGTGTCTGTTGCTTTGCCCTCTAGTTAGTTTTTTCTTCTGTAACTTAATTTGTCATGAGTGTTACCCAGTACATTATTTTATTTCTTAAACATTCTTGTTCTTATACTCTGAAGTTCCATTTAGATCTTTCTTATATCTCTGCTTAACTTTTTGAATATATGGGATATCTTATAATATGTTTTTAAATACCTCTCACTGCTTCACACTTCTAGCATTTGGGTCAATTTCACTTGATTACTGTTGTAGGTTTTATTTTCCTGCATTTTTAAATGCCAAGAAATCTTTATGAACTTTATTTTGTTGGATACTAGTCATTTTCTGTCTTCTATAAATCATCCTGACTTCATTCCTAGATGCAGTAAATTTGCTTAGAAATGATTTGATCCTTTATGTTAGGTGTGTCTGGAAGAATCATGGGTCACAGGCTGAGTACCCTCATTTTTGAGGCAAGATCTTGTTGGTTCTGTTGTATATTCCCTGTGAATTAAACATTGTCCCAGGTTGTTCAGTTAGAGCCACTTTTGCTGGCTCTGTGAGTTCTGGGTATTGTCCTCTTTAATCTGTGCATGTACAAATCTGCCCTTAACTTTAACCTGAAGGTTAGCTCCTCTATGGACTTCCAGAATGCTGTCCTTGTATAGCTACATCAAAATTTTCTATCCAGTGAAATTTAGGGGGCTTTGTATCTATACTCTTGGGTTTCTTGACTTGGGCAGCTTCCAGACTTCACTTACTTCCCCTCTGTCCTGTGCCTTGCAAACTCTATTGATACAGTGGGTTGGACAGTCATGACACTCACCTCATATTTTCCATCTCCCAGGAATCATTGGTATCCATTACCTGATGGTTACTGTTTTGAAAGCCACCATTTCATATACTTTGTGTAAAAAGGTATAAATCCAGTTCCATTTTCCATCTTGTCTGGAAGTGGAAGCTTTCATTTTATAAAGGAATTTTGATCTCTCAGTTTTGAAACCCTGTACACGTCCACTCTGTCATTTGATTTTATTTTCTTGAACTGTGGACTTGGTATGTGTGTTTATGTGGTTAGATATGATTATGTATACACAGACACACTTGAAACAAGCTTACCATAGACTTTTTCTAGTCTAGGACACTGTTGGCTACGGCTGTACATTTTTGCTTTGAGAGAACTAGAGAAAGAAAAGATGGCTTTCTTTCAGAGAGTAGGATATGAACTAGCCAGAATCATTCTCTTCAGTAGTATGAATAAAAGTATTGTTTTTTTCCCCAATGGCAGTACTGTGTAGTTTGCTTACAATGGCACAGAAGAGAGACAGACAAGGTGGTAATAGTGTGGTGATTTTTATCTATTACCAAGTAATTATCTAGGAAAACATTGGGCTGGAAGAGAGGGATGTGTTGTGGGAGCTTCAGCTATGAGAACATGTAGCCAGGGAGTGTCAGAGCAAGAGAGATATGGAGAGTGACAGGGAGAGGGAGAGGGAATGGAAAGAAGAAGAAGTTACCTGCCTTGACTTCTTCCCTACTACCTTCTAGTGTCTTACTCATGCCTCTCTTGGAATGAATATAACTGGCAGGCACTTGGAAGTGAACCTTAAAATGCAGTTGGCAGGAGTCCCCCTGCTGCTTTTCCTTGCAACGTGTAGCAGAGCAAGAAAAGGCAGAAAATTGGCTGGGGCTCTTAAGCCCAAGGCGAATATAAAAATCCACCCTCGAGAGCTTGGTCTGCTGTGCAATATATTCAATGTCTAGATATGTCCAGAAGAGAGGAAAAAAGTTGTGTGATCAAGGTCAAGAAGTATTATCCCTATTAGCAAACTTGGGAGAAAGGAAGTTGGGTGCTGAGGCACTAGCTGCAGCTAATGTAGAAGTTTCTCTAAAGTGTGGAGTGAGGTAATTATAACAAACAGTTGTTTGGGTTTGATTTGTTGAATCCATGCATTAAAGAAAATGCATGAGAGGCTGGGGATATGTCTCAGTCATGAAGGATGTATGCTGGGTTTGATTGCCAATACCACAAAGCAAACAAAAATCCTCACCTGAGCTATTTTGTAAACTTACCTATCAATGCTATAGTTTGAATTCCTATCTGTTATTTAGGGAGAGAATGTGGTGGTAGGTAGCACAGAAGGAAGGACCTTTTATAATATAACTAACCTTGTAATTTCTTGTTCATATTAATGTGAATAAGCAGAATGATAGCCATTTCTATTACAATGGCTTTTTGTCATGGAGCCATGCTAACAGTGATACTCTGGTACCTCCAAGACCCTTGCTGGATGAGCTCAGTCAGAGAAATTGCATTGGGAAGGTACTAATCTCTTGGAATTGGTGTTATTTGCTTTTATAGCAATGGCTCTCTCATTTCTGCAGTACAGGGACTGCTAGAATATTTCCTGATTTAAGCTGGGTTTCTGTGTGAGACATCTCTAGGGGAGAAGGGCAGCTTAGTCCCTGATGTTCTTAGATTCCCCTATTGCTATAGAGGACCTGGCTGTGCCAGTGATGCAACTTCACAATGCTAAGGTACAGGTTTGGACCATTTTGACCCCCTCAGATGCCAAATGGAAATCAAGAATTTTGTGTATTGCAATAACATTTAAGTTAATGAAAATAAATGCTGTCATTAATTGCAAGTGAAACTGATCCAAATCCTTTATTAGATATTAATGCCAGAGCTTTACAAATTTTCAGTGTCTGTCTGATTAGCAGAGGATTCAGTGAATTGTTATTTTGTATAATTTGCTTAACACACTCTTTCAGTATTGCAAATATCCAGCCCTTGTGAGGAAACCTTATTGAGAAAACCTTAATGAGACTGTGGATGTGGCTTAGTCATGTAGCATTTGTGTGTGTGTGTGTGTGTGTGTGTGTGTGTGTGTGTGTGTGTGTGTGTATATATATATATGTGTGTGTGTGTGTGTGTGTGTGTGTGTGTGTGTATGTATGTATGTATGTATGTATGTATGTATTTGAAAAACTCATACACACACACACACACACACACACACACACACACACACACACAGATATGTTGGTATGGAGAGCTCTCATCCTTACAGCTAGAAGTTGCTGGACAAGCAGCAAATTAAAGACTTTCTTGAATCCAAGCAAAGACAGGTTTCAAAGCAAATAACTAAGCCCAAATTGGGTGAGAGACACAGGTGGCACATCAGCATTTGCTTACCCAGGGCAGACACTGCTGAAAGCTGTGTAAATCATTAAGAAGGTTAAGGCAGGATTTTGAGGGCTTGCCAGAGATTGGAGGTGCATAGATTCTCATCCTTGTGCAGGCTTTTTCTCTAGGATCCCCAACAGATGCTCTTAATGAAGGACATAGAGAATCTTGAGAAAGTTTTCACTATGTGCCTACAGGAGTAGGGGAATAGCAAACATTGCCAAAATCTGCTCAGGTGTCTCTCCCAGCCCACCCCTGCCAGCTCCCAAGAACAGAAGTCTTAATCTTTGGGGGGAAGGATAACAGCATGGAGGGTATTGGTAGAAAGCCACTGGCCATAGGGCAGTACAATAGGTGAAATAATTTCTGCCTGGCTCAGCATTGCACATGGGGGATCAAGGACATGTGTGAGGGTTACCAGCCCCAAGACCCAGATTCCGTATCTGCCTAGTGTTCAGGATTTATCAGAACATCAGAGAATCCCCCCTCACCTATTACTAGGCCAACAAACATCAAGTAATAACAACAATGGAATACAACTCAGGTGGCTGCAGGAGAGAGATGGGCAACAGTGCACAGAACTCAGAGTCAAGGGGAGGTTCAAAGCCAAGGGAGGAAAAGAAGACCCTGAGAAAAGCCTTGTGGCAAATTACCCTACTACATAAAGATGAGGCATTTGAAAGCTCTTGTACTCTGAATGTAACCATGGAAACCAAGGCTTTCAAACCAAACCTACATCCTAATTGTATTAACAGAAAGATCAACAACAAAAAGGCAATCTGACATTGTTGAAATAGTCATTATAGGTTTATAATGTGTGGGTACCCCTAAATAACATATTGTTTAGTTTTGTGCCTTTCCTGGGCCTTTATTGCAATATTTTTCTTTTGGGTTGAGGTTCTTGCTGTGTTGTCCAGGCTATCCCTGAGCGCCTGGGCTCAAGAGATCCTTCTGCTTTAGACTCCTGAGTAGCTGAAAGAATCAGTATATAACAGAATGCTTTTTTTTTTTTAAAAAAAGATTGTTTTAAAAATAATACATACACATGGTCCTCATGTAAAAAGAAATTTAAAAGGGACATATCCCTTCTCAATTTCTGCTTAACACTGTCATTGGCTTGTTGTTCCAGTGGTTTTTTGATTTTGTTTTACATAAATGCAAGCAAATAGAAACATATGTGCTAATTTCCACCTGTTATGTTACAAAAGGCAGTACGCTGATGGCCACATTTAACTTGTCCTGGTGGTGTTCTATTTCATCCAAGGAGTTGTTTCTCGCCATTCTTTAAATTTGCATGGTTTTCTGTGTGGATGAGCTACAAATGAGTCCTCTGTTGGTGGCCACTAGGGTTGTTTCCAGTGTTACTGTAAATAATACCTTGTGAATAACCTCAGGTTTGTTATTCATGTTCAGGTGTATCATGTGATAGAGGTCTAGACCTTAGATTATTGGATTGAGGGGGAAATGGCTTATAATTTGGGATAATATGGTAGATGCTTCTCATTTGAAACTGAGTATTTATTTATACTCTCACTAGCTATTAGGAAAGTACCTGCTTTCCCACAGTTCTTGCTAACAGCTATGCTGTCAAACTTGTATTTTTGTCATAATGAGAGAATAGTATCATCTTATTAGGATTTGCTTTTCTTTTATTAGCAATAATGGACTTTTATAAAGTTTATAGGTGATTCATATATTTCTCTGTGAATTGCATATAGTTTTTCTGGTTTTCATATGGGCTTCTTTTTCTTGAATCTAGTAGCATTTTTGTACATTAGAGAGGTTAACTCTTTTTCTGTTATGAGTTACACTTTCTCTTCAGTTGGACCCCCCCCCCACCACCACACCACTCTGTGTTTTTTGCTCTCTTAGACTTCTTTTGTTGTTATCAGGTTGCTAGCATTTTCATGTTTTCAATGATGTCTGGACTTTGTCATTAGATGTTCCCCCAACATGGTTACTTTTTCTTCTAACACAGTAGCTGAAAAGCTCAGGTTGGCCCTACTAAAACAGCTATGTGTATTTCTAGGCTTTGTTACCGTCTTATATCACAATATCTACTCTTGAGACACTTAGATAACATTTTAAATAAGCTTGGGCCAGTGCCCTTTTCCTGCCCTTCTCTTTTTCCTCCTGAATTTTCCTGGTTCTTATTTGTTTGGCTTGGCACGTGGCTCTAGAATCAGTTTGCCTACCTCCTGGCCAAATATCTTTGGCATTTTTATTAGGAGAGCAGTGAATTTCTGAGTCAACATGGGCGGTATCATTTTTATGATTCTTCCTTGCCAGTGACCTCCTGTGCCTTCTTCTGCTCTATTCTTGAATTTTCTTAAGTTTTACACGTTTCTCAAATTTTTTCATAGATATTTTATATTTTTGTTACTTACGTTTTATTTCTTTTATATTCAATTATGAATTTTTGATACTTATAATTTTGATATTTATCATTGATGCCTTCTCATCCATTATCCTTTATTTTTTATCTATCTATCTATCTATCTATCTATCTATCTATCTATCTATCTATCTATTTATTGAGAGAGACCATTTAATATATCCCTGGCTTGTTGTACAACTGAGGGTAACCTTGAGCTTTGATTCTTTGGCCTCCACTTCTGGAATTATAAGTGTATGCGACCCCATATGGTTTATTCAATGCTGGGGATCAAACCCATGCATCCTAAGAGAGCTGGGACATACTAGCTCTACTAACTGATCTACATCTCCAGCCCATTCACAGTCCCTTTAAACTGTATGACTATTGTGATTTTTTTTTTTTTGTAAAAGTCGTTCTGGGGCAATAGAGCATGTGGGAAGTCCTGGGTTCCACCCCTAGAACCATAGAACAATTAACATAAAGAGAAAAGGCAAGAAATCAAAGTCTTGCAAATGGATTTGGGTTTCTATGTAAATGTTACCAGTGCTGGGTTGAGTACAAGTCTTTGAAAACAAGACTGAACCAAAGTATATCTTGATAGTGGTTTGGTGGAGGCTTGCCAAGCATGACCTAGAACTTGAAAGGGTTAATAGCTTGGCAACTGAATAACTATGTTAGCTAGAAGTTGAATTGGCAGGATTAAAAATCAATATTTGATCAAGGTCAAACCAAAATATTATCAACAGAAGGAATCTCTGAATTAAATAAATCAGAAATTTTATTCAGAGATCCACAATTATTCAAATGTTAATCATGTTTTTGAAGTTTGAAATTATAGAGTACAACTATTTCTCAGGATCATATTCTGTTAGATTGCATGAATTCAGTACTAAAGAGGGAACAAGTATTTAAGTCTGTGTTGTAACATCGTAAATGCAACATTACAAATGCATTAAACACTTCTGACAGAATCAGAATTAAGTTGCAATATAATATACATTATCTCCTAGTTTTATTTAAAGTTTTAGATATTTGTCAGTGTATATAGATACACTGTTTTCCTTAAGCAAGCTCCCAATTTATTGATTCATCCAACAAATATTTATTATTTGCTTATTTTTGGTGTATTGTTTAAAAAAAAAAACTTATATTTACTTACTTACTCCGTGTGTGTGTGTGTGTGTGTGTGTGTGTAATTGCTTGTGTATGTGTATACATGTATGTGTGTGGGCACATGTGCCATGGTACATATGGAAGTTTTAAGACAACTTGAGGGAATAGGTCATGTCCTTTATTTCCTTTTACCATTTGGTGTCTGGATATCAAGATAGGTAGACACCTTGCCAGCTGAACCATCTTGCTGGCCCTAAATATGTTCTTCTTAAAAAGACATGTTTATTACATAGAATGAAATTTACTCCTTTTAAATATACATTTACCTACTTGTATGACTACCACCACTATCAGGATATAGAGCATTTCAGTTCTTCTAAAAATTCTTGTACTTTTGCTGAACATGATCACTGTTATACCTGAATTCTTGGCAACTCCTGATCGCTGTGCTTTTTGCCTTTTGGGGTAACAAATAATATATCTGATAATATTGTGTGCATGACTTCTTTGATTTAGCATAGTGCTTACCAGGAATTTGTCCCCTTTTTGTTTCTGAGTTGTACTCCATTGTATGGATGTTTCACAGTTTACTTACACATTGACCATTTGCTGAACATTTTTGTTGGTTTGTTTCACTTTTGGGGTATTATAAATAAAGCTGTGATGAATACTCACAGACATTTCTTTGTGTGGGCATATGTTTGTGTTTTTCATTTCTCCTGGTATGGTAAGTGTATGCTTAATTTTGCCAAAACTTGGCAACCATTTTAAGGGTGTGAATAATTTGCATTCCCTGGAAGAGTGCAGAAGATGTCAGACCAGTCTACATCTTCACAATGTTTACTTTTTTAGAAGTTTTAATTTTACCCATTCTCATGTATCTTACTGTTTTGGTTTGCATTTCCTTACTAACAAATGACATTAAACATCTTTCTATTGCTTATTTACCACCCTCGATCTTCTTATATTTTTGCCCACTTTGACCTATTTTAGCCTTTTTTCGTAGGTTTGTATGTATTTTAAGGTACCAATTCTTTACCTGGTAATGATGTTTTGTCTATTTTCTCCGTGCCTATGGCTTATCATTTCATTTCCCTAGCAGTATTTTTTGTGGAATAGAAGTTTTAGATTTTGGTCAAGTCTGTTTCTTTCCATCTGCTGAGCCATCATCCTCTCAAACATTTGGCTATTTGTTGTATAGGGACATAGGCTCCACTTAACAAGGATGAGTATGGAAGTGCTGTGTAGAAGAGGTTATTAGTAAATTAGCTTTTTGAGACTAAGGATGTACCTCAGTGGTAGAAAGTTTGTCTAGCATGTGTGAGGCCTTAAGTTCCATTCCCAGAACTGTTTAAAAAAAGATACTGACTTAAAGATAACCTTAGTGTCTTCTTCCTCCTCCTATGGAATTGAGAGAGATTTAGTTAAATCATTTAGCATTTTCCATGTCGTATGTGTAAGGATCACTGCCATCCAGACATTGGGACTTTTAGAATCCTATAACTTTTCTTCACTGTAGCAGAATAATAGTGGTGTGAATTCATTGGTTGCTTAAATGCAATTGATATTTTGCCCAGTTTTTGTATTTAAACAAATATGCTGGATTGATGGATAATAGAAAATATAACATTTCTGCCCCCAATAAGTGACATCCTAAATGGAGTACAAATGTGTATGGTTAACCAAAGGGCAAGGCATGTTGTATGGACATATTTAGGTATATTGTGATCAGGTGTGCAAGATAAGGCAGGATTGTGGGGGCCTTCAATTGCCCTTTTGGGACCTGAAGCGCCATTCTATTAAAAAAAAAAAGTGGATTGGCTGTGGAGCCCCCAGCTGGAGCAGGCCCCCTCGATAAGTGAGACAATTAAATAGCTTGAATTGTTTGGGAGGCACCGGGCAGTGGGACCCGGACCTGTCCTTAGTGCATGAGCTGGCTGTTTGGAACCTTGGGCTTACACAGGGACACTTTGCTCAGCCTGGAAGGAGGGGACTGGACCTGCCTGTACTGAATCTACCAGGTTTAAATGAATCCCCAGGGGAGTCTTGGCCCTGGAGGAGATGGGAATGGAGGGGACGGGATGGGGGGAAGTTGGGAGTGGGGAGGACAGGGGAACCCATGGCTGATGTGTAAAATTAAAACACAAATATAATAAATAACAAAAAAGGAGAAAAAACAAGAATAAAAATACCAAACAAAGAAAAAAAAAGTGGATTGACATTCATGATTTTGGGATGATTTGTGCTTGCCTATGGATGATTTTGATCACTGAATTCTTTGAAAACAGTAGAGTTGGGGCTGGTGATCTACCTTCTTGGTGGAATGTTTGCCTAGCTTATGAAAAGCCCTTGGTTTGATATCCAACACTGTCTACAGCAGATTGGTTGATGCACAAATGCTTATACCCAGCACTAGGGAGTCAGAGGTAGAAGGGTCATAAGTTCAAGATGACCGTTGATTGCATACTGAATTCAAGGTGAATTAGGAATGCGTGAATACCATCTCAAAACACACCAAACAGAAGAGTTAAGGTATTTGGGGGGTTTGGTGTCTGCTTTGGTTTTTATATAGAGCTACCATGGGTCAGGGAGCATGTCAGTTGCCTTGTCTGAGAGTGGCAGGAAAAGAGACTGAGGCTTTTTTTGTTGTAGTTTGTTAACAAGATATACAAAAATCTTGCCTGTCCTCTCTTGCAGTCCTATGTGACCCATGTGAGTGAAGGGTGGAAGCATCTGTGTACATGGGAAACTGCTTAGCCTCCCATTGAAATGTAACTGCTGTCCCTTATTTATTTCTGTCTTGCATCCTTCTGCAAAGCAAAATAAATGTAACCAGTGACATCCTGGCTGTATCCCGGGAGTCTGTTTGCCTGCTGGACCCCACCACATCTATGCTTCTGCTACACCTTTTTAAGCTGATAAGCTAGCAGGACAAACTGGGGTTGTGTGATGGGTAAGAGATCTGAATTGGGACTAGAACAATGAGAAAGTAGGAGAATGATGAGCATCTTCTCTTAGGGAAAGCAGCAGTACTCCTGGTGGAAGTCCAAATGAGGAGGGAGGACAGAGTCCAATTTCGCCTCAGGTGAGGGGCCTAGACAGGGCCAGGGACTCTTTCTAGTTGTGTCAGCATTTTAGAAGTTTTCATTTTTAAAAATTTAAGCAAGAGCTATTAATATAGATGTTGATAAAACCATCAAATGAATTGAATCCACCTAATGTATTGCAAACCCCACCTTAGCCACCCAATGGACTGTAGGGTGCCAGGTGTTCTCTTCATGGGCTCAGAGCTGACTGGGTGATGTATCCAAGTACCCCAAGAGAGGATGTTCTGTTGCTCTGGGTAAAGATCCAAATTCAGAATACAGCACAAGAATAATTTCTGTGGGACACCATCACTTCTGTGCTATTTTGTTAAGAAATTATAAGTTGAACCATTATAAGTCAAGGAGTGTGCTAAACCCTATTCTAGGAATTTTATATTTATTAACTTACTTAATTCCTCATAGTAGCCCAACATCATTTTAATTTTTTGATGAGAAAAATGAGAGCCATTGAGGGGTTTGCCCAGGTCATCTAGCTTACTAAATGGTAAAGCAGATCTTTAAAGCAGTCTGACTCCATACTCTTTGTTCTGGGCCTTTAGAATCACTTTCCTCCATTCTTCCTCATAGTAAATGAGGAAGCTCTCATGCAGGTTGCAGCTGCACTGGGGTTGTACCACTGCTCAGCTTGTGAGGATCCTAAAGGAAGATAGCAATACCCTGTGTCTTGTATTCCTGTTCTAACCAGGCAGGGCTGCTACTATGGTTTATATACCTCCTCTCACTCATATCTGTTGACCTTTTTTGTTACTGAGTTTTTTTTCCCTAACTCCTTGTGTCCAAAGACATATTTCCCCTTCCTTTCAGCTTCCTTGGCAAGGCCCCTGCAAGCTTCTTTCTCCTTTGCTTCACTAGGAAAGTGAGCTTGCTTAGGGAGGAAATTGGGCTTGATCCATGGATGTGCACTTGTGACTTTATTGGGAAAAAGACATGCCTGGTGGCACTGTTTTCTTTCATTTTAAAATAAATCTCACTGTTAGCACCTGGGCTACTCTGCCTGGGAGCATTAGTTATCAAAAGAAAGGAAATGGTCCTTTTTCTAAGATGAACCTGGAGACACGTGCACAATTAGTTTTTATTTAAGTCCACAGACTTATTCAGTGGAGATTATTTTGTACCCATCCTTGCTAGCTGGGTAGAGTAACTTACTTTTTTATCATGATTGTCATTTCTTGCTGTAGAGGTCAGCATGGTAAGCAGCCTAATATTTTATTACAGTTCTCCAGCTCCTCCCAATTGCTAGCTGGACAGAAACTGTGGAAATAGAAAACATTTTCTCCCTCCTATTATGTTCTACACAACAAAGCAGCATGACATATTCTACTGTGAAAGAAGCTATGAGTGACAATTGGATCTTGCAGTGACTGAAAATGCCAGAATATTACCTGCTAATTAAGAAAGTGCCTCTGCTTTGAACCCGTAATTGAACTTGCATAAAGCAGGTAGTATATTGCAGACTGTGTTACAATGACTTGCAGCCACAAATGAGGACTCATTTTGTCATATGAAACATCACAAGTCTCAGATCAGCAACTTAGTGTTATTTAAACATCCAGTTCTCATTTGGTTACTTTAATACTTCAGTTCTTTATATGTAACCCAGATGTGAAACAACATAAATGGCATTAATGAAAGGCTTTTTCCCTTGCTGTACAGAATTTTAGGTTTTACAAATAACCTTAGAATAATTCAGGCAACTAAAAAGTTGGGGAAAGCATTGACTACTCATATACTAAGAGCTCTCTAACCCCTTTTAATTTTTTTCTTTTTGCAAATAGCCATATTATCTAGATTGTTTTAGCAACTGGTTTTCTTTGTTTTGAGACAGTCTCATTATATAAACTTGGCTGATCTGGAACCCACTATGCATGTTGTTTCTTTTTTCTTTTTTCCCTTAAAAAAATCAATGCACTGAGTCTAATTAATGCTGCCCATATCTGTTTGGGTGTGGGGCCTCTACTGGAGCAAGAAAACTGACTCTCTCTCCCCTAACAGCCATCAACTGTCAATAGCTTCTCAGCTAGAGGTGGGTTCTTGTGTGCCACTAAGACAGGCAGTTATTATTATGAGGACTTTTAATGGTGTTTAAACATTATGGAGGTAAAGATTTTAAAACGATGGGACTCTAGGCGAAGTTTCAAATTCATAATCACAGAATGCTTATATGTGCATTTGTGGGCAAAGTATCAGTAGGACTATTGTTGAACCTACTATCCAGTACCTCACTTCCACAAACAAAAACCAAGAAGCAGAGTTCTCAATATTTTCAGCAAAGTAGAGTAGAGTGTTTTTTAAAATTTAAATATAAGCCCTTGGAATGTGGTAGGGAGAGCCCATCATTATTCTGGTGTGTGAATTTAATAGTTCAAATGCTAAAAAAATTGTTTGGCCAGAGATGCCAGGTGCCTTCACTAACTGCACTTGCTATAGTGCATAGCTGTCTTTTTTGTTTACTTATTTATTGGTTCTTCTTCCATTCCTACACAAAATACAAGACCCTTGTTTACCTAATTCATGATTGTTTCAATAGTGGCTGCATGAGAATTGCCATAGCCTCTGATGGTGCTAGAGGTTTTTTTTTTTTTTTTTTTTTTGTGTGTGTGTGTGTATTTGTGCATGCATTATGCATGCCTTTTTAGAAGCTGTGATCATAATAATTTGAAATGTGCAGTATCTCAAGATGGCCCTAGAGGATATTGAATTTTGAAGTGATATTATTTATTTCTTGAAAGCTTAATGGCTAGATAAATTGCTCCTGCCTGGGGAAGCCAGAGAAACCAGAGGTTGAGGGGTGTGCCAGGTGTACCCTTGGTCTCTGTGTTTCACAGCTTTGATTTCTGTCCAGGGTAATAGGTCTGAGGGGGTGATGATCTGCATCTTTGAAGGTTTCAGTCCTGCTGATTGATATGAATAAAACAGTAGAAAAGCATTGCTTGTGTTCTGTGCCATTTTGAAGAATTATTATCAACATCTCTTTCTAGCAGTTTCACTAAGTGATATAATTTTAGAAGTGGAAAATCTTAGCTATTGGAGCACTTGAATCTAAATAGACTATTGTCTTGAACTCTATAAAGATTAAGAATTATTTCCTAGTCATGAAAGTAAATGATGGGATATTAGAGTTATAGAAGGGGATATGATCAAAGTACATTATATGCATGCATGCAAATGTTATAAAGAATTAGGGTTCCCTTTTGCAAGTTCTTAGTCTCATAGATAGAAGAATCTAAAAATGGATTTAGCAGGAAGGATAATTTTATTAAGAATTTGAGAGGAAAACAATGGGGCAGGCAAGCTGTAAATATTGGCAGCTGCTGAGAAGACAGACATGGATAAGAGAAAGTCATGTCTTATAAGTTAGGCTACAAGAAAGCAATCGGGCTCAGCGATGGAGGTCTGTAAGCACCTTCATGGGAAGAGGGTGATATTCAGAGAATGTTTAGAATGCCAGGTCAAACATGCTCAGGATTTTGGTTAGTAGCCAAAAAAGAGACCGCAAGAAAAGAAAAAGTACCTTTTATGCTTTTTTACTTAGAACTTGGAAAACTGAGCAGGCTTATCAGTGAGAATTTGTAAGCAGCTGCATGGATGGGGTGGTTTTGAGAGGAGAGGGAGAAGAGGAAAGGGAAAGAGAGAGGGAAAGAGAAAGTTGTGAATGAGAATGAATATTTTATGGGCCTCAACAAAGTCCTGATACTTCTGTTCTCCTTCCTCTCATCTGATACTTTAAATTGTGATGCTTCTTTCTCTGAAAACTGATGTGTTACCAGGGAAACAAATGAGATCCAAAGCTGATTGTGTGGAACCAGGTCCATCTTCAATGCCCTCTAAGCCTGCCAATACCTGTCTAGATATCTAGCAATGTTATAATGAAACCCATTTCTTTGTACAATTAATATATACTAATAGAAAAACAATTATTGACACAGTTCCCACCTGCACCCAATTGGTGGAAGAGGTGAATATCTGAATGCCTGGATAGCCCTGCTCTCTAGGTCCTACCCCCGGGGGGCACATCCTGTGGCCCTCCCCTACCCACCTCAGTCTCAGCTACTGGCAGCAGCAGCAGCAGCAGCAGCAGCAGCAGCATCTCCCATTCAACCATCCCCCACTGCATCAGCAACCACCTGAGCCACAGGTCCCACCTGCACCTGATTAGTGGAAGAGTCCCAGATTGGTAGAAGAGCAACCATCGGAGCCACAAGTCCCATCAACACCAACTGGAGGAAGATCCCCTAGCAATTGGCCAGTAGCATCCTCCCCCTCCCCCAACCATTCCCTAAAACCCCAGCAACCCCCAGAGCCACAGGCCCTACCTGCTCTGAGTGGAGGAAGAGGGACCCCCGAGGCACAGATTCTACCTGCACCAATTAGAGGAAGAGATGGGTAGATGACAGTGTCAGAATACATTAAAAAACATAAAGAGCAATATGGCAGCACCAGAAACTAGTGGCTCTACAACAGCAAAACCTGAACATCACAACACATATGAAGCAGATGAAAACGACCTTAAAAATAACTTTATGAAGATGATAGAGGCCCCTAAAGAGGAAATTAAAAATTCCCTTGGAGAAATGGAGGAAAAGTGCTCACTTTGGCAACACATGTACTAAAAAAATTGGAATGAAGAAATAGAGGAAAACACAAACAAAAAAGTGGAAGAAATCAACAAATCCCTTAAAGAAAGCCAAGAAAGCCAAGAAAAAGAAAAAAAAAACAATCAAACAGGTGAAGGAAACAGTTCAAGATTTGAAAATTGAAATAGAGGCAATAAAGAGAACACAAACTGAGGGAATTCTGGAAATGGAAAATCTGGGAATGAACAGGAACTACAGATGCAAGCATAACCAACAGAATATAAGAGATGGAAGAGAGACTCTTAGGCATTGAAGATACAATAGAGGAAATAGACTTATTGGTCAAACAAAATGTTAAATCCAAAAAATTCTTAACATAAAATATCCAGGAAATCTGGAACATCATGAAAAGACCAAACCTAAGAATAAGAGGGATAAAAGAAAGAGAAGAGTTCTAGCTCAAAGGCACAGGAAATATATTGAACAAAATCATAGGAAGAAAACTTCTCAACCTAAAGAAGGACATCATGCCTATGAAGGTACAAGAAGCTTACAGAACACAAAATAGACAGGACCAAAAAAAAAGTCCCCTCACTACATAATAATCAAAATACTAAACATGAAGAATAAAGAAATAATATTAAGAGCTGCAAAGGAAAAAGGCTAAGTAACATACAATGGCAGACCCATCAGAATTATACCTGACTTCTCAATAGAGATCCTGAAAGACAGAAGGTCCTGGGAAGACATTCTGCATACACAGAGACTACGGATGCCAGCCCACACTTTCAGTCACCATAGATGGAGAAAACAAGATATTCCAGGACAAAACCAGATTTAAATAATACCTATCCACAGATTCAGCTCTACAGAAAGTACTAGAAGGAAAACTCCAACCCAAGGAAGTTAGCTGCACCCACAAAAACACAGCTACTAGATAACCTCACACCAGCAAGGGAAACACACATTACCAACATCATTAATAAAACCAAAAATAACAGGAATTAATAATCACTGGTCATTAATATCTCTCAATATCAATGGTCTCAATTTGCCTATAAAAAGACACAAGCTAACAGAATGGTTACAAAAACAGGACCCATCCTTCTGCTGCGTACAAGAACACACCTCAACCACAAAGACAGACATTACCACAGAGTAAAGGGTTGGGAAAAGATTTTCCAATCAAATGGACCTAAGAAACAAGCTGGTGTAGCTATCCTAATAGCCAATAAAATAGACTTCAAACTAAAATCAATCAGAAGAGATGGAGAAGAACATTTCATATTTATCACAGGAAAAATCCATCAAGATGAAGTTTCAATTCTGAACATCTATGCCCCCAAAACAAGGGCACCCACATTTGTAAAAGAAACATTACTAAACATTAAATTACACATTAAACCCCACACAATAATAGTAGGAGACTTCAAAACCCCACTCTCACCACTGGACTGGTCTGCTAGACAGAAAATTAACAGAAAAATAAGGAAACGAATAGATGTTATGACTCAAATGGACTTAACAGACATCTATAGAACATTTCATCCAAACACAAAAGAATATACCTTCTTCTCAGCGCCTCATGGAACCTTCTCTAAAATTGACTACATACTCAACCACAAAGCAAACCTCTACAGATACAGGGGGTTAATCCAATTTTTTTTTTTTTGTATCTTATCATACCACCATGGCTTAAGGTTAGAATTCAACAAAAACACACATTGCAAAAAGCCTATAAACTCACGGAAATTGAACAATGCTCAACTGAATCACCACTGGATTAAGGAAGAAATAAAGAAATTAAAGACTTCCTAGAATTCAATGAAAATAAATAAATGCGCAACATACCCAAACTTATGGGACACTATGAGAGCAGTGCTAAGAGGAAAGTTCATAGCACTAAATACTACATAAAGAAGTTGGAGAAATCTCACACTAATAACAGCGCACCTTTAAAGCTCTAGAACAAAAAGAAGCAAACTCATCCAGGATGAGTAAATGACAGGAAGTAATCAAATTGAGGGCTGAAATCAATAAAATAGAAACAAAGAGAACAATACAAAGAATCAATGAAACAAAGAGTTGGTTCTTCAAGAAAATCAACAAGATAGACAAGCCCTTATCCAAACTAACCAAAAGGCAGAGAGAGAATATCCAAATTAACAAAATCAGAAATGTAAAGGGGAATATAACCACAGACACTGAAGAAATCCAGAGAAACATTAGGCCATACTTTGAAAACCTGTACTCCACAAACATTGGAAAATGTAAAAGAAATGGACAATTTTCTGGATAGGTAACACATACCAAAATTAAATCAAGACCAGATAAACAATTTTTAATAGACCTATAACCTCTAAGGAAATACAAGCAGTTATCAAAAGTCTCCCAACCAAAAAAAGCCCAGGGCCAGATGATTTTAGCACAGAATTCTACCAGAATTTCAAAGAAGAGCTAATACCAATGCTCTTCAAATTGTTCTACACAATAGAAACAAAAGGAACATTGCCAAACTCTTTTTACGAGGCTACAGTTACCCTGTTACCTAAACCATACGAAGATGCAACAAAGAAAGAGAATTACAGACCAGTCTCCCTCCTGAACATTAATGCAAGAATACTCAATCAAAATACTGGCAAATCAAATAAAAAAACATGGCAAAAAAATCATCCACATCAAAAAGATGACCAAATAGACATCATCCCAGAGATGCAGGGATGGTTCAACATAGGAAAATCAGTCAATGTGATCCACCATATAAACAACTGAAAGAAAAAAAAAAACACATGATCATCTCATTAGATGCTGAAAAAACCTTCTACAAAATCCAGCACCCCTTCATGATAAAGTTAATGTAGAGATCAGGGATACAAAGAACATACCTAAACATAATAAAGGCAATATACAACAAGCCAACAGCCAACATCAAACTAAATGGAAAGAAACTCAAAACAATTACACTAAAATCAGGAACAAGACAAGGCTGTCCACTCTCTCCATATCTATTCAGTATTTTGAATATTGAATTCAAAATTTCAGATATCAGAATTCAGATTTTTCTAAAGTTCAGGAAAGAGCAAGTTCTAGCTCAAGCAAGAAAACCAAAGATCAAGGGGATACAAATTGGAAAGGAAGAAGTCAAGCTTTCACTATTTGCAGATGCTATGATAGTATACATAAGTGACCCCCAAAATTCTACCAGGGAACTCCTACAGCTGTTAAACACCTTCAGTGTTGTGGCAGGATACAAGATGAACTAAAAAAAAAATCAGTAGTCCTCCTATATACAATTGATAAATGGGCTGAGAAAGAAATTGGAGAGACATCACCCTTTACAAATAACATGAAATATCTTGTGGTAACTCTAACTAAACAAGAGAAAGACCTATATGACAAGAAGTTTAAGTCTTTGAAGAAAGAAATTGAAGAAGATATCAGAAAATGGAAAGACCTCTCACACTCTTAGACAGGTCGGATCAACATAGTAAAAATGTCAATCCTACCAAAAGCAATTTACAGATTAAATGCAATCCCCATCAAAACCCCAACACAATTCTTCATAGACCTGGAAAGAACAATACTCGGTTTCATATGGAAAAACAAAAATCCCAGGTTAACCAAAACAGTCCTCTACAATAAAGCAGTTTCTGGAGGTATCACCATCCCTGACTTCAAGCTCTACTATAGAGCTATAGTAGTAAAAACAGCTTGGTATTGGCATAAAAACTGACATGTAGATCACTGGAATCAAATTGAAGACCCTGACGTTAATCCACACATCTATGAACACCTGATTTTTGACAAAGAAGCCAAAATTATACAATGGAAAAAAGAAAGCATCATCAACAAATGGTGCTGGCATAACTGGATGTCCACATGTAGAAGAATGCAACTAGATCCATATCTGTCACCATGCACAAAACTCAAGTCCAAATGGATTGAAGACCTCAACATAAATTCAGTTATACTGAACCTGATAGAAGATAAAGTGAGAAGTAGCCTTGAATGCATTGGCACAGGAGACCACTTCCTAAATATAACACTAGTAGCATAGACACTGAGAGCAACACTTAATAAATGGCACCTCCTGAAACTGAGAAACTTCTGTAAGGCAAAGGACATGTTCAATAAGACAAAACGGCAGCCAACAGAATGGGAAAAGATCTTCACCAACCCCACGTCTGACAGAGGGCTGATCTCCAAAATATATAAAGAACTCAAGAAACTAGATGTCAAAATACTAAATAATCTAGTTAAACAACTGGGTGCAGATCTAAGCAGAATTCTCAACAGAATCTCAAATGGCTGAAAGATATTTAAGGAATTGTTCAATATCCTTAGCCATCAGGGAAATGCAAAAAAAAAAACCAAAAAAAAACCAAAAAAACAAAAAAAACCCACTGAGATACCATCTTCCACCTGTCAGAATGGCTAAAATAAACAAACAAACAAACAAACAAAAAACACTGATGACAGCTCATGTTGGAGAGGATGTGGGGGAAGGGAAACATTCCTCCTCTATTGGTGGGAGTGAAAACTTATACAGCCACTTTGGAAATCAAAATGGTTTACCAGAAAATTGGGAATGAACCTACCTCAAGACCCAGCATATACCCAAAAGATGTTCAATCATACTGCAAGGACACTTGCTCAAATATGTTCATAGCTGCATTATTCATAATACTCAGAACCTGGAAACAACTCAGATGTTCCTCAACCAAAGAATGGATAAAGAAAATGTGGTGCATTTACACAATGGTACACATTTACTCAGCAGTAAAAAAATGACATCATGAAATTTGTAGGCAAGTGGATGGAACTAGAAAAAAATCATCCTGAGTGAGGTAACCTAGACCCAAAAAGACAAACATGGTATATACTTACTCATATGTGGATATTAGATGCAAAGCAAAGGATAACCACGATACAAACTACACCCCCAAAGAAGCTATGTAAAAAGGATATCCCCCTTTTTGTAGCCCATTACCTATGGTGGGATACCTTTCTCAGCCTTGATGGGGGTGGGGGGTAGGCCCTACTTCAACTTGGTATGCTAGACTTTGTATACTACCCAAGGGAGGCCTTACTGTCTCTGAGGAGTGGATGGGGATGGGATGGGGGAAGGTGGGGTGGAGTGGACAGGAGGGAGGGGAATTGGGGATGGTATGTAAAATGAAAAAAAATCTTCCAAATAAAAAAAGAAAAGAAAAATTATTTTCTTGAATGTTGTATTAGGCTCCAACATAAATCAAATTATGTGTTAAAATAGTACCACAATGATACTCAACTCAGAAAAAGTATATTTGAGCCAATATTATCCTTTTAAATTGTTTGAACAAGAGATGGTCCTTCTGCGGCAGTGGTTACTTGAAGTCCTTTATTCAGTCCATGTGTGCCAGGAGGTTTCACCTTGAACACCCACTCATGCAGTGATTAGACCCACTCATGCAGTGATTTATCACTTTTTAAAGGATTTTGTTTTTGGAATTGATGAGGTAGGCTTGGCAGTTTATAATATGTGGTTGGCTTTGCATTGATATATCATCTCAGAGATGCCCATGGTTTATTTGGAAGATAGGCTCCATTAGCTGGGGTCTCCTCCTTTTCCCTGGTGAGATAGAGGAGGTCAGTAAAGACTATGTAGGGCGTTCTGAAGGGTGAATATGACAAACATTTATGTATAGGGCAGATGGTGGAAGATAGTGAAAGTGGAGCCAAAGGCAATAATAAGCCTTTGTGGATTGTGGGTGCCATGTTAAAGACCTTGAATTTATTTTTACATGGATACTGAAATAATGCAAAGTAGGACCATGGCATTACTAGCTGCATTTCTGGCTTGCAACAGGATTATGGCAGTAAAGAGAAGAAAAACACTTGGAAAAGTGCTGGAGAAGTAGTGTTGGCAGGGGCAGAAAAGGGCAGGATATGGGGGTTATAAGGTGCAGTGCTGTGGTCTTGTCAGCAGCAGGAATGGAGGTACAGCTTCATTCTTTATGTGGAGCAGTTTGAGGAGCTCTCTTAGTCTTCCAGAGACCTCAACTCAGAGAATACCAGCTCCTTGAGCTCAAGGGAGAAAACGATTTCAGTATAAGCTAGAATGAGGCAGAGCTGAGGCTTATTAAAAATAATAAGTTATTCAGGAAATGAGTAAGGCACACTGAGAGCATGGATGTGAGCTTTTCAATTTATTAAAAGTTATTTTAACATAGGTTTTAAACACAGGAGTTAGAAGAAGGAGAGACTAATCATATCCAAGTGTGTGTATGGGATTTTCAAGGGAGAGTCACCCTTAAGTGTGACTTAGTCATTAGGCATATATATTATTTTGGTAGCTCTCAAGCTCCATCTGAAAGGGTTAAGAAATTTCCCCCTTTTCTCTTTTTAATAAATAAGATTATAGGATAGTTCTAGAGGATCCTTTGATGAGATTATTACAACTTGATAAATTAAAAACAGGAGCCACTAGGGGTACATGCAGGGTCAGGACATTCCCTCTTCTTGTAAATGGGGTCTTTGGTGAGATTCCTAGAAAATTACAGGTATTTGCCAGGCGGTGGTGGCACATGTCTTTAATCCCAGCACTTGGGAGGCAGAGGCAGGTGGATCTCTGTGAGTTCGAGGCCAGCCTGGTCTACAGAGTGAGTTCCAGGACAGGCTCCAAAGCTACCCTGTCTCGAAAAACCAAAAAAGAAAAAGAAAAAAGAAAATTACAGGTATTTAGCCAAGAAAGGAAAAAGTAAATATTGCTAATTATATTTTAAATTATAATTTTAACTTCTCAATTAGTAAGACGCTTCAACATCCAGATTTTTGGGTGAAGGGCTCCATACTCTTCCAGTGTACCCATGATTTTCCCTGTGTTAAACTCTTTCCACATATTCCCTTCTTCATCTTCCTCTCCCCACTTGATATTCTTGTTCCAGACCCCAACCCATGCATCTATAGCTATCTATTCTGTTTCACTTTCCTATCAAGGTCTATCCCCCTAATCCCTTACTCTATACCTAACATCTAATGTTCTAGGAATTGTAGCTTGGTTATCATTGACTTAACAGCTTATATCCACATATAGGGAATATATACCACATTTTTCTTTCTAGGTCTGAAATACCTTGTTTAGGATTCTTTTTGAGTTCCATCTATTTACCTGTGAATTTCATGATTTCATTTTTTTTTAAAGCTGAGTAATACTCCATTGTGTAAATGTATCACGTCTTTATCAGTTCTTCTGTAGAGGGATATCTGGATTATTTCCAGTTTCTGACTATTATGAACAGAGCAGCAATGAACATGGTTGAACAAGTGACTCTGGTAGAATGAATGAAATGTCCTTTGGGTGTATATATATAAAATCAAGAGTGGTATAGCTGAATCTTGAGGTAGGTCAGTTCCCATCTTTCTTAGGAACCATCACATAGATTTCCACAGTGGCTCTACAAGTTTGAATTCCCACCAGCAATGGAGGAGTTTTCCCCTTGCTTCACATCCTCTCCAGCATGAGTTGTCACTTTTACTATTGATCTTAGCTATTTTGACAGGTGTAAAAGATGAAGTCTTAATAGTAGTTTTGATTTGCTAATTCCCTGATGGCTAAGGATGTTGAATATTTCTTTAAGTGTTTCTCAGCCATTCGAGATTCCTCCATTGAGAATTATGTTTAGAAATGTACCCATTTTTAAATTGGGTTTTCTTGATATCTAGGTTTTTGAGTTCTTTATGCATTTTAGATATTAGCCCTCTATCAGATATGTAGCTGGTAAGAACATTACCCATTCTGCCAGCTGCTACTTTGTCCGAATGATGGTGCTCTTTGCCTTGTAGAAACTTTTCAGTTTCATGAGGTCCCATTTATTGTGTTGATTTTAGTGAGTGTACTAAAGTTATTCTGTTCAGAAAGTTGTCTCCTGTGCCAATGAATTTAAGGCTATTCCCCACTTTCTCTTCTATCGGGTTTAGTGTATCTGGTTTTAATGTTGTTGAGGCCTTTGATATGTTTGTAGTTGAGTTTTATGCAGGGTGATAAGTATGAATCTATTTGGATTTTTCTGTACTGCAACTTGAAAGTACAGATGGTGGTACCTCCAGCAGTTCTTTTACTACTCAGGATTGCTTTGGCTATCTTGTTTTTCTTTTTTCTGTTTGTTTTCATCTGAAGCTGAAAATTGTTCTTTCAAGATCTATAAAGAATTGTGTTGGCATTTCTTCACAGACCTGGAAAGAATAATACTCAACTTCATATGGAAAACCAAAAAACCCAGGATAGCCAAAAGAATCCTGTACAATAAAACAACCTCTGGAGGCATCATGATCCCCGACCTCAAGCTCTACTATAGAGCTACAGTAATGTAAACAGCTTGGTACTGGCATAAAAACCAGCATGTGGACCAATAGAATCGAATTGAAGACCCTGACATTAACCCGCACACCTATGAACATATAATTTTTGACAAAGAAGCCCAAAACGTACAATGGAAAAAAGAAAGCATCTTCAACAAATGGTGCTGGCATAACTGGATGTCAATGTGTAGAAGGGGCTGGTTTCTATGTCTCCGGAAGTGGCTGGGGTCTTCGGCAGATAGGTGTGGGGGCAGGGCGTGGAGGTTGTAGGGTCCACCGGAGGGTCTTGGAAAGGGGGAACTTTCCTGGTGAGGATGGGGGGAGGGTCCTGCCCTATGGCCAGAACCTGGGGCCCAGTTGTTCAGGTCTTCCCTGGAGTGGCTGGTGCCCAGGGTTGGGACCTAGGTGCTGGCCTCTGATCCAGATGGGAGTTCCGGGGCAGATGGGAGCTGGGGGCTGGTCTCTGAGTCTCAGGAAGTGGCTGGGGTCTCAGGCAGATGGGTGTGGGGACAGGGTGTGGAGATTGCAGGGTCTGCCTGCAGTCTTGGAAAAGGGGAGCCTTCCCACAGGGCCTGACTAATGGCAGGAAACTGGGGCCAAGTTGGGCAGGTCCTCCCGGGATGGCTGGTGTCCAGGGGTGGGAACCAGAGGCAGTTGCCTCTTTGACTATAACCCCAGGCACTCACCTCTGGTCCAGATGGAAGTTCCGGGCCACTTTTTATTTCTAACACACAGTGTGATCTATCTTGGTTTTGCATATGGCCACATACTACAAGTATAAATATATTCTAGCAGATCAGGAATTTTAATTTGTTTTCTTCATTTATATATGTATCCAAACACTGGAAAAGTGGCTGAGGCATAGAAGGATCTTGAAACATTCAATGACTAAATATATTTTTATGTAATTGTGGAGGCAGTGGTGAAAGTTGGCAGATAACATACTGGTGAGGATGGAGGTCTTTGTAGAGTAAGTAGTAAATAAAATTTTTGGAGGGAGTTCAGTCTGGCCAGATTATATCCACAAGCTTGCTTTCGGGGAAGACTAAGGGCTTCTACACAGTAGACACATGTATTATTTTAAAAGGTGAGTTAAATTTTAGCCATAACTTACTTGCCGTCTGAACAGCTGCAGCTACTAGAAAATTTGGAATTGGAAGTATGTGAAATTAGTTCTTAGTTCTAAGTTTGCCAGTCATGTAATTTTTACAGAGCTTTAATATCCAACTTTCTTAACTGGAAAGTGGTGTTAGTAATCCCTACATCATGAAGTTGTAGTGAGAATTAAGGGCTGCTATTATAAGTTAAATCCATAGTATAAAGTGGATGTTCAATATATTGTCCTAGCTGATTTGAAACAGTACACAAATGTGCTGATTCTCTTCAGGGGAAAATGACTTAGAGTAATAGGAAAAAGCATGAAACATAATGGGTAGTATATTGGGGTAACATATTGTAGCCATGATTTAATTTTAAAGTTTTTAAAGATTGAAGAGTCAGAAATGTTAATTTCTTTGACCAGGCCATTATGTACTGTATACATGTATTGACTGATCATATGACATCCATAAATTTTTGCATATCAAATAATAATTTAAAAATATACTGAAAGGAAAAAAAACTACCAAAATGCATGTAAAAATAGAAAGGATACTATATTTGGTTGTTTACAGTTGTGAAAAAAGAAGCTACAGAAATAACCAGTTTCTTTTCACTTCTCTAAAATGGATTGAAATCTTGAAACTGGAGAGTCAAAAAGCCTTTGACATGAAGGTGCCTAATAGTGTGATCTTGGAAAATACCAAGCTACCAGGGAATCTGGTCCATTCCTCTTAGATGACTACTTGGCAGAACTTACAGGTTAACCTGCATATGGGCATTAACCTGTCCCTATATAGAAACTTTTCTCCTTATTTTGTACTGTACTGAGTATGGAACCCAGGGTCTTGTGCATGCTAGGCAAGCTCTGTACCACTGAGCTCTACATCCTTAGCATGAAAAACTGGGAATACTAAGTCCTTTACTTGTTAAAGGTGAAATAAGAATACTCCTAGATAAGTCTTGTCCTGTTTTATACAACTGGTTGTTAATGGCGTTAACCTTTCCTACTAACTGAGCTTTGTAAAATAAGTCAGCTTTGTTTTAAAATGGGGAATTGAGCAGACATTTATCTCTCTTAGCTGTTTTATTTACCCTTATCAGATGATGAGGAACGAATGGTACACCATGCTTCCTCTTTGTTTCAGTTGTCAAGAAACACCACACAATGTTTAATTACAATAGCAGAAACTCTAGGTAGACCACAGACTTATTTCTTCTTTTTATGTAGTTCAGCATTGTCAAGTTTCTGTTTTAATCAGCTTGGTGTAGAGCACTTTAAAAGTTTTACAAAATAACAAGAGTGTACCTGAGACTGATCCATATAATTTAGCATTTAACTAATTTAGCATTTTCCCTGATGTGATTTTAAAAGTAAGTAAACATATTGTGTTTAAAAGACCCAGGTGTCTTGCAGCAGGGGCATGGTTTAATAAATTGTGGTATATTCATGCACCATATTTAGAATTAAATCCTCAATTCTAAAGCAGGCCTGTTACCCAAGCTCATATATGAAACTGCAACTGAATAGCAATGCATGTGCATGACTTTATATGTTTCAACCTGAGTAACTCTTAAAAGATTACATCCAGTAAAAAGGGAGATGCTGTGAAATTTGTCTAGTAAATGTGATTTCCATTAATGAAATTTTATTTTATTATTGTTTTTTTTTCCAGACAGGGTTTCTCTGTGCAACAGCCCAGGCTGTCTTGGAATTCACTCAGTAGACCAGGCTGGCCTCGACTCACTGAGATTTGCCTGCCTCTGCCTCCCATGTGCTTGGTTTAACCACCACCTGGCCAGTGATGTAATTTTAAAAGGATGAATGGCCTCCCAGAAAAAAGACTATTTTTTTGCTTCTCTTATAGCCAGGTGTGACCATGTGACCAAATATGACCACGTACTGGCTAATAAGATGTAAATAGAGTAGTGTATGCAAATTGGAAGTCATGCCCTTAAAAGGAAAGAGAATTCCTTTGTCCTCTCACTCCCCTTTGCCTAAATGACAATATATCCAGACATGGAGCCACAGATTCATCATAGAAATGCTTACTCCATCTTCTACATAAAGGAAAAAAAAACTGTCTGCCTTGTTTAAGTTATTGTTGTTTTGGCCTTCGTTCCACAGCCACAACCTCCTGGTTCTAGAAAGTATTATTTGTATAAATTCAAACCAGGAAAGACTGGAGAAATGGCCCAATCAGTGAAGTGCCTGCCCTGCAAACATGAGAACCTGACTTCAGATTCCTGAACCCATATAAAAAGCCAGGCAAATGATACATGCCTGAAACTGTAGCACTGAGGATAGGGATTGGGGGGGATAGTAGTAGGGAGATAGATTCCTGATACACATTGGATAGCCAGTACAACCAAATTGATGAGCTTCAGGTTCAGTGAAACCCTGTCTCAAGAAATCAATATGGAGAGTGATCAGTGAGAGAGAACAACTGCCTCTGGCCTCCATATTCAGGGCCATGCACACCCACATGCACATGTGCACACACCTATACAGTAAGTACACATGTTACACAACCACTACACAACACACACTCACAAAAGAAAGATAAATAAGGAAAAGGCTATTATATATTTATAGATATGTGTATTTAGTAATCTTAGACTAGAGATATAAACAAAAATGAATTAATGGTTTTCTCAAAGGCAGAAGGAAGGTATTAGGGTCAAGAATGGGAGGTACAGTCTGTCTTCTCATTAAGCCACAAGCAAGTCTCTCTTTACTGTGTGTAGTGCTCAGCCATGTTGAGTAGGTTAGTTAAGCAATGACTCCTGAGATTCTTTTATGATTGCTTTATGGCAAACTGTTTTCAGATGGCTTTTAATAGTGACATTTCCTCTATATGAAGTGATTGGATTATAAAAAAGGTCAGAGCCATAGGAAGCATCACAGAGCTATCTGTCAAATAAAACAAGGAAAGTAGATGTTGCAGTTAGATGTTAAGGCCTGTAGCACATGTGCTGCAAGAGGCCACACAGGCAATGTAGCACCTGCCTTGGTAGAGAATTAAAACAATGATATTGCTAGCTCAAAAGTAGAAATGCCTGGCTCTGAGGATTGGCTTGAATTAACCAGGTTCAGAGTCTGAACATAACCTGAGGCTAATTGATTTGTTTCTAATGAGATATTTGATGGGTAAGACAAGCAGAATGTAGACTTAGGTGTGGTACAGTGTTTTCTCTTGTATATCCAAGTGGCAGGGAACCCTCTGTTGGTACCAGCTTGCTAAGAAACAACAGAACAAGCACAGAAACAATGGTTATGGTGTACTTATAGATAAAGATTGATGGGTCCATCTCCTTGCTGTGATGGCTTTGCCCCTTTCACACCCCTAACCAGCCAGAGGTAGTCCCTGTATCTTTGGATGGATGGCCTCATCTGTGTATGCTGCTACACAGAGTGCTGTTTCCTTCCATGCACTTCAGGTACATTCCAGGTCAGCCACCCTGTGGTTTGGGGATTCCCAGGCCCTTAAGAGCATAGAAACAGCTAAACTCCTTCACTCCTTCATTGTGTTAATTGTTTGTCACTCATATCCAACACAAGGGAAATGGCTAGGTAGTGTTAAAGAAAGCTTTCATTTTCTTATATTTAAATCTAGGTGGGGGGATGACCCTAACTGTCCTTTCCTCTAGTTCAGGTATATTCCTCAATGCATTTACTATTCATAATTCAGAATGAGGTTCTTCTAGTCATATAAGTGTGCTTCATCTACTCAGTGTCCCAATTTCACTCTGTTTAGCTAAATGTAGATGTGCCCAAGGGGTAGTCTGCTCTGATGACTTCTGCGGTCATAATTGTGGCTTTAGATATAATTTTTGCATAGCTGGTTTCTAGTTCTTTCTATTTAGTCTTGATCTTTGACTTTTTTCTCTTACTCCTCTGTGGCAACATGTCTCATTCTTACCTTTTTAATCACCATATTCCATCACTTTACTCTTGGCTTTGCATTTTGCAGGAGACCTGTCCTTTTGTTATGCTAGACTACCATCCATACCCAGCCAGATGGTGGGATGCCTTCCCCTACCACACAACATTTAACTGCTGATAGTTCCCCTGAGAGCCTTGAGCATCCCACTGCTATAATACAAACTGGGAGAACCATAGAAAGAGACTCTTCCAATGCTTTTTTTTCTCTTTTGGCAGAATTGGCTGGCTTTCAGTGGGCTTTAGACTGTCAGAGGACAGGAGCCATTGTATACCATTTTTGGCCTGTTCCCTTTTTTGGTGCCTGGCACTGTCTTATAGAGTGGGTTCTCATATTTTTGTCAAATTGATGCAGGTAGAAAGAAGGAAATGAAAGGGACATGGGAACGGAAAGGAACACCTTCTTCCCAACTGAGTGAAGTCTCTCTCCAAATGACAGTAAAGAATTCCCAGGACAACTAACACATTTTGCTATGAATATTGCCTGTATAGAGACAATATTACTTTTTTTCTAGAGACATTTCAGATAACAATGTTTAAAAAGCAACAAGTCATGCTTAAGGCCTAAGCATTCAGGACCAGTTATGGCTTTTTCCCTTTCCCAGCTCTAAACTTGCAATATTTTAAGGATTTTCATAAGATACTTCCTTTATAGTAAAAGGTAAGCCTAAACCCACTTGTGCAACCCTTGTGACTTATAGCTTTACTTTATCAGATTGTAACCCTACCCAACTCACCTCAGGTACCACTCTTTGATCTCACTTACTAAGAAAAGCGGGAAAGGGCAGAAATAAAGAAGTTCTTTAGAAACCCTTTGAACAATGTAATTTCATCTATTGGGCTACTAACACATTTAACGGCAACTTTTTCTTGAGAAATCCATACCCATGCTTTACTATGTACCATTCTTGCCCCTGATGTCTCTCTATTGTCAATGAAAGAAACATCCCTTGCCCCAAAGGAACAAATGTGAGATGGCTTATTCTGGAGCCTTATATGGCCCAGGAATATAGATCAGGTTTACTCAAATATCATATTCCAACATGGTAACGGTTCCATGAAGTTTTTATAATAACAGAGACTTAACTCATGAGATAAGACACTTTTCAAGTATATTGGTAGGTATATCAGGTAGGTAGGTTAGAGACAAACAGGGAAATATCAGCTATAGGTCTCAGATGCTGACAGCTTTTTTGGTTGATAGAAATGGGGGTGGGGGGTGTCAGGTGGTATAGTCCAAAAGATGTACCTGGTGATTACAAAGATGGTAAGTCATATCCAGAGGTGGGTAATAAATGACAATTAAGAGGAGATAGATACCCCAGATAATTTAGCTCTTGACCTGCAACATTCCAACTTCTCTATATCACTGAAGTTCTCATTAGTTGATTAGCCTTTGTAGTCATAGCTTCTTTGCTGGAGTTCATGTTCTCACTACTAAATCTCTGTTTTAAAATCCATATTAAATCTTTTCCCACCACAAACTCTAACTCTGCTTCATACTGTCCATCCTGAAATTCATCTCTGTGGCCAAGTTAAGAATCTGGGTTTCATCTGAAGCGAAGTCTCTGTAAAGAACTCCTTAGGCTGCTGCAGGTGGCAGCATGGAACTGTGTCTCTGTGCCATGCCCCACTGCCCTTGACAAAGTGATGAGACAAACACTGAGTATTATTCAAGTAATTGATGTGGACATCTTATTTTTAAACACACTAGAAAATGTGACTGTTGGCAAAAACAACTGAATGGCAAGGAGTTGAGCAGCTAACTCATATTCTATGCTATATCCTCTCTGTTTCCATTGCAACCTAACCTCTTTTTTTGCTCTCTAGTATTTCACTGTCCTACCTTGGCACCTCCTACAACTCTCCTTGTGTTATTTTTTCCTCTATCATTTTTATCTTTCCTGCTTAACATAGATATCTTATCTGAAAGGTTCTTTCCCTGTCAGAATATGAGGCCTGTGAAGAGACAGAAGAATTTGTATATCCCTTATTGACTGCTGTATTCATATTTACTGTGTATAACATCTGGGAGGTACTGGTTGCTCAGTTGTCACTAAATGGGTTATTGTTACTGTGTTGGTCAACGTTCTATTTCTGTGAAGAGACTCCCTGACCATGGCAACTCTTATAAAGGAAAACATTTAATTAGGGCTTGCTTACAGGTTTAGAGATTTAGTCTGTTATTGTCATGGTGAAACATAGGCAGACATGTTGCTGGAGAGATAACTGAGGGTTCTGCATCTGGATCCACAGGCAGCAGGAAGAGAGAGTGAAACCTCAAAGCCCACCTTCAGTAACACACTTCCTCCAACAAGGCCATACACCCCAATCTCTCTCAAGTAGTGTTACTCCCTAATGACCACTCATTCAAATATTTGAGCCTATGGGGGCTATTCCTATTCAAACCACTACAGTCACCAATCCCAGATTTTTCTATATTCTTTTTGGAATTGCTGAATCACATGGCTTTGAAGCCAGGGAAATATTTGTCATCTTTCTTAACATAAGCTTTAGTTTGGGACTGAGCAACTGAGAGGCATGTGGAAAGAAGAAACAGACACCATAATGGATGGGGCTCTGCTTTTGGTGCTGACATATGATATACCCTCTCAACACTGTCCATTTGCATTTTGCTTACCTTATTTCAGTACCTTTAATAAGTGTGATTCATAACTCTGTAATTCTCATAGTAGAGTGTGCTGATGTTTTATTCTTTACCTTTTATGATTGACGTGCTTTTTGTTTCTTTGGCTTAGATGCTGTCTCATACTAAGGAAGATACTAATAGATTGGGTTTGACTTTGAGGCTTCATCATGTCATTTAGGCTCTGTTGTGTGGCCATAGTTTGCTCGTCCAACAACTGCCTTGGGTTCTATCTCCTGGGCACAGTACTGAGAGTATGCTGGCTGGTGATGCTGACTTTCTATAATGTCTGCCTGGCCACTTTGCCTTAAGGGGTCCTGTACTATGACTGTGGGTGTCATATGGAAGATGGTTGTATCACTCATTAATCTGATCCTTAATTAGCTCTAAAACAGCTTTCACATCTTTGTGGGAATTGAGTTCACTCAGATGGCAGTGCTTAGGAGATTCTGCTTTGCTGAGCAGTTGGGCTTTTGTCCTCTAGCTGGCAAGGAGCCACTAGAGCCTTTAAGTTATGCAGTGATGTTTCTTTTAGAATTACAATCATTGCGGTGGTTTTGAGGTAGACTGCTAAGCAGTGTGTGATGGATACAGGGGGATGAAGAGGTTTTGAAGAAAAGTTCCTGAGAGAAGAATGGCTGCCAATGTGCAGAACCTTGATGGTGCTCCTGGGTGTAAATGAGTCAAGGGTGACTCACAGGGAGCTGACTGTGGCAAGGACATGGAATAGGGAAGAGAAACAATGCTGACATGGAGGAATGAGAGGTACCTCTGGGACCTATTGAGTTTGAGGTGTTTGAGAACTGATGAACAGGCAACTGGACAGAGGTTCTAGAGCAGGGGCAGGGGAATCTGTGCTCACCTATGGCTGCTAGAATGATACAATTAAAGTTTTATACTAGTTAGGTGACTTTTATTGTGGTAAGTTTCAAATTCATAAAAGTAAAGTCAATAGTATAATACATGAAACCCATGAGTTCATTATCCTGTTTCATTTATCACCAGCTTATAGTGCATTTTATTTCATTTATGCCTTCCAACCAGCTTATCCCGTGTGTGATTTTGATCCAAATCCCACACATTATATCATTTGATTTGTAAATATTTCTAGAAGACAAGGGATCTTTTACTAATATGGCTAATACATTATTAATCTTAAAAATCCACAATGATTTTGTGATACTTCTTGTCAAATATATTTGTTTAGTTTGACTTAAAATCCAAATAAGGGCCCCCCAATAGCATTTGGCTGATATATCTTAATTTCTCATAAATCGGTAGGATTGAGTGGGTAACTATTCTGAGACATGTGTGAACCTGAACCATAACCATCAAATGAATGAAAGAAAGCAGTGGAAGGATGTAGGACAATGGGGAATCTTCAGCAGAGGAATGATTTTGACATCCCCCCACCCCACATGATGATTGGTTTTGTCAACTGGACACAGTGAAGATTTACCCAAGAAGAGAGTCTCAATGAGGGGTTGTCTATATCAAATTGGCTTGTGGGCATGTCTGTGGCATATTGTCTGGATGAACTGATACAGAGAGATCCAGCATAAAATTGGGTAGCACCATTTAATGGGGGGGAGGGTAGGCTTTTAACTGTATGAATGAAAAAAATGTGAGTTGAGCAGTTCGGGCCTGCACACGTTTATTATTCTCTACTTTTGACTTTGGATATGATGTAATTAGCTGCTTCAGGTTTCTGCCTTGACCAACCTGGAAGTGTAAGCTGAATAAATCCTTTCTCCCCTAAGTTGCTCTTTGTCAGGTTTTTTTTTTTTTGTTTTTTTTTTTGTGTTTTTTTTTTTTTAATCCCAGCAACAGAAATGAAACCAGGACACTCTGAACTGTGATATTTTTGGGAGAGCTGCTAAAGTTCTTGAACTCATAACCTGTTTCTCCTGCTGTTCATTTTCAGTATTTTTGCTATGGAACCTTCTAAAAGTCAGATTTGGTTGTATGTGCCCCTTTCTTGGCCCACAAGTTTTGATGGCCTCTGTTTCCTGTGTGGTAAATGCTGATCTTGTGATGCTGGCTCAAAGGTATGGAAGCTGCTTTCCACATGACACTTGGGGCCCCACCCTTCCCCTTTCTCCCCAGCATGAGCCAACTCAGGCCCATTTGATATTCGTTTACCAACCACATGCTGTGAGAATTTTCTCTGAAGTCTAGTTTCTAGCTTCTTTCCCTCTCTGTATATTTTCACTCCTCTTGTACTGCCCAATTGAGGAGTCACCATTTTTCTAGTTTTCCTCAACAACTTTTTTTACATGAAAGGAATATTCATTCTGTATCTTGTTGTGTCAACCTTTTGTGCCTTTCTTGTGGTGCCTGGCACGATTTGATTGGCTTTATTGTAATGAGTATCCAAGTAGCTCAGGTGTGTGTGTATGTTTCTGTGTGTCTATAGTGGGACTGTGGAGGGCAGGTTCTGTATCAGCCAGCTTCTGACTTTCCTGTGAGTACCCAGCTCAGAGTTCTCACCTCCAGGCATGCAGGGTCCAGCTATTGGGAACTACTCTTTGCAGGATGAGCAACACATTTTCTATTAAAGCTACTCCACTCTGTTTTGTTTTAAAATTATTTTATCAAGTAACCTGTTGAATCAATGTAGTTGTGAGCTAAGCTGAATTAATAGGCAGTTTGCAACTACATCTTATTCTTGCCCTTAGAAACACATAAATGATTTTGCTGGATGTATGATGTGAAGCATATCTTGTGTCATTAATATGTAACTCCTATTGTTGACTTTGGTTGTTTCCCAGATACTAATGACTCAGGCAGGAGATTACAGCAAAAATACAGAAATCTGTCATCTCAGTTAGTGATGGGAACTGGTGAGTCCCTCCCCCTTCCATACTAGAATATTGAATGGCTTGATCTTATCAAGGTCTTGTGCAGACAAACACAACTGCTGTGAGGTCATGAGTACAGTAACCCTGTTATGTCTTGAAGATGCTGTTTCACCCTGGTCCTTCCTGACCTCTGTTTCTGTAGTCTTTCCACTCTCTCATCTTTGATAGTTCCTGATATTTAGTAGCAGGAGTTGGCAGGTGCACCAGTTTTTAACAGGGAGAACAGAGATATGCTAGTTTCATGGTTAGTGCATTAAGGTAATTTTTTTTAAAGTGGAATTCATGCCAGGAGGTCCATGTGACCAACATCTCCTTTGGAGGATCAAGAAACCTCATTATGATGGTGATGCAAGAAAAGTTAAAGCAAACAGAATACCTCCCAAGTGGTAGTTAGGGACATTGTATTACATACAATTTCTCATCTATAAAGAAAATGTTTCTTATTTGGGAGGTGAGGTTTGAGTTAGCTGTGGGGGTATTGTTGTTGGTCCTGAGAAGCTACCTGCATTCTTTCCAAAGATAGCATAGTAGTTGTCTTAGTTAGGGTTTCTACTGCTCTGATGAGACACTGTGACCATGGCAATTCTTATAAAGGAAAACATTTAATTGGTGTGACTTACAGTTTCAGATGTTTAGTCAATTATTATGGCGGAGCATATGGCAGCATGCATGTTGCTGGAGAAAGAGCTGAGAGTTCTATATCTTGATCTGCAGGGAGCAGAAATGAATTGGCTTGAGCTTCTGAGACCTCAAAGCCCACCCCCCCTAGTGATGCACCTCCTCCAAGAAGGCCACACTTACTCCAACAAGGCCACACCTCCTAATAGTGCCACTCCCTATGGACCAAGCATTCACACATGAGTTTATGGGACCATTCTTATTACAACCACCAGTAGTCAAATTGGGCCATCTTGACAAAACCTAAGTTGAATATTCATTTAATTGATTGGACCAGAAGTATTTCAGCTTGAGCAATTTGTTTTAGATTTTCTAACATTTGAATAGGTTGAACTGATTGAACACCCTTTATCCTAAACCCCAAAAGTGAGATACTCCAAAATCTAGAACTTTCTGAGAGATATGTCAGTATTCAAAGAGTTTTCTATTTCAGAGCATTTTGATTTGGGATTGTTTTTGAAAGATGCTCAAGCCATACAATAGTCTGTGTGACTTAAGAGAAATATATTGTCTCGCTGTTCTGAAGGCTGGAAGTCTGAGATGCCAGCATGGCCAGCTGACTGTTAAGGAAGGACCCTCCCTCTTCCACATGATTGCTCCATTATGATTTGGATAATGTTTAACCTGGTAAAGATGGTTAGGGTACCTAGAGTAGGAAGAGGGTTCCAGGAATGGACTCAGAGGAAAGGTTGGTTTGTTTTGAAATGTAGTTGGTGTTTAGCTGAAGAACCTTTTTCCCCCTCTTTTTTCCAGACAGGGATCATTCTTCTACTTTAGCCTCCTGTGTTCTGGGATTGCAGATGTGTGTCACCATGTTTAGCTTGCTCTCTCCCTCTCTGTATGTGTGTGTTTAATCATATGAATGTCTGTCTTGAGTGTAGTCAGATGTTCACAGTTTTCTTTTTAAAGAAAAGAACTAACAATGTGCAGATTTTTTATTGTACTATCTGCAAACCTAGCCAGCTACCCATGGGAAGGAGAGGTCATAGACCTTAGAGAAAAACCTACTACTGACACTTTCCTAAGCCAGTATTATTTCCTGACTGCACCCTAAGTATACCTATGCCCACAGGTAAGTATAGCTCTCACCCCACATCAAAGAAATGTATATGTATTGTTTCTTATAGCTTACAAGTTCAAACCTTTTAAACCTTAAAAGGTCAAAGTTCTTAAAGTATATAAACATACCCACATTAGTAGCTCAAGCATCCTGCAAAATAAGTCATGGCCCAGATTAAGTACCCATATCCAGTCTCAGGCTTAAGAGAAAGAAAAGCATCTTTGAAAGCTAGTTTTTTAAAAAATAAAGAAATATTTATGTTCTATGTATTTCAACATTTTAAATTAATCAAGACTGTATCAGTAAGAATTTTTGAACACTTAATATACCAGATACTTTCATGTACTAAAGATACAGATGAAAATTCATACATTTATTGTGTAAAACTTGTTTTGTAATGTGTATACATTGTGGAATGGTAAAATTGAGCTAATTTGTGCATCACATCATACACTTGTCACTTTTTGGTGGTGAAAACACTTAAACAGTACTCTCAGTAATTTTAAACGGTATAATACACTAAGTATTTGACTCTTCAGATTGTACACTTCCTGAGAGCTGAATACTGTAGGTGGAGTTTTCTTGTCCTGCAGCCACTCTCAAATAAACACACTGAGGGTTACAGTAATTATAAATGATCAGCCAATAGCTTAGGCTTGTTGATAACTAGCTCTTACAACTTAACCCATTTCTATTAGTCTATGTGTTGCCCTGAGGCTCATGGATTTTAAGTCTACTCCATTTTGTGTGTCTGACTAGTTCTCCATCTGGCTGGTGACTCTTCTGACTCTGCCTTCCCTCATGCCATCATCCTCAGTTTGGCTTTCCCACCTAACTTTATCTTGTTTAGCTATTGGCCAGTTTGTTTATTAAACCAATCATAGTGACATATATTCACACAGTGTACAGAAGGATTATTCCACAGAAGAATACTTGTTATCTGTCCACTTTCTTAGACCTTCTACTGAAATATTTTGGATGCCTGAATGAGTGATTAAAAAATAATCATTCATCCATTTATAATAAAAGAAGGAAAAAGAGAAGGAAGACAATAGGGATTATATAAGGTATCTATTTTATTACTTTAATTTCATCATTGTACATTGTGTGTGTAAGAAAGAGACAGAGACATAGAGATAAAGAGGTGTACACACCATTGTGTGCATGTGGAGGTCAGAGAAAAATTTGGGGAGTTGGCTCTCATCTTCCACTTTGTGATGCTAGCATGGGCTTTATTGTGTGCATACTTCACTCTAGGCTAGCTGGCCTATGAGTTTCCAGGTGATTCTCCTATCTCTGCCTCCCATCTCCCTCTAGCAAGGCTGGGATTACAGATGTACACCATTGCATCTGTCTTTTTATGTGGGTTTCAGGGATCAAATCCAGGTTGTTAGACTTGAGAGGCTAGACCATTACCTGCTTAACCAACTCCCTGGTGTGTGCATGTTTTTTGTCAGAGATGGCTTTGAAGTCTTGATGTAGTCAAGGATGGCATTAAATTTTTGATTCTCCTGCTTCTACCTCCTTAGTGACTGGATATCAGACATGTACTACTACACTTGGTTTATATTAATGAACACAAGGCTTCAAGCATACTAGGTAAGCACTCTTAACAATTGATCTACAGCTCCTGAACTATGTGTAGCAGACAAAACTTGGGCTATGATATTTTTCACAGGCTGGGACTGTGGGCTTTGTGTATATGTGTGGCTCTTATGCCCCTTGCAGGTAGCAGCTTTCATGTAATGGAAAAGTTGAGCTTTCAAGGGGGTAGCAATGAGATTTTCATTTGAGAATATCTGTGATTTAAAGACACTAGTTTTCCTGGTTTATATTTGTTGTTCAGGTGGCATTGTCTTTATTTTAAATTTATAGAAATGAGTTCCAGAATTCAGAAATGTTTCCTCATGGCTCCAACTTCCTTTAATATACATTTGAGTGTAATGCTGCCTCTATCCAATTGCCACTCAACAGATTTTCAACACTGAGTACACTAGATACTTAAATGTGCAGAGGAGAATTCAGTAAATACCTCCCTCTGTCCCCCATGGAGCTGACATTTGGGCCAGCTAGGCAAACAGACTATGAAAATCTCCTAAGAAAGGGTGGTATGTTTATCAGGGAACTATGCAGCACAGCGAGAGTACAGTGCTGTGCTTTCCTAACCTAGGGAGTCAGAGAAGGCCTCCTTGAGAAAGTGACACACACAGTGACCCCGTGAAAAAATGACAGTAACATTAAATTTAAATGTACCACCTAAATAGTTAACCTTAGTCACTGCTTCAGTCATCTTTATGTCACTCTGTGTTTGTTCTAGAATTCTGAAGGATTTAGGCTTATGTAAAGTATTTGGCCTGTCAAACCTCTATTTATTGTGAAGCCTTTGAAATAAAATATGTACACTTTGCTACTCTTATATTGGTTTCACTTCCCTTCAAGAAATCTTAATGACAGTTTCAGAACTTGAGAGACTAAGGCAGGAAGAATCTGAATTTGAGACCAGCTTGAACTACATAGTAAGTTTGAGGCCAGCCCACTACCAGGCATGTCCAACATGTGGTTCAATAGCTACTTGCATCTCAGGATAACTACAAATGGGAGCTAACATAAAATCCTAAACTTACTTAAAACATGATGAGATTTTTTGGTGCAATTTTTATAACTTGATTGTACAGTTCTTGATCATGAACTTGGTAGAAGACAATGTCATGTTACAATGTCAAAAGTTTGGAGACCCCTATAAACATACAACCTTGTTTCACAGAGATTTGAATGGAAAAGCCTAGAATGGCAGCACTGGAAGGAATTGTGGCTGTATTACCAAGACTCATTATTTATACTTGTTGTCTTTTTAAAACTCACATATTATAAATGTCATTTTATGTATGCCTTTTGGTTAAATAGTAAGTCCGTGACCATAGTCCAGTTTTAGACTATTGTTCCAGCAGAATCCCTTTAGCACTAGCCTCTGACCGCCACTACACTTTCCATCTCTATGAATATGTGTTGTTGGAGTTTTTCTGCCTGGCCCAGTCAGGACAAATCTCTCTTACCCGCCAGTCCCAAAGTCGCTCAGACCCAACCAAGAAAGCACATAGAAACTTACATTGTTTACAAACTGTATGGCTGTGGCAGGCTTCTTGTTATCTACTTTTTCTATCTTAAATTAACCAATTTCTGCTTATCTATACTTTGCCACATGGCTTGTGGCTTACCAGTGTCTTTACATGTTGCTTCTCATGGCGGTGGCTGGCGGTATCTCCCTCCAACCTTCTACTTCCCAGAATTCTCTTCTCTCTTGTCCCGCCTATACTTTCTGCCTGGCCACTGGCCAATCAGAACTTTATTTACACAGAGCAATATCCACAGCACTTCCCCTTTTCTTTTTTCTTTTTTTAAGGAAGGTTTTAACTTTTACATAGTTTAATTACATATAATAAAACAATTATCAAGCAAGAATTACAGTTACAATATTAAAGAAGATATCCTATCTATCTTATATTTGTGAGTCTAAGGTTTTATATCTAACTTATCTTGTATTATAACTGAGGAAATTATAACTATCTAGTCTTCAACCACATCAAAGACCTCAGAAGGATATAATATTATCTGAGAACCGGGAAAAGGATGCAAGCAACTTTTGGGAGTCTTGCAGGGTAGACAGAGACAGCTGGCAGCCTGGACAGTCACCTAATGTTCCTTTGTAAAGTTGGGGCATTTGTTTTTAGCCCAAAGGGCTAGAGTCTCTCGGTCAATTTTCTCAGTGTCCTGTAGATGGTTTGGCAGTTTCCTCTGCGAAGCAGGAACCTGAAGGACCATTTTGTCAAGCAAAGTTTAGTGGTCACCTTTCTATGGATCCTGCATGTCCAGTCGATCAAGCAGTCCAGGAAAGAACAGTTTCTTCTCAAATGGCTATTTTTGCCAAGGTGAAGATAAACTCCATATGAAGTGTCTTTAATGCCCATCCTCCTCTCTGAAGTAAATCGGTGCTGCCAGGAGTAGACATGTCTCACTGTCCAGAAAGTCTAAATTTTAAAAATATTTTAAATGTCATATTCTGTAGACCTTTGAAATTTTTGAAGATTACCTGTCTATCTGAAATACCTCTGTGTATACCTAGAAGACTTAACTAACATGGCTATGAGTATGATTATCATAGATGACCAGTTATTAATCTATTTTTAATTATCCATTACAATTTTAAATGAGCTGTACAAACATAATACCTTAAACAAGAGTAGAAATATATACACAGTATAACAAAATTAACTTTAAGTTTGTATCAATAGACTAAAATCTATACCAATGTAAAACATTTTAAATGAGTTGTTGCTCTTTAGAAGTAAGTTCATTAATCTACCCTTTCATCCTATCATATCTATATCATATCCCCTTTTTATCTTTAGAAATAGATTGCATTTATAATCAACCTGTTTTAAATAAAATATTGGTTTTGCTCTGTCCCACACCAGAGGGCTCTTCTGATTTGGGACACAAGAATCTCTTAACCTTTTTTTTTTTTTTTTTTAACAATGTGCTTGGGTTTAGAGAAGGAGTGAGCCAATTCCATCTCCAAAACCAGCTTGATAATTTTGGGAAATTGGGCGCAGTTTTTCTTACTACTTCCTGCTGGAGGGGGGCGCTGTATCTTATGGGGACATAAAGAAAATTTTAGGATTATGGAGTAGTCCGTGAGGGTAAACCTCTGAGCCAGTTGCCTTGAAACCATTCTGGATGTCGGATCATCTGGGCCATTGTGTCATCGGAGACCTTTCAGGTGGTCTTGGCTGATCAAACCTGATGTATCTTAATCTGGAACAAATCCACAGCCTCTGGCTTTCTGTGGAAACAAAAGCAGAGACTCTTTTCCAAAGCAACATATCCTTATATCCAAATTTTGAAGTCAAGTTACCTTTAAAATTTACATATTTATTTAACTCAACAGCTTTTAAGATAAAATCTTTTTCTGCAGTTAAAAGTCCCAAAGACAAGACAAATCAGATTTTCTGTGTAATATCCATCTTTGTAAGATTGAAATGCCTCTGTGGCTGCTGGCTCCACCCACCTCAGCTTCCCAACATGGTGGTGGTTCAGTTTACTACCAGCTCTGTGTCTGGAGCCATGTGTACCATCAACTATCAGAAGCAGTTTTATTAAAGCAGCGCATAGCCCAGAAATCTTTTTTTTTTTTTTTTTTTAACTACCAAAGGCTAAATCCACCATGCAGCAGAGTAAAGTGTCGCTTATAGAGTCCTCATTCCTGCCACAGTGCAGGTCAGACACACACGCCAGGAACCTGCCATAGTAGCTCAAACCGGCAGGCTGCCACTAACTTGAGGGAGACAACTAGGAAGCTGTTTTTAGCTCTGTTTAGAATCTTTTTTTCCTCAGGTTTTAGGTGGAAATTCTTGCCCCACGTTGGGCGCCATTTGTTGTTGGAGTTTTTCTGCCTGGCCCAGTCAGGACAAATCTCTCTTACCCGCCAGTCCCAAAGTCGCTCAGACCCAACCAAGAAAGCACATAAAAACTTACATTGTTTACAAACTGTATGGCTGTGGCAGGCTTCTTGTTATCTACTTCTTCTATCTTAAATCAACCAATTTCTGCTTATCTATACTTTGCCACATGGCTTGTGGCTTACCAGTGTCTTTACATGTTGCTTCTCATGGCGGCGGCTGGCGGTATCTCCCTCTAACCTTCTACTTCCCAGAATTCTCTTCTCTCTTGTCCCGCCTATACTTTCTGCCTGGCCACTGGCCAATCAGAACTTTATTTACACAGAGCAATATCCACAGCAAATATGCTTATCCTAGGCACTTCATAGAAGTGGAATTACACAGCATGTTTTCATTGATGGGTTTCTCTCACTGAACTTAAGCACTCAGTTCCATTCATGTTGTAGCATATGTCAATAGTCCACCCCCTTTCCTGCTAAATGAATATACCATATTTTGCATATTCATTCCATCAGTGATGGACATTTAGATTGTTTCCATTTTGGGAGCTACCATTTTATATAAGGGATTTGAGAACTCTGAGATTTTGGTATCTGTAGCCATGTCCTGGAATCAATCTCTCATGATACCAAGGGTGTGATTTCATGATAAAAGGATTAGAAAAGAGCTGTTCTCCAAGGTCTACCTAATGTTTGGCTGTGGGTCTCTGCATCTGTTTCCATCAGTTGCTGGGTGAAGCCTCTCTGATGACAGATAAGGCTATGAGTATAGCAGAGTAACATTAGGAATCATTTCATTGATTTTTTTTTTTTTTTTGCCAGTCATGTTTGGTTTTATCCTAGGTCTCTGGGCTATACCACCTCTGGGGAATCCTGTGGAAGACAGGAAGGAAGGATTGTAGGAGACAAAGGGGTCAAGGGCAGCACAAGAAAACCCAGTGAATCAACTAACCTGGGCTCATGGGAGCTCACAGCGACTGAATAGACAACCAGGGAGCCTACATGGGACTGAACCTAGGCTTTCTCCCATATATGTTACAGTTGTGTAGCTTGGTCTTCTTGTGAGACTCCAATTAATGGGAGCAGGGGCTGTCTCTGACTTTGTTGCCTGTTTTTGGGATCTTTTCGTCCTACCAGTCTCCTATTAGATGTAACTTGATATACCATGGCTGGTTGACATCTATGGGAGACCTGCCCTTTAAAAGAAAAACAGAGGAGGAGGAATGGATGGGAGGGGGGAAGAGGGGAGGTGGGTGAAAGGTAGTGGGAAGAGGAGGGAGGGGAAACTGTGGTTGGGGTGTAAAAATGAAAAAATAAAGAACAAAGGAAAGCAACAGTTCTCATTTCTAGATGTGCATAGGAGCTGGACTAAAAACCCAAACAAGCAAAAACCCCACCCAGACCAAAAGATCAGAAGCTATATGGAAGACCTTGGGGTCTGTATTCTAGCTGATTCCCCAGGTGATTCTGAATACCACAGCTTAAGGCAGTATTTTATAAATGTGATGGATAATTACACTTATATTATCTCTTGTAATTGTGATATGAGATCTGGATAAAATGATTGTGGGGACATCATAGCTATTCCTTAGGTGTGTAGGAAACAAAAAGCAAAGGACTTTTCAGTGGACAAGTTGTTAAGGATCTATGGCCCTGTTCATGATGGGTTTCAGATCTGATGGCCAAAACTAGATCTCAAGCAATTCTGAAATACCACCTGAATTTAAGTGAGCCGAACATTTTGCATAAACCAAATAATAAAACCAATGGTGTGTGACTCTTATATCAGGTTAAACCTTTTAAAAATAGAATGGACAATTATTTACTATTTAAATGGGATTTTTTATGTTGAATATTTTATTTTTTTAAATTTTCAAAATATTTTGTCATATTCTTTCTCCTTTCCCAACTCATCCCAGATCTTCCCCACCTCCCTACCAACCCAACTAACTTAGTGTTCCTAATGACTCTTTTTTTAAGTATTTTTTTTATTATATTTGTGTTTTAATTATACACATCAGCCATGGGTTCCCCTGTCCTCCCCCCTCCTGCCCCAGGCCCCACCTTCCCCCCATCCCCTCTCTTCCATTCCCATCTCCTCCAGGGCCAAGACTCCCCTGGGGATTCATTTAAACCTGATGGATTCAGTACAGGGAGGTCCAGTCCCCTCTTTCCAGGCTGAGCAAAGTGTCCCTGTGTAAGCCCAAGGTTCCAAACAGCCAGCTCATGCACTGGTCCCACAGCCTGGATGCCTCCCAAACAGTTCAAGCTATTTAATTGTCTCACTTATCCAGAGGGCCTGATCCAGCTGGGGGCTCCACAGCCTTTGGTTCATAACTCATGTGCGTTCCTTCGTTTGGCTATTTGTCCCTGTGCCTCTCCAATCTTGGTCTCAACAATTCACACTCTTACAGTCCCTCCTCATTCTCGACAATTGGCCTCCTGGAGCTCTACCTGGGGCCTGGCTGAGGATCTCTGCATCTACTTCCATCAGTTACTGGATGGGAGTTCCAGCACGACAGTTAGGGTGTTTGGCCATCTGATCACCAGACTAGGTCAGATCAGGCTTTCTCTCAGCCATTGACAGTAGTCTACAGAGTATGTAACAGTGTGGATTTCTGGGGACCTCTCGAGCACTCTACCTATTCCTGTTCTCATGTGGTCATCATTTATCATGGTCTGTTATTCCTTGTTCTCCCTTTCTGTTCTTGATGTAGCAGGGATCTCCTGCTCCCCTAAGCTTTCTTTCCCTCAAACCTTGTCCTTCATTACTCCCACTGTCCTCCAGGTTGTTCATGTAGATATCATTCATTTCGCTGTCATTGGGCGATCCCTGTGTCTTTCCTAGGGTCCTGTTTTCTAGGTAGCCTCCCTGGAGTTGTATACCAGTCTAGACATCTTTGTTTTACATCTAGTTTCCTCCTATGAGTGAGTACATATCATGTTTGTCCTTCTGAGTCTGGGTTACCTCACTCAGGATGATTTTTTCTATATCCATCCATTAGCCTGCAAACCTCATGATGTCATTGTTTTTCTCTGCTGAGTAGTACTCCATTGTGTTTATGTACCATATTTCTTTATCCATTCTTCAGTTGAAGGGCATCTAGGTTGTTTCCAGGTTCTGGCTATTACAAACAATGCTGATATGAACATTGCTGAGCAAATGCCCTTGTGGTATGATTAAGCATTCCTTGGGTATATGCCCAAGAGTGCTACAGCTGGGTCTTGGGGGGGATTGATTCCCAATTTTCTAAGGAAGCCCCATATTGATTTCAAAAGTGGCTGTACAAGCTTGCATTCCCACCAGCAGTGGAGGAGAGTTCCCCTTGCTCCACGTCCTCTCCAGCATAAGCTGTCTTCTGTGTTTTAGATCTTAGCCATTCTGACAGGTGTAAGGTGGTATTTCAGAGTCGTTTTGATTTGCATTTCTCGGATAATTAGGGATATTGAGCAATTCCTTAAATGTGTTTCAGCCATTTGAACTTCCTCTGTTGAGAATTCTCTGTTTACTTCTATAGCCCATTTCTTTATTGGACTGTTGGGCATTTTGATGTCTAATTTCTTGAGTTCTTTATATATTCTGGATATCTGCCCTCTGTCAGATGTGGGGTTGGTGAAGACCTTTTCCCATTCTGTAGGCTGTTGCTTTGTCTTGTTGACTGTGTCCTTTGCTCTACAAAAGCTTCTCAGTTTCAACAGATCTCATTGATTCATTGTTACTCTCAGTGTCTGTGCTAGTGGTGTTATATTGAGAAAGTGCTCTCCAGTGCCAATGCATTCAAGACTACTTTCTACTTTCTCTTCTATCAGGTTCAGAGTAACTGGATTTATGTTGTGGTCTTTGATCTACTTGGACTTAAGTTTTGTGCATGGTGACAGATATGGATCTATTTGCAGCCTTCTACACATTGACATCCAGTTATGCCAGCATCATTTGTTGAAGATGCTTTCTTTTTTCCATTGTACATTTTTGGCTTTTTTCTCAAAAATTATATGTTCATAGGTGTGCAGGTTAGTGTCAGGGTCTTCAATTCGATTCCATTGGTCCACTTGTTAGTTTTTATGCCAGTACCAAGTTGTTTTTATTACTGTAGCTTTATAGTAGAGCTTGAGGTCGGGGATCATGATGCCTTCTGAGGTTGTTTTATTGTACAGGATTCTTTTGGCTATCCTGGGTTTTTTGTTTTTGCATATGAAGTTGAGTATTATTCTTTCCAGATCTGTGAAGAATTGTGTTGGTAATTTGATGGGGATTGCATTGAATCTGTAGATTGCTTTTGGTAAGATTGCCATTTTTACTATGTTAATCCTGCCTATCCAAGAGTATGGGAGATATTTCCATTTTCTGACATCTTCTTCAATTTCTTTTTTCAGGGACTTAAAGTTCTTGTCATATAAGTCCTTCACATGCTTAGTTAGAGTAACCCCAAGGTATTTTATATCATTTGTGGCTATTGTAAAGGGTGATGTATCTCTGATTTCCTTCTCAGCCTGTTTGTCTATTGTATATAGGAGGGCTACTGATTTTTTTGAGTTGATCTTGTATCCTGCTATGTTGCTGAAGGTTTTTATAAGCTGTATCAGTTCCCTGGTTGAATTTTTGGGGTCACTCATGTGTACTATCATGTCATCTGCAAATAGGGAAAGCTTGACTTCTTCCTTTCCAATTTGTATCCCCTTATTCTCCTTATGTTGTCTTATAGCTCTGGCTAGAACTTCAAGTACTGTATTGAGTAAGTATGGGGAGAGGGGACAGCCTTGCCTTGTTCCTGATTTTAGTGGTATTGCTTTGAGTTTCTCTCCATTTAATTTGATTTTGGCTGTTGGCTTGTTGTAGATTGTCTTTATTATGTTTAGGTATGTTCCCTGTATTGCTGATCACTCCGAGACCTTTATCATGAAGGGGTGTTGGATTTTGTCAAATGCCTTTTCTGCATCTAGTAAGATGATCATGTGTTTTTTTTCTTTGAGTTTGTTTATATGTTGTATTACATTGATGGACTTTCGTATGTTAAACCACCCTTGCATCCCTGGGATGAAGCCTACTTGATCATGGTGGATAATTGTTTTGATGTATTCTTGGAGTCTATTTGCCAGTATTTTATTGAGTATTTTTGCATCAATGTTCATGAGGGAGATCAGTCTGTAGTTCTCTTTCTTTGTTGAATCTTTGTTTGGTTTAGGAATCAGGTTAATTGTAGCCTCATAGAAGGAGTTTGGTAATATACCTTCTGCTTCTATTGTGTGGAACAATTTAAAGAGTATTGGTATTAAGTCTTCTGTGAAGATCTGGTAGAATTCTGCAGTGAAACCATCTGGTCCAGGGCTTTTTTTGGTTGGGAGACTTTTAATGACTGATTCTATTTCCTTAGCGATTATTGGACTATTTAAATGGTTTATCTGCTCTTGATTTAACTTAGGTATGTAGTACCTATCCAGAAAATTATACATTTCTTTTAGATTTTCCAGTTTTGTGGAGTAGACATTTTTGAAGTATGACCTGATGATTCTCTGGATTTCCTCATTGTCTGTTGTTATGTCCCCCTTTTCATTTCTGATTTTGTTAATTTGGGTGCTCTCTCTCTGTCTTTCCATTAGTTTGGATAAGGGCTTATCTATCTTGTTGATCTTCTCAAAGAACCAACTCTTTGTTTCATTAATCCTTTGTATTGATCTCTTTATTTCTATTTTATTGATTTCATCTCTCAATTTGATAATTTCCTGGCATCTGTTCCTCCTGGGAGACTTGCTTCTTCCTGTTCAAGAGCTTTAAGGTGTGCTGTCAAGTCACTAGTGTGAGATTTCTCTAGCTTCTTTATGTGGGCATTTAGTGCTGTGAATTTCCCTCTTAGCACTGCTTTCATAGTTTCCCATAAGTTTGGGTATGTGGTGTATTCATTTTCATTGATCTCTAGGAAGTCTTTAATTTCTTTCTTTATTTCTTCCTTAACCCATTGGTGATTCAGTTGAGCATTATTCAGTTTCCATGAGATTGTAGGTTTTGTGTAGTTTTTTCTGTTGTTGAAATCTAACTTTAAACCATGGCAGTCTTATAGAACACAGGAGGTTATTCCAATTGTTTTGTATCTGTTGAGATTTGTTGTATCTTTGTGGCCAAGTATGTGGTCGATTTTAGAGAAGGTTCCATGGGGTGCTGAGAAGAAGGCATATTCTTTTTTGTTTGGGTGGAATATTCTGTAGATATTGATTAAGTCCATTTGCGCCATAACATCAGTTAACACCATTATTTTTCTGCTAAGTTTCACTTTGGTCGATCTGTCCAGAGGTGAAAGTGGGGTGTTGAAGTCTCCCACTATTAATGGGTGGGGTTTTATATGTGATTTAAGCTTCATTAATGTTTCTTTCACATATGTGGGTGCCCTTGTGTTTGGGGCATAAATGTTCAGAATTGAGACTTCATCTTGGTGGATCTTTCCTGCGATGAGTATGTAATGTCCTTCATCATCTCTCTTGATTGATTTTAGTTTGAAGTCTATTTTGCTGGATATTAGGATGGCTACACCAGCTCGCTTCTTAAGACCATTTGATTGGAAAGTCTTTTCCCAGCCTTTTATTCTTAGGAGGTGTCTATCTTTGAATTTGAGGTGTGTTTCTTGTGTGCAGCAGAAAGATGGGTCCTGTTTTCGTATCCATTCTGTTAGTCTGTGTCGTTTTATAGATGAATTAAGCCCATTGATATTAAGGGATATTAATGACCAGTGATTGTTTGTTCCTGTTGTTATTTTTATTTTTTGGTGGTAGTGTGTGTGTACTTTGGTTCTTTGGGGTTTACAGCTGTGGTGTTATCTATTGCCTATGTTTTAATGGGTGTATCTGCCTTCCTTAGGTTGGAATTTTCCTTCTAGTGCTTTCTGTAGGGCTTGGTTTGTGGATAAGTATTGTTTAAATCTGGTTTTGTCTTAGAAGGTCTTGTTCACTCCATCTATGATGATTGAAAGTTTTGCTGGCATCCATTTTCTCTTAGTGTCTGCATTATATCTGTCCAGGTCCTTGTGGCTTTCAAAGTCTCCATCAAGAAATCGGGTGTTATTCTGATGGGTTTGCCTTTATAAGTCACTTGGCCTTTTTCCTTTGCTGCCCTTAATATTCTTTCTTTATTCTGTATGTTTAGTTGTTTAATTATTATGTGGCGAGGATTCTTTTTTGGGGGGAATCTAGTATGTTTGGTGTTCTATAGGCTTCTTCTATCTTCATAGGCATTTCCTTCTTTAAGTTGGGAAAGTTTTCTTCTATGATATTATTAAATATATTTCTGTGCCTTTGAGTTGGTATTCTTCTCCTCCTTCATCTATCCCTATTATTCGTAGGTTTGGTCTTTTCATGGTGTCCCCAATTTCTTGGATATTTTGGGTCATGACTTTGTTGGTTTTAGTGTTTTCTTTGACTGATGAATCTATTTCTTCTACCGTATCTTCAACACCAGAGATCCTCTCTTTTATCTCTTTCATTCTCTTTCATTCTGTTGGTTATACTTGCATCTGAAGTTCCTGTTCATTTACTCAGATTTTCTATTTCCAGCATTCCTTCTGCTAGTGTCTTCTTCATTTTTTCTATTTCCCTCTTCAGGTCTTGGACTATTTCCCTCATCTGTTTCCCTTGCTTTTTCATGATTTTCTTTCAGGGACTTATTGTTTTCTTCTGCTTTAATTGTCCTTTCCTCTAGTTTTTTTATAGCGTTCTTGCCATTTTTTTGTCTGTTCCTCTACTTTATTTGTGTTTTCTTCTATATAAGGCTCTAGCCTCTTCATGATGTTACTTATAAGGTTGTTTCTTCTTATTCTTCCATTTCATGATGTTCAGGTCTAGCTGTTGGAGAAGGGCTAGGTTCTGGTAATGCTCTATTGCTCTTTATTTTGTTGTATGTACTTCTGCCTTGGCGTCTGCCCATCTCCTCTTGGGTTCGTTCTTGGTCTTATCAGTGTACTTGGTCCAGAGAGAGCTGACAGATTTAGAGAGCCTCTCTCTGGTCCAGATGGAAGCTCTGGGCCTGATGGGCACTCTGGTCTAGATGAGAGTGCTGGCCAGATAGGAGCTGGGGGGCTGGACTCTGAGTCTCAGGAAGTCCCTGGGGTCTCCTTATCTTGTCCAGATGGGAGCTCCTCTTGTTCAGATGGGAGTTCCGGGGCAGGATGGAATACTATATGCTGGTCTCTAAGTCTCCGGAAGTGGCTGGGGTCTCCGGCAGATGGGTGTGGGAGCAAGACGTTGAGGTTGTAGTGTCCACTAGAGGGTCTCTCTGGTCCAGATGGGAGTTCCAGGGCGGATGGGAGCTGGGGGCTGGTCTCTGAGTCTCAGGAAGTGGCTGGGATCTTGAGCAAATGGGTGTGGGGGCAGAGGGTGGAGACTGCAGGGTCTGCCTGCAGTCTTTGAAAAGGGGAGCCTTCCCGCAGGGCCTGCTGAATGGCTGGAAACCTGGGCCAAGTTGGGCAGGTCCTCCTCGGATGGCTGGTGCCCAAGGATGGGACCCAGAGGCGGTTGCCTCTGATTATAACCCCAGGCACTCCCCTAATGACTCTTAAATGGGAATTTTTAATAGTATATTATTGACTTCATGCCGCCCACCTTCCTTATAGTCTTTAATTCTGTGGGTGTATGTATACATGCATGTTCCTCATATGCGTGTGTGCACATGTACACGTGGGTGTATGTGAAGACAGCAGAGGTGGTTATCAGGTGTTTTTCTCAATTGCTCTCCACATTTGAGACAAGGTCTCACTGAACCTGTAGCTCATCAGTTGCTAGGCTGGCTGTATGGCCAATGAGCTCCAAGGATTCACCTGTTTGTTCCTCTCTCCTTTCCTGCCTCAGTTCTGGTATTACAGACACTTGCTGTTCCACTTGCCTTTTACATGCCTGTTAGGGGATCTAAACTCAGGTCCTCATGCTTGCACATAAAGCAATTTACTGACTGAGCCACAGCCTGACAGTCTTCTAGTTCTTCTATAGAGAATAACCTTACTTGTAGGAAAACTGGTAGAGTTCCTTATTTTCTGTTTGTTTACCATGTCAGAGTGCTGCATGCTGATGCATCATATGGCTGTATCATTTTGTTACTGACTTTTGCCTGCATGTATGTCTGTGTGAGGGTGTCAGGTCCCCTGAAACTCAAGTTATAGACAGTTGTGAGCTCCCTGCCATGTGGGTGCTGGGAATTGAACCCAGGTCCTCTGGAAGAGTAGTCACTGCTCTTAACCACTGAATCATCTCTCCAGCCCTATTACTGACTTTTATGTGTTTTGATGAATCCCTAGGACAATCTTCTAAAGTAAAGATCAGCATCTATAGAGACTTATGCCTATTCTCAAAATTCTCCTCTGACCAAAACCCTTTAGAATGGTAAATTCTTATACAAATGTTCTTTGTATTAACACTCATGAAGCTGCTTGGGGGCAGGCAAATAAATTATGACACCTGGCCCCTCTATTGGACAGGATGACTTCAATAAGGGAGAACTCTACTCTGCTCTAGCCCACACATCAACTCTCCTTCCAAATTCGTGATTCTCTAATATGTGGTATCTTTATAACAATTGAGATAATGTAAGGAAAGTGATTCATCCAAAAGATTTGTGGAAATGCAGCACTGGGACAGCAGTTTGTACTTCGCAAAGGATTTGCATGGCAACTGAGGCTTAAGTGTTGCAACACACCTAGGACTCCTGTGGAGCCCACAAAATTCTCCTTTCTGCTGCCAGGTAGAGCATGTTGTTAGGGTGGGTGATCCATAGCAACAAAATTGGACAAAACTGTTAAAAATAACAATGTAAAATCTATTGAAGTGGACAAATAACAAATTGGGGAACATGTATTTTTAAAAAATCTGCTGAACCTTAGCAAGTACAATGGTTGCCTGTAGCTTTTAGCCTAGAGATGACATCCATCTCCCCAGATATGTGTAACAAAAGACTTACTCTGGGCAAGTGGAGGAAACTGTGATGACTTTCAGTTACTACTTCCCCCTCTCCCAACCCATATCAGTGATTAGTATAGCTGTTTAAGTAGCAGAGTGAATAGAAGATGACATTGAAAAGAGCTATAACAATCCATTCTCAAACCAAAGCCTTGCCAACCACCCCTAACTCTGAAAAGTGATGGCTACTGCTGGAATTCATTGGGTTCTTTTTTGTTGAATTTGACATGTAGGTTGAGCATACCTAAATTGAAAACCTGAAATCTAAGATCTTTTGAGTGCTGACACGACAGGTAAAAATGATTTGGATTTGGAACATAGTAAGCTTTGGATTCCAGATTAGGGATACTCAATTGGTAAAGTCTGTGCAAGAATCCCCAGTCAAATGACTCTGAAATCAAAGACACCTCTAGTCCCAAGCATTTCAGGTAACACATTCTCAACCTATAGTTATTTCTACTCCCCTCCTCTGTGTATGTGTGTGTGTGTGTGTGTGTGTGTGTGTGTGTAAGTACATGAGAGAACACATGTGTGTGAGTATAGACACGTGTGCATGGTGTACACATGGACAACCTAGGGTGTGGTTCTTTGCTTTCTACCTTGTCTGTGGCAAGGTCTCTTGATTGCCACCATATATTCCGGATTAGCTGGCCCATTAGCTTTTTGGAATTTTCCTTGTCTTTTCCATCTCATTGTAAGAACATTGGATGTCACTATTTTCAAATGCTTTGTGATTTGATGCTTTCTTACTGTCTCAAATGAAGCTTTAGAACTTGGAACAACCCTTATTATATTCTACATAGTTAAATGGTAGTGGCCAAACCAAGTTGGTGATCCTTTACCCTCAGTAGCATGCATAAGGGATGTTCTCATTCACTAGAGAAAAATATATTCATGTACTTGTTCCCATCCTGCTTTTAATAAAGTCCTTTTTTTTGGAGACAGGGTTCCTCTGTGTAACCCTGGCTGTCTTGGAACTTGCTCTGTAGACCAGGTTGGCATTGAACTTGGAGATCTACTTGCCTCTGCCTCCCAAGTGCTGGGTTTAAAGGTATGTACCACCACCACTACCAGCCCAGTTAATAAAGTCTTATTAATATCGACATTTTTATAATGCAGCTGGTGGATGGCTGTCTATAATTACACTTCTCCCCATGTCTACTTGTTCACTTATTCTCTTAACAGCCTCAGTCACAAAATAGAAACTGGCTCCACACTAATGGGGGTTGGCATCTTTATGACCTTCTGGAATTTGCACTCACACTTGGCTCATATTCCTTCCTCATTCCACCAAATTTTAGATGAGCACATATTTAAATATCCATCCATATATATGTCTGTCTATACATGTTCACAGTCCTTTGGTTATATCTTAAAATTGGAAGAACTGGCAGTTGTATAACATTGATAGAGTTGGGAAGTAGGTTTTGCTCATACCCACAAGTTAAAGTCTTGAGTTTTTGTTCTTTTGAGTTCACCATTTGCTTTCAGTGACATAAAATGTCAAAGTAATTCTATCCATATTTGCTTTCTGTAAAAGTTGAAATTAAATTATTTCCTGAAGTTTGTCATATGCCTGTAAAATCAGTAACCATCCATTTCTCCTCAGCTGGTGTTAGTCATATGCCTGTGAAATCAGTGACCGTCCATTTCTCCTCAGCTGGTGTCTACTGTGCTGTTTTTCCACAGATGTATTTATTATTTCTGTAATCTGGAGCACTGTGTTGTTGAGCCAGTCAGATCAGTGCCTTTGTAGCTCTCTGCATTGTTTGGTGTGTATGTGTACCGAACTTTCTGAGCTTTAAACAGAATCCCTTACATGTTTTAACTCTTTGCAGTTCTGGTCTTTCACACTTTTATATAAGAGGATGTCTTCTGATCCAGCAAATGAATTACGCTGTTCATGTTGTCTCCAGATTTTTAAAAAAGTAATTTCTTCAAACACAAAGCAAAGCAACAACAAAACATCCTCTATCGTCCTTTTATCCTGTTCTTTCTTCAATCGAAAAATGCTCATTGTGAACTTAGTATCATGGCATAGAGTGTGGTGGTGGTAGATAGAAATCTAAACTGAGAGTTACTCAGAGTGTAGCATGAGTTAGCAGTGTACTGTGGGGCTTGCTTAGGTCAAAATCTCAGGATGGGGCTAACCATTTACATTTGCTGTGGTTGTTTATGCTGCTATGTTTAAGCATAACATCATTTCTTTTACTGTTTCTCTGTGTTCATATGGGTGCATTGAGCCCAGAGCAGAGAAAGTAAGATTTTCTAAATTTAAACACCAACATTCAGCATCTGCTAATGAATGTAGACATTTCCTGGAATTAAAGAATTTGTACAAAATGTATGCCTCTTTTTTTAAAAGGTTTGTTTTATACACTCATACACACACACACACACACACACACACACACACACGAGAGAGAGAGAGAGAGAGAGAGAGAGAGAGAGAGAGAGAGAGAGAGAGAGAAAAGTACTTGTGGAGGCCAGAAGAGGTCACTGAATACCTGGGGCTGAAGTTATGTTGTGAGCTGCCTGAAGACAATATGGGTTTTTGGATCTTCTGGAAGAGTAGAATGTGCTCTTAATCACTTGGCCATCTCTCCAGACTGTAGACCCCTTCCTTTGTCAGTATTCATTGTGAGGATCTAGGAGAGTGCAGCTTACTTTCTTCATTAGCTCAGCTAATGAAATTAATGAAGTCAAGAAACAGTAATGTAAAGCAAGTTTTAATGGAAGCAGTTTCTGTAAATACTGTGTTTTGGTTTTTCTTTATGAACATGTTTAATATAAACTGTGACAGGTCACTTTTTTAAGGCAGTATAGTTGTGTATCATGACACATGCTGAAGAGCTTTCTCAAGTAAAACTTCATCAGAACGTAACTGTCAGATAAAGGACTGAAATGAGGCTAAAAGACACTATAAAGATCTGGATGGTAAAGCCCTGAGAGCACCAAGCAGTCCCCACCTACTGCCCTCAGTGCTACCAGCAGCCTTGGAAGGAAGTGCTGTTGCCATAGCTCATCTTAGTCATTTTCAGCATGACCTCAACCATGAGCAACATGATTGAGGCACTTAGTATGGCACGATGGGCACAGAAATGTCACTGTAATGAAAGTTTGGAAACAACAAGATGGTTCCAGGGAGGTGGCTCAGTGGGCAAAGCAAGTGTCAGGATCTGAGTTCAAACCCCCAGAATCCACATAAAAGCTGACTGTGGTGGTATATCTGTAATTCTAGTGCTTCTGGAGATGAGAGGTGGAAACAACAAATTTCCCAGAATCTTACAGGCCAGCTAGCCTGGAGAATGCAGGAACAAAAAGAGGTCTCATCTCAAAGTAGAAGGCAAGGACTGATACCTGAAGTTGTTCTCTGATCTCCATGCATTCACACAGACACCCACAGACACACAGACTTAGACACAGACACAGACACAGACACAGACAGACACACACACACACACACACACACAGAGAGAGAGAGAGAGAGAGAGAGAGAGAGAGAGAGAGAGAGAGAGAGAGAGAGAGAGAGAGACATATATGGTTTTACTCACAGGATACCAATAGATGTAACTTGTTGACCAGATTGTCACAGAGAAGAATAACCCCCAAGGAACATCCTTGCAACAAAGAGGATAGAACATTCGTGGAGTTCTGCATTGTTAGAGAAAAGAGTGCACAGGCAGCAAAGATGCAGGCCCTGGTGGAGTTCTAATGGTGGGATATAAATACATAGCACATTGTAACCATAAGAGAGATTATCTGTGGTGTGGGACCTTGCATACAGTCATCAGAAGAAGGAGCAGAATAATGTAAATGGGGCTATGTGACTTTTCTTCTCCTTAGATAAGGCTCTGGTAACAGGCCAAAAATACAGTTCTATTGGTATAGCTTAGTGAACCAATGAGTTTAATTGGGGGTTATTTATAGGATCATAAATGAAAGGGTTACCTATATGAGCATGGGCAACTTGGAGACAACTGTACCACTGAAGAAGAGTGTCCCCCGCTAGAAATTATTATAGATATCCTGGTGGGGGAGCAGCTTCCACAAGGGTGTGTTTGTTGGCCTAATCTTGTGAGGGTCTTGTATGAGTAATCACAGCTGCTCTGATTTCAAGTTGGCAATATCCATATCACACCTGGAGGACAGAGTTCCACTGCAAAGGGATTGTTCATTGCCCCTAGGACTGACTAGGAAGCACTAGGACCAACTCTGCACATGACTTACTTCCTGGTTCATGCAAAGGACCCCTAGATGTTTATCAGGGTTCTCAAGGCCTCCTTATGAGGGAGAATTGATAGAGACTGATAATGTTATCAGACCTTCCTTGCCGGAGCAGCAATGAAGATAATAAAAATATGTGACTAGCAGCCACCGTGCTGTAGGTAACTCATAACTTCACTTACCAGCAGATACCCAGAAAGCCTGAACCAAGATAGCATGATAGTGCCAGCTGAGGAGCATGTTCCCAAGGCTGAGCAGAGCAGAGCTGAGCAAATTCTGGCTGGCCATCCCTGCCATCATCTGATTTGGCACTGGATGTGAAGAAACAAATGGAAATTCATCTATAAGACCTGGCTAGAAGATTAACAATGAAGAAGTACTTGTCTTTTGCCTGTTTTCCATATAATTTGAAGCATTTGCATTATGGACTTCTTCATTTTCTTTAGATGTCTCTTTTTGGTAATGATAAACATGCTTTTTAAAATAAGTATGGCATTTCTTATTCCTTTAAGGTTTTAAGGTTGTTTCACAGTTGGTCAGAATGAGATCATTAAGAACACCATTTTAAATGTGTAGACTCAAAAAGCAGCTCCTTGGCCCCAGAATCATGACTACTTAAGCTTACACTGCAACATTTAGCCTCCCAGCGGGTGTAATTACTTTCTCCATGATCCTTAGTGCTTGGAATGACCTAAGAAAAACTATTTCTTTTTCCCTCTTTTCCCTCTGGTGTATGGCAAAGCATGTTACATTTATAGCAACTAAAAATTCCAGTGGTTTTGTCCTCCCTAGCAGATGGCAGCAGGACTGGTTTGAGGGATGCTCTGGGGAAAACAAAGGCTTAGTAGTTCTTCCTTATTTTGTTCAGGGCAGAAAATGTTACACTTTTTCTCCATCTCATACTTCTCCACTAAAAGCCTGAGAAATGAGACATGAAACACAAGCAGGTATTAAGTCTGTTCATGGGGCCATATTAACCACTGTTCTCTTTAATCCTTCCAGTGACTTAGGGACTTAAATCAGAAGGGTTATCACTTCTATACTTTATGTTCTGCCACATGACTGGATTTTGTAAAGTTCAACTATGATTTTTATTAATGTTTAAAACTCTAGGATAGGCAATCTGGAAATCTCAGCATCTGCCCAGAGGTGGTAGATTGAGAAGGGGAAGAGAGAAAGCCATGCCTTTTTGAGTTAGGCATGGAAGTTGGGCAAACAGCCACATGGCAAAAGGGAGGTAGGTTCAGAGTGAAAAAGAATACCAGAGAAAGCATACTTAGGCTCACGCCAGCATCTGAAGGAGAAAAACAAAACAAAACAAAACAAAAAAAGGAGAAATGGCTTTTCTGAATTATTCAGAAAAGTGGGCAGGTTTAGCCCAGCTGCATGGCTGCACCTCCATAAATGACTGTATAGTAAATCAGGACTGATTTTTCTTTTTATATGTGACACCCTATTTCAGGGCTCATTGTCGGAGTGATCCTGAGATATGGAACCCCTGCTACCAACAGTCATGATAAGTCACTCAGCTGTACTCAGGAAGACAGAGCCTTTAGCACCTTATTAGTGAATGTCAGTGGGAAGTTCTTTGAATACACTCTGAAAGGAGAAATCAGCCCTGGCAAGATCAACAATGTGGAGCAGAATGACATGCTGCGGAAGGTGAGCTGGTACGACAGCAGTCTGGGACAAGGTTGTTGATTCCCTGGCTTCATCTTGACCTTGAGAGAAATCCTTCCCAACTGTTGGAACATTAGTTACATTCTTGGCTCACAGTTTTCTAGGGTGCTTGTGTGTCAGGATGAGGAGAAGGAAGAGCCAGATTGTACCTTTGTTGCTTCAGCCTTCTGACTGTCTTAACTGGCTAGGATCTATAGACATGGGCTATTGATTGCACAACATGTTTGCATATCCCTCCTGCCTTGTTTTCTCTTAACCTTGCTGTGGCTTAGAAATGAATTATAAAATAATATTAATTTCCCTTTTAGCCTAGTCAGTATTCTGAACTGCAATCCTTAGTTCTTCGTGGCTTTCTTCACATAGTCTGCAAATATTTGAATGCTTAAACTTATCAGTGACTGATGCCAAAGACTTACCTAATCTTCAAAGGAAGAAAGGCTTGGTTTAGAATTGAAGTCCAAGCACTTTTTTCTAATTTTAAAAAATCCATTTTATTTTCTTTTGTGATAGTGTCTTAAAATGTAGCTCAGACTGATCTCAAATTTACAGTCTTCCTGCCTCAGCCTCCTGAATGCTAGAATTGTAGGCATTCTTCACTATGCATGGCTCAAGCATTGTTTTTCATTTGACTATGGAGCAGCAAAAATGCTCCAGGGGGAAAAAAAAGATTATGTGTCTCTCATGTGGGTGATTTCTGGGATAGGCAAGAAATCAGTATTAAAAGATTTATTCATGTTGGGTAGATTAATTGACTTTTATTTCAGTTAATCATTTTAAATATTTAGCCTACCCCCTCTTCCTCCTAAAAAGGTTAGCATGTTTAGAAATGCTTAGTTCCTTTGACTGTACTATAATTGGCTATGTAGAAATGTCAGTGTGAGTTCCTTATATCAACAACTGATTTCAGTCTCTGTAGAGTTACTGAACTTCTGTTGATGATCAGGAAGCTGCTGGCCTTATTGGTAACTTTGTCTAGGCCACATAAAATATTTCAGAAGGCTATTCACTTAAAAGAGACTTATGTAGTAGAATTACAGCTATAAAGGATCACATGAATGGGAAGTTAATAAAAACTCATGACAGCTTTTTTTTTTTTTTGCAATTAAGCCTTCATGAATGTGTGATAAAAATCAAGATGTTTTTATTTTCTGTTGAAAAACATTGGCAGCAGCTTTCTGTGAATTTCTGAAATTGCCTCAAACTGTTGTGACTTAATATGTATTAAGATAGAACACTGGAATCTTATTTAGAAGTGCTGGGGAGGGGGAGATGGAGAGGGAGAACATGCCAGTCAGTAGGGAAATTATGGCTTCACTGCTGTAATTATTTAACACATTAGTGGCTTTTGTTCTAAATAGGCACTTTAGTCAATGGCTTTCAATATTAAATAAATATTACCAGTTTATCTTTATCTAAAATTTGACTTTTTTCTTTTTAAACTTTCAGGTAACATTTGATCCAGAGGTATTTTTCAACATTCTGCTGCCTCCAATTATTTTCCATGCTGGATACAGTTTAAAGAAGGTATGAACATTTTGCCAATAATTTAAGAGATTTCTTAAGAATCTCAGTGTTAATTGACCTAGATAATTTTCTAGTTTTCCCCTTAAATGCTTAGATTTCTGTGTTTTGTACCCACTCAGAGACCTTAGGTGGCTCATCATCAGGGACTTGTTCCAGTTTTAAAACCTAGAGCTCTTCCATACCACCAGTAGAAATATAACATTGTATAGCCACTTTGGCAAGCAAAGTGATAGTTTCTTGTAAAACTGAAGTCAAACTTGTCTTAAGGCCTAAATACTTCACTGCTGAGGATTTCTTGAAGAGAAAGTAAATTTATGTTCACACAAAAATCTATGTCTCATTCTTCATACTATCTTATTTATAAGACAAAACCAAAAAACAACCAAAATGCCTTCCTGTAGGTAATGGTTAAACAAACTGTAGTGAATACACACCATAGAAAAATGGTCAGCTTTCACATGGAAAAATGTTTGATATACAAACTGGATAGACTTATAAAGAATTATGCTGAGTCACACAATCCAGATTCAAGGTTATATGTTGTACTACTTTATTGATGTAGCATTACAGAAATGACAAAATTATATAGCTAGAGAACAAGTTCATGGTTGCCTGGATTAGGCATGATGGAAAAATAGAGTTTGGGGAGAGAGACCACAAGGAACATTTTTGTAGTCATGGATTATTTTTGTATGTTAAACAGTATTTTTGTGGTGCCTAGGATAGGATGCAGAGCCTTGCATAGATGCTAGATGAGTGGTATACCCCAGGCCAGTTCTGTATCTTGACTGTGGCAGTAGTTACACAATCTGCACATGTGATAAAATTACATTGACGTTGCTCAGGCTAGGTGTAAGGGCCACTCTCCTGAGTGCTGCAGCTGGTGAGGGACAGGGACAGCTCTCCAACCTACCACAGGCCTTGTAGGGGAAAGGGGGTGGGGCATGTCTCCTCAGTCTATGCCTCCATATGGTAGATGAGGGCCAGATCTCCCACACTAATGTTCTCGGGGCCAACTCATCTGTGCCCCTGTCAACAGGGTCAGCTCTGCTGTGTTGCTCAGATGAGGTGCAGGGCCCACTTTCTCAAGTGTTGCAGCTGGTAAAGGGGAGGGTCAGTTCCCTTGCCAGCTGGAGGTAGTTAGGGGCATGGGGGGAGAGCATCTTTCCCTCACCCCCGCTGCAGAGGAAGGAGGCCAACTCTGCCCCTCTTATGCCTCAGGCCTGGCTTATCCATGCCCCTGCTTACAGGGTCAACTCTAATGTGCTGCCCATGAAAGGTGCAGGGCTTGGAGTGCAGCAGATGGTGAGGGGTTGGGTCACCACCAGCCCCCCCATCCTGTGCAGGTGGAGATGGTCGAGGGGAGGCTTCTTTACCTTACCACATGGCAGGGGTGACCTGCTCTCCTGTTCTCACACTCTTGGGCCTAGCTTGTCCATGCTCCTGTAAACAGGGTCAGCTCTGTTGTGCTGCTCAAGTGAGGTGTAGAATCATCCCTCCTGAGCTTCAGCTGGTGAGGGACAGAACCAATTCTCTCTAGTGTTTCAGCCACTGAGGGGGTGGGGCCAACTCTGTACAGCCCCATCCTCTCAGCTTTTGGTGGTATCAAGAACCATGTACATCAACAGAGACCTGGGCTGCATCAGGGCCATGAACCCAGACATGGGCCCAAGCAGCAGCCAGGCCCAGACATCAACTCATAACCCTGGTTCTGGACCTGCACAGTTGCAGGGTTGCTCAGCCTACCAGCTCTCCCTTGTCCTCACCTCCAGAGTGATCTCTTCAGCATTGTCTGGCTATGTGGCTGGATGAGCAAGGGGCGGGACCAGTTCTCCTGCTTTCACATCGTCAGAGTCAGTTCTCCCACACACACCCCCGCCCCCACTCTCTCTCATTGTGGGAATATTGTGTGAAGATTATCTCCCCAAAGGCTTTCTTAGGACAACAGCCTATTTCAGCTCCAAAGGAGGACTAGAGACAAACCTTTCAGGCCTACAGAACAGAGATCTTGGCTGACAGTAAACATAGCATCTTTATGAACTAGAAAATGACTTCTAAATGGAAAAACTCTGGATAGATAATTGGGAAAACTATATTAGGAACATAAGAGAGGGTATCACTATAGAATTTCAATCAATAATAAAGGAGTACTCAGAACAATTTTGTGCCAGTAAATTGTATGGGGAAGGAGAAGTCAATCTCAGGTGTGATTCTTCAGGCACCATACACTTCATTTATTTTTGAGACATGGTCTTTTACTGGCCTGAAACTCTCCAAGTAGGCTAGACTGGCTGATTAGGGAGTTCCAGGCATCTGCTTTTATCAACCTCCTCAGCACTGGGATTACAAGTGTGCACCACCATGCCCACCTGTTTTTCGTGTGTGTGTGTGTGTGTGTGTGTGTGTGTGTGTGTGTGTGTGTGTGTGTGTGTGTGTGTGTGTACACATGAATGTACAGGTATATGTACCTGGTTTGCACACATGCAGAGGCCAGAAGAGGATGTCCAATGTTTTCTTCTGTTGCTCCCTGTCTTGTTGCATTGAGATAGGGTTTTGCATGTAACCAGAAACTTACTGTTTGGCTAGGGTGGCTGACCCGCAAGATCTCATGAGCCACTTGTCTTCTGCCTCCCAATGCTGGGGTTGCAGGAACACACAGCTGTGCCCAGATTTTTCATGTTTGTTCTAGGGATTCAAATTCAGGTACTTATACTAGCAAAGCAAGAGATTTTACCCCTGAGCCATCTTCCCTGCCACCCTACAGCCTTTTGTTTTATGTGGACATTGCTGATCAAATCCAGATCTTCATGCTTGCATCAGGAAACACTTTATAGACTAAGATGTCTTCCTAGCTCTTGTACTAGTAAATTTGACAAGTGACATGGACAGATTCACAAATAAATAAACCTGACTAGAGATAATATAGAAAACCTAGACAGCTCTATATTAAACAAAAAACTGAATTAAGAATTAAAAATCTACTACTAACCTTACATGGCTTTAATAGTGAACTCTACCAAGCATTTAAGGAAGAAATAAAACTGTCCCTGCAGAAGTCCTTTCAGAAAATAGAAGATAGAATACTTCTCAATTCCCTTTAGGAGAGGATGCCTGCCCAACAGACTAGATTTTTCTGTCAAAGCCACTCCTTGGTTTTAAACCATTTATGGAGCATCAGCTAGGTACAGTTAACTCAATATACTTATTTCTGTTTATATATCTATATGAATTTTCATGGGAACTATAAGAAAATAACGATGGTTGAATATAGACACAGGAGTTAACTCATGATTCAATAATTAATTTATGATTCAAAGTCCCTGGCAAACATATTAGAGTATGAAGTATAGATAGAGTTTTTATCTCTGGGTCCCGCCAAGCCCCGGCAGTCCCATAGCCTACTTATAAAATAAACATATAGACACTTATATTATTTAAACTGCTCGGCCATTAGCTCAGGCTTGCCATTGTCTAGCTCTTACTCTTATACTCAGCCCATTTCTGTTCATCTATATGTTGCCACGTGTTCCGTGGCTTTACCTGTAGCCTTTACATGCTGCTACCTGGACAGCAAGCTGGCGTCTTTCCCAGACTTCCACCTCCCAGCCTCTCCTCTCTGTTTGTTCTGCCTATCCTGTACTTCATGCCTGGCTACTGGCCAATCAGCGTTTTATTTATTCACAACATACAGGACATCCCACAGCAATGAAGTTTAGCTCTTAGTAATGGTACTCCATAAGTACTTCATGAATTGAAGACAGAGACAGTGGCTGTTTAGCTACTAGTCCAGTCAGTCAGAGGTAAGGAGGCTGAAATGGAGAGATCCTAGAAACTGTTGTGTAGGACAAGGGCTGCCTCATTCACTCACAGTATGGAGACTGGAAGAACAAGTGTAGTGGGTAGCCATTCCAGCCTTGGCCTGGAAGTTCCAACCCCCATTGAGGCTTCGGTAATGGTCATGCCTACAAGGCAGGGCTGAGAGAGGACACTGAAGACCCAGGATCAAGAGGAGAGGCGGTGGTGGCTCACACCTTTAATCCCAGCACTTAGGAGGCAGAGCCAGGCGGATGGATCTCTGTGAGTTCGAGGCCAACCTGGGCTACCAAGTGAGTTCCAGGAAAGGCACAAAGCTACACAGGGAAACCCTGTCTTGAAAAACCAAAAAAAAAAAAAAGGAGGAGAGGCCTCTCTTGGTTCCAGGAACCTGGACCTGGAGGTAGACTGAGCAGAGTTTTCCAGAGAACACCACTGGACTGTGCCATACCTTTCCCAGACCCTGCAACCTATCCCTTCACTTGTAAGCTCACCCACAAAATAAACCTCCCTTTTAACTATGCTGAGTGGCCTTAATAATTTCATCAATAAACAAGAACAGTTATATGCTAGTACAAAAGGACTAAGGTCAAGGTCAAACAAGTGTTCCTTTCATAGATCGAGTGAGCCCTCCTTACTGCATCACTCTTGGGACAAGAGAGGAACATCAGAGGGCTGGGCTGCTGGATATCAGAGGAACAGGAGGCTCTCTGTTTCTACACTCACATTTCAGAATGTAGGAAGGTCCTGCAATTCACTGGTGTTGAAAACACTCAGAATGATTAGTGCTGTAGGTGAGGGTATGCAGTATATATAGAACTGAATCAAAGCTAGGCCTTCTCGGTCGAACTCCAGATCCAGAGTTGCCCCTTTGTGCTACATTGCCTCTAGATGCAGGTTTTCCATCTAAAACATCCCAAACATACAAATTTTCCAAATTGTTTATACAGTTGTTAAAGTAATCCGAATCTTTGCATCATTTATTGACCCATAATAAATTGGAAATGGTTATTATAGGTATAATATCATTTTTTCCCTCAGTGGAAAATTTGGGAATTTTTCTTTGGATCAAATGGGTGATGAATAATTTATTTTAAATAACTAATCTTAGCATATAATCAAAGTCATAGTTGCTTTAAAATGAAAGCAGATCATAGGTTATGAAAGCCTCTCTAATGGTTGAAAACATTTTGGAAGAACCTTCCCTTCATCAGCTCTGTTTTCTTAAAGGAAACCCAAATAACAAGCTTTGCCTGTTACTATTTTAACTTGTTTTTGACACTATAGTCTTCTGTATTACCAACCATTAGTGTCTTTCTTAAATAGTCCTTATAAAGTCACCAGGTAAGTGGTTGATATTGTGCTTGCCATCTCTGATTGTATCTATTATTGATTAAATGGGTAATAAATATTTTTACCATTTAATTGATGGTATATGAGTAGATAATTTGGATCATTTGATACATGTCTGCTCTATATACCTCTGCAGACACTCATCTTTTTTCTACCTTGAAAAAGTTACTATTGGATTTGCCCTTGATTTTGTGCCACTGTTTGTGTTTGTAGGGCACTTGTATTGGAAAAATCATCTAGACAACTTTTTTGTGACCATCTTACACACACATATGCACACATGAAACACACACACACACACACACACACACACACACACACACACACACACACCACAGATGATGAGGCTTGGGAGAGAACTGCTTCCCCAGAAGTAGGAATATAAGGTTGAGAATGGTACATTACTAACTGGGATGTCCAATGGATTTCTCCAAAAGTGAACCTCATTCTGGTCTTCGCTGGGCTTAGATTCTTGAAAGCTTTACTTGGGTATGCGACTATCTCCTTTTGTTCCCTCTGCTTGTCATTCTGTGCCTGAGAGAGAAGAGTAGGGACCAATCATGACTATATTGTAGACACATAAAAAATAGGAAGAAAGGTCTAGTGTTTAATTCAGTAACTCATGTCCTTCCTTTTTCTTCACAAAGCAGAGTGGTGGAAATTGAGAAAGTCATGCAAGTGAAGAGACTGGGTCTCCAGTTCTTGGTCATAGTTTTGTAAACCATGTCATAGAACCTTACATTTTTCTCATGTAAGATGATTCAAGAGCTGGATATGGCAGCTCATGCCTATAATCCCAGCACTCAGGAGGCTAAAGCAAGGGGACTTCCACTAGTTTAATGCCAGCCTGAGCTACAGGGTGAATCCCCCTGTCTAAAGAACAAATAGCAACTGATAATTTAGCTCATTGATAAAGCACTTATCTAACATGCAGAAGATCCAAAGTCAATCTCCAGTATGGCACAAACAAACAAACAAACAAACAACAAACAAATTAGAATGAAATCCCACTGGGTTGCTGTGAGAATTGGATGAGCTTGTATGTATGAAAATACTTTGTGTATTATGAAATGTGCATTTAAGTGCTTATATAATATGTGAGCCAAGTGGCATATCTTTTCAAAATAAAAATTTAGTTCAGTAGGTTTGAATAAGAAATGAACAATTTGTGTGTGGTGAAGAGAGGAAAGAAAGAGATTCTGTAATATATTATGAATGCATTTTTGTAGATTTACATTTCTGATTTTTGTGCTTTAGCTAATATTATAAATGTCAATTTAGCTAATCTGTGTTTCTATTAGCCCTGGGAATAATTGCCCATAGAAAAGCTCAGAGTTCCTACTCTAGTTGGCAATGTGAACCTGGGAGAATGGAGCCTAGAAATGAGATAGACTAAAGTCTCATGCAATATTCAACTTTATTTAGAGCATCAGATAATTTATATTCTGAGGGTTAACATGCTGGCTAATATGCTAACTTGACATAAGCTAGAGTTACCTAAATGGAGGCAACCTCGATTAAGAAAATGCCTCCATAAGATCCAGCATAAGGCATTTTCTAAAGTAGTGATCAATGGCAGGAGGGCCCAGTCCATTGTGGGAGGGGCCACCCCTGGGCTGGTGGTCCTGGGCTCTATAAGAAAGCAAGCAGAGCAAGCCAGGGGAAGCAAACCAGTAAGCAGCATCCCTCCATGGCCTCTGCATCAGCACTTGCCTCCAGGTTCTTGCCCTGTGTGAGTTTCTGCCCTCAATCCTTTTGATGATGAACTGTTAATATGGAACAGTGAACAAAATAAACCCTTTCCTCTCCAATTTACTTTGGTCATGGTGTTTCATTGCAGCAGTAGTAACCTTAACTAAGACAGTTAAGCAAGGTTACATGAACAAAGTTTACATGACTTCAAGCTATATACAAATTCAAGGATAGGCCATGCTCGGAAAAATTTTTTGAATAACAAAAGTAAGATAATGGATAATCTGAAGTAAACCCACTCCTGTTTACTACACCTGGGAGGGGCACAAAAGCACATTCCAAGAACAAACCAATGTTTAGAAGGAACAGAGGTCACAAGACTCTTGTCCTGTTTTCTTGGAGTTATCTCACTAGCTCTCAGAATTCTTCTCACACAGCTCCATTCTTAGTCCATAGTCCAACACTGAGTACAAAGCACAAGTGTGCAAGTGAGATTGCAATTTATATATGGATATGTCATCTGAATGACATTGGTCCTAGCATTTCCTCATATAAGCCCTTAATGGAACTTAAAAAAATCATTATAGCTTGGTGGTGGTGGTGATGCATGCCTTTCATCCCAGCACTTGGAGGAAGAGGCAGGTGGATCTCTGTGACTTTAAGGCTATCCTGGTCTACAAAGCTAGTTCCAGGACAGCTAAGGCTGTCACACAGAGAAATCCAGTCTTGGAAAAAACCAAAAGAAAAAAATCATTATACTTTTACTTACTTTGGATGCCTGCATGTGTGTATGTGAATGCATGTATGCTGTGATGTAGAAGTCAGAGGACAACTTGTAGGGAGGGTGATGGTATCAGTTCTCCTTCCACAGTGGAGGTCTCAGAGATGGTGACTCAAGTCATCAGGATGGTGAAAAGTGCCAAAACCTACTGAGCTATCTTACCAGCCTCTTTAATGGTGGTTTAATGGGAATTACAGTTGTTGTTTTTGAAATCTAACCTTTACCCCCAAATCCTGCTGTATAAATGCAATAGCTTAAAAAATGACTTAAGACAGAGTCAAGTAAAATATGTTCATGCTCTGTTCAGGCAGCATCTTCACATGGTGAAGGTGACATGACATGCCCTTGAAGGATTCTCTTCTGAGTAGTTCACTTACTGAGCAGGTCATTTATGAGTAGTAAATGTTCTTTTTGACATCTGAGCCTCAGAGGGGCAAGCAGTGTGGAAAGATGAGAAACAGGGTCTTGGACCCTCTGAGACACAGGGCAGATGACAATTGCAGTCCTTTGCTCATATGTCCTGATGCCACTGTGCTCTCTTTTCCTGATGTTGCTCAGCTGGCATACTGAGTCTTTGTTACCTATAAAAATAGTGGGTAAGATTTTGATGATCCTTGTTTAATTAGGGTGTTTGGAGGATTTTGTTTGTCTGTTTTTTATTAAGTAGTCCTGAATCTCAAATAGGAATTGCTTTTGCCTGTTGGTAAAAGATCTTAAGAACAGGCATAACCTTCCTCTGCCCTCATCAGGAGACCCCATGGACCTGATGACTTGTAAGAAGTGAGTGTATGTGCATATGTGTTTGTGGTGTTCATTTTGAAGGTGACTTTTGCATATGCAGAACCCCATCAAAGGGATATTGTAGTCTTGCAACTTTCTGAATAATCACTAAATTTTAACATTGGTTGTAAGGTTTTTTTCTATACAAACTTGACCATCTTGAATTGAATTCATTACCATTCTCATTTCTCCATTCCCATCTCTATTGTCTGTCTTTTTCAGGCTCTGAAGAGTAAACCAGATGAATATAAGGAAATAGCTCAAGTTCCATGAGCATGTATTTAGGAGTCTGTTTTCTGCTATCAAATTAAGTAGAAAGTTTCTCAGATGACACTTTCCCATTTATTTGTTTCATACTTACATCTTTAATGATCTAAGATTCCACTAGAGCAGGAAGTAACTGGCAGGACTGTGGAATAAGCTGGTTTGTGTCCAGTCTCAAAAAATAATTGGGTTACATATGTGTGTGTGTATATGTATGTATGTATGTATGTATGTATGTATGTAATGTATATGTATGTATATGTGTGTGCATATAGATACACTTAATACAGTTCATTATAATTAGCCAGAATTGTTTTGTTTCTTGGTAACTTGCTCAGTGATTGAAAGTGCAAAGGATATTTTAAAATCATATTGTTTTAGGCTGAATAGCATTATTTATGATTGACTACTGATATTACTAGATATGTAAACAGTATAGCATACTAGGTTTTAGAGTCTTTTAATGTGAAGTTTTTGTCTATATGTTTGGTATTTTTGGTTTGCTGACAAGAATTACTATAATCCCTATTCTTGTTTCATTCAGAGACACTTTTTCAGAAATCTTGGATCGATTCTGGCCTATGCCTTTTTGGGGACAGCTGTTTCCTGCTTCATTATTGGGTAAGTGATTCTTTGTTGTATAACCAGTCTAACATACTACCCAAAGGAATGAGATCCACCAATCTGGTGTACAAAGCAGGATTTTAATGTTGTGTGGGGATGGCAGGTAGGAGACAGAGTTATCCTGTCTAGTATGGTAGTTGTTAGCTACATGTGTGCATTAAATTTAAATTAAGAATGATTAAACTGAACTAAAATTACTAGATCATAATTTTTTTTTTTTGTTTTTTGAGACAGGGTTTCTCTATGTAGCTTTGCACCTTTCCTGGAACTCACTTTGGAGACCAGGCTGGCCTCGAACTCACAGAGATCCGCCTGCCTCTGCCTCCCAAGTGCTGGTATTAAAGGCGTGCGCCACCACTGCCTGGCTAAGATCATAATTTCTTATAGCATTCTCTGATTAAAAAAAAAAGAACCAGTGTCTCTTATTCTAGGGCTGTAACAGGAAACTTACATGAAGATAGATCATCTTTTAATACCAGAAAGTAAGCAAATGCTCAAAAGACAGACAACCATAAGGATACAAGACATGTCAAAGGAACCCAAAAGCCAACCTGGAAGTTCTCACCATAGACAGAGCCCATAAATGGCTGAAACATAACAAAATAAATAACTTTCTATTATATTATCATGTAGAATATAAAATAAATATTCCCGAGCCACACATAGATGATTTAATGAAGAAATAAATGAGAGACACATTTCATGTGCCAAATTGTAGAACGTGTTATAGATACATACCTTCAAAGTGGTAGAACTTAGTCACACCATCTCCAGATCTTCATCCCAACCTAGCTTTGAGTGTGGGCTCTATGTTGTAGTTTCTTATAAAAAGTATGGTGCAGAAAGTAGGGGAAGAAGAGAGTAGCTGAAAAGTAGAGAATATGGAAGATACTACAAGCCTTGTTATTATTATATATCCTTGAGATTTGTGCTAAGAAGGGCACTTTACCTCCCTGGTCATTTACACCAAACCTATCAGCTTTGTCTGGAGAAAAAAGCCAAAGAAATCTCAACTTTCTGGTCAGCATTGCTCAAAATTGCCAGCGTCATCAAAAACAAGCCGTGGATGAGAAACTGTCACAACCAAAAGGAGACCAGAAGATTTAATGACTAAATGCCATGTGGTACCTTAGATGGGATCTTGTAGTAGAAAGGTGATATTTTAAAAAAATGCCCAAGCAAATCTGAATGTAGTAAGAACTTTAACTTTAAAAAATTAGTTGGAAAGCTGAGATAAAGGCAAGGCAAGGACCTTCTATTCTATTCTTTTAAAAGAAGGGTCTTTGGAGTTTCTCTTTAATGAGGTGACAGATCACTAAAGAATACCAGGTTCCATGGCACGCATTAATGATGATGGGAAGCAAGATGGAGGTAAGGCTGTCAGATGAAAATGTACCACCTACGTCTAGGATTTTAGTAAAAAGAAATGGAGAAGAAAGTCTACTTTCAGGAAATATTTGCAAGGTATGGCCATGAAAGGAACCTTTGATAAGCAGTGAAGAGCAAATCAGATCTGTTCCATAGAGCTGTCATGGACTGAAGTTGAGCTGATTGGAGCAACACCTGAGCACATACTAGGCCGGCATTAAGTTCTAGCTAATTCTTCTCATAAGGATTCCATTCTGCAGTGCAAACAATTCTTTCACCCCTAGCTTAGCCAATCCACTGCTCTAGTCACTAAATACATAAAGGAAGGCAGTGACATGGTCCTTACCACCATAAATCTCATTAAATGGTTGGCTTTAGTGTACATGGAGTTAATTCTGTTATTTTTATTCTTTTAACCCTTGCAATTGCTGTTATTTACTGGTACATGCACACAGATACATACACACATGTGTAATACACGGTAGGCTGTTTTTCAACACTCATTGCTGTTTCTCATTATAATCTGCCACATAGGTAGTTTGCTCCAGGGAGGCTGAAATATTGAACTTGATGGTCCCTGTTAGGCCATGCCACATTCTGTCCACTGTGAGGGAGGCTATATAGCCAGCCTGCCTCACCCAAGGAGGGCAAGAGGCCAGGTATTTCAGTGGGGACACTGGTGATCTACTAGGACATTTCAATAAGGTTGTATCTTTACCTTCTTTGCACTAGTTCTTGATGGAGGTATTAGTAATATCAGTCTCTGCAGCTTCACCCAGACCCCTAATTTTTATGGTTTGAGAATCTTGCAATTCTACGTTTGTAGTGATTTATTATACATTATTTTAGGCTCTATCTTCCACTCTCCTCTATCATCCAGTTGCTTAAGATCCTTTAACTTCATGACTCATCAAAGACCATACCTCACAGCTGATATAGTTGTTAATGAGAACAACTTTTAAGAATGAGATCTTCAGGGGCTGGAAATGTAACTCAGTCAGTACAGTTTACCCAACATGCACAAACTTTGTGTGTAGGTGGTTTATATCTGTAATTCCACAACTTGGAAGGCAGAGGCAAGACAATCAGAAGTTCAGGGCCATAATTGAGTGGATCAGAAGTTGAGGGTCATCCTCTGCTACATAGCAAGTCAAGACCAGATTAGTTTACATACATGAGACTCTCTCTCAGCGCTCCACCCCCATGCACACACACAAAAGCAACAATAGCAAAAGAAATATTCAGATGCTTCTGCACGATAATAACTACAAAAATCATTCCTTACTGCCAAAGTTCTATTTGCCTAGGTTTCTGGTAAGTGTCCAACCATAAAAGCTGCCTATTGCTTTCCTGAATCTCCCTTAAAGTACGATCTTCTAATAGCGCTCTGTTATTATGTTTATATGTCATCAAGATTTTTTTCCCTGACACTGTTTGCCTATCATCTTACAGAAATCTTATGTATGGGGTGGTGAAACTCATGAAGATTGTGGGCCAGCTCTCTGATAAATTTTACTACACGGATTGTCTCTTTTTTGGAGCAATTATCTCTGCCACTGACCCAGGTAATTAGACATTTGGCTTGATCATTATTGTTATTTAAATCTTATGAAGTTCAGAGCAGTCATTGACTTTATTTTGTAGTAGAGAGACTGTGGCATTAATAGATGATGGAGGAAGTAAATAGTGGTTAGATCTAACAGACTTAGGCTTTCTAAGAGAAGTATATGTTTACTTTTTGTGGTGGTTTGAATAAGATGTCCCCCACAGTCTCAGACACTTGAATACGAGGTCCTCATTTGGTGGTGCTGTTTGGAAGAGCTGAGGAGGTGTGGCCTTGTTTGAGGAAGTACATCACTGGAGGTGGGCTGTGAGAGTTTTAAAAGCCTCATGTCCTTATTAGTTCACTCTTTTCTGTGCTTGGGGTTTAAAATGTGAGTTTTCAGTTTTCTCTAGCTACCATATCTAGTACTTGCGGCCATATGGAGAAGCCATAATGGTAGTGGACTCTTATCCCTCTGGAACCTTAAGCCCTAATAGACCCTTCCTTCTACAAGTTGCCTTGGTCATTTGTTTATCATAGTGTTAGAAAATTAACTAATATACCGTCTTACTGTTTTTATTTTGATAAAATGGACAGCATGCAATTTAGCATCTTAATTTCTGAGCATATGGTTCAGTAGTATTAAGTATTGTATCATTCAGCAACTAATTTCTTGAACTTTTTCATCTTTTATAACTGAAACTCTAAACTCATATAGCAACAATTGCCCTTTTTCCTTTCTATCCAGCTTCTTTCAACAATCATTCTCCTTTCCCCTCTATGAATTTGACTACTGTAATTTCCTTGTGTATGTAAAATCTTACAGTATTTATCATTTTGTCACTGTCCCATTTCACTTAGCATCCTGCCCTGTCAGTTCATCCATGGTGCAGCATATGCCATGATTTCCTCCCTTTTGAGGTTGAATACTATTTCACATTTTGCTTATTGAATCATCTGTTCAAGGACACTTGAGTTATCTCTATCTGTATTTCCCTCTTGTCTTTCACTTTAGAATGACTAATGTAGACATACTTTCAGACTGGGTTCTTTTTCAGCATTGTGCCTTCACCTTCCATTAGGAAACATACCATTTGGCTTGAATAGTGATTTTCCTCTTTGGAAACAGTTGTATTTGTAAACATTTTTGTGCAGAGTTTGTACATAACTACCATACTGTGATGTAATTTTTGTAAATCTCTTATATTCTAATTTTCAACTGTAGATGAACCATTTCCTGAAAGTGGAGTTAATGTATAGCCCTTCTTCCCCACACCTCAAAAACAAACAAGATGGCTTGACTGCAAGTTAGAATGTATAAAGCAGAGCAGGGGGCTGGAGAGATGACTCAGTGGTTAAGAGCATTTGCTGCTCATGTAGAGGACCCAGGTTCAATTCCCAGTACTTACATGGTGGCTTACAACCATCTGTAACTCCAGTTCTAGGAGACCCACATATAGGGAAAATACCCATACACATAAATTTTTAAAGTCCCCCAAAGTATCAGCTGCTTCTTTATCTAATGCCAGTTATTACAAGTCTTCTCTCCATGTCTATAGATTCAACTAACTGCAGATCAAATGCAGTTTTAAAAAAAACTCCACATGCATATATGTATTCATGTGTATACATATATTCATAAATATAATCACCTGGGTCCATATAATGTTACTCATATATATGTTTTCAGGGCTATGAAAAAAGAGACCATAAATTTGAAGGAAAGTAGGGACTGGTATTTGGAAGGAGGAAAAGGAATGGAGAAATGGTGTAATTAAGTTGCAATCTCAAAAATAAACAAAAACAATTGCACATGTATTGAATGTGTACTTTTTTTCATCTTATTCCCTAACCAATATAGTATAACAACTATTTACATAGCATTTACCTTGTACTATTACAACCAATTTAGCTATGCTTTCAAATGCAACATGGTACACATAGGTTTTATATACACACATCATTTTACATAAGGGACTTCAGCATCTATGGATTTTGGTATTTGTGTGAGGAAGTTCCTGGAACTGATTCCCTTCAGATAATGAGGATTGACTGACCATACATCTTAGAAATAATTTAAGAAGAAAGGATTGGTCTAGTCCTTAAAATGGTGGTATAAAAATCTTCATGTTTCTGTTGTTGCTTAGATGTACAGAAGCATACTTGTGTAAAATACTCTCTAATATTCTGAACAGTAATAATCTTAAAGATAGTGATAGTTCCCACTTGACCATGCCTCTTAGGGGTCCTCTAGATTAGTGTTATTCCACAGATCTTTCTGCAAATAATGTTCTATAGTCTGCTTGCTCAGTCCATTATGATAGCCACTGATCATGTACTGCTATTGAGTATTTGAAATGTGGGGTACTGCAAACTGAAGAACTGAGCTTTAGCTTTCATTTAATATTAAACAATTTAAATTAAGTGACTTCATATTACTAGTGATCACCACATTGAACAGCATAGTGATAGACAGTTGTGTAGTTCTGAAGAATCTCAGTGTTCTAAAATACAGTAACCTTTCTTATTACCATATATCATCATAGACACTCTAAATTAGTATTGAATGATTGGCTGCTTGAGGCAAATTGGTTTGTGAAAAGAAGATGATGAGATTGTGGAGTCTTAGCCTTTGGGTTCAGCTTTCACTGATCAGTCACTGATCAGCTGGCTTGGGCCCACTTTCCCTTCTCCCATTAGCATCCTCATCTATAAAAGTTCCTGTATTGGTGAAATTATTAAGGCCACTCCACTTAGTTAAAAGGGAGGTTTATTTTGTGGGGTAACTTACAAATGAAGGGATAGGTTGCAGGGTCTGGGAAAGGTATGGCACAGTCCGGCAGTGTTCTCTGGAGAACTGTGCTTGGTCTACCTCCAGCGTCCAGGGTCTGGAACCAAGAGAAGCCTCTCCTCTTGATCCTGGGTCTTCAGTGTCCTCTCTCAGCCCCGCCTTGTCGGCGTGACCATTACCGAAGCCTCAATGGGGGTTGGAACTTCCAGGCCAAGGCTGGAATGGCTACCCACTACATTCATGTTTCTAATGCTATTATGAGAATTAAATGCAACCAGACATGCAAAGCACTGAGCATAACATTTGCTGATTATGTTGGTCTCTGTGCACATCTGACTCAGGCAGAGAGTTCTGCTTTCCTAATGTTTGTTTAAAAGATAAATAATAGATCCTCATTACTCAAGCATGCTTCTAAAAAACACTCTGAAAGGTAGTTTTATTTAAATGCTAAGCTGTCTGTGACTGTGTTTAGAGGAGAATCTGTTGAGTAATAGATTCTTCAGAAGCCTGAGAAAGCTGTTTATCCTGTCTGAACATATATTACCATTTATGTTTGTGTGTAGCTTTATTACTACCATCTTGTTAGTACTATCACCAGTAATATGAGGTGAGTGTGATGAAGATTACAGATGCTGTTTTCTGAACTATTAGTGTTGCTTTAGTTAATTGGATAAAAGCCCATTTTTCCAGATTACCTATATAACTGTTTATTTCCATATAATGTGTCTATGCTATGTTATAAAATAATGGAAGGCATTGCCATGTTATATCATTTTTATTTGGACTCTGAAGATTGTCATAGTAAGAGTTCCATGTAAATAAAAGTTCAGGAAACTTAGAAGTTTAAACTTGTTAGACATTAGAACATTAACTTTAACTGCTTTTTGAATGGATAGCTTTTAAATGTAGGATGTTTTAAGTGTTTTACTAGCCTCCTAAAAATCTGCTGTTGGAAAACTGTCATAAAAGAGATTGAAACTTGAGTACAGAGTTAGAGGATGGTACTAGAAAACAAATAACAGACAAACTAAAAAGAGGCTTGTTTATGCTTACAGTGAAGTATGACAGTTAACCTACGCATTTTACAAAACAGAAGGTTATTCACTGGGCAGCTGAGGATGGAGGTGAGAGAACCAAGTCTCAAATCCTCTTCCCTGAGGATAGGGTGGGGCTGTTTATAGAATGATGGAGCAGGATAATTTAAGATGTGGGGAAATGTGGCTGGAGATGAAATAATCAGTGGTCTAAATACATGTATAATCAATCTTCATGGGTCTTCATGGAACACATGTTCAGAAAATGGTAATGCTAATATGATGTGAATGAAGACTAGGCACCTGCAAAGGCCCAAGTGAAGACTTGGTGGTATCAACAAAAATGGTCTTGAAGTTATCGCTTAAGCTGCTGCGATTATTGTAACCCTCACATAAGAGATATTAGCTACACAAAACTAGCGTGGGGGTGACTCACTTATAATAATATAATTTAGTTGTATGAATTCTAAAATTAGTCATTTTAAAACTCAACTGAGCCAGTAGCGGTGGTGGTGCATGCCTTTAATCCCAGTACTCAAGAGGCAGGCAGAGGCAGGAAGATCTCTTAGTTCTAGGCCAGCCTGGTCTACAGAGCAAGTTCTAGGATAGCTAGGACTTCACAGAGAGACCATGTCTTGAAAAAAATCAAAAAAGAAAAAAGTGGGAGTGTGGAAGGGCAAAATCACAGAAACCAGAGTAAAGTGTTGGTGGCGATAAATGGGACTAGGCCAGTTGTACTTGCTTGATTGTTTGCTTTTGGAGACAGGGTCTCATTGTAGACCAGGATGGCTTAGAACTCATTGTGTAGCACAGGCTGACCTCATTACTGCCTTGACCTTCTGAATGCTGGGATTACAGGTTTGAGCTACCACATCTAGCTGTTTTTTTAATGATCAGATTTGGGAGTTTGTTCTCCTGTGGAGTCTTGGAGACTTATTCTTTTGATAGTCCTCAGAATGGCTCGCAGGAGAGCATTGAAATGCTTTGTGAGCAGCAAAACACACATATTTACAACTTTATCACTCTTTTGATAAATGCCCAACTGATGATTATGGCCCATTGACCAAGGAGTTGGTTTTAAGGGGATCAGATTGGCTTCTTTTTTTTTTTTTTTTAAAGATTTATTTATTATGTATACAGTGTTCTGCTTGCATGTATGTCTGCAGGCCAGAAGAGGGCACCCGATCTCATTATGGATGGTTGTGAGCCACCATGTGGTTGCTGGGAGTTGAACTCCGGACCTCTGAAAGAGCAGTCAGTGCTCTCAACCTCTGAGCCATCTCTCCAGTCCCCAGATTGGCTTCTTGTTCCTAAGCTATCAAACACAATTCTAGTATGGAGTGGTATTGACTGACAGGGAAAAAAAGAGCTTCTTATCCCTGATTATACTGTACTTAAGATATCAATCTTTGGTTTTCTCATTGAAGATGGCACCATATAGGTGGGGGCAGAGCCCTCTCCACTTGTGGTTGGTAACATGGTAATATTTCATCTCTTTAGATGGTCATTTTAGATTGATCTGCCATTGAGGAAAGAAAATGTAGGATTCCATCTTCTACTGTATCTGTAGGCAGCTTCCAGAGAAAATGAGTGCTATTTCTTCCTGTGACTCATTATGAAATGGTTCCCCTAGTCTTGATTTGTATGTCCATGCATGTATGTAGGGGGTTATGGAGAACCAAACTCAGAGCACACTAGGCAAGTGCTCTACAATTGAGATGCACTCCTAACCCTGGTACCCTTCATTTTAATACTGTTTCTTATGTACGCTCCCAGAGTCAATCAGCATAGCAGATTTTTAAAATCTGTGATCCAAATTAGTTGTCCAAAACTAATTGTCTAGTTGTACCACCAAGTTGCTCACCCTTTGAGATGTATTTCCAATATGCCACCTACCTGGTCATACTTCCTAAGACTCCTTTATAACTCTTTGAATTAAGTCCATTTTGTATATAGTGTTATGGGTACTTTATAGTGAGCATTCACAAATATTAAATGGTATTTCATATACAAGTGATGTGTTCAAGAAAAGTCAGTTGAATGAACTGATCAGGTTATTAAGATGTTTTTTCTTCTTCCTATGTATGCCAGCTATTCTGTGATTTTTAAAGGGTCTTGCTGAGGTGGGATAGTCTTATTGCATGCTGTATCAGTCAGCTTTGCATCATTATAGTAAAATGCTGGAGACAGTAACTTACTAAAGAGAAATGTTTTTTGTTTGTTTGTTTGTTTTGTTTTACTTTTTCTTGAAACAGAGGTTCTCTCTGTAGCCTTGGCTGTCCTGAACTTGCTTTATAGACCAGGCTGGCCTCCTACTCAGAGATCTGCCTGCCTCTGCCTCCTGAGTGCTGGGACTAAAGGCATGTACAACCACACCCAGCTAAGAAATGGTTGATTTAGCTCACAGTTGGGGAGGTTTGGATGGAAAATCAGGTATTCCCAATTGGTTTGGCCATCTGGTAAGTGTCTGGGATGGCAGTGGTGGGGGTGCATGCTTTAGCAGGTGGTCGTATCTCAAGCCAAAGCTCAGAAATGGTGAGAGACTAGGGTCCCCCCACAACAATAATTGAAGTCCCACCTTTCAAAGATCCTCAGCATCTACTAATGCTGCTTCTTAGAGGACCCACCCATTTTATGTGAAAGTTTGAGGGGCATTCAGATTACATTCAAACAAGGGCAAATCCCTTTCTTTAAAGGTGACTTTCCCAGCCTGTTATCCTTATACCATTCTCTCTTGGATGCTGCCATTTCCTGTGGATATTTCCCCACTATGGTCAAGCATAGCCTTGCACCACAGAGTTCCTGACATGCTTTATAAGGTAATAGCAGGAATAAAGAGGAGTTAAGATTCATGTGAGTTCTATGTAACTGTCTGTTGTTAAAGATTTTAGACATGCTTTCATTGTCGTGAGCAATTAATGATGTATTGTTTTTACTATTAATAACTATAGCATTTTAGGCAAACCGTGTTTAAAAGTCTAAAAAGCTTTTTGAAGTTATATAGTATAATCCTCCACTTTGTCAAATGTGATAGTTACTTTAACTGTTAACTGATTGTTTTAAGAAACACGAGGGCGGGGCAGTGGTAGCACACGCCTTTAAACCCAACACTCTGGGAGGCAGAGGCAGGCGGATCTCCATGAATTCAAGGCCAGCCTGCTCTACAGAGTGAGTTCCAGGACAACCCTATAGAGAAACCCTGTCTTGAAAAACAAAACAAAATGAAAGAAAGAATAAAGAAAGAAAGGAACAAACAAATACTAGGACATTAATAAGGAATACCTTTGAGTATGCCTGTGAGGGTGTTTCCAGAGTAGATTAACGGAGGGGATTAAGACATGCCCTGAATGTGGGTGGCACCACTCTGTTGACTGGAGTTCTAGACTGATTAGTCAGGGAAAAGAGGCACAGTCAGCTAACAACAGCATTCATCTCTCTTTGCTTCCTGATTGTGGGCACAATATGACTAGCCACCTTATGCTCTTGGTAACATTCCTTCCCAGCAATGATGGACTATATTCCATCAAACCATGGGCCAAAATAAATCCTTCCTTCAGTTGTGCTTTTCAGGTCACAAGTATGAGAAAAGTAACCAGTCCACCAAATCTTTGCTGTGTGCTGAATTCTTCAACAGTTGATGGCTGTTTCATGTCTTCTGTTTGCCCCTTCACATTTACCTGCTGCCTTTTCCTCTTTCTTAGCCACAGAGACTGACTTATATGAAACATGTCAAAGGTTCCTTTGCTTTCTGGTCTCCCACTGGATTTGTCTATAGTGAATGCCACTGGAAGGAAAATGGAGGTACAAGAGTACTTCAGACCAGTTGTACCTCTTCATCTAAAATAACAGCTCCTATCAGGGGATCCAGTCCATACAACTCCAGGTTCTGATAACTAATCCTTGCTCTTGAGCCTTCAGAACTATGGATGAAAGTTCCCTGGTTTGGGCTTCAAGTACTATCTTCTTCCTTCTGTTTTCCCTGTACTCTTCCCACACTTTTATAAATAACCTCCTTATAAGGCTCTTTTTCTTGTTGTTGGTTTTTTTTTGGGGGGGGGCGGTTGTTGTTGTTGTTTTGTTTGTTTTTTTGAGACAGGGTTTTTCTGTATAACAGCACTTGCTGTTCTGGAACTCCCTTTGTAGACCAGACTGGCCTTGAACTCACAGAGATCTGCTTGCCTCTGCCTCCTGGTGTGCTGGGATTAAAGGTGTATGTTACTACCACCCAGCTAAAGCTCTTCTTAGTTTGCTGTTAGAGTGTGCCATTTGTTTCCTTCCAAGACCCTCTCTGACTGATAGAGTCTGATGCCCTGGATCTTCTGCTTCTAGATTGCCAAGCTTAGATATTGTTCATTTTTATTTGCTTCCATCTGTCTTGAGTCCTGAATTCCCATGCAGCTGATGTGGAGAGAGCCCCACCCACAGCAGTCCACAGTGGGCACATGATATGACTGAGGAATGAAACTTCTCTTGTGTCATCACTGAGATTTGGGTGATTTCAATACTGAAGTACAGAGCAGCCCATGCATTGCAGAGTTTGTTTTCTTACCCTTCACTGAGAGAAATGGTAATATTAGTCTCCTCACAGGGTATTATAAGAACTGAATTAAATTACAAAATGCTTAGCATGGTATCTGCTTTTTGGTAAGTCATCAGCATTCATGATTATTATTTGTAGATGTAACTGTCTTGTTAAATAAGAAACACAGGGCCAAATACAGAGTTAATAGCCAAGAGGTCAGAGCAATAGCTGAGAGCTGAAAACCTTACCCTTCACTGCTGCTGCTGTCTTTCCTCTTCACAAGAGGCCTACTTCCTGTGCCCTGTCTTTCTTATAGACTTTCTGTTTTGCCTTCTCATTGGTTGTAAACCCAACCACATGACCTCCTCATCACTGCCTGTCTGTACAGACCTCCAGGTCTATGGTTGGTATTGAGATTAAAGGCGTGTGTCTGCCATGCTGGCTGTATCCTTGAACACAGAGATCCTGCCTAGCTCTGCCTCCCAAGTGCTGGGATTAAAGGCATGCAACCACCACCGCCCAGTTTCTGCTATAGCTTGCTCTGACCCCAAGGCAACTTTATTAACATACAAATAAAATCACATTTCAGTACAAATAAAATATCACCATAATTACTTTTTCTCCAACAGCTGGATTTTTTTTAAAAAAAGCAATTCTTATACTATATAATGGTAAAGTACTAGAGTCAAAGTTTTGCATGAGGAGCTGCCCTGGCCAGTGGGGTTTCAATGGGGGCAACCCACCTGTGGGAGAGAATGAAAGAGACAGGGGACATGAAAGACGACAGCAAGACAGGATTCTGATCAAGCTGCAAATTTTATTTTCCTCAGCAAGGCTTATATAGCACAGGATGGGGAAGGGGCAGGAAGGAGGGAAGGGAGAAGGGACATGCAGAACGTGGAAGGGGTGCAGGACATGGGAGACGTGCAGATCGTGTAACTGCAGGATGTTGGCTAAGGTCACTGGTCAGGGCCCATTTGTTCTGTTGCTAGGCTACCTGACCATGGAATGCTCTTATATTCAGTTGTCATGGCACCTGACTGTAGAATGTTCTCTTATCTTTGGGAGCCACTGGTTAGTAAACAGGTGTTACTGCTCTGGGAAGGGACAGTGGGCTTATGACTTATTCTCTGGCCTAGCTAGTACTTTTCCATGGTTCATGTTTGGTTCCTGACATTTTGGTCCCTGACAAGGAGCCATAAATGTAATTCATGTAATAAGTTAACACAGAACAACTTTTTAAAAGTCCTGTCCCTAAAGATTTCCCTATTGTGTAACCTGTTGCATCAGGTTTAATGGAAGAAATTGACTTTGTGTTTTGAGATAACATCAGTGTTGTAAGAATATGTCCTCTAGGAAGCATTGCTGGCAGACATGTAGCCTGTTCCTACATGTATCATGCATGATACAGAGGATATTCTCCACATCTAAATTCATTTTTATTTTTGTAAATGAATTAAAATTTTTGAAAAGGAAAACATGTTAGAGGGAGTGTCACTTTGAGATGTCCTTTAGTCCCTAACAAGAATAGAGAAAGCAGGACAGCAAAATAAAAAAACACTCATAAAGGAAATAACAGACTATTCCAGCAGGAGCAATAAGGCTTGGACACAAAAATAGCATCTCTGCAAAGGATAAGAGGGGGTGCTGCTCATATTGACTGCTGTGAAACCCAGAAATTTCTCTCCAGTGTTTACACACTAAGGATCCCCACTTGGAATAAATATTGTTAGCCTATACAGTGACACTTGAAACTTGAGAGGGACATTTAATGTTCAGATCTATTGCTGAGTACAAGGAGACTGAAGGAGGGCAGAGGCTGTGCAAGTGATCTAGGTTATGAGGGCTCTCAGAAATACCCAGAAAATGACCATCAAGGTGATGCTGTGGGTAAAGGCTCTTGTACAAGTTTGGCAACCTGAGTTCAAACCTGGAATCCTTGTAAAGGTGGAAGGGGAAAACTGACTCCATAAAATTGCCTCCAACTTCTACATATTTGTGTGACACACAATAATAGTAATTTTTTGAGACAGAGTCTTACTATGTAGTCTTGGCTGGCCTGAAACTCATTGTATAGACCAGATTGGCCTCTAACCCACAGAGGTCCACCTGCCTCTGCCTCTCAAGTGCTGGGATTAATGGCATATGACACTATACTCAACTAATAATACTTTAAAAAATACCCAGAAATGATATTCCTGGAAGAATTGATCCATCCTCCAAAGAGGAACTGCTAGGACTTGATTGACAGGTCATTAAGAGGAAGACAGATTAAATTCTAGTTGGAGTGGGATGGAAGATGCTGGAGTCAGTGGATCTCAGAAAGTACTGGAGAAAGTGGCCATATTTAACAGTTTCAGGCAAAACTAGATTTATTAGTTGTTTGTGGTTGCTGTGAAATAATTTCATGGCTGAAGGTAAAATAAGAAAGACAGAGTTTATTTTAGTGCATGATTCTAGAGTGATAAGAGTCTGTTGATGGTGGGGAATGCATGACATGATAGCAGGAACAGGAAGCTCGATAATCACATTTTAATATACACACAGGAAGTTGAGGAAGTGGAACAAGCCTGCAAACCCTGAAAGCTTGCTGCCTCCAGTGATGTACTTTGACACACCTTCATTAAGTATAAACAACACAATCAAGTTGAGGTTGAACAACATGTAAGCATAAGGAAAAATGGAGTTAACCCCTTGCATAAGAAGCTATCATAATGAGGTCAGACTAGGAAAATATGCCTCCTTCCCAAAGGATATAACTTTCTTCATATTCCAAAAGATGCTAAGGTAAACTAAGAAAGTGATTGACAACCTGTTGTAGTGGTGCATGTCTTTATCCCAGCACTCGGGAGACAGGGGCAGGTGGATTTCTGTGAGATCAAGGTCAGTCAGGTATACACAGTGAGACCCTATCTCAAAGTGGTGGTGATGATGATGATGATGATGATGATGATGATGATAAAATAAAGGCCAGGAAGTAATGGTACACACCTTTAATCCCAGCACTCAGGAGGCAAACTCTGTGAGTTTGAGGACAGCCTGGTCTTCCGATAGCTAGTGCTATACAGAGAAACCCTGTCTGGAAATCCAAAAGAAAAAAGAAAGAAAGTGATAGGCACTACAAAAGAGCTGTATATGCCCCAGGCTTGGAAAGTTCCAACACTAGAGAACTAAACCATAAGGCACCTTGAAAAAAGAGCTCACACAAGGGCAGGGGGAGGAACATAGCAGAGTGAAAGAGGTATTTTTTTAAGTCCATTTTCTTTAAAATGGGCAGAATGAGATGATACTGTCAGAGAGTGTATATTTGGGTTATTAATCTATAAAGAAAGGGAAAAAGGTCACTATAAAATTCACACAGTGGTTATTTTTGAGTGAAGGGAGCTTTAGATTGGGATGGCACATGTGCATGAAGGGGGCTGGCAAATTCTTGAATTGGTTGGTAGTAAGAAAATTGACTTGCTTATAGTTACTCACTAAACTAAGCATTTGGTTTGGTGTTCTATTCCGTAAGTAGTTATACTTTTGGATACAAATACCAGAAAAACCTGGTTGTTACCAGCTTAAACGAAATGTTTATCTTGAATTCCCACCTGTGGTGTGGTACCTTGACTTCTGTCCTAGCCGGTCATCTAGGACCTTCAGTGGTACCTCTGCTGCCTTATGGGGGTAAGCTGGCTGCATGTGCCTGGCCTCTCTCTCTGTCCTCTTTTGCAGATAGGGTCCAGGGGTATGGCTAACCATTTTGTGGTACACAGGTCAACCCCCACAGAAAAGCCATTATCTAGTCCCAAACACCAGTAAAACTCAAGTTGAGAAACCATATTCTAGCAGTAAGTCTCAGTACATATGGTCTGGGAGTACTTGGGGGTCTCCCAAACACTTCCAGGGGCCCATCAGGTCAAAACTGATTTCATAATAACAGCAATACCTTATTTGTCTTTTTTGCTTTCATCTCTTCCACATGTAAGGTGGGGTCTTCCAGAGGCTGCATAAGAACATGGTATTATCTGTCCCTTAGATATAGAAACAATTGTGAGAAACATCTGCCTTTTGTTAATCCAAGACTTTAAAGGGGTTTATAAAAATGTACAACAATGTCCTCCTTTTCAGGTTTTTATTTCAGAAATTGTAGTTTTTTATTAAAATATTTCATGTTAGTACATTAAAAGTTAATTATTATTTTAAATGCACAAATACTTATTTTTCTGTTGTATTCAATAAAATATATATCAGTATTAGGAGCACAGGTCTTCAAATATAAAGGGGTTTAGAGATTAAAAGTTTCAGAACTACTGATCCAGAGAATCATCAGTTTTTAAATGCTTCAGAAATGTGAAAATAGGGAGAAGTGTAACTAGGGACTGGGCATGGCAATGCTTGTCTGTAATCCCAACATTCAGGGGACTGAGGCAGGAAGACTGTGAGTTGTGGGCAGCCCAGGCTATATAAGAGACCCTTTCTTAGTTATTTATTCCCTAACAAGTATAATTACAGGTAATTTGTCGTGGACAAAACCTTTATCAATCTTTTCTGCGTCTCGACTCTGTGCTGGGTTCTGGCAACACAGGGGTAAAAAAAATAGGATTTCTGTCTTTAAAATTTGCTAACCCACAAAAAGAGACAAATCATATAAATGGCTCTCCACCCCCATTTTCTATACAAAGTATTTTCAGTATATGGTGGCATTAGGGCAGACAGCAGTGTACTTAGGTGCAGGGTCATCAGACTCAGTGATCACATCAAACTTCATCTAGATTAGAAGCTTATCATTTTCCCTTTTATCATTTACTAGACAGACCATCTGTCCTTGAATTTGCTGGTTAATAAGCCACCTTGTCCCATCTAATATGCAAATAGCCTCTATAAGTCTGGAATCAGTGGTTTAAGGGCAGAAGCCAAAACTAATTTCTGTGCTTTGGGCCTACATTTCAGTGACTGTGTTGGCAATCTTTAATGAACTGCATGCAGATGTGGATCTTTATGCTCTTCTGTTTGGAGAGAGTGTCCTCAATGATGCTGTTGCCATTGTACTGTCCTCGTAAGTAACTGTTTCTGCAGGGGTGTTGGATAATGTTTCTGGCTTTGTCCTTCAGCAGAATTCAGGATGCTGATACCAGCACAGCATGGTGGCTGCAACTTAAATTAAATGTATTTGTTCTGGGCAGTGCTTGGTAGACTATATGTTTGTTGATATTTTCAGTTACAGTGAGCTTCCTTATCCTAGAGATATAGTTTAAGACCCCCAAGTGGATGCTTGAAACCATACTGAAACTTGTTTATGATTTTCACATACATACAACTACATATCTATAATAAAGTTCAGTATATATAAATATACTAGACATGTAGAAAGTTATCAATAACTAATAATAAAGTATAACAATTAAAATAATGTTTTAAGTGTAATAAAATTATGCAACAAGCTAGCTCTCTGTCTCAAATTATTATTGTACTTTTCACTAACCTGTAACATTTTATGGCTTTTCTTTGGCAGATCCAAATTTTCAGCAACACTACTCTTTTTCCTTGGAAATATTATAAAGTAAAATAATGGTTGTTTGAACATAAGTGCTGTAGTCTGATAACCTCAATGGTTTCTAAGGGACTAATAGTCAAGTAGCATATACTATGTGGATACATTAGTCCAAGTAGTGATTCATGTCATGGACAGGATCCAGCTGGATGGTTTGAGATTTCATCATGCTGTTGAGAACAATTTACAGTATACAATTTATAAATAGTTTATTTCTAGATTTTTCTACTTAATATTTTTAGATTGAGGTTGACCTCAGGTAACTAAAACTGTAGAAAGTGAAATAGTCAAGGAGGGGGCTGTTTAGTGTGTTGTGGTATAAAAGAACGGTGGTCTTTTGAAAAACAAAACTTTCTCTCTCTCTCTTTTTAAACTCCAGGTCTATTGTTGCCTATCAGCCAGCAGGACTAAATACTCACGCTTTTGATGCTGCTGCCTTTTTTAAATCAGTAGGCATTTTTCTAGGTATATTTAGTGGCTCTTTTACCATGGGAGCTGTAACTGGTGTTGTGACTGCTCTAATATCCTTTTTTAAAGTTTTGGCGCCTGCCTGGATACACATATATGATATTAAGTTTGCAAAGAAAGAGTTCTTGGTTCCTCCTTTCAGATCAGAATCTTAAATTGGTTGTTCTCCTGAAATGTGGTACTTCCTCAGCTGGGTCAGGTACAGTGATTGGGCCCCTAAGTAAGACTCTGAGAAAAAGACTGGGAAACTGGACTTACAAAAGAAGTAATGAAATGGGTGTGGGGATATGTTGAGGTGTCTGAAGTGAGATGTAGGGGTGCATATGATCAAAATACATTGTTAAAGAATAAGTAAAACAAATTCTGTCAAATGAGAATGTGAAAAAAGGAAGGAAATAAATCAATGAAACACAAAATATACTAAATAAAATTTTTAAAATGGTGAGTTCAACTCTAGATTTCGAGTTGTCCTTACTGTTGCTGCTTCTCTCCCTTTCTTATATATAGCCCAGTTGGAACACTAATTATGGGGATGAAGAGACTGAGGAACCCAGAGGAGGCTTGCAGTCAGTGGCATTACTAATGAATGTAATACAAACCACATCCATTTTATTTGTAACCAGTATAGATAATATGGGAAATTATTAGTGAGATTTTTTTTTGCTATTCGATTTCTGTTCTAGTCTTTGAGATGTCTATCTTTTGCTCTTTGCAAAATCCCAGCTATGCCTAACTATATTTTAAATGTTGAGAAGCCAAAAGTAGCTAGCAGCTACTGTGTCAGACAGCACAAATCAAGATAGCTTTGTTTAAAGGCTCTAATACTGAGGGTTTAACTGCTCAGTGAACTTATTTGTGAGTTGGATCTATGTTGATGGTGTATTAAATGGCAGTGGTGGGAGGAAGATTCCCTATGTTCTCAAAAGGAGACCCCAGCACTTTGTTGTTGTTCTAGGAGTTATAGATTTCTTTTCTTTTTCCTGTCCCATACATGGGTCAGGCCTTAATGATCCATAGGGATCAGAGCCTTAAGAGTCTGTCTTCCCAGGCCTGCCTACGGCCTTCCCAGCCCTATAAGAACTAACTTGTCAGTCAAGCCTGCAGCCAGAGATTTACTCATAGAATCACAGTAATTCATTTACTATACAATTCACCCATTTAGAGCATATAATTCACCCATTTAGAGCGTGCAGTTCAATTGCTTTGCATTCCTTATGGTATTAATTTAAAAAATCATGATAATATAATAAAATTTGCCTCAGTACACAATTTAAAATTAGTAAGTATAAGAACCAATAAGATGGCTCAACAGGTAAGTATTTTTACCACCAAGCCTGATGACCTGAGCTTGATCCCTAGAACCAACATGGTAGAAGAAAACTACTCCCTTACAAGTTTGTCCTCTGACCTTCACATGCTTGCTTATTAGCAGGCACATGTGTAACACACACACACACACACACACACAAACCATTTTAAGTTATTAAATACATTCATGGTGTTGTTTAGCCATTCCTACTACCTGTTCCCAGAATGCTATTCCTTATCTCAGACAGACACTCTGTGCCAATTCAATAACTCTGCACTCCAGCTCTGGCTCTCGTAACTGTAACCTGTATTCTACTGTAAAGTTTCTTTTATTTTGTGTGGTGGTGGGGTGATCAAACCCAGGACTGCAAACATGGTAGGCAAGCACTTACCACTGAGCTACATCGCCAGCCCCTGGAAAGCTTAATTATTTTTTTAAAATTTTTGTTACTTGAAAATTGGAGTTTGGGGCTGGAGAGATGGCTCAGTGGTTATGAGCACTGGCTGCTCTTCAGAGGACCCAGGTTCAATTCCCAGCACCCTACATGGTAGCTCACAACTGTCTGTAATCCCATTTCATTTCTAGGGGATCTGACACCCTTACACAGACATACACATAAGCAGAACACATACAATAAAAATAAATAATTGAAAGAAAGAAAGAAAATTAAGCTGTGTGTGGTGGTGCATACTTTTAAACCCCACACTTGGGAGGTAGAGGCTGGTGGATCTCTGTGAGTTTGAGTCCAGCCTGATCTACATAGTGAGTTCCAGGACATCCAAGGCTACATTAAAAAACAAAAATGTCTCAAAAAGCAAGAAAGAAACAACAAAGAGTGGTAGAGTACTAGCCCAGCATGTTCAGGGCTCTTAAGTTCCATCCAGACACTATAACATTTCAAAAGAGAGATAAGACCCCCCCCCCAGGAGGTATAGGGAATGAATAGCCCTTAGAGAGGGGCTCAGGTTAAAAGAATGGGGATTTCAAGTGTCCCTGCTGCCCATGTCCAGAGCTGCTGTCCTTAACCTGGTGCTGACGTGACCAAGTTTACTAAGCTGCACTGCTTCCCCCTGCTGGAGACGGCGCTTTTCTTCCTGATGTCCTGGAGCACATTTCTTTTGGCTGAAGCCTGTGGATTTACAGGTAGGTTTACTGCTGGGCTCAGCAGGGCCTGTAAGAGAGGAAGGGAAGGAGGGAGGGGTGAGGGAGGAGGGGTAATGCAAGGCTCACCTGCCATAAATTTTCTTGTCAGTCGAATTTTTTTCTTGCCTCTTCTTTCCCACTGATTTTTAGAAACTCTTTTGACAGGTGTTGTAGCTGTCCTTTTCTGTGGGATTACACAAGCTCATTATACATATAACAATCTGTCAGTAGAATCGAGAAGTCGAAGCAAGCAGGTAAGAGAGGCCCTTGAGCCTGCTGAGCTGCCAAGTATCACAGCAAGAGGTGTGCAGAGCTTACAGCCTCCTCTTCCCTTCTTCATGCAGCTTTTTGAGGTGTTACACTTTCTGGCAGAGAACTTCATCTTCTCCTATATGGGCCTGGCACTATTCACCTTCCAGAAGCATGTTTTCAGCCCAGTTTTCATCATTGGTGCTTTTGTATCCTTTTCTTATTCCACATTGTAGACTGAGAGGTAACCTCTGCTGGGAAAGCTGTCTAACCACTAAGAATAATCATTTGATTACTGTCTCTGTTCTGAATTGGTCAGCTCTAGTTCAGGATATTTGCAGGGAAGCTTCTTAAAGCTTGATTTCCAGGACTGGCATTTTAATGGTATTTTCTGTTTTAAGCTAGTGCTGGATAGGCTATTATTTGTTTTGTAGAGCTCTGTCCTGAGTAGATTTGAAAGTCAGTAACCATGTCAGTCCCCAGAATTATTTTTGACATGCCATTGCCATGTCACCTGTAACACAGGAAGTTTCCTGATTTTAAAGACTAGAAGGTTCCAACCCCCCCTCCCCCTCTCTCCCAGCTGCATAGTCCAGCTTGGCCAGCCATACCCCATGCTGCCCTTGTGTGTGTGTGGACAGTGACCATGCTTTCACTCAGGCTGCCCTGCTGCTGTGGATTATGTTGGCAGAGACACCTTTGATTTTCTAAAACAAGAAGGAAGGGGGCTTTGGAAGAGGGGAGAGGAGAGAAGAGGAACAGATAAGATTAGAGGGAAGGAAGAAGAAAGGAGAAGAAAAGACAAAATGCCTAGTTCTTTGACTTCAGCGACTGGGAATACAGTATTTGGAGAGGGGAAACTTTGGGTGCTTGGCTTAGAAAGGATGGATGTGAGTGCCTAGCAGTGGCTCAGTGGCTGAGGGTTTGGCTCACTTGGTCTTAGGTACTAATATTTTTATTAAAGTAAACTTTTTTGGCCCTGGATTTCAAGATCCTATCCCTATTGCTGGACATTTGCTTGTTTATTGTTGCTTATTTGTTTTGTTTTGCCTTTTTGAGACCTCATGGGAATCCTTAACTCTTAAAACGTTATCTAAAAAACAGTATTTTTCTCTTCTGGGATTTTTGTTTCATGTGCAAGAATGCAGGGGGCTACCCCTTCTTAGCTGCTAGATAGTGACAGTGCTGGAATCTTACCTAGTTCCTACTAGTGGCTTCACACATTCACTAGAGGAGCAGCTTAGAATCTGTTGGGTTAGGTTTTCTTCACTCAGACTTAGCATGTTGCTCTGATTTGTATTTCCTGCACAGCATCCTGGAAGAGATAGTGGGAGGAAGGCCTTGTTTACAGAACAGGGCCTGTTGTCTGAGTGAGCCACATCCTCTGGGAATCCTAAAAGGCTGCTGACCACTTAAGGATTTTCCCTTCACCTCTGAGATAGAATATGCATTACAAGGACTACCCATTTCCTTTTTTAAAAAACAAAATCAAACAAGGAAAGGAAGAAACACAAAAAGAGCAGGAAAACAGTTTACACTTTACCCTGGAGGAAATAGAAGATAGTTTGGCCCTGGTTTCTGTCTGAAACAGCTGTGTCTCCTGCAGCTGGTGCATTGCTTGGCGGAAGCTCTCTGTTTGCTGGCTCCTGCCTGAGTTTCCTTTTCTGACCAGGGAATTGTGCAGCTCTCTGTTGGGTGCTGTTTAAACTTGGCAAGGGAAAGATGACTGGTTTCCCTGAATTCTTTGCTTTTCACAGTAGAGTTCCTTTTTCACATTCATCCTTTTCTACTTCTTACATCCCCAAAGGACATTTAAGCTACATAGGCAGAGATTTCTCTGAGTTCATTTGTGTGAGTGAATGTCTCTTTGTGGTAAGACTACTGGAGGTTTCTTCTCTTCTATTTTTGGGTGCTCCCTGAGAATTGATTGAAGTCCCTAATGCTTTCTTGCAAATGAAGCTTGCTGGCTTTTTCCCAGCAAAGTTTCTACATTTTGACTCCAGAATTATTTTTCTTTCTTGTCGTTTTCCTTCCAGTGGACCCCAACATAGTGCATGTGTTGTTCAGTCCCCATTCTTGCTATGGTACTTTATATTAGTTCTGGATCAGTTTTAGAGAAGTCAAGGAATCTGTCAATACCAGCTCAAAAGCTACAACAATGTGTTTATAAGCTGCAAATTAATGAGCTTAAACGTGGAAAGTTGGTCGAATGATTTCCATTTTGTTGCTGGGACATTGTTCCATGGGGAATCCAGGCATTCTGATTTCTTTGGGCAGCTGCCTGCATCACAGCATTCCTAAAATCCTGTGATCAACCAGAGTGTTTTGAAGTGCCATTCTGGAATCTTGTTGGGTCCTTAACCTCACCTGGTGGTCAGGTTGCCATCTTCTTGGGCAGAGCTGCACATATCTACCCACTCTCCTTCTTCCTCAACTTGGGCAGAAGGCATAAGATTGGCTGGAATTTTCAGCACATGATGATGTTTTCAGGTAATATATACATTATATAATATATATAAAGGAAATATATATAAAGAATAAATTTTATTTAGCAAGTAATGATAATATGACTAAAATATAATAAACGGGGCTTATAGCACACATCTGTAATCACAAACTAGGAAGGGGGAGGCAAAAGGATAAGGAGTTCAAGGCCACACTTGGATGCATATTGAGTTTGAGGCCAGCCTGGGCTAAATAAGACCCTGTCTCAAAAATCCTGTTATAGGTCAACCTGTCTTTTTACTTTTCCATGAGGTACTCCCTCCTTTGCTAAGAAAAATACTGCCCTGCTTTCCACAAATGTGCATTTGAACATATTAATACTCAGCCAATGTGTCTGTTGACTATGTATTATTTAGTTAGAAGACTTAGAGAGCTTGTTATTTTGCAAGTTTCTTTTTCTTTTAGCTCACTAGCAGGAGAATCATTTAAATAGTAAGAGTAGTTAGTACTCTAGAGTGTGCTGTACAAAGTGGTGCTGTGTTTTTCTTCTCATGCTGGGAATTCTGTGAAAGCCAGTTTCAAAGGGAAGTAGTAATAAGTAAAATATCTCCTGGTAGTGGGTAACTCTGCTGATGCAATAAGCCAATCAAGCCAAATAAAAGTCCAGGTTTAATCTGAGCAAAGCATTCAGGGGAAGAGGGGAAATCATGAGGCTGCTCCCAGGGAGGGAGCCTTAAATACCCTCTAGGGCGAGGAGCAGCTGCTTGGCAGGCTTTCTTTGGCCAGAGTCTGGAATGGGAGTAGCTGGCTGAGCCCTTAGCAGAACATCTAGGTGGGGCTCGAAATGGGGCCTGAGCTAGAGACTCCCAACTAGAAGACCATCCATACCTTTAAGGAGCTTCTACCTGGGTTAAGGAGCCAGGCTCTCAAGCAGTGGCAGTGCAATTTGAGGAATTGTCATTAGGTTCCCTCATCAACAGCTCTCCCTGTTTGGTCCCCACAGGCCTGAGGGGAGCAATGGCATTTGCACTTGCCATCCGTGACACAGCATCCTATGCTCGCCAGATGATGTTCACAACCACGCTGCTCATTGTCTTCTTCACTGTATGGGTCATTGGTGGAGGCACCACACCCATGTTGTCATGGCTCAATATAAGGTCAGTTTGTAACCAAGCCAATTTTGTGTCTAAATATGTCAGTTGTCACAGTTCTTGAGAATGCTCAAAGTGCTGTGCAGGCTGTGCTTGTGAAAGGTTTTTATTCTTTTGGTTTAAGTAGTGCATGTGTGTATGTGTAGGGGGTGCATTTTAGATTTTTTTAAATTAAAATTTGGACTATTGAGTTTTTTAGGATATAAAAGTGTCAATGAATTCTAAAAAAAAATATTTAAATAGAATTATCAATATACACAGGAAACTAGGATGAGCTGGCTCTTACTAGGGCAGAAGAAGCTCCTTAGCCAGAAATCAAAAGAGGCAAATAGAGTTTTGCTTTCTTAGGAATTTGTATGCCATGTGTCTTCTTGCTTCTGTATTAAAAAAAAAAAAAAGATGGTATTTTCTATGTAACCCTCATCAGTTATAGCTCCATGACATCTTTTGTGTGTGGTCTGTAGCTTTGCCAGGATAGAGGATTGTTGACCTGAGTTTGATTTTTCTTTTATTTTTCCTTGATCCTTCTGCATCTACTACTCAAGCATTGGAATTACAGGCATGTGTCCTCACACCCAGACTGTTTTAGTTAGGGTTTCTATTGCTGTGAAGAGACATCATGACCACAGAAATTCTAATTAAGGAAAACATTTAATTGGCTTGCTTACAGTTTCAAATGTTTAATCCATTGTCAACATGCCACCATGCATGGTACCATGCAGGTAGACATAGTGCTGGAGAAGGAGCTGAGAGTAGAGAGGGGCTATATCTTGATTGCTCAGGCACCAGGAAGTGGTCTGGCACACTGGGCATGGCTTGAGCATATATAAGACCTCAAAACCCACTCCTCCAACAAGACCATACCTACTCCAATAAAGCCACACTTCCTAATAGTGACACTCCCTGTGAGCTTGTGGGGGCTAATTACATTCAAACTACCACACAGACTCAGGAATTTTCTTTTTTAAAGAACATTTGGATTTTATACTGTGATTTACAACACCATCTAATCAAAAAGACATTGACTGGAGCAGGAGTCCAGATACCCATAGCCCAGTAATGACTGATCTCTGACCCCTCAGGTCTTTGATCTCCAGTTTTCCTCAGGTTAAATGAAGCCTTATGCCAGAGTACTTCCAGGGCCTTCCACATCCAAGTGTGAAGCTCTGCCTCTGTATTCTGTGTCACTGGAGGTTCTCTGGCCACCTGTTGTAGTTTCATGTCTGCACAGAGTGACTGCAACCCATCAAGGAGGCACTTGGGTAATGTAAATGCCTGAAGAGTCACTCTCTAAAGAACCACAAGGGGGCAGTATATCTTTCTCTATTGGTCTTTAGTTTATTTTCCCTCTGGACTGTAGAATACCAAAGACAGTTGGAGCTCTTACACACTTCAGAGGAGAGAAACAGGATTTGAGAGACTAGCCTCTTCTACCTGAGGCTTTTATACTGATGGTAGGCAGGGATTCCTAGGTTTGGCCACTGCCAGTTATGCCATTTCTGAGCTAGTATGTCTCAGACTGCAGATCAAGGCAGGGGCTTCTTGGTGACCATCAGGGTCCTCACTCATGTTTGCATTGCAGGTGCCATTTGCATTTTCATGCATACATATTAAGATATGGTTCTCACAACATTTCCACAGTTGAGATAATACCACAATCTCTATTTTAGAATTGGAGAAATGAGACACAGAACAATGGTTTTGCTCTAGGTTACAGAGTTTTAAGAGGATGAGGTGGGATTGGAATTCAGGAAATCTTGCCAAGGCTTGTCCACTGTGCCATCTATCTGTAAGAAGGGTTGTGGTGCTAAAGACTAATCTCCTCATAAAATTTGTGGTGTTTAGAATTTCAACTTCCTAGCATTAATACTAAGGGTTGGATTAAAAAAAAGCACAGTCCATCCTTGGTAATATAAACCTGAAGAAAGAAATTATAGTCATGTGGCATTCAAGTTGAGACATCAGATGATACTGTCTCTGTTCTTTGTAGTAGCATGAGGATAAGACAGGTGGTTGATCCTGTGTACGATCGAGAGTCTTTGCATTCAGTGACCTGTGAAGTTACTTTCTGACAGACTTTTGGAATAGGGGTGTTCATCTTGTACAGAGTATTGTTAGACTGCTAGCAAACAAAGTTTTGTAACTTCTTCAGACTCCTTGATATTTGTATTTATCATGGGCTTTTGAAATATTGAGCACTACTATATAGCTTACCATGAAATTTTGGAAACTTGGAAGTCTATTATGATTTATTTCTCATTCCATTCATAAAAATTCACTTTATGTATTCAGAAAATATTCACACTTATGCCTAATTTTGTGAGTAATTTAAAGCAGCCCCCTAAACGCATAAAAGTTCCAGGCTTCTCATTTTTTGCTATTCTCAGGAATTGTAGTAAGCTGCATAAGAACATAGACTTCAAAGATGCGTTAAAAACTGTAACCCACCATCATGTAACTAAGAACAAATGCAAGATATCTGGCTTTTTAATTGTGATGCTAGTGATAGAGCTCAAGGCTTCAAGCATGCTAGGCAAGAACTGTACCAGTAAGACACATCCTCATCGTCTAACCTCTTTAATCCTTTCCTTACCTACAGAACACTTACAACATCACAATATAGGCACAACTATATAATTGGTTCTTTGAAAATGTTGTTCCAAGACTCCCTGTGGATAATAAACTCTGCAGATGCTCAAGGCCCTTATAAAAATGGGGTAGTGTTTGTCCAGAACCCATGCCCATCGTCTTAAATATTTTAAATGGTTTCTAAAAGCCTTTGCTACTTCCTACAATGTAAATACTATGTCAGCAACTGTAGTGCCATATTGTTTGGGGAATCATGACAAGAGAAAAGGTCTATATGCTCAGTATAGAAGCAGTTTGGGGGATTTTTTAATCTGAGATTGATGGAATTCCCCCACACAGAGCTTGCACATGTGGAGGGCCAACTGAGTACACAAAGCAAAGAGGGCATCACCCCCTGGACACAGTTGTTGGATATCAGGCAACTAATAAACTTTTGTAATGTTCTCAGACTCTGTGATATTTGTATTTATCATGTACTTTTGAAAATGTTGAATAATATTATATAACTTGTCAGGAGTTTCTGAAAACATTGAAGTCTATCATAATTAATTTCTCATCCTATTCATAACTCACTTTTATGTATTCAGAAAACATTCTCATTTATGCTTGACTTTATATGAGTAATTTAAAACAACTCCCTAAATTGTATAAAAGTTCCAGGCCCCTCAGGAATCGTCTGGTCTCCCAGGTCCCTACTGTTCAGGGCCAGATTAAATCATGTGCATTTTCATTCTATTTCATAAGTGCTTTTCTTTTTACAACCCCAAAACATATTTAGTACAAATAGAATGAAATGATTTTCCACTGAGAGTAGAGAGTTGACTGTTTTGCACTTCCTCATGATCTTTTCAAAAAGAGGGCTATTAAAATAGTCTTACCCAGAGCAGAATATGTGGGCAGCTTTCTGAGAAGCATGTGATGGCTCAACTAGGCAGGAGCTGGTAAAGAGTGAGCCGAAAACCAACAGTTCCTGTAATACTTCTTTTGTGCTTTGTGATGTGTCTACTTTTTGGTCCCTTCACTATGTAATTTTGTCATGTTGTCCATAGATAACATAGAGAAATAAAAATGAGTCTTTGGAGCATGGGTGATCAAAATTTGCTATTATTAGTATTCTAGAAAAGACTCAGTTTCACTGTTCTTCATTGTTAATGCCATGTGAGTTTTTTGAATTGTCAAATTCGGGGAAACCTCTCTCAAGTTTCTTTGATATGTGAGCCAGAATATTTCAGAGCATAAAAGCTATGCAGCATAATTTTTATTCTGAAATAGTTATAGAACATTATGGAATACATTATGCATATTTCCCTGTGCTTCCATCTTGCATAATTGTACCATTTCACACCAGGAGCTGATGTGGGTTTGTGTGTGTGGTTCTCTACCATTTTATTACATATAATGTTTTTGCAAGCACCACTGTATTCAAGGTAAAGAATTGTTCCAACAGAAATATGTCTTTAGCTCCATCCTTTATCATACTTACCTTCTACACTCACCAGTCCCTTACTCCAGCAGCCTCGAATTTTTTCTGCATCTCTATAGTTTTGTCATTTTGATAACTAAGGAGCTCAGATCTTATAGCATATGATCTTTTGAGATTGGCTTTTTCTTCCATTCAACACAGTGCCTTGGAGATCCACATAGGCCATTGTACATGTCAGTAGTCTCTCTGTTCCTTTTTATTTCTGGATAATACTCCATGACATGAATGTATGAGGGTTTGTTTAACCATTCACACCTTGAAGAACATTTGGCTAGTTTCCAGTTTATGACTATTATAAATAAAGCTACTGTCAACATTTCTGGGTAAGTTTTTATATCAGTGTAGGCTTCCATATATCTAAGATACATATCCAGGACTATGCTTGCCAGATGAGATAGAAAATGAGTATTTAATTTTCTAAGGAACTGCTGAATAGTTTCCCAGAGTTGCTGTGTTAGTGACATATGAGGATCTGCGTTCCTGGTATCCTCAGTAGTGCTGCTTTGCATTCTCTAGCTGTTCTAATAGGTGTGTGGTGCTGTCTCTTCCTGATCTTAATTTGCATCTCTTTTTTGTGGCTAATGATGCTGAGTATCTCTTCATGTGCTTATCTATTACTTACATCCTTTTCTTTCATGACTGTCTATTCAAGTCTTTTGGTTTATAATTGGAGTTATTTGTTGTTATTGATTTTTGAAATGTTTTTATTCTAGATATAATGTTTTGAAAGTTAACATGGTTTGTAAGTGTTTTTTCACTTTATTGTAGCTTGGTCTTGAAGTGTTTTTGGTAGGGTCTTTCGTAGATTAGAAGTCATAATTTGAAGAGTTGTAATCTGTCTTTTTTGGCTCATATATTTGGTGCTATGTCTGAAAATTCACCAAACCCTCTTGAAACTTTTTACTTTGTTGTTAAACACTTAGTTTTATAGCTTACATTTATGTCTATGAGCTGTCCTTTTCAACCAACCAGTGTACCTTCAGCTTTCTTTTCATATGTTATTGCTCTGGCTGACTTTCAGTCCTATGTTTAATAAAAGTAGTGTTAATGGATATCTTCACACAGCTCCTAAAATTAAAAGGGACATATTGCTTTTCATCATTGGGTGTCATAACAACTTATAAGGATTTTGTAGATATTCATCATCAGATTGAGTAAATTTCTATCTCATGTTTAGTTTAATTTCTTTTTTAAATTATGTTCCATTTATTTTGTGGCAGGACACACATACCATTACACATATGTGTAGACTGTAGACCAGGTGACAGTTTTTGGGAGTCAGTTCTTCTACCATGTGTGTCCTGGGGATGGAACTCAGGTCATCAGGCTTGGCAAAAAATGCCTTTACCCACTGAGCCAACTTGTTGGTCCTCATATTTATTTTCTCAGAGTTTTTGTCTTGGCTGGGCATGGATTTTAACAAGTGCATTTTCTGCATCAGTTGGTGTGATCATATACTTTTTCTTGTTTAGCTCTTTACTCTCATCAATTCCAAATACTGAACCAGTCTAGCTTTTCTGAAATAAACCCTACTTGGTTATGGTATATTATTTTAATATATGCATTAATACTGCTTAACTCTATGAGCAAATACTTGCTTAAGAATTTTTCTGTGTTCACAGGGTTATATAGTCTGTAGTTCTTTTTTTTGCATGCATTTGTCTGCTTTAGGTATCAGGGTAATATGGCTTTACAACATGAATTGGAATGTGTTCTCTATTCTTCATTATACTTGGTGTTATTTTCTTTTATTTTTGGTAGACTTCCCCAGTGGAACCATATAGGTCTGAAGACTACTTTTTCTTTCTTTCTTTCTTTTTATTATTAGGTGTTTTAATTTTATACATCAGCCATGGGTTCCCCTGTCCTCCTCCCTCCCGCCCCCCCCCCCACCTTCCCCCCAGCCCCTCCCCTCCATTCCCATCTCCTCCAGGGCCAAGACTCCCCTGGGGATTCATTTAAACCTGGTGGATTCAGTACAGGCAGGTCCAGTCCCCTCCTTCCAGGCTGAGCATGTGTCCCTGTGTAAGCCCAAGGTTCTGAACTCTCATCTTGGCTGAAGACTACTTTTTCAGAAATCTTTAAACTACGTAATTGATGAGGCTATTCAGATTATATATTTTATATTGAGTGAACTTTGATAGTTTGTGAAATTTATCAGTTTGATCTAGATTGTCAAGTTATTGTTATTCATAGTGTTTTGGCTAGTTTTATGTCAACTTGACACAAGCTAGAATCATCATCAGAGAGGAGGGAACCTCAATTGAGAAAATACCTCCATAAAATCCAGCTGTAAGAGATTTTCTTAATTAATGATCATTGGAGGAGGGCCCAGCCCATTGTGGGTGGTGTCACCCTTGGGCTAGTGGTCCTGTGTTCAATAAGAAAGCAGGATAAGCAAGTCATAGGAAGCAAGCCAGTAAGCAGCACTCTTCCATGACCTCTGCATTAGCTCCTGTCCTCAGGATCCTGCCCTGCATGAATTCCTGCCCTAAAGCTTTTTAAAAAATATTTTTTTATAATTAACTTAATTTCACAGATCAGCAAAGGATTCCCCCATCCTCCCTTCTCCCTCCCCCCAGCCCACCCCCCAATCCATCCCCCATTCCCACCTCCTCCAAGGCAAGGTCTCCCCTGGGGAGTCAGCCCAGCATCATAGACTCAGCCTATCTGGGATACTTTGCTCAGCCCTAAAGCTTTTGATGATGAAGTGTTAAATGGAACTGTGATAGAAATAAACCCTTTCCACCTCAAGTTGCTTTGGTCATGGTTTTTTGTCATAGCAATGGTAAATCTAACTAAGACATATAGTGACTGTTCTTTAGATATTTCTGGGCCTACTGTTTTTTGTTTTTTTAAATTTTTTTGTTTGACATAGGGTCTCATTATGCAGCCCTAGCTGTTCTGGAACTCACTATGTAGACCAGGCTGGCATAGGACTCACAAACTTTGCCTCTGTCTCTCCAGTGCTGGATTTAAATGTGTGTGCTACCAAGCCCAGCTATTAGATTTTTTTATGTAATCATTTTTTGTTGCTTTTTAAAAAATTCCTTGTTTATTCCATTTATTTTACTATACTGTTTATCTGATTTTCATTTTACTGATTTCTGCTCCTATATTTTATTTCCATCTTTATTGTTTGTGCCCAGCTCTACCTAGACACCCGAGTGAAGCAACATGTACTGTTGTTGAAAAATACATATGATGCCAGCTCATTGTATCTGGAAAAAAACACATTTTTCCAAATGTGTTTAAGTAATGATTATTTAAGTATAGACACTGACATTTACAGAAATTGCATCAAAATAAGTTCCTTCCAAAATAAGGTAATGAGAGTGATTGGTTTCTCTTGGCTTGTGGCTTATGATGTTACTTGGTGGCCTCACATAATTTCTGTAACCAGTTTCTTATTTTAAACTGACTCAGAAATCCCCTGATACTCATTGTGGGCTTTTGAACCCTGTGAACTCAGTAGAATCAGAGCTTACTTTCTTACTTGTTCCTTATTTCTTCAACTGCTGATGAGTGAGTGGTTAGGTAGCTGCTCAGAAGTAGGACCAAGGCAGGTCTTGGAGTTCTACTGTAAATAACTAGAGGTTAGCTGTGACTCCCTCCCTCCTTCCCTCCCTCCCTTCCTTCCTTCGACAGTGTCTCTCTACATAGCTCTGGCTGACCTGCAAATCGCTATACAGACCAGGCTGGTCCTCAAACTCAGAGAGATCCACCCACCCCTGCCTCCAGAATGCTGGGTGGAAGTAAAGGTAAAGATGTATGCCACCATGCCTGGCTAGCTGTGATTTCTTGACCAGGACTAACTTCAAGTCTGTTCATGAAGAAAAAAATAAATACAACTACAATTCCAAGGCCAGGTCACTTTGGTTCATAAGTCTAAATTTTATTTTTAAATTAATTTTTTATGATTGATATTTTAAGATATGGGAAATGCTCCAACATTTTAGTTAATATACAAACTGTATATTTTTCTGTCTCTTGAATAAGTGCTGTTATTCACAAAGGACATAATTTTGGCAACTTGGAGGGATTATGAAATTATATCAACAGATGAACATATATAGCCCAAAAAAATGTTATGTTGGCATGATGACTGTTCTCTTGGAGTACACACATGAAGTGGTAGTGAGGACTGGGTAGGGACATAATAGAAAGACATACATCCAGCTAGCCAAATGAACAGATAACCTTTGCATCCCACAGGGAAGTAATACAATTATTCAAAGGCAAGTAAGAATACTCTGGTATTAATTCTATTAGACTGAGATTTATGGTAAAATTCTCTTCAAGATAGCATAAAGTATAAAGATGAGAAGAAATCCTGGGCTCTTTATGTAACAGTGTTTGTAAGTTGGTATTTAAAAAGATGCAACCTTATACTTAGAAGTAGTATTTTAGCAGGAATAATGGGTCCCTGAGTCTACAGGTCTAGGAGTTGTGCCTCTACCATTTTGACCCTTTTTGGTTTTTGGTTTTTGGTTTATTGAGACAGGGTGTCTCTGTGTAACAGTCCTGGCTATCCTGGAACTCCTTCTGTAGACCAGGCTGGCCTCAAACTCACAGAGATCTGCCTGCCTCTGCCTCCCAAGTGCTGGGACTAAAGGTGTGTGTTACCACTACTTGGCCTATTTCTACCTTTGTGATTGTAGGCAAGTCATTTTATCTCTAACTCTCAATTTTCTCCCCAATTAAATAGTGACAATCATACTGTGCTGATAAAATGTGATTACAGTAAATATGATGAGAAATTCTTGCACTAGGGGCTATAGGGTACAACTCAATGACAGAATGTTAGCCTAGTGTGTGCAAGGCCCTCATTTCTATCCCTGGTTTCACCACTACTTCCAGAACCCCCCCCCCAATTCTCTCATTAAATATGCTGTTTGATACATGGCACTCACTTACTAAATTTTAGCTGTTTATAATATTACAGTCACCCAAGCAACAATAAATCTTACATTAAAGAAACCCTGGCTTGTTTTCCTGGTATTTGTTACAGCTTTTCAATATGCTATAGTAATTTAGAGAGTATGGCTTAAGGCATATTCTTATTCTGACCATGCAACTAATTGAAAGTATCACCTTACAAGGAGTTATGATCTCTTGCATTTTTCAAGGGATACAATGAAATGAGAATTTTGAGCATTGCCTATCATAATATTTCTCAATTTTTCCAATTAACTGCAGTGAAAATTTAATCAGATGTTTGCTATATCTCTTTATATTTTATGCTTTTGGATGATTTCAAACTTACCAATATGTGTTTTAGGGGGTTATTTTTGTATATGTCCCACAGGAACGAGTTTTCACATCCATAGGGATGACATTACTCCATCTAGAGTACATGATTTAGTGCAGTGTTCTCAACTAAGGGTGATTTTGCTGCCTGGAAGACATCTGTGAACATCTTTTTGGTTACCATATCCTGGGGCAGATGGGGTTGTTGCTGTTGGCATCCTGTAAGTAGAACGCAGGATCCCACAGTGCACAGGAGAATGGCTCCCCATGACAAATAGTTATTGTGGATTCAAAAGCCCATAATGCTGAGTTTGTAAAACCATATTATAGCATGATGGTAAGGTTTAATATTGTCTGAATAATCCAGAAATCATTAAGGAAAGTGAAAGGCCACTTCAAGCCAGAGACTTCAAAGGAAAAAGAAGAGTCGGAGTTTGGTCCCTGGCCTTCAGAATGAAGCAGTGAACAATGTTGTTTGCTTATATAGAAAAAAGTGGCTGTCTTTGTCTTCTAAGTATTGGATATTTTTTTGGTAATATAGTGGGTTTTGTTCTTCCTGTTAACTATGTATAAAATATACAAATACTCCAAAATATATGTTCATTGTTTAGGAACAGTTTTCTGTTTTCTTTTTTATGAACACATCTTGCTTTATGAAACAGATGAACTCCTGAAATTTTTGTAGATTAATTTTATATACTGTACATTTATTCATCTGATCTTATTGTGTTATATTTTGAGAGGTTTAACATCATTGTCAATTGTTCCTCATTTGATCTAGCTCTTAACATTACTACTTTAAATTTAGCAACTTCACTGCCTCTTGGGTTTTAGAGAACGGAGACAAGCAAAGTTGTTATGCAGCTCCAAGGTTGACACTTACATAGTGTTTTTAAGACTTTAGGTTCCATCCCAGAACTGACCAAAACAGGGACTAAGAATTTCTCTTGAAGGTGAGATAGCCTTTCTTCATGGACATGGTCCAGGTCAGATGCCAGAGCTCCTGTACTTGTGTTGTTCTATCATATTCACATTTCCTTCTTCTGCTGCCCAGAGTTGGTGTGGAGGAGCTCTCCGAAGAGGACCAGAATGAACACCGCTGGCAGTACTTCAGGTGATACAGACACTACTAAGAAAATAACTCACTGGGCTTTGATTTTCTCTTCTAACTCGAATGGTTTCTCTTTGCTGTTTGCTTTTTCCTTCCTGAGTGTGCCAATCCTCACTCCATGGGCAACATGGAAATCAGTTCTAATCATTCTTTCTGTTTTCTCTCCATGTTGATTGGTGTGTCAGTGTTATTGAGATTCTGTGCTTCCCACCCACATTTTGGACCATGTGTTTTCAACCCCAAAGCCTGAATTAATGTCTTCATTTGGTACAGCTGAGTTTAGTGTTAAGGACAGCTTATTTTTAGAGGCATCTATACTTTCTCCTGAAAACCCTGCTTCTGATCTAGTTAAGTAAGGCTTGTAATTAATACAGATAACTAGAATTTTGAATTTCAGCCTTGATTAGAGCATAGCTCACTTGATCTTAATTAAATGCTAGTGTTGTGTATTTTTAAGTATGTATTTGTATATCTATACTTTCTCATGATGGTCCAGACGACATGAAGAACATTGGTTTTTATAAATGAAACTTGATCCAAGTTTCCACTAACACAGTTTGTTTCTTAGTCTACATCCAACGGTCTATGATAAAATTGTGTTTAAGCATGATGATATAGGAGCAAAGCAAAAACTTGCAGTGTTTGTTCTTGCCTTTCTGGATCTCCAATTGATATGTTTACTTCCTGGTCTGATCTGTAGATACATTAAATGCAAAATCAGCTTGAACTCAGATCTTGTGAAAATATTTTGCTCCCTGAAGACAGGGTGAAAGAAACAATATCTATAAATGGAGTGTGGATAACCCAGCTATGTGCTGTAATGGCATGCATGAAGTTCATGAAAGTGTTGAAATGTCTCACTGGGTTCCCGCTTATTACTGTTGAAATGTGTGTGTGTAAACTAAAATGTTTACTTGTGGAGTTTCTACTGAAGTGTCCCGCCTTCAAGGAAGAAGGTCTTTTAGGCCAGTACTAAGTTATCACACTTGGGACACAAGAGAAATCTGATTATAATCTGATGCTCAAGATTTCTATGAAGATCCATGTCTCATATTCCTTAAATCATCTAGAACCTTGATTATTCATATATTTTTCAATTATTTATGCCTTAGTGGTAAAATACATGCTTAATGTACTTGAGGCCCTGGATTTTATTCAAGTCACTAACCAAAAAGTACTGGTTAAAGTAGAATGCTTCTAATTTTTCTGAGATGTCATGGTATTTTATCCATTAACCACATATCTTTGTTAGGGTTTCTACTGTTGCAGTGAAACAGTATGACCGAAAAGCAAGTTGGGAAAGAAAGGGTTTGGCTTACACTTCCAATATTGATGTTCATCACCAAAGGAAGTCAGGACAGGAACTCAAACAGGAAAGGAACCTGGAGGCAGGAGCTGATGCAGAGGTCACGAAGGGGAGCTGCTTACTGGCTTGCTTCCCCTGGCTTGCTCAGCCTGCTTTCTTATAGAACTCAAGAACAGCAGCCCAGAGATGGCACCACCCACCATGGGCCAGACACTCCCCCATCAATCACTAATTAAAAAATGTCCTACAGTCTTGCCTACCACCTGATCTTATGGAGGTATTTTCTTAATTGAGGTTCCCTCCTCCCAGATGACTAAAATTTTTGTCAAATTGACGTAATCTAGCCAGCACAACTGACCCTTTGTCAACTTGACACACAAACATATCAGGTTTAACACACTGTTAAACCATAACCTTTCTTTTCTTGTTCATCCTCAAGATCACACTTAATATAAATCATCACAATATTTGTCCCCTGGTGTGCCATCCCCTCCCCTCCCTTCATTCACTGTCAGCAATGCTTAGTGGAAATTTCCATGCAACCCTAAGACAGGCCTGTGGGATTCCATGACCAGTTTGTTTTCTTATGTCTTTCCAAGCTAGCAGGTATTTGGAACTAGGGAAAAATTCCCACCAACGGTTGCTGTTACAGTTAAATAAAAACCTTGAATATTGAAAAAAAAAAAAGTCCCATAGCCTTACAAATTCAAATATTTTAAAAGTTGTCTTTTTAAAAATATCTAGTCTCTTTTAAAATCCAAATTCTCTATAAAACCCTAAATTTCTCTCTCTTTTTAAATTTAAAGTCTTTCAACTGTGGACTCCAGTTAAATAAAAAAAATACTTTATTTTTTTATTTTAAACATAATTCTTTATTGATTCTTTGGAAATTTCACATCATGCACCCCAATCCTACTCACCTTCCAGACCCTCCATATCTGCCCTCATCCTTGCAATATGACCCCCCAAATTAATTAAAAACAAAACAAACAAAAAAAACCACTTCACTCCTTCATCTTTCCAACACCTCTTCATTCATCTTAGTGGCATTGGGAAGCTTCAGTGTGTCATGAAGTATACCCTTTTGTCCAATCAGCTCCACCTACAAAATGTTCATTGCAGTCAGTCATTGGTCTGGTTCAAGGCCTCTGGTTTCTGGTACACCATCATCATTGGGCCCTCATCGAAACTCCTGTCGGACATCCTGTTGTTGCCCTGAATCATGGAGATCCTGTGGGATCAGTCCCTTCACATACTCCAGCAGGTCATAGATGGGGCATCTGTTAGGGTGGGCCAACCCAAGGCTCAGGATGTGGGTGTGAGTGGTAGCTGAGCTGGTTGATCTGGGCCATGGGGAGCAGCCCCTCTAGCGAAGGGCAGAGTTGGCTCTCCTAGGCCCATGCCTGTGGTGAGGGGTGACGCCATTTCTCCCAAGTGCTGGGGTTAGCTCTCCCATGGTAGGGGAATGAAGTACTTTCTTAATTGAGGTTCCCTCCTTTCAGATAATTCTAGTTTGTGTATCAAGTTGACATAAGACTACTACTACATTAGACCACTTCCTCCTTGGAATGGACAAGGCTTTGTCCTTACTAGAGTAGACACTTATTCTGGTTATGGGATTGCCTTTCCTGTACATATGCTTCTGCCAAAACCATCATCCATAGACTTACAGAATGCTCGATCCACCATCATGATATTCTGCATAGTATTGCTTCTGACCAAGGAACTCACTTCACAGCCAGAGTATGGCAGTGAAGTGAAGTATGGCAGTGGGCCCACAATCATGGAATCCACTGGTCTTACCATGTTCCCTACCATCAGGAAGAAGCTGGGCTGATAGAAAGATGTGATGGGCTTTTGAAGACATAGTTGCAGCTCCAATTAGGGGGCAGCAGCCTGGAGGACTAGGGCAGGGTTTTCCAGAAGGCAGTAAATGCTTTGAATCAGTGTCCAATATATGGTATGGTTTCTCCCATAGCCAGGATCCACGGGTCCACTCACTAACACCCCTACTTATCTACTAGGAAAATTTTTGCTTCCTGTTTCTGCAACCTAGAAGTTTTGGTTCCAGAGAGTGAGCACTCCTGCCAAGAGCCACAGCACATATTCTATAGAACTAGAAACAAGCTTCCTCCTGGCCACTTTGGACTTCAGATTCCCTTAAGTCAACAAGCTAATAAAGAAATAACAGGGTTAGGAGGGGTAATTGATCCAGATTACCATGGAGAAATTGGATTGCTGCTCCACAATGGAGGTAAAAAAGTTTATGTCTGGAGTGCAGGAGATCTTTTAAGGCATCTCTTGGTGCTACCATGTCCTGTGATTAAAGTAAATGGGAAACTACAACAGCCTAATCTGGGCAACATTACAGAGCTCACAGACCCTTTAGGAATGAAGTAGGGATCACTCTTCTAGGAAGAGTCAAGACCTGCTGAAGTGCTTGCAGAGGGTGGAAGGAAAAATGGAATGGGTAGTAGAGGAAGGTAGTTCTAAATAGCAGCTAAGGCCATGAGACCAGTTACAGAAATGAGGATTATAATTGACATGAGTGTTTCTGCCATATTTTGTTAAGAATGTATTTTTATGGATATTTGTTTTCTTTCCTTGATTACTTCATCACATGCTGTAACATCAACTAAGAGAATATCAATGGCTATCATATTTAAGACACTAAAAAAGATGTCCCCCAAGGGACAATGCCACCTATCATAAATTTACAATACAGTTGTGATTGTATGAGGGATAGTTGCATTATGTTAGGCATAATTATGACCTGGTTAAATATATAATGCATTTGTGACTGTATGTGAGATAGTTATGCTTAGATGTTATTATAACCTGCTTATTGTTTTCATCTGGAAATTAGTCACAATATAAGGAGATATGTTTGACAAGGGATGGATTGTGATGGCTATTCTTGGTTGTCAACTTGACTATATCTGGACTGTACTATAATCTAAAAATGGAGGGCACACCTGTGAGAGATTTTCTGCTTGGTTTGAAGTAGTTTAATCCTGGACCTTTGAGGTAGAAAGATACACACCTTTGATCTGGATCTTGAGGCGGGAAGACATACATCTTAGATCCCGATCTTAAGGCTGGAAAACACAGGCCTTTAATTCAGATCTTGAGTCAAGAAGATACATACATGCCTTTAATCCAAATCTTGAGGCAAGAAGGCATACCTTTAATATGGGCCACACCTTCTGCTGGAAGTCTATATAAGGACATAGAAGAAGGAAGCTTTTGCTCTTTGCCTGCTTGCTCTTGCCTTGCTAGAAAGTCACTGGCATTGGAGCCTACTTCTTCCAGCACATACAGAAGATCAACTGAAACATCCAGCCTGTGGGAAAGAGCAACTACTAGATTCTTGGACTTTCTGTTCATAGCTAGCCAATGTTGGATTAGCTGGACTGCAGCCTGTAAGTTGTTACAATAAATCTCATATATATATATATATATATATATATATATATATATATATATATATATATATATATATAGTGTGTGTGTGTGTGTGTGTGTGTAGAGAGAGAGATTCATTTCATAAGTTCTGTAACTCTAGAGAATGCTGGAATGCTGACTAATATACACTATGGTAGGCAAATTATTGTTCTAGAATGAAAGTTAATAATTTTGGGGTATTTATCCATTCCTGAAAAAGCACATCCATTTGACTTCTTTGTGTTCTCATTTGGTATGGGATTTCCACATTTGTCTCATTCTTAATGAAACTAAGGATAATTCAGTTCATTCTGGAAGAAAAGACTTCTATGTCTGTTACAGTGTGCTCTGCATAGGTCTGTCTGAACGCTGAAATGTGATGTAATAAAACTCCATGTTTTTGTAATGTCCCATATGTAACAATCAGGAGATAAATACATTATAAACAGTTGCCAAACCGAGGAATTTTAGAAAGCTAAGGCTCATGGGGCTCTGAATCTGCAATCAAAAGTCTATGTCTGGTCTTTCTTGTTGTTTAGCATTACTCCAAATGTCCTGGCCCATTGCTTTACTCTTGTTTACACAGGACAGTTTGATTCTGGGCTGTGATCCAAGGGCGGACCCCGTTATAGGAATCCCAGCATACTCTGTATCATCCTTGGGGATTGGTCCAAGGGCACATCCAGATGCCAGAAAAGTAATTATTAAATCACTCCAAAGGAAACATTCTCAAATGGGAAAAAATTTACAGAATAACCTTCATTTGCATGCCCCTGTCTGCCTTCTGAGGGGTCATTTATAAAGCCATGGCAAGCTGGAAAGTAGGTATTTATTTCCCTTCTTTAATTCTCCTACCTAAGTCAGTAGTTGGTACTTCCATGAGACCCCATGAGTTAGACTGGGGGAGCCAGGCAGTCTCCATAGTCTCTGTGCATCTCAGACATATGGTTGATAGCAAGTGGCTCCAGTGAAGACCGGACCTTCCACACAGAAGATTGATACAAGTAAGGAAAGCAGGTGTTGAGTAGGACTGTCTCCAGAACTTCAAGTCTCCAGGGAGTGACACAACCAGATCTGAACATGGCTGCATTGCTTAGCACTTCATTGACTGTGTCTGAGTAAACTTGAGACTTTCTCCATGTTCATTACTTTTAGGAGAAAGAATTTCAGCAAAACATTTCTGAAATTATCAAGAAGAAAATCTTGCATAATTATGAGAATCTTTAGTTTCCCATTACCTGTACTTACAAATTCTAGTATCTTACATTATGAATCTTTACAATTTGTAGTTTTCAGACCCTGAAATGTAGTGAGCTTATAAATCATCAGTGTTAATTAATTAGAGATAGGAAATAGGCTGGTATGTTTTTTAAGTATCTTTACCAAAGGTATCATTAAGTATTCTTAACTGTGACATTTAAAATTTTCCCCTCAAAAGGAAAGAATGGAACAGTGAATACCCAGGTACTAACATGTACTCACCACTTAACTAACATTTGTCACGTTTTTTCCTACTTCACAGTTTACTCCTAAAAACAGTCTCCTCTGTAACCACCATCTGAGAAAAGCAACATGAATTTTACACACATAGGACCCAACAAAAGTTTATGTTTACTGGCACGTCTGTTTACTCTCTTTCCACAATCCACTCCATTTCCATGGTCTCTTATAACATTGATTTTTAAGTATTCAGGATAGTTATTTAACAGAATGTCTTATCATTGGGATTTTTCTGATATTTCATTATGACAAGAGGCAAATAATCATTTTTGTCAGAATGTAAAAGTATTGTTACACATTTCTTGTTGTATCCTTTAAGGTGGCCCATGTTGTCAAGCTGTTCATTTATTAGTGATGTCCCATTTGGTCAGTTAGCTAGCATCGAATTCTGACCCTAGGTCTTTTTAGTGTCCAAGTGCCACTTTATGCAGTTAAAAACTTACCAATAGAGTGATCTTTTGTCACCATATGAGTGACCAGATTCCTGAAGAGCCAGCAATGAAATCATTTACTAGTGATTACTGAGGACAGAGCATTAAGACTTTTCTTATTCTCCCATATCTTTTGTTTTTCTAAGATAATGAGTATTCCCCATAAAGGACTTTAGAGGATTTTGGAACTTATTTCACATACTGATGAAGTTAACAATCTTTTCATTGTCTAGGTATTCAGTTCAAGAGAGTTTAACTTATTGTGTGGAATTGGAGTTGTGTCCCTATAGGACCCTAACAGGAGTCTGGGTATTAGCACTGACAAAGCAGAGAGTTAGCAAAAAGAAGAAAAAAAGTGATGACAGTATGAAAACCTGGGTGGAATTGGGGTTTATTCTAAAATCTACACTTCATTCTCCACATATGATTATTTAAAGTTTCAATTAGTTAAAAGTAAGGCATAAAATGTAGCCCCTCACTCATACTACCTGTGGGTGCTCAATGACCACATATGGCCAACAGGTGCTATAACTGGATATTGCAGGTAGAGAACTGCAGAAAGTCGTACAGTATTGACTGCAGAAATTGTAGAGCACTGACTTAGACTCAGGTTTCCCCATAACAAATTGTGAACATCATGAGCTTGTGGTCAAGTTAAGATGGTTCTAATTTCATGAGTTCACCATAAAATGTTTTGAATGCAATATTTTAAGCTCTGTTTGGAATTCTGGCCCAGCCACATGGGCCTAATGTAAATGGATGAGTCTCATTAGTATTTCTATCCTTTAAGTGAAAATAGATCAATATTAGCCATTATAAGTAGTTCTTTTAAAATAGAATCAATTTAAAGTTTTGCTAGAACTCTGGGCACAGAGGCAGGAGGATTGCTACAGGTTCAGTGTATGGTATATATAGTAATTCCAGGCCAACCAAGGCTACATAGACTACCCTGTGCCCACAAACCAAAATGATTTTGTTAAACATATTTTTTTTTTTTTTTGGTTTTTCAAGACAAGGTTTCTCTGTAGCTTTGGAGCCTTTCCTGGACTAGCTCTATAGACCAGGCTGGCCTTGAACTCACAGAGATCCACCTGCCTCTGCCTCCCGAGTGCTGGGATTACAGGCATGCGCCACCACCGCCCGGCTGTATTTTCTTCTTATAGTAAAGATTTGAGGACTATAGCTAAATTTCCTCTGGTAGCTCTTACTATGTTTAATTTTATTTTCTTCATTATGTTACAGTGTTCCTGTAGGCCTCCTGTTACATCTGGGCTGATATACATTCAATTTGCTTTACCAGTACTGATACAGAAGCCTTTTAAGAAGCAGACTTCTGCTGGGCGATGGTGGTGCATGTCTTTAATCCCAGCACTCAGGAGGCAGAGGCAGAGGCAGGTAGATCGCTCTGAGTTAAAGGCCAGCCTGGTCTACAGAGCAAGTTCTAGGACAGCCAGGGCTGTTACACAGAGAAACCCTGTCTTGAAAAACAAACAACAACAAAACAAAAAAAGAAAGCAAAAGAAGCAGCAGCAAACTTCTTGCACAGTCCTCAGTGCAGAGAGGAGGGATTCTTTTTTTTAAAATATAATTCATTTAATTTTACATATCAGCCATGGATTCCCCTGTCCTCCCACCTCCCAGCCTTCACCCCCAATCCACTTGCCCATTCCCACCTCCTCCAAGGCAAGGTCTCCCCTGGGGATTCACCTCAGCCTGGTAGATTCAGTTGAGGCAGGTCCAGTCTCCTCCACCCTCCACCAAGGCTGAGCAGAATGTCTCAGCATATGCCCTAAGTTCCAAAAAGCCAGCTCATGCACTAAGGACAGGTCCCGGTCCCACTGCCTGAGGGTCTCCTAAATAGTTCAAGCTAATCAACTGTCTCACTTATGCAGAGGGCCTGATCCAGTGGATACTAGATGTAAAGCAAAGGATAACCAGACTGCAACTCACAATTCCAGGGAGGCTACCTAGTAAAGAGGACCCTAAGAAAGACACAGAGCTTGCCCAATGACAGAGAAATGGATGAGCTCTACATGAGCAAACTGGACGTGAGGGGGAGTAATGGAGGGCAGGGGTGGGGGAAAGAGCTTAGGGGAGCAGGAGGTCCCAGATGGATCAGGAACAGAGTGGGAAAACAAGGAAAGAGATACCATGATAAATGAAGACCCCATGGGAATAGGAAGAAAGAGAGGAGGGATTCTTAATGGCAAATCTGAAGTGCCATATTCTCAGTTACCCTATGTTCTTTAGCAGCCTGTCTGTGGTTTGACTGAGGACACCGTGACACCTGCTATTCTGAGAGGTACTGTACTGCGCCTCTGAGTCTTCATCCAGCAGCCCTCTTTCAGTAGATTTGTCTGGCACAAAGTATTTTTGTGCTGCTTCATAAAGTATATAATAATATATTCTTGTCCATTGGCCTTATAAATGCTATCATGGATACCTTACAGAACACCATCTAGATGTTTCTGTATGGAATGTATGTTAAGAGGCTCTAAAAACAGGTGAGAGTTGAAAAACAGCTAAGAGTTCTGAATGCAATTGCCTCCAGCCACGTTCATACATTAGATTATTTATGTGCCCTAAGGATCTTAGGTGAACCTTTGGGGCAGCTGTTGAGCCCCTGAAGTAAATGGTTTTCATGTCAAAATATAGTTCTTTGAGATTTGATATTCAGACATTACTGGATAAGGTCTAGTTGTAAGATCTCAGATGCCAGAATTCTCTGCCTGGAAATAGCCTCTAGCATAGAGCAAAGTCTGTCTAATTCAGTGCAAACAATTCATCTGGTCTCAGGTCCAGTATGGGATTTTATCAAGTGTCCAGAACACTGCCTGGCCCTGGGTGCAAACATGTACTGTGTATGTGAATTTATCTTGTGGCTAAAACTTTGCCTCTAACACAAAATGAGGTAGCTGCTTCCTTTTATTCTGTCCCCATTTCCAGGGGCACATACCTTGTACAAATGGTTAACAAGCTTGAGATAAGACAGAATAAAGGTTGGCTTTGAGAAGCTCGGTCTATCTGTGTTATTATTACCCTTACTTACATGTAGTCTCTTTTCTGTAGAAAGATCCCAGGTATTATAGATGATGGGGAAGAAGAAGAAAAATAAGTATGTACTTAGGGCTTTGTATGTCCAGTCCAGTGTCTGCTTGATGGACTAAGACATTCTTGTACTGGACAGCAAAGCATCCCTCTTCAAGCTTATAATGGCCTAATCTGCTGAAAGCCTGATGCTCCATTACATTTTATGACCCTGTCCATATATTGTCTATTTTTCTTTAGCCTCCCATTGCTCCATGTTATATGTTATTTGTGCCACAATGCTCTGTCTCAGAATGGGAGAAGGTATGGATATAAACTATTAACAGATGCATGCAGCAATAGGTAGGGCATGACAAAGCTAAGACAACTGTCCTCCTAGTGCTTCTCAGGAATTTATTGTAAGTGGATTTTTGCTACTTGGTCTGTTTTATTTTATTTTCAGTTGCTCTCAAATGTGTATGTTCTCTCAAATGTGTGAGTTCTCTGCTCATCTTTGATAATGAGAATGTGGGGACACAAGGACTAAAAGCATACCAGGACTCCAGTTAATGATACTGATCAAGAAAGCATTGTGATACTTGTTAAAACTACAGAGAGAGTTGCAGGACAGCCAGAGCTACACAGAGAAACCCTGTCTCAAAAACCACACTCTCCTCCCCACAAAAAATGCAAAGCAGACTTTAGTGAGGATTACTATGACTGACATAGAGTCTATTGTGATATGGTTTTGCAGTGTGAAAGAGTGATAGGGATTGATGGATGAAATTTCCCAAGAGGGATAAGGGGATATTCTTGCTAAAGGCAGGCCATGGAGATCAGATATCACTTGAAAGGTGACAGGGACGTCAGCTATTGAGAGGGATCAGATATCAAAGTTGGGAGTTCTGTCTAAACTAGTTTAAGAAGGTTCTTGATAAAATTTGGTGATGCAATAGGAAGAAGCCCAAAAGTTAAGTACTAGTTGGAAGGACGATTCAAAAAAGCCTGACTCAAGTTTAGAAGAAGGAGAGATTCTGTCATTTATGCATACTAAAGAAGTCAGGGGAAGGGAGGCTTGGGAGATGGCTGTCAGTGAAGTGTTTGCTGTGCAAGTATGAGGACCTGAGTTTAATTTCCAGAACCTATGTCAAAAGCTGGACATGGTGGTGCATGTTTATAATGTCAGCACTGGGGAGATAGGCACATCCCTTGGGCTTGCTGAGCAGCCAGCAAAATCTAATTGGTGATTTCTAGGCCAAATGAGAGTCCCAATCTCGAAAAACAAGGTGGATGGCTTCTGAAGAATGACACCTAAGTTTGACTTCTGGCCTACACTCACATATATATTTGCACATTGTAAGCACATGTACAAGTATACACACAAGAAGTTAGAAGAAAGGTATTGATGTCACTGCTTCATTTGTATCACAAAATAAGATGTGGGATGGAAAAATGGAAAGATGGTAATAAAGAAGCTATAATAAATGTTAATGATAGACTCTTGGTGGCCATGCAGATGTTTACTACAGATTCATAAAAATAATATTGTGAGCATCAAAGCAGTTCATGGCAGAAGTGAGGAAGCAGCGAAACAGAAGGGACCCATGGTTTAGTAGTGAGGACTGCTTGCTACAGGAAAGCAGATGGAAAGCTGCCAGCATATTTCTCAGAGGCCTTGCTAAGGGCATGAGTACTTCTGACACTTTTGGATCTGCTGTGGTATGGACCTGACTTCTGTATGATGGCCTTTCTTTCCTTGAAGTTAACCACTTCTGCTTTGGGAAGAAGTTGCTGATTAAGCCAGCAAGGCTGCCATGGGCCAAGCTAATGCTTTTTGTTTTTCTCCTTGTCTCCTTCCCCGGTGACTTTTAGAGTTGGTGTTGACCCAGACCAAGACCCACCACCTAACAATGACAGCTTTCAAGTCTTACAAGGGGTAAGTCACAAGTTGTTACATTCTGGGAAAGATATGATTTGAAAATTGTTAAAATTGAGCATTTGCTCCATGCTGTGCATTGTATCTGGCTCCCCTCATTGTCATCTTGACAACAACCTTTTAGATTGCCACCGTAAACTCTGGTTTATAGGTTAGAAAATGAAAATTGAGAGTCTTAAGTGAGTCAGTCACCTAAGGTCAGATGATGAGAAAGTGGTACATTTTGTAAGTAAAACAGGCCAGGAACAGCTGACTACTAGGATGAGAAGAGATTTCATCTAGATAGTTCCATACTAGTCAAAACAGTTCCATTCTCCATGTTTCACATTGCTTCTCCCTCTGCACTCAAGCATCTGCCAAAAGAATTAAATGAGATGCTTGGATTGGTTTCATGCAGCATTGCTTACTGTATGTCTCTTAAGACCTGCAGGCTGATATATTAACAAGAGGTACAAGTCAACTTTGCTGGCAGTGTGGCCCTAGGAGTCCCCATCAAGTCTTGGGGCCTCTACTCAGGTGCTTGACATCTACCATAGAAAAGAACTTGAGGCTGAGTCATAGCAAAGTTAGCAGGTTTGTTGATTGAGCAGAAGATAGAATGGGCTAGAAGGGAGTCAAATGTGAATGGTAGGAGCTGAATATACTCAAGTGTCTCAGCAATAGCCACATGTGTTATTTGGGGGTTTTGAAGCTGCTTCATCTGAAACTGAGTTTAGCTATTGGAGACAGTATATACTTGGATACTCAGTTTTATTTTCCATAGAATTCTGTCCTTGAAGTAGAAAATTCTTTGTAAATCTCACTGGCTTGCAGGTGGAGAAAGGAGTATGGGTGGAGAGAAAATAATCATCAAGGAATCCTTATACATATAGGCTACAAAGGGATTAGACCTGAATCACAAGTAATACATAATAAGGCACAGTTTTAACAATCCCATGTGTGATATTTCTCAGGTGGCCTGGGCAGTTACATGGAAATCCTGGGTGCCAATGAATGAGAAGTGGAAATCAGAACTGGAGAATTAAAGGGTCTCTTTCCCCTCTCACTCCCCTCTGCTTTCTAATTAGCTGTCTTGCCATGGTAACACTGCATTTGCAGTTAGACTTAGTGATGAACTTGCTGCCACTTTTCCATGGAAAGATTTGAGAAGTAGTAGTCTTACGTGTTGGTACTGGCATTTCATGTGCAGTGAGGCTAAAACGGCTTTTTCTCCAGGTGGGGTGAATGACTTGACACTCAGGACAGGTAAGCACTGGATTACTGGCAGCTCCAAGATGACATTAATGGGGCTAGCAGTGACTTGTGCTGCTTTCTTAAGCATCTGGTTTGCCTGACTGGAACTGGGTATGTGTCACAGCTTCCCTTGACTTCCTCCTCCCAAGTTTCACATTAAGTCATGGAGGTATTTTCAGAGTCAGTTCTGCTGGCCTTTTAAAGCATTCAAGATTACTGTCAGGATGGAAAAAAATAGGCAGACTTCCAGTGTGGTTCCTAAAGTGCCCTGCTACAATTCAATCCCCACACAGAAAGGGCTTCCTACACATCTTCCTGGCTTTCTTGGTCCAGGGAACCACTAACAGCATTTCCTGGAGCATTCAATGACCTTGAGCAACCAGAGAAATCAGTGGGCCTCTAATCTGTAGATGAAACCCTAGGTTCTTGTGATTTTCCTGATATACCTTCCATGCTTGGTGATGTCATGAAACTTGAGTTATATGAGAGGAATCCAGATATTTGTCCTCTTCTAGAAAGGACAGTTTTCTTTACCTTGTTTCCTAAATGGTCGATTACAAGTAAAGACAGTGATGTGATACATGACGGAAAACCATTTTTTTTTTTTTTTTTGCAATAAAGACAGTTTCTTTACTGGCTCTAAAAGCAAAGGGAACAATACAGCAAATCAGTAAAACGAAGTTGGTTCTTTGAGAAAATCAACAAGATGGACAAAAACAACAACAACAACAACAACAAAAAAAACCCTTATCCAAACTAACCAAAAGGCAGAAAAGAGAATACCCAAATTAACAAAATCAGAAACATAAAGAGGGACATAACAATAGAAACTGAGGAAATCCAGATAACCATTAAGTCATATTTCAAAAACCTATATTCCACAAAATTGAAAAATCTAAAAGAAATGGACAAATTTCTTGATAGATACTATTTACCAAAGTTAAATCAAGATTGGATAAATAATTCAAATAGACCTATAACCCCAAAAGAAATAGAGGTAGTTATTAAAAATTTCTAGTACAGAATTCTACCAGACTTTCAAAGAAGAGCTAATACAAATACTCCTCAAATTACTCCACAATATAGAAACAGAAGGAACATTGCCCAATTCATTTATGAGGCCACAGTCGCCCTGATACACAAACTATACAAATATTCAACAAATCAATTTCCCCCATGAACATTAATGCAAAAATACTCAATAAAAGACTCACAAACTGAATCCAAGAATACATCAAAAAGATCATCTACCATGATCAAATAGGCTTCATTCCAGAGATGCAGGGATGGTTCAACATAGAAAAATCAGTCAATGTAATCTACCATATAAACAAATTTAAAGAAAAAACCCACATGATCTTGTATGATTGAGCATCCTTTGGGTATATGCCCAAGAATAGTAGCTTGATCCTTTTGTGGGACTCCTAACAATGGGAATAGGGGCAGTCTTCAAATCTTGTACTAGATTTTGGGACCCTACTCCTCATACTTGGTCACCTTGCCCAGCACATGGGGAGGTGCTTATTCTTACTGCAACTTGATATGCCGTGTTTTGTTGATACCCAGGGGAGACCTGCCCTTTCCTAAACAAAATGGAGGAAGAGTGGACTATGGGGGGTAGGAACAGAGGAGGGGGTGAAGGCTAGGGACTGGGAGGAGAGGAGGGAGGGGACACTACCAATAGCATAGACACTAAGAAATTGTGGCCAGTATATAAAATAAATAAATTATAAAACAACAGCAATAATAAAAACTGTACATGATCATCTTATTAGATCCTGGAAAAGCCTTTAACAACATTCAATGTTCCTTTGTGATAAAAGTCTTATAGAGATTAGGGATACAAGGAATATACCTAAATATAATAAGGCAATATACAGCAAGCTGATTGCCAGAATCAAATTAAATGGAGAGAAACTCAAAGCAATTTGACTAAAATAAAGACAAAAACAAGACAGGGCTGTCTACTCTCTCCATATCTATTTATAATATTTGAAGTTCTAGCTAGAGCAATAAGACAACTGAAGGAGATCAAGGGGATACAAATTGGAAAGGAAGAAGTCAAAAGTATCACTATTCACAGATGATGTGTTAGTATACAATAGCAACCCCAAAAATTCTATCAGGGAACTCTTACAGCTGATAAACTCCTTTAGTGAAGTGGCATGATACAAGATTAACTAAAGAAAATCAATAGCCTTCTTATATACAAATGATAAACAAGTTGAGAAAGAAATCAGGGAAATAACACTGTTCACAATAGCCACAAATAATATAAAATATTATGATGTAACTCTAACTAAGCAAGTGAAAGACCTGTATGTCAAGAACTTCAAGTCTATGAAGAAAGAAATGGAAGAAGATATCAGAAAATGGAAAGATCTCCCATGCTCATTGATTGGTAGGATTATCATAGTAAAAATGGCCATCTTACCATAAGCAATCTACAGATTCAATGTAATCCCCATAAAATCCCAACACAATTCTTTATAGGCCTTGAAACAACAATATTCAACTTACTATAGAAAAACAAAACAAAACAAAAAAACCACAGATAGCTAAAACAATCCTGTACAATAAAAGAACTGTGAGAGGTTTTACAATCCCAGGTTTCAAGATCTACTACAGAACTATAGTAATAAGAATTGTGTGGTATTGGCATAAAAATTGACAGGTGGATCAGTGGAGTTGAATGGAAGACCCAGTTGTAAATCCACACACCTATGGGCACCTGAAGCCAAAATTATAAAACGGAGAAAAGAAAGCATTTTCAACAAATGATGGGGTCTAACTGGATGTCTGCATGTAGACAAATGCAAATAGATCCATATCTATCACCCTGCACAAAACTCAAGTCCAAGTGGATCAAAGACCTCAACATAAATCCAGATACACTGAACTTGATAAAAGAGAAAATGCGGAATAGCCTTGAACACAATGGCACAGGAGACCACCTCCTGAATAGAACACCAAACCAATAGCGTAGACACTAAGATTGACAATTAATAAATGGGACCACATGAAACTGAAAAGCTTCTGTAAGTCAAAGGACACTGTCAAAAGGACAAAACTGCAGCCCACAGAATGGGAAAACATCTTTTCTTTTGTGTGTGGTAATTTACACAATGGAGTATTACTGAGCTGTTAAAAACAATGACATCAGGAAATTTGCAGGCAAATGGATAGAACCAGAAAAAAATCATCCTGAGTGAGGTTACCTAGACCCAGAAAGACAAACATATACTCACTCATGAGTGAGTACAAACATGTACTCACTTATAGGTGAATATTAGCTGTAAAGTAAAGGATAACTATGTTATAAATCCCCAGACCCAGAGAATCTAGGTAACACGGAGGACTCAAGTGGGGGGAGGGGTGCTTTTATCTCTCTGGGAAGGGGAAATAGAATAGATTTTGTGGATGGACTTGGGGTGGGTATGGATGAGAACATGGTAGATCAGGACAGGGAATGGAGTGGGAGAATAGACTGAAAAGGGGCAGAGCATTTCTGGGTCATGTGGAAACCTGGTGCAAGGGAAACTCCCAGGAATCTATAAGGATGACCACAACTAAGGCTCCTGGCAATGGTGGATGAGTAGCTTGAACTGGCTGCCTCCTATGACTAGGCAAGATTACCAATGGAGGGATTGGAACACTAACCCAGCCACATAGGTCTGTCAGGCCTATGGGATGTGCTGGGGTAAGGGTGACATAGAAATTGTGAGAGTGGTCAACCAATGACTCGTCCAGCCTGAAACCTATGCCACCAGAGTGAGCCCATCTTTGGCACTGTCTGGAGTGCCAGGACCCAGGGGCTGGATAGCCCAGAGACCCAGGATAGAGCCAAATTGGACTGAAGCTAAAAATGTCAATGTAATGATGGCTGACAGTATTCTGCTATACTCATAGATGGGTGAAAACCCCAAAAGTCATCAGAGAGGCTTTATCCAGTAACTGATTTAAATAGATGCAGAGACTCATGGCTAAACATTAGGCCAAGCTTGGAGAATCCTGCTGAAGAGGGGGAGGAAGGACTGTAGGAGCCAGAGGGTTCAAGGACACCATGAGAAAACCCACAGAATCAACTAACCTCAGCTTATAGGAGCTCACAGGGACTGAAATGACAATCAGGGAGCCTGCATGGGACTGACTTAGACATTCTGCATATGTGTGACAGTTGTGTAGCTTGGTCTTCTTGTGGGACTCCTAACAGTGGGAGCAGGGCCTATCTCTGACTCTTTTGCCAGACTTTGGGACCCTACTACTCATACTGGATCACCTTGTCCAGGATTAATAGAAGGGGAGGTGCCTAGTCTCACTGTAACTTAATATGTTTTGTTGAAATTCATGGGAGGCTGTCCTTTTTTGAATAGAAATGGAGGAGGAGTTTTTGGGGGTGTGGGCAAAGAGGAGGTGTGGAGAGGGACTGGGAGGAGAGGACCGAGGGGGAAATTGCTGTTGGGATGTTAAAAAAAAAAATACAAAAAAAATCCCAAACCAATAAAGACAGTTTTCCTTGCTGTTTCTAGAAGCACAAGCTGTGAACAGTGTCCCAGCTACAAGCTACCAACCATTAGCTCATGTGAAAGATGGGAGGAACAGTTGGCTGAAACTTTTGGCTCTGTGAAGGAAGCATATGAATATTGTGGGCAGACTCCAACTTTGTGTTTCTGGCAAGTTGGACTCCTCAGAGGAAAAACAAGACCTGAAAGCACAGTTGTTTTGTTTCTCTAGAGGTCTTGGCGACTTTGCAACCAAAACAAAAACAAGCTCAGCTGGAAACAAGCTGCCTGGCCCCAGGGGTAGTAGTTTCTCATCCAATTAGAGAGGGGCTTTCATGCCAGACCAGACATAGCTGAGAGTTCTGTTGGCTAGACATGCTGACACATCATTCACTTCCTTCCTCAAGTTTTCCAGATGATCACTCATTGATGAGGCCCCTTTGGGCAATGCAGGGTGTGACTGCTACCTTTATCATATCAACAAAGCCAGCCAGCACACTAATGGATGTGCTAGTGGAGTGTGGAGGAAAGGAAAAGTGTGTGTGTGTGTGTGTGTGTGTGTGTGTGTGTGTGTGTGTGTGTGTGTATGCACTATTGAAAATCAGATGTTTAGAGTAACATTGACTGATAAATTTGTGAGGAAGTTGGATTCATTTGTCCCTTGGAACCTCTCCCTGGCTAAAATCTGATACTTTAGGCACCCAAATTTTTAACTTCAAACAGTTGCTGAAGTGACTTTCTTCAAATAACTGATCCCTTTCCCTACCCCATTTTTCATTTTTGTCTTCCTTCGTTCCTTCCTTCCTTCGTTCCTTCCTTCCTTCCTTCCTTCCTTCCTTCCTTTTTTTTTGTAGGTCCTTTTGTAATTTTTTTAAAAAACAAAACAAAACACAGCAGTTATTTTATTCTTAAGTTTGTACTTTACAAAACCCCAAGGAAGAAGTCCTTGAGGGAAAGATGTCGAGGAGATTTTAAGAAGGAAAGGGGACAGCCAGGAACAAGCCTGCTTACCCATTCCTTCAGGGTCTTCCAGGCCTGGTCCTTTTCCTTCTTCATGGGGGTGTGCTTCTTCTGTCGGGCAGCCATGTCTTGCAAAAGGCATCCATGACTCTTTGTCTGCCATGCGGACCCGCTGCCTTAGCTCCTGCCAGCTCATCTCTTCCTTTGCCAACCTCAGCAGGTCATTTTTCTTGGTTTGGTTGTGTGCACTGAGTGCCTTCAGCTCAGCCTGCCGTTTGAGTAGCTCAGCGAGGACCTCATCCTCTGAGTCCTCAGCAGGCCCATCCTCAGACTCCAGGAGGCCCTGGGCAATCAGCTCCTCCTTGATGCGGCTTTCCAGGGACTTGGTATGTGGCACACTGAAGAACGTGTTCTGATTTGGGGGAGAGGTGCTTGCTGCATCAGCCCCTGATTCTTTCTCAGACATATCAGGAATAGGAGAGCCCTCCATAGGGAAAATAATATTTTCCTCCACCAGGGCCTACAGCAAGCACTGTGTCAAGGCACCAAAGGGACACCCATCTTCTGGCTGCTTGTGCTGGGCCTCAGACTTCTTCACCAGGGCATCTACATCTTTTGTGTCCAGTTCAGTCAGCAGTCCCATGAGGCCTTTCTTGTCAGCCACAGCTGCTGCCCGAGCCCCATCCTTCTGCTCCTCTAGCAAATCTTCTTGGGCCCAGCGCTGGTAGTAGTGTTTCCCCAGTGGGGGAATCTTATAATGTTCAGCTTCATCGTCAGGGGGCTTCAGGAGCTCCTCTAGTGTTTGTACCTCCTTATTGGTGATGTCGGCACAATAGGGCTCCATACAGGCACAGAACCTGTTGGGAGCATCATTCTTGGGGATCTGAGGCATGTCGATTGGGTCATCAGTGAATTCATATTCCTGGATCTTGGGCTGAACATTTTGGATTTGGGTCATCCTGGGCCAGGGCCAGGACCATGTCCTACCTTCCCTTCCAGTTTCTGCTTCTTGGTCTTCCCATGTTTTGGGGGAGCACCAAGCTCATGGTCTCGACCCAGCTTCAGGAACCATCGGTCACCCTTCTTATCCTGCCAGTCAGTAAGGATCTGGGTTTCAGCTTCCAGTACACACAGTCGCCGGCTTGCAGAGGACAGCAAGGGTCTCAAGCTCTAGTTGCAGGGCTCCTCAATACCAATGCCATCATCCTCCGAGCGGGCCAGCACTGCTGTGTACCGGGAACAGACCTTCAGGTGGTCCACAGACTTGAAATCATGGAATTGCAGTGGGCAGTCCTTCAGCTCACTCATGGACCAGGAGATGGGACCCTGTAAAACTCCCTGGAATGTTCTGAGGATTAAGAGGTAATGCTCATCAAATGCCCAGTTCAGTGTTCAGTGCCTGGCACAGAAGTGGATCTTCCTTCCTTTCTTTTCCTTTTTCTTTTTTTTTTAAGATTCAGTCTCTCTACATAGCCCTGGCTGGCCTAGAACTCACTATGTAGACTAGGCTGGCCTCAAACTCATAGTGATCCAACTGCCTTTGCCTTCTGAGTGCTGAAATTAAAGACCTGGACCTTCGCTTTTTCTTTTTGTCTTGCAGTTGCCTCCTTTGGCACCTTGATTTCCCTTTTTGCCGTTTTGTTTGTTTTCTAGAAACTTTGAAGCGATTTGAATTTATTCATCCATTTGAAAGATGTTTATTAAATGCCTGTTACTTTGTCAGAACTTTCAGGCTCTGGAAATAGGTACAGGACAGAAAGGTAGTTTCTGTCCTGAAAGACTGGGCTTGACTGAATGATGAATCAGGGTCATGGCAGGAACCATGGTAGAGAATCTTACTTGCTCTTCCCTTAGGAGGTCAGACCTATCACTTATGGTTCAGAAGCCTGGAAGTCAAGAGAGAACTTACTAGAAATGTAGGCATCAGCCAGCTATACTGAAACCAAATCTTCATTTTCACTTTAACCCAAGGAACTTGTATATATCTTGAGACACCCTAGGCAGAGCTCTAGAAATCATCCTTGTGGTACCCAGAGGCTTGACTCCTGGTCTGTAACTTCCTTATCATCACACCAAGTGCTTAGTTGGCTTGGGTTCTTGACAGAAGAAAGGCCCAAATCAAATGACTTTATTTTCTCTTCTGCTCTCTCATAGCCTATGGGGGCTATTATAACAAGGTACCTTTAAGTTCATGCCTTAAGATGATACCATTTCATTGGCTGCAAGTTCAATAAGTCAGAAATATGGTGAGCTCAGCTGGATTATCTGCTCTTGTGATATTAGCTGATACTGGGATAGGAGGACACCTCTGGAGGGCTTCCAGATGCTTATTTGTGTTTAGTGCAGGCTTTTCTATACATGCTCTAAACATGTAGTTCTACATACAACTTTATGTATGGTATATCTCATTAGCATGTTAAATCATTGAATTTCTGCCCAGGGGTATACATTTGAGTGCTATAAGGAGTCATGGGTTACTCTGGAGTGCCTCCATGCCTCCTCCAGTGGTGCCAGCCTTTTTACTAAGCCTCAGGCAGGGAGTTTTTACCCTTCCTCTTTGTCAGCTTGTTTTTTCATATACTAATATTTGAAGGCCTTGCACGCCTTTTTCTTCCCCTGAAATTTTAAGGGGTGGGATTTGAAGGATGGTGCTAAATGTAACCATTTCTATGTTGTTGAGAGATGTAGTCCCTGCCTAAGAAGGACAATGAACTCTCTCCTACTTGTCAGAGAGGCTCCCTTTTGATACAGATTGGCTAGAATCCCTGTAGCACAAGAAGTTTAGTCTGGAACTGCTATATCCTGTTTACTGCAAACCAGCATTTCTTTTGAGACCTAGGTACCCCTTGGGGTTGAGAAAGGCTGTTGTTGGCATGTCTGGGGCAAGAAAGTCTTAGGAGACAGTTTTACTCATAAATTTAACTTTTGAGTTCTGGAATTATATCCCTCAAGCTACCAAAAAAGCTAACATTCTGTTGGTTACATATTGAGAATATGGCAAGACACAAAAGAACAATATAAGAAGAATCCAACGGTAGGATAAATTAAAAGCACAAAGTTGTTATCATTTAGTATATATCATATCAGCAATGCTGAAAGAAAAACAAAGAAGGAACCTAAAGCATAAATGAAGGCTACAACTAATGATAAATTTATATAAATAAGACCATCTTTGTACTTAAGTTAAATCAGCAAGATGATTCAGTGGGTAAGAGTGCTTGCTGGTAAGCTTGATGATCTGAGTTCAGTCTCTGCTTGTTATCAGAATTTTGAGGAATTCCATTGTGGTTATCAGATTATAGCATGGGAATCAGAGTCTCCTCTTTGGATTCTTGGTCTCATTAATAAAAAAAGTTTAAGACTCAAACAGAAGCTTAAGAACAATTTATTAGAGCCTAAAAGAAAAACTTCAGGACTGGAGAGATGGTTCAGCAGTTAGGAGCACTGGCTGCTCTTCCAGAGGACCTGGGTTCAATTCCCGGCACCTATATCGTGGCTCACAATCATCCAAACTCCAGTTCTAGGAGATCTTACAGCCTCTTCTGATCTCCTTGGGCACAAGGCACACACATGGCACACATACATGTACTAGCAGACAAAACATTCACATAATATAAATATTAAAAAGATGAAAAGAAAAATGAAAAGAAAAAATTCCAAGGCAGGCAAGCTGTAGATCTCAGCAGCTGCCCAGAAGAGGAGAATAGAGGAAAAAAGGGAAAAAATGCCATGTCATTTGAGTTACTAACACAAAGGTCTGCCACATGTCAGTCAAGGAGGGAGATTTTAGAGAAAAAACAAGACAGCCCAAAGTACCAGAAAAAAAAAAGCATCCTTAAGATCTAGCCAGCATCCAAGAAAGAGATGGTAGATGGAGGGTGAGTTGAGTGTAACCTTAACTTTCTGAAGGCCTCAACCAGCCTGTTGTACTTTCCTTTAGTAACCTCTCTGATCTTAAAATTAACATGTTTTTAATATAATTATTTTTATTGCTGCAAGCAGACTATCCATCATCCTGCATTTATAGCTCCCTAGGGTTGTTGTAACCTTAACCATTTTATTCCTGATCTGGGAGGTGGGTGTGTTCTGAGCAGTCAGTCAGTAGGATTTTTAGCAGGATTCTGTTTACATATCTTTTAGTTTCCTCCCATATCTTCTGTTTCTCCTCAGAGATCTAAGCAGGATCAAGTTTCATTCCAATCTCCCTACCACTCAGATTATATTGGAACTACAGACAATGTTACAGTAAAATAGTTGCCTCACTTATCCAGAGGGGCTGATCCAGCTGAATAGCTTGATCTGTTTGGGAGGCTCCCAGGCTGGGGGACCAGGACCTGTCCTTAGTGCATGAGCTGTCTGTTTGGAACCTTGGGCTTACACAGTGACACATGCTCAGTCTGGAAGGAGGGGACTGGACCTGTCTGTACTGAATCCACCAGGTTTAAATGAATCCCCAGGGGAGTCTTGATCCTGGAGGACATGGGAATGGAGGGGAGGATCTGGGGGGAAGGTGGGGGTGGGAGCGGGAGGGGGAAGGACAGGGGAACCCATGGCTGATGTATAAAATTTAAAACACATAATAATAAAGAAAAAAATATTTAAAAAAATAGTTGCCTCTTTGTCTTTATGTTATCAGGATCAAACTTACTCCAATTTTTCCAATGCATTGTAGTGAGGAGTCTAGGGGAAACACAAAAAATGGAAGGTCTCTTGTGTCCAGGAAGGTAACCCTTTGTCTCATGTGCAAAGTCCTCAAGAACTGGTGCATTGGTCCATCTCCCCATTCCATTATACTACCTGATGAACTTAGCATAGCCTGTCAGAGAGTTAGAAACACTTTTTTTTTGAGACAAGGTTTCTCTGTGTAGTTTTGGTGCCCTGGATCTTGCTCTGTAGACCAGACTTGCCTCGAACTCACAGAGATCCTCCTGGCTCTGCCTCCCAAGTGCTAGGATTAAAGGCTTGTGCCACCACTGCCCAGCTTAGAGACACTATTTTGAGTCCCTGACCCCTCTAGGCTTGCTCATACTTGGCCAGATTTTGAACAAAATGCTAGTGTCTCTCCAGGAACCATATCTTCTAATAACTTTCCCAGGACTGGAATATAGTGCTTACTATGGGCATCACTGAAGTTGTTCTTTTCTAATTTGGTAGAACAAAATTTTTCTCATGAGAGACTATAAAAAGGGTCAAGTGCCTAGGTTTATCAGAGAAGAAGCTTGCTAGTATAATAGCTGTGTGTAGCTGGGGTTATCTCCTGGTCCTGCCTGGCCCATGGTCAGGACAAATCTCTCTCACCCACCAGTCCCACAGCTGCTCAAACCCAAATAAACACAGATGCTTATATTATTTGTAAACTGTATGGCCGTGTGGCTCAGGCTTCTTGTTATCTAGTACTTCTATCTTAAATTAACCCATTTCTATAAATCTATACCTTGCCACATGGCTCGTGGCTTACTGGTACTTTACATGGCAGTGGCTGGCAGCGTCTCCTGACTCAGTCTTCCACTTCCCAGAATTCTCCTCTCTCCTTATCCCGCCTACACTATACTTCCTGCCTGTCTACTGGCCAATCAGCATTTTATTTATCAATCTTAGAAACACATTCACAGCATCCCCAACAGCTGTGGTCTTTTCTTTTTCCAGAATGCTATCCAAATTAAAGTGAAAATAGATAAAATAGGTAGCAGCCCCCGCCCCCAGATTTCTTGATCAAAGAAGTGTCTTACTACCTGGGAGGCTATTGTTAGAGATAGGATTGTCTACACTACATAGGAAAGCATAGAGAGCAGTTAGTGGAGAGTGCAGAGAAGGAGGAGTCTAGGGAAAGGAAGGTGAAATTCCTGCAGTGCAGATAAATCCAGAGAGGCAGTTGTGTGCAAAGGAGTAATGGTCCCTGCACCATTGATACCACATGGCTATCTGCACAACTGGTTCCTCTAATGCTTTGATGCCCAGGGATTGTAATCTGGACCAGATGTAAGTACCCAGATAGCACTCTTCCCACACTGTGCAAACTGTCCCCATCAGCCTTGGGGAAAGTGAAAGGAGCAGAAGGAAATGAGGGAAGGAGGGATTACTGAGGAAGGCAGGTTTGTTGGGGGTGGGGTGGGGAGGAAAACATTCCAGATTCCCTTAAGTTATTAGTCCTTGCCAGAGAGTTGCTGTGGAATAGTATATGATTTTACAGTGTACTTTGATAATTGAATATTTTCTTGCATTTATTGGTCTAATTTCTAACCTTGGCTTATGACCAGATTATCCTGTTATAAGAGTTTTCAAGTGGCAGGCACTGAAATGGTTCTTAACTGCCCTACCTGTGCCTATAATTTGGAGTGGCTCCTCTCAGGTGCCTCCAGAATGAGTGGAAAGTTTAGGAGATGAGTAATGTAAATCTTACCTCCCGACTAGTTTGCCAGCTGATATTATCATACCAGGGTTTAGGGGGCACTTCTAGAGGGCTTCCAGGTTTTTGCATCCCTGACCAAAGCATTGAGCAGAGACATAGTTGCAGCAGAATCAGATGGTTTATTAAGAGATACTGCACTTCCAAGGGAGGGAATGGGCTTGAAAAGGGAGGAAGTTTAACACTCAAAGGGCCTTGATCTACATAGAATTGGGGCTTGTATGATACCTTAAGGAAGGGTGCTTACATTTGCATAGTGTGGGAGTTAGAACACATTTGCATAGCACAAGTTTTTCCACACATGCTCCTTTCCATTGGCATGTCTCATTGGCATGTCATTACATGTCTCATTGGCATCTGAAATCTCCAACAGGAGTGTGCACTTTAGTATTAAATATAATTGCTATGAGTTACTTTTGGACCTTTTGGACTACTTATGTGCCTGAGCCAGTGGTGGGAACCCAATTTAGTGGGCCTCAACAAGATAGTTTTTTTCATATGTTAATTTGTAATGTTTTGTGTAAGGTCTTCTGAACCTCATTGTACACCCTATTCTGCCTTAGTGGGATTGAGGTGTGGTGTCCTTTCTGTTTGTTTGCTGGGGTTCAAGCTTAGCTTCTAGAGGCCAGTCATATTTCCTGGCTCATACCCCTCTTCCATCTTTAAAGCCAGCAACAGCAAGGCAAGGCCCCTGACATCCTCTTCCATACATACTTCTGACTTCTGGCTTTCACATTCCTTGTCCAAAAAGGGCTCATGCAGTTGCCCTTAACCACTTGGATAGCCTTAGCTCCTTCCTCAAAGCCCTTCTGCCCTGTGTATAACATACCTGCAGATTCTGAGGATTAGGATGTAGAGGAATATGCATGGCCACTGTTCTATTGCCAGTGTCTGTCCTGGGGGAACAGCAAACTGTTCTCATTAGTGCACTTTAAAATGTCTAACATTATATAAGAATAGAATAAAATATAATTCCATGAACACATTAATATGCATTAGTTCTAGAAAAATTATCTCAAAAATAGTACTGCTTGTCATTGTTTAGTTATTGAATCAGCTTTCTTTTTCTTCATGACATCCCCCCCCATGTGTGTGTGTGTGTGTGTGTGTGTGTGCGCATGCGTGTGCGTGCGTGCGTGTGTGTGTGTGTGTGTGTGTGTGTGTGTGTGTGTGTTTGCTCTTCTTTGAAAAGAAGTAGGTGCTAAGTTTTTCTTCTCTGTGTGTCTAGAACCCTGAATGATGCCTGGTACATAGTAAGCACTTAATGAATATATAAAAAGTGCTCTAAATATATAAGTGCTCTAAAATGATAATTAAACAAGGTTAAAAGATTAATAATCCCTAGTATAATAAGCTGTATGAGACAGCCCAGTGACATTAATTACTAGATAGTTTCCCCTAACAACCGTGTGCTTAAGCCTGGCGGTGATGGCGCATGCCTTTAATCCCAGCACTCAGGAGGCAGAGGCAGGTGGATCTCTGTGAGTCCAGGCTAGGCTGGTCTACAGAGTGAGTTCCAGGAAAGGAGCAAAGCTACACAGAGAAACCCTGTCTCGAAAAACCAAAAGAAACAAAACAAAACAAAAACTGTGTGCTTAAAATTGCATATTCACCCTATAGAAATAAACTCTGTATGTCCTACACTGTACTAAATATTTTACACGTGTGCACACACACACATGCACACAAAACACACATGGTTAAAAATGATGAGTATTATCACATATCAGAAAATGCCTTAGGATCTTTTTGTTTGTTGGTTGGTTGGTTGCTTTTTGATTTGTTCATAGATAGGTTCTCATTCTGTTATCCTGGATGCCTGGGACTCATTATTAGACCAGGCTGGCCTCAAAGTCAAAGATCTGCCTACCTCTGCCTCCTCAGTACTGGGACTGAAGGCATGTACCGCCTCACCCAGCCCTGTCTCGGGTTCTTTAAAGATCATGTGTGCTTCTAAAAAGAAAGACAAAATGAAACAAAAACCAAAACCTCTTTTTTATTTTGAACTTATAGTACTTCTAATGCTAAGCATGTATTTGCTTTTTCTCCACACTAATCCCCCCATTGTCAGTGGACACTAAACTGGATAGGTGGAGTGTTTGGCTTAGTACAGCAAAGGACATAGGTTCAGTTCCTCCGCACCTCTTAAACTAGTGTATGGCATGTAGACCTGTCATCCCCTTGGGAGGATCAGCAGTTTCAAGGTCCAGATTTGAGAAAGGAACTCACAGCCTAGGTGGGCCAGGCTGCCTGAGGACTAGAGGACCTTAGAACTCCTGATTGGCCTGTTAGATGCCTGCTGTTTGTCTAGCTTCTTTTCTTCAAAGCCCTTTAAGGTACCATGGAGAAATACCAGATGATGATCCTAATGGACATGTAAATTCCATTTCAAATGCCAGTTGCAAGTCCCAGGTTGTGACCTGTACTTCTGAGTGACTAGCAATAAACCAGGAGCTCCCACAACTTCTTCCTTGCGTTTCTGATTCACTACAATGGCTCACAGAGGTCAGGAGTGCACTCTGCTTACCATTACTAGTTTCCTATAAACCACACAACTAATGAATAAGCAGATGGAATAAATAGATGAATAAAGACAAGTGGGGAGGGCTACCTGGAGCGGCCATGTCCTTTGCTGGTACACCACTCTCTTAGAACTTCATCATCTCACAAAGCTCTCTAGGTTCCATCCCTTAAGGACTTTTGTTTGTTTGAGGTTCCATTACACAGACAAGGTTGATTAAATTGTTGGCTGTCAGTGACAACTAATTCTCCATTCTCCCTCCCCTTCTTGGAGGTTGGGGTTAGAACCAAAGGTTGATTCTTTTTGTTTGTTTGTTTGTTTGTTTGTTTTGGTGGGGGATAGGGGAGTAGGGAAAGGGAGCTGTCTGGTCACTGGGACTGCAATGGATAGGGCCTAGGAGTTAGAGACCTGATCTGCCAGTCTGGAGATGGGAGCTTACCTGTTTTCAGTCAATGAAGTGTATACTTACGATTCTGGCGATCTGATTCAGTGGCTGGGTGTTGTCTTCTTTTGTGTTCTCAGGTCATGTTTTGCTCATTCGTCAACTCCTCAGCTGTTCTTGTTTCCTCAGACTGCAAACTGTAGATTTCTGAATGCTCTCCCGGATGGATTTCAGCTGAGTAGGGTAGTCTCACCAACACCTCCAAGTTGTTGGGTTTCACAGGATCAGCAGCTGAGCCCTGGGTTGGCCTCAGTGTGCAGATCCATTCTGGTCTCCTCCCACCGAGATGGCTCCTTCCCCAGTGTTGGGATTAAAGGCGTCCCTGTTCAAAGCTCCTGATTAGGAGCTTGTTTTCACTAACTCCTCACCAGGTGGTAGCTCAGTTTCTGGTTTTTATTGCATCTCAGCCACCACCCCACCACTCCACCTGCTTGCCTCTGCGGCCCCCCAAAGGTTGATTCTTTTTTTTTTACATATTATTATTATTATTATTATTATGTTTGTGTTTTAATTTTACACATCAGCCATGGATTCCCCTGTCCTCCCCCCTCCCGCCCCCACCCCCACCTTCCCCCCAGCCCCTCCTCTCCATTCCCATCTCCTCCAGGGCCAAGACTCCCCTGGGGATTCAATTCAACCTGGTGGATTCAGTACAGGCAGATTCAGTCCCCTCCTTCCACGCTGAGCAAAGTGTCCCTCTGTAAGCCCAAGGTTCCAAACAGCCAGCTCATGCACTAAGGACAGGTCCCGGTCCCAAAGACTGGATGCCTCCCAAACAGTTTAAGCTATTCAACTGTCTCACTTATCCAGCAGGCCTGTTCCAGCTGGGGGCTCCACAGCCTTTGGTTCATAATTCATGTGCTTCCATTCATTTGGCTATTTGTCCCTGTGTTTTTCCAATCTTGGTCTCAACAATTCACACTCTTACAGTCCCTCCTCATTCTCAACAATTGGACACCTAGAGCTCCACCTGGGGCCTGGCTGAGGATTTCTGCATCCACTTCCATCAGTTATTGGATGAGAGTTCCAGCATGACCATTAGGGTGTTTGGCCATCTGATCACCAGACTAGGTCAGATCAGGCTTTCTCTCCCATTGCCAGCATTCTACAGAGGATGTATCATTGTGGATTTCAGGGAACCTCTCCAGCACTCTGCCTATTCCTGTTCCCATGTGGTCTTCATTTATCATAGTCTGTCTGTTATTCCTTGTTCTACCTTTCTGTTCTTGATCCAGCTGGGATCTCCTGCTCCCCTAAGCTTTCTTTCCCTCAAACCTTGTCCTTCATTACTCCCACTGTCCTCCAGATTGTTCATGTAGATCTCATCCATTTCTCTGTCATTGGGTGATCCCTGTGTCTTTCCTAGGGTCCTGTTTTCTAGGTAGCATCCCTGGAGTTGTGTAGCAGTCTAGTCATCTTTGTTTTACATCTAGTATCCTCCTATGAGTGAGTACATACCATGTTTGTCCTTCTGAGTCTGGGTTACCTCACTCAGGATGATTTTTCTAGATCCATCCATTAGCCTGCAAACCTCATGATGTCATTGTTTTTCTCTGCTGAGTAATACTCCATTGTGTGTATGTACCATATTTTCTTTAGCCATTCTTCAATTGAAGGGCATCTAGGTTGTTTCCAGGTTCTGGCTATTACAAACAATGCTGATATAAACATAGCTGAGCAAATACCCTTGTGGTATGATTGAGCATTCCTTGGGTATATGCCCAAGAGTGCTACAGCTGAGTCTTGGGGGAAATGGATTCCCAATTTTCTAAGGAAGCACCATATTGATTTCCAAAGTGGCTGTACAAGCTTGCATTCCCACCAGCAGTGGAGGAGAGTTCCCCTTGCTCCACATCCTCTCCAGCATAAGCTGTCTTCTGTGTTTTAGATCTTAGCCATTCTGACAGGTGTAAGGTGGTATCTCAGAGTTGTTTTGATTTACATTTCCTGGATAATTAGGGATGTTGAGCAATTCCTTAAATGTCTTTCAGCCATTTGAACTTCCTCTGTTGAGAATTCTCTGTTTAGTTCTATAGCCCATTTCTTAATTGGACTGTTGGGCATTATGATGTCTAATTTCTTGAGTTCTTTATATATTCTGGATATCTCTGTCAGATGTGGGGATGGTGAAGAGCTTTTCCCATTCTGTAGGCTGTTGCTTTGTCTTGTTGACCGTGTTCTTTGCTCTACAAAAGCTTCTCAGTTTTAACAGGTCCCATTGATTGATTGTTTTTCTCAGTGTCTGTGCTACTGGTGTTATATTTAGAAAGTGCTCTCCAGTGCCAATGCATTCAAGAGTACTTCCTACTTTCTCTTCTATCAGGTTCAGAGTAACTGGATTTATGTTGAGGTCTTTGATCCACTTGGACTTAAGTTTTGTGCATGGTGACAGATATGGATCTATTTGCAGCCTTCTACACGTTGACATCCAGTTATGCCAGCATCATTTGTTGAAGATGCTTTCTTTTTTCCATTGTACATTTTTGGCTTCTTTTTAAAAAATTATATATTCATAGTTGTGCGGGTTGATGTCAGGGTCTTCAATTCAATTCCATTGGTCCACATGTTGACTTTTATGCCAGTACCAAGCTGTTTTTTATTACAGTAGCTCTATAGTAGAGCTTGAGGTCAGGGATTGTGGATGCCTCCAGAGGTTGTTTTATTGTACAGGATTCTTTTGGCTATCCTGGGTTTTTTGTTTTTCCATATGAAGTTGAGTATTATTCTTTCCAGATCTGTGAAGAATTGTGTTGGTAATTTGATGGGGATTGTGTTGAATCTGTAGATTGCTTTTGGTAAGATCGCCATTTTTACTATGTTAATCCTGCCTATCCATGAGCATGGGAGATCTTTCCATTTTCTGACATCTTCTTCAATTTCTTTTTTCAGGGACTTAAAGTTCTTGTCATATAGGTCCTTCACATGCTTAGTTAGAGTAACCCCAAGGTATTTTATATCATTTGTGGCTATTGTAAAGGGTGATGTATCTCCGATTTCCTTCTCAGCCTGTTTGTCTATTGTCTATAGGAGGGCTACTGATTTTTTTGAGTTGATCTTGTATCCTGCTATGTTGCCGAAGGTTTTTATTAGCTGTATCATTTTCTTCTTTGAATTTTTGGCGTCACTCATGTATACTATCATGTCATCTGCAAATAGGGACAGCTTGACTTCTTCCTTTCCAATTTGTATCCCCTTAATCTCCTTATGTTGTCTTATAGCTCTGGCTGGAACTTCAAGTATGTATTGAATAAGTATGGGGAGAGGGGACAACCTTGCCTTTTTCCTGATTTTAGTGGTATATATTTGAATTTCTCTCCATTTAATTTGATGTTGGCTGTTGGCTTTCTGTAGATTGCCTTTATCATGGTTATGTATGTTCCCTGTATTCCTGATCGCTCCAAGACCTTTATCATGAAAGGGTGTTGGATTTTGTCAAATGCCTTTAATGTATATAGTGAGATGATCATGTGATTTTTTTCTTTGAGTTTGTTTATATGGTGTATTACATTGACGGACGGACTTTTGTATGTTGAACCACCCTTGCATCCCTGGGATGAAGCCTACTTGATCGTGGTGGATAATTGTTTTGATGTGTTCTTGGAGTCTATTTGCCAGTATTTTATTGAGTATTTTTGCTTCAATGTTCATGAGGGAGATCGGTCTGTAGTTCTCTTTCTTTGTTGGATCTTTGTTTGGTTTAGGAATCAGGGTAATTGTAGCCTCATAGAAGGAGTTTGGTAATATACCTTCTGCTTCTATTGTGTGGAACAATTTAAAGAGTATTGGTGTTAAGTCTTCTGTGAAGATCTGGTAGAATTCTGCAGTGAAACCATCTGGTCCAGGGCTTTTTCTGGTTGGGAGACTTTTAATGACTGATTCTATTCCCTTAGCAATTATTGGACTATTTAAATGGTTTATCTGGTCTTGATTTAACTTAGGTATGTGGTACCTACCCAGAAAATTATACATTTCTTTTAGATTTTCCAGTTTTGTGGAGCACAGGTTTTTGAAGTATGACCTGATGATTCTCTGGATTTCCTCATTGTCTGTTGTTATGTCCCCCTTTTCATTTCTGATTTTGTTAATTGGGATGCTCTCTCTCTGTCTTTTGGTTAGTTTGGATAAGGGCTTGTCTATCTTGTTGATCTTCTCAAAGAGCCAACTCTTTGTTTCATTAATCCTTTGTATTGTTCTCTTTATTTCTATTTTATTGATTTCAGCTCTCAATTTGATAATTTCCTGGTGTCTGTTCCTCCTGGAAGCCTTTGCTTCTTCCTATTCAAGGGCTTTCAGGTGTGCTGTCAAGTCACTAGTGTGGTATATGCAGCAGAAAGATGGGTCCTGTTTTCGTATCCATTCTGTTAGTCTGTGTCTTTGTATAGGTGAATTAAGTCCATTGACATTAAGGGATATTAATGACCAGTGATTTTTCGTTCCTGTTATTTTTATTTTTTGGTGGTAGTGTTGTGTACTTCTCTTCTTTGGGGTTTACTGCTGTGGTGTTATCTATTGCCTGTGTTTTCATGGGTGTATCTGCCTTCCTTAGGTTGGAATTTTCCTTCTAGTGCTTTCTGTAGGGCTGGGTTTGTGGATAAGTATTGTTTAAATCTGGTTTTGTCTTGGAAGGTCTTGTTCACTCCATCTATGATGATTGAAAGTTTTGCTGGGTATATTAGTCTAGGCTGGCATCCATGGTCTCTTAGTGTCTGCATTATATCTGTCCAGGTCCTTCTGGCTTTCAAAGTCTCCATTGAGAAATCAGGTGTTATTCTGATGGGTTTGCCTTTATAAGTCACTTGGCCTTTTTCCTTTGCTGCCCTTAAAATTCTTTCTTTATTCTGTATGTTTAGTTGTTTAATTATTATGTGGCGAGGGGACTATTTTTGCGGGGGTCTAGTCTGTTTGGTGTTCTATAGGCTTCTTGTATCTTTATAGGCATTTCGTTCTTTAAGGTGGGAAAGTTTTCTTCTATGATATTGTTAAATATAATTTCTTTGCCTTTGAGTTGGTATTCTTCTGCTTCCTCTATCCCTATTATTTGTAGGTTTGGTCTTTTCATGGTGTCCCCAATTTCTTGGACATTTTGGGTCATGACTTTGTTGGTTTTAGTGTTTTCTTTGACTGATGAATCTATTTCTTCTACTCTATCTTCAACACCAGAGATCCTCTCTTCCATCTCTTGTATTCTGTTGGTCATACTTGCCTCTGAAGTTCCTGTTTGTTTACTCAGATTTTCTATTTCCAGCATTCCTTTTGCTAGTGTCTTCTTCATTTTTTCTATTTTCCTCTCCAGGTCTTGGACTGTTTCCCTCATCTGTTTTCTTGCTTTTTCATGATTTTCTTTCAGGGACTTATTGTTTTCTTCTGCTTTAATTGTCCTTTCCTCTAGTTTTTTATAGTGTTCTTCCCATTTTTTGTTTGTCTGTTCCTCCACTTTATTTGTGATTTCTTGTATATAAGGCCTCTTCATGATGTTACTTATAAGGTTGTTTTCTTCTTCTTCTTCCATTCCGTAATATACAAGTCTAGCTGTTGGAGAAGGGCTAGGTTCTGGTGATGCTGTATTGCTCTTTATTTTGTTGTATGTACTTCTGCCTTGGCGTCTGCCCATCTCCTCGTGGATTTGTTCTTGGTCTTATCAGTGTACTTGGTCCAGAGAGAGCTGACAGATTTAGGGAGCCTCTGTCTGGTCTAGATGGAAGCTCTGGGCTGGATGGGAGCTCTGGTCCAGATGAGAGTGCTGGCCAGATAGGAGCTGGGGGGCTGGACTCTGAGTCTCAGGAAGTCCTTGGGGTCTCCTTATCTTGTCCAGATGGGAGTTCCAGGACAGGATGGAAGCTCCGGTCCATATGGGAGTTCCAGGGCAGGATGGAATACTGGACACTGGTCTCTAAGTCTCAGGAAGTGTCTGTGGTCTCCAGCAGATGGGTGTGGGGGCAAGGCATTGATGTTGTAGTGTCCACTGGAGGGTCTCACTGGTCCAGATGGGAGTTCTGGGGTGGATGGGATCTGGGGGCTGGTCTCTGAGTCTCAGGAAGTGGCTGGGGTCTCAGGCGAATGGGTGTGAGGGCAGGGTGTGGAGACTGCAGGGTCTGCCTGCAGTCTTGGAAAAGGGGAGCCTTCCCACAGGGCCAGCGGATTAGCCAGAAACTGGCTCCAAGTTGGGCAGCTCCTTACAGGATAGTGCCCAGGGGTGGGACCCAGGGGCGTTTGCCTCTCTGACTATAACCCCAGGCACTCACCTCTGGTCCAGATGGGAGTTTTGGGGCGGATGGTAGCTGGGGGCTGGTCTCTGAGTCTCAGGAAGTGGCTGGGGTCTCAGGCGAATGGGTGTGGGGGCAGGGTGTGGAGACTGCAGGGTCTGCCTGCAGTCTTGGAAAAGGGGAACCTTCCTGAAGGGCCTGAGGAATGGCGGGAAACTGGGGCCAGGTTGGGCAGGTCCTCCCAGGATGGCTGGAGCCCAGGGGTGGGGCTCAGGTGCGGTTGCCTCTGATTATAATCCCAGGCCTATAGGTTGATTCTTAATCACATAGTTGGTTCCTCTGGCAACCAGTTCTCAGCTTCTAAAAGTGATCTCGATAACATAAATTCAGGTATCACTAAACCCTACTTCATATAAATAACAAAAAAGGATCCTCTTTGATTAAGAAATCCCAAGGGTTTTAGGAGTTTTGTGCCTGCGAGTGGTGTGAAGACCGAATATATGTATTTCTTAGTTGTATTGCGGTAAGTATCACAACCCTATAATGATCCCACAGGGTAGATACTTATTAATATTTTCTCGTTAATATGATCCTTGAAGCACAGAAAGGTGTGGTAACTTGCCTAGAGTCACAAAGCCAGGGAACAGCACAAGTCAGGACCTACCAACTTTGATTTCACATTTATACTTCTTGGTGTACCTTATTACCTATGAAACATTTCTCAGAGAGACTTGAAAGACCATTGGCAGTTCACCAGGAAGGGGTATGTGTGTAAGAGAGGAAGAAGAAGAAAGGAGTGTGCCAGGCTCTAGAAGCTAAAGACATGATATGCAACTTCTGGTGGAAAATTGTTTAAGAGTGTGGTGACAGAATCAATGTTTGACTGTTTTATGGGCATCAAAGGAATGGGAATCCCAGTCTCCAAGTTTAGGGGAAGGAAGTCCCACCTGTCTCCACAGTGGCTACCCCCTCAGCCCTGTGGTGTTCCAAGTCCACAGGAAGGGCTCTCATGACTTCTGGTGAGCTAAAGTAGTTGAAACCTGCCCTGATTTCCTCAGAGCCACAATATGCAGACTGAAGCTCTTCTTGTCTAATCATGCCTCTGGCACCATCTCTTTAGAGCTAGAAAGTTTTAAACATCCATTTAAAAAAGTTAGCACTATTGTTTTTTTTCCCACTATATACTTGTGACTTATGACTCAGTTTTCTTCCCTTTTGAGTTTTCCTGTGGAACCTGAGATGATTTTATCTTTCTTGTGAGTTGCAGGCATATTACTTTGTGACCTGACTAGACCTTTTGTTAGTTTGAGTTGCTGCCTTGAGTTTCATACAAAAAAAAAAAAAATTACATGGATTTTGACTTTGGATTAGGTAGAATGTAACCAGAGGCTTTTCTGTCCCCCTGGTCCCACAGCCACTTTTAACATAATCACTATAAACTGTTTAGCCTGCTGCTCAGGCTTATTACTAAGTAGCTCTTACAACTTAAGTCAACCTATTTCTATTAATCTATGTTCTACCATGTGTCTTGAGGCTTTACCTGTGTTCTAATACATGTTGCTTCTTCGGCAGCAGGCTGGCATCTCTCCAACTGCCCTTCTTCATCTCCAGTTTGATTGTACCGCCTAACTTTACTCTGCCTGGCTATTGGCCAAAATAGCTTTATTTATCAACCAATGAGAGCGACACAGTGTACAGAAATACCATCCCACAGCAGTAAAATTTCCACCAATTTCTGAAATGGCCTTAAAATACTTTTTCTATTTTGTGTATATATTTATATGAGAGACAGCATTCTCTATATTAATTATATTAAAATATTGATCTGAAAAATGTTGAAGATGCTTTGTGTCCTTAAGTATCAAATAACGGCCAAGATTTATATTAAAAGAAGCAGATCCAGCTCATTAGTATGAAAATTAATTTCATCTTTAGTATTAGAAATGGTAAATTATATGTATATAAAAGAACTGTTTTAAGGTAAGTTTATGATTTACTATCAGTAAGTAGTTGATTTTTTTTCTTTTCTATTTTTTTTTTTTTGAGCTGAAGATCGAACCCAGGGCCTTGCGCTTGCAAGGCAAGCACTCTACCACTGAGCTAAATCCCCAAACCCCCGTTTTTTAAAAGATTTATTTATTTTATTATGTATACTGAAGAGGGCACCAGATCTCATTACAGATGGTTGTGAGCCACCATGTGGTTGCTGGGAATTGAACTCAGGACCTCTGGAAGAGCAGTCAGTGCTTTTAACCTCTGAGCCATCTCACCAGGCCTTAGTTGATTTTCATATGTACCCAGGGCCATGTAAAATATTCTCAGGTGAAAAGAGGTCATGAATAGAAAAAGTTTAAGAAGCTCTGGTTGTAGTGTCCTTGATGATGTTTATCATTTTCCTAGTTTTTTTTTTCTTTAGTAAAATTTTATGGGAGTGGAGAGATGTCTCAGCAGACAAGAGAACTTGCTGCTCTGAAGATCCTAGTTTAGTTCTGGGCACCCATATGGCATGGAGTTACAGTTGTCTGTAACTCCAGCCATGAAGGATCAATGGGTCCCAGTACACACACACACACACACACACACACACACACACACACACACACAGGGTGGGGGAGGGAGGGAGAGAGGGAGAGAGGGAGAGGGAAAGGGAGAGGGAGAGGGAAAGGGAAAGGGAGAAGGGGGAGATAAATCTTTTTTCAAAATTTACAAAGGAAATATTTAGGTTTTTTTTAATCCACAGAAAATCCGCCTACCACTTTTCCAACTCAGTCATATAGCATTACTCAGAGAAATAATTGTTATCAGCAAATGGAGACCATTTTCTGTCCCTTTTCTCCTACCTGTTTTTTATAAACATATAAAGTTGGTCTGTGAAGCTTCTCCTTATGTATATTTTTCATCCACAGAAGGGCATATTTAGCTAGATCATTTCCATATCCATCAGTAAGCATTCCTCAGATACCATGACAATTATTTTTTAAATGATTTTTGATGGTGAAATGTTGGAAGACATTGCTGGCTGGTCAGAGGTCACAGCCTCCCCATGACCTAGCAGTGTATTTCAATAAACTCAGCAACATGGGACTCCCTCCTTCCAGCAGAATTTCCTGCCTTTACCTGCCCTTATCTGGAGAATGTCACTGGGCCTGGATAACTGACCTTATCTAAAATCTGTCTCTAAACCAGATGCCAGATTCATCTTTAGCTTGATCCTTAGCACAGATCTCTGATAAGAAGACTTGCTCTAGAAGCTCTGCTGTAAGATCCTATTGCCACATACTAAGCCTTATGATAGGAGTGTGCCACCTAATACAAATTAGGGTTCACATCCAGGCTCCCCAATCCTATATATTCCTGATACTATGAAATAAAATTCAGCCAATTCACTGAAATCTGTCTCCTGGAGGGCTGACTCCACCTATGCTCTTGGGCCACTTGCTTTCTGTTGCCCCTTCTGCCTCTTTCCCCTCTTGACCTGGTGGCCAACAAGCCCAGGGGAAGAGAGGACACCTACAATGGAATTTAAATAGTGCTTGCTCATGCCATATAGAAGGCTATTCTATATGCTTATCTTCTCAAATATCCTTAACTTTGTTACTGCTGTAGAATTACACTCACTGTAATTTAGCATTACTTGTAATTTTGGTTCAAGTTTCAGTATATATCACTGATTGTTCCTCACTTTCAGATCTGCCTCTCTCTGTAGTATTTAAAAGGATGGCGATAAAAATAGGTGTCTTTCACCAACTGTGATTGGAGAACCTGTTATCTAGCAATATAGAATTCAAGCAGTACCCTCAAACTGCTGAAGTCAATCTAATTTTTATATTAATTGTACTGTTTATAGAGTATTTGTGTAGAAAAGACATCTTAAACCTCAAATGAATGCCTGATCTTACAGATATTGAAAATTAAGTGGTGAGGATGTTTGACAAGAATGACAAGGAACTGGCTACTTTATAGTAGATAAAGATTCCACAATTGCTAGCCTGGCTCTTATTTCCCTGGCCACTGGCCCCTAAAGCTAGTAGAGAAATATGTAGTTCTGTTACCTGGAAACTTGGGCTGGGACCACAAAGAGCCCTTGAGCTAGTTTGCCAGAAAATTTAGCATTGTCTGTCTAGGCCAAAGTTGGGAAAACCTGGAAAATTCATTTTACACAAGTTTTCTTTACTCTTGGCCGTGCACAATTTTGGCATGTCTGGCTCTAGACCACTGTATGTAACATGAATCTTAAAAGGTCTTATAATAAAAAAAATCCCAGAGCCAGATATTTGGGTGAAAGCTGAAAGATCAGAGAAGCAGAACAGCCAGCCACTAGTTCTTACCTCTACAAAATCCTCAGCCTCAAGAGAGCAAGTTCCTGTTTCCTCACGCCTTATATACCTTTCTGTGTCCTGCCACTTCTGGGATTAAAGGCGTGTGTCACCACTGCCTAGTTCTGTTTCTCACATGTAGACCAGTGTGACCTTGAACTCACAGATGGATGCAGATGGATCTCTGCCTTCTGGGTGACAGAATTAAAGGTGTGTGCCAAAATTGCCTGACCTCTATGTCTAATTTAGTGGCTGGCTCTATCCTCTGATCCCCAAACAAGCTTTATTGGGGTATACAATATATCACCACAACTGTAAGGTACTTGGAGGGAAATTAAAAATGCCAAAAGAGATTTTATGATAATATTGGCTTCATCTACCCATGAACATGACTAGACCTTTTTACTTTGGGAATTGATTTTTTTTCTTTTGTTTTTGCTTGATTTCTGTTAGAGTATTGCCTCTCAATATATCTCCATGTGTGTGTTTTGCAGCTTTGAACTTAATACCCTGTGCATGCTACATAAATCCTCTACTACAGAGCTGCAGTGGTAGTATGTCCACTGTGAGCCCATGTTGGGAGCAATTGCCTAGATTGTGCAAGGCTCTGGGTTCAATATTCAGCACTGCAAAACACAACAAGTACAGTTTCAAAACTAGCCTTTCCCCCTTCTCTCATTGTCCCTTTCTCTGGTTTGTTCTAGGATGGCCTGGATTCTGTTGGAGGAAGCCGGACAAAGCAGGAGAGTGCATGGATATTCAGGCTATGGTACAGCTTTGATCACAAGTATCCTTTTGCCTTCTCCTGGGCTCAGGAGACATTGGTGACATCCACTTGTGTCAGTGGGTGACACTCCTGATGAATAAGGAAAGGTGTGCATGGGACAGGTATACTAGTCTTCTCTTGGGACAAGTGCATTGATCTTTCAGCCATAGGTGGTCATTGTGAGCATCTCTCTAGCCAAGAGGAATGTGGATATTTCAGTAGAGTGGATGACCTATAACCTGGCAGACTCATGTGGCTCTCAAAAGCTTTGTGTCCAGGGAATGATGCCTTTGTCGGTAAACTAGTGAAAATTATATAGGAACCTGCCCTACAGTTAGGAAGGGAGGGAAGGCTTAGACCATCCCTTTGGTGAGGATGATTCCGATTGGTTAAATTTGGCCAATTATATCTAATCTTATAGTAATCTAACCTAATCTTATCCTAGCACAATAGGGCCACATGCAGGGAACACCCTATTCTTGTCAAGTCAAATTAGAGGCAAAACAGTTAAACCTTCATGGTATTTTGTATTGATATAGTGATCAAATTGGGTAGATAGTTTATTATAAATATTTTTTGAAGACATTGAAAATGTTAAAGCAATCTCTTCCTGAAGTATAAAAGATGAAGAGAAACATACGTAAATTATAAATTCTCTCAGTCAGTACACATACTAAGAGCCAACCATGGAAACATATGCCTGTAATCCCAACACTCAAGAGGTGGTGGTAGGAGGGCTGAAAGATAATGCCTAACCTGAATTACATAATGAGTTCAAACCCAGCCTGAGCTATATAAGACCCTGTCTCAAAATAAACACATTCATTTAACATTAAACTGTCAAGATACACAAAAAAACTAGCATAAAGCAGTATTCTTCTTCCCCAAGTGTAGCTACAGCCACTTTAAAAAAATCTTTTAAATTTAGTAACATCTAGCAGTTTTATCTTTTTCAGTTTTATATATAACATAAAATCATACATATATACAGTGTATACCTATTTTCATGTCTGGTTTGTATGTATGATTCATCCATGTTATGTTTATCTCTAGTTCATTTGTTCTTATTGCTGCATAGTATTTTACTGTATACCTATCCCACAATTTATCATTCTATTATTGATGAGTATCAGTTTATATCCCACTTGCAGAAAACTTCTGTGAACATTCTTATACATACATGTCTGATGTACTGTGTCTATGTTTTTAGTGGGACTGTAACTAGGAAAAATATTGCTGGGGTATAAGTCATGTGTAGGTTCAGTGTTAGAAGGCAGTTTTCCAAGGTGGTGATACTATTTCACACATTTCTAGTGTTTAAAAGTTCCAGTTGCTCCACATGTTTGCCAACGGTTGACTTTTATTATGGTATATTTTACGATGGCTTTAATTTGTATCTCTGTGACAGCTCATAGGATTGAGGACTCTCTTCAAACATTTACTCTTTGAAGAGAAACAGAGGTGAGCTCCAAAGTCCCATCTAAATCTAAATTTAGAGAATTTGGCATTTCCACTTCTTAATTCAGGGAACAGAAACTAAAGTGGTCATAGTCTAAAGAATTAGATGAGGAAGTTATCCATGATTCATTCTACCTCCACATCATCACAAATCCATTAAAAATGAGTTTCGGTGTTATCAGAAGAGAATTTGAACAGGCATGATAAGGTAGTGCACACCTGTAACCATGGCACTTACACAGAAGGAACATAAATTCAGGACCAGCCTAAGCTCCATAGCAACTTTATGGCTGGTCTGGGCTATATAGTGAGTTGGAGGCTGTCTTAGTTACTTTCTATTACTGTGATAAGACACCATGACCAAGGCAACTTATAGAAAGAAGAGTTTATTGGGAATATCAGAGGGTTAGTTAGAGCCTGTGACTATCATGGTGGGAGCATGACAGCAGGTAGGGAGGAGGCAGGCAGGCAGTGTGCTGGAGCAGTAGCTTAGAGCTTACATCTGATCCACAAACATGAGGCAGAGAATGACATGGACTTTTGAAACCTCAAAACCCACCCCCATGACACACTTCCTTCAACAAGGCCACACTTACTAAGCCTTCCCAAACATTTCTGCCAACTGGGGATCAAACATATGAGTCTATGGGGGACATTCTTATTCAAATAATCATAGACACAACCTAGGCAACATGAGACCGTATCTCAAAAAAGAAGGGAGTTGAGTTGAACATGAATGACTTCCACTGATTTCTAGGACCTCCTTCCCCCACAAGCCTTAAAATGGGGCCAACAGGCTTCCAGTTTAAGATGAAAGGCTCAGTGTCTACATACTCTCCCTTCTTTTACCAGGCCTCATATAAATCACAAAAGAGGTATTTTTGGTTACTTGAAAAGCCAAAGAAAGGTGGAAGGAATTACAGCAGACAAAATGGAGTCAAAGATAATCTTGAGTCTTAGCCAGTTTGCTTAGCTGATTTATTCAAGACTGTTGTTGGGAACAGCTGTAGCAGTTCCTTCTTGTCAACAGATTGATTAGTAGCTGTTTTTCCTCAGTCGTACATATCTAGAGAAAGTAGAAACGCTTGACAGAGAGGAGTGTTAGTAGGGAAACAGATCTTGAGGACAACAGATTTTTCTGTCCAGAGTCACCTTCTCTGTTTTTGTTTTTAAATACCATAATAGGAGTCTCCATCCTACCCGATGAACCAAGAGACTGGACACATACATGAGGAAGTGAGGGTGCTGAAATATTAAACAATTACAGATGTTTACTATTAAAAACTAGCTAGGCATGATGATATAAACCCATACATAAGTTCTGGGCCAGCACAGCATACATAATGAATTACAGGCCAGTCTGGGCTTCAGGGTGTGAGACTTTGTCCTAGAAGACAAAAAGCAAACAAAAACCATAAGAAACACCCAAAACATTTCCTGATAGAATCTTTAGAAAGAAATGGGAGATTTTTCTAGTCATGAAACAAGGGCAAGTTATTAGAAAATAGTTTTAAAAAAAGAAAAAAATCTTGGAAATTAAAAATTAGTTTTATGGCTGGGTATGGTGATGCATGCTTATAATCTCAGCACTTGAGAAGCAGGGGCAAGAGAATCAGGAGTTCAAGGCTAGCCTACCTTGATTTTATAAGACCCTGCCTCAGGCTTTTCAGAAAATACCGCACCCCACCCCACCCCAAATGTAATGAATAGTTGTACACAGCAAAGACCAAATTGTTGATTTGGAAAATAAAGTTGGACAATAAACTCAAGAATTAGCAAAAATTTAGAGACATGTTGAGAGAAGAGTGTTAGCTAGAGATGGTCCATATCACTCAGGCTCCAGAGGATCTAGTTCTAATTTGCATGGATTTTTCCAAGTTTTAATGATAGATACATGCATAAAAGCATATTCTCTAGTGAAAGTTTAAAATCCAGTGTGAAGCTCCACAAATTTGACTATTCTAACTGTGCAGAAGTTCATTCTGATGAACCGTATTTTGGTGTGTGATGTTTTTTATTTACAAGCTCTTTATAATAAAGTTTTGATTAAAGTGATTTTAAAAAAGAAATGAGCTATTTTTTAAATAGAGAATAATAAAATATATGTGACATGAAAGCAGAAGCAGGGACCATTTAGGGGAGGTAGAGAACCAACAAAAATAGGATAGGAAGGATGGGGAAAAGGCACAAATAAGAACAAAGTAAAATGACATACATACATGAAAATGCCATAGTGAAACACATTACTTTGTTTACTAACTTAAAATATAAACAGCTTTAAGAAACTGTATGCACATCTGCATACATATTTTTAAAGGAAATTGTTCCAGGCCTTCTCAGCTTGAGTCAAAAGGGCTTGTCTTTGAAATGCCCAAAGCAGGGAACAGAAAGGCAGCTTCTGGCTTGACCCTTGACATGGTAGAGATTGAAGCTCTTGTCACCTTCCTAGCTAAAGACAGGAGAGAAGTGACTGCCTTGTAGTGACCCAAATCCATCCCCAAGCCTGCTCTTTTTTTTTTCCGAGACAGGGTTTCTCTGTGTAGCTTTGTGCCTGTCCTGGATCTCACTCTGTAAACCAGGCTGGCTTCGAACTCACAAAGATCCACCTGGCTCTGCCTCCTGAGTGCTGGGATTAAAGGCGTGTGCCACCAATGCCCGGCTTTTAAAGCCAGCAATTCCACAGCAGCTTGTTTTGTTTGCAGAGAGCTCCAACAGAACCCTTGCTTCTATTTTTTAACAAACAGTCATTCCATTATTTAAAAGTGTTAAACAATTCACAACTAGAAGTATACCTCGGTGTCTCTCCTTAAAGGAACCAAATTAGGTAAGTAAGAAATATACTCTAATGAATCCAGCATTCTTTTTGCTTGCTTGTTTGCTTGGATTGGATTGTTTGTTTGGGGGTTTTATTATTTGAGACAAGCTCATAATGTTGCCCAGGTCGTGGTTAAATTCATTATCCTGTTGCCTCAGCCTCCCAAGTGCTGGGATTCCAGGTGTATACTGTTGTGCTTGATTGAATTAATTCAACATTTTTAAACTGACTGTTAGAAATCAGTACCCTGAGAGTTACCCATGTGCACTTAGACACCATGGAGGTATATCTTCATCTTTTGTTCCTATAGCTGTAAGGATTACCTGTGTTGTACTGAGAAAATGGGAAGCAGGGAGGCTTTTGGGGTAGAATGTCAGACAATTTATTGCTCTTTGGGTTTTAAAAATGCATTCTGTTTTGTATATGTTTTCATTGCAACCATTTTTCCTTAATTCCCCTTTTAAAGTTACTTGAAGCCCATTCTCACCCATAGTGGTCCCCCGCTAACCACCACTCTCCCAGCCTGGTGTGGCTTGCTAGCTCGATGTCTAACCAGTCCCCAGGTGTATGATGTAAGTACTGCATGTAGGTGCTGTGTTCCTACTCAACAGATAGTCTCTTCTTTAGGGGGAAAAAAAAAAACATACTCCAAACTCCAGATCCATAAATTTTGCTCATCTAATAAGATGATCAGAAATGGCGCGTGTGTGTGTGTGTGTGTGTGTGTGTGTGTGTGTGTGTGTGTGTGTGTGTGTATGTATGTGTGTGTGTTCATCTGTTTGGCACAGTAACAGGGAAACCTTTTAACAAGGTTAGATGGCTTCCCAGCTGGACAGCTGTGGTTGTGAATCCAAGTGACCAGATTGCAATTCAAGCCCTCACAGGCTACTGAAGTACTCTACATTTGTTTTCTTATCTGTACTATGGGCCTACTAGTGCCTGCTGTCATGAACATTAAATAAGGTTCATCAAGACATACTACAAACCACAAAGCAGCACACCAAGTTAAGGATTCCTTTGCAATTAGTTTATTTATTGGTTTGGTTAGGTCCTCTCTTCCTATTTTCTGGTGCTAGAAATGGAGTCATCACACTTAGGAAAAGAATGCTCCTGCCATGGATGTCTCAGACTTATGGCTGAACTTGAGTTCCCAATGTGGGTTGCAGGGCAGATAGGTAGAGAGAGAGCAAGCAGCTGTCTACAATTGAAGTAGTAGAAAGGAAGATAGAGCTTCCTCCTTCTTCATCTCTCTTTCACCATCCCAAGATGGGAAAAGAGCTGCTTAGGTTTGTGTTCAGCCTCATAGCTGCCAAAGGCTTGTTTCATTGTCAGCACACTGCAAAGGAGCAAATGCTGCAGCAATATAGTTGAGGAGAGTATAATAGCAGGGATAATGCAGGCTGTCCATGGCCCCATGATCAGTAATGGACAAAACTGAGACCCTAAGACAGGTCCAAATAATTATTCAGTAATTCACAGTTGATTTCATCAATGATGAGAAAGTAGAAGGCCAACCAAGATCTGAGGGAGAAGGGACCTCAACCATGGGGTTAGGAAATGTGTTACACATTCAGAAAGGAGACATGACAGGGATGTGTATGCCATAGCTAGCTAGCATAGTTGGGATAGCAGATAAGAGCAACCATACAAAAAGATCCAAGATGAAAGCAGAGTTCTTAGATGCCATATTCTTCCTTTGAGAACAAGGATTGCAGTTACCAAGTCACCATGCATCTGAAACTCAGTGCTGCTGTGCAGTGGGAGAGACCACCAGAAACTAAAGTTCTTACTCATCCACCTTAGAGGAAGGCAACCATTGAAAAGGTGACAGAGAGGCTGTCTGTAAAAGCCTGCCATACAATTATGAGGAACTGAGTTTGGATCCCCAGCACTCACGTAAAAAGCTGGGCATGATGATTGCAGGTCTATAACCTTACCCTGAAACTCACTGGCATGATGACCTAATCAATAAGTGAACTCTAGGTTCAGTGAGAGAACCTGTTTCAAAAGATAAGGTAGAGAACAGTTGAAGAAGACACCCAATATCAACCTCTGGTCTCCACATGCAGGTGCATGCACATATGCACACATCCACATGAACATTTAATGTGCATGCATGAACACAGGTGACAGAACTTTGCACCTATAAAGCAGCTAACTGGACTGTCTCTTTGGAAAAGTAGATTGTGCCATGGAAGAATGTAATTCTGCCTTGGTCTTTTTCCTCACATTTTTACCTACTATGGAGAGAGCAGCATTCCCACCTCCTTATCTTAAAGAGGTCTGAGCCTCTCAGCATCCCCAGGTCCTTCTCCCCTATACAAGTGAACCTTCTGTGACCCCTGGAATAGACTACTTCAAGTTATAAGAAAATAGGCCTTTGGGGATGTAGCTCAGTGGAAGAATACCTGCCTAGTAGTCATGAAAGCCTGGGTTCCATTCCTAGCACTGGGGGAAAAGGGGAAAAAGGCTGTGATGGGGGCATTTAAACCCAAAGCTTCAGCCACTTTTTAAAAACCTTCTCTAATCTGAAACTTTCTAATTGCCCCCTTTCTCAGAGATTAAGGATATTCAGAATAGTCTGATGACCGTATAAACTCAGTAAGGTTCTTACAGTCACGGAAATCAAGTATGTCTTTCACCACTTCAAGAGGCTACTCAGTGTTAGCTTTAGGAACAGTGTTTGGGCTCTGGGCTCCACACACTCATCAGTCTTGAACTACCAAGACAAGAGCCACCCTTGATGCTGATGCTGCCCATTTTGGCTAAGGTTCTTCTGCCCAGCATTTCAACTACCTCGAGATATGGCAAGGCCTCCTGTTGAGTGAAAGCAAAGTCTTATCAATTGTATTGTCAATTGATAAGTGTTATCAAAGTATTATTAATTGAGGATTCCAAAGGGAGGTAGAGGGCCTTCTTCTAGTTAGTTCCAGGTGAGGGTTGCTGACTGGGTGGGTCATGTCCATTTGACACCTGTTGTGTGGTCCCTACTCATCATCTTTAAGATATTTTTGTTTGGAGAACTCTGAGGTGTTCATCCTCCATTATTTACACTAACTATAACTCATGTCTCAAATATATCTTGTACACATAGCCTAAATTTAATTTTATATTTATAATTTCATACATGAAACAAAAATTGAATTGTGAGACTTGTAGCATCATGTCATAATGTCATGATAAAACCTGTTATTTTGTACAGTTACTAAAAACATGCCTGTAATTCCAGCACTCGGGAGGCAGAGGCAGGTGGATCTCTATGAGTTTGAGGCCAGCCTGGGCTACAGAGTGAGTTCCAGGACAGCCTTCAGCGCTACAGAGAAACCCTGTCTCGAAAAACAAAAAACAAAAACAAACAAACAAAAAACTAGAAAGGTGGAGATGGTACTCAAAAAGTTTGGACTACGGATCAATTTAGACATGGAATTCTTGTACTAAAGAAACTCAGCCTGTGTGAACTAAGCATCATTTAGGAAGGCAAGAAGAAAAGAAAGAGACATTGCCTTTGGGTGGTTTATCATTGAGATGGGGAGTCTACATGCCAACGTACGTACATACGTGTGTGTGTGTGTGTGTGTGTGTGTGTGTGTGTGTGTGTGTGTGTGTACGTGTATGTATGTATGTGTGTATGTATGTATGTACCCATAGCTTTGTGCAGCATGACTTGAGGGGGATGGATAGAGGAGTCTGATGTCTAGAGGATATAAGATTTCAAATGAGTTGGAAGGGCTGATGGGAAATGATAGAACAGACATCTGGGGTGTCCTGACACTGCATTTGCCATTTGAGAAAGCCTTTCATAGTATTGGACAGACATCAGTGCAGACAGGAACAAGGTTTCCTTTGCTGTACTTGTGAAACCCACTGGAGAATGCCAAAGTCTATGTGAACTCACACTGTCTCCTGACTCTTTCCCCACCATCTGGTAGCTTCAAGTAGTCATGACCTTGTTAAGCCTGCTTTATTTAATCTTACCTATTTTACTACAACCATTGCCTAGTATGAAATGCCATTCTGGGCCTTTTCCTGACCCACTGATTTCTTTCATATCTTTTTATGTGGATCAAACTAGGCTGGAGGCAACACAAATTCTAACTCTACTTCCTGTCAACTGGACAACTTTTAGGCACATTGCATGAGTTCTCAAAGCATAGGTTCCTACTGTGACCCCAGTGTTCATGCCCTTCATGGTAGGAGAGCTTACGTGTCATTTCCAGCAGGTATTTAATAGAGGGTAAATAAAGTGCGTTCTCCCCATCAATCAGTCACTTCATGCAGCTGAAGATGTGGAGACAGTAGAGGGAAAACAAAAAGGAAATCCTCACTGTGGCTTACTCCCACCCCTGCAGACTAAGGGAAAGGCTTGCTTATATATAAACAGGTAGCAGATCCACCCAGAAGACCTGCTCAGATAGGAGAGAAGCAGAGCCTATTTGAAGTGTTTATTCATGATCTTCCTGGTAACATTATTTCTATGTGCATGGGGAAGTTGAGAATGCAGCCAGCCTGCTTTCTTCTCTTAGACACTAACCCCTGAGCTATCATACATCTGAAATCTAACTGCTTCTGGTATTCTAAATCCTGGTTTAGGCAACAGTGCCTTGTTTGAAAACACTATAGTTTCTATCCAGTGACCATACCAAGGATGTAGGCAGGCAAGTTTCATAAAATCCTTAGGTGTTTTTTTTTTTTTTTAAGATTTTTTAATGTATGTATATTTGTGTATTTTTAATATATGTGTAATTTGTGTGCCTGGATATACATACATACATATATGTATGTATATGTACCAAATGTGTGTAGGTATCTACCAAGGCCAGAAGAGGGTTTTGGATCTCTTCAAACTGGAATCACAGGCAGTTATGAATTGCCTAATTTGGGTGTTAGGGATTGGACCTGGGTCTGCTGCAAGAACAGCAAGTTCTCTTAACTGCAGCCCCCAAATCCTTGGTTTTCTGATGTGAGGATTTGGGTTTCGGTTGGCCCCAGCCCTGGAAAATCTCAGGCTCCCCTTTTTTTGGTTGTACCTTTCAGAACCAAGAGCCACTGAGAGAAGATGACTCTGATTTCATCCTGACTGAGGGTGACCTCACCTTGACCTATGGAGACAGCGCTGTGCCGGCAAACGGCTCCTCGAGCTCCTACACAGCCTCCACAAGTCTTGAGGGTGGTCGGAGAACAAAAAGCAGCTCTGAGGAAGTGCTTGAGCGAGACCTGGGAATGGGAGATCAGAAGGTTTCCAGCCGGGGCACCCCCCTTGTGTTTCCACTGCAGGAAAATGCATGACTTCCCCCTAAGTCTTGGAGGATCAGGGAGACTCTCAGGAGGATGAGGATGGGCAAATGCCCCAGTGTGTTTGAGGTGTGGCATTGACTGGGTTAAACTAATGCTTCTGTTTCATTGGGTCCTGAAACTATCATCACCCAAACTTTACCCAAGACTCATATGGTGAAGCTAAAGTGTCTCTAAATTAAGACAAAGGCAGACCTCTTCCCACTTTTTCATAGTTAAACAAAATAATAGCATGCTTTAATAGTTTCTCACTTCATCTGCCTGCAGCATCTGACCATGGTGGGGCGGATAAGGGGCTTCAACTCTGTGCTGTAGTGCCAGTCTAGCTGGCTTAAGGAGCATCAAGTTGGAATGACAAGTTAGACAAAAGACAGTGAAAAAAGGAAACTGAAATCAGAATCCCGATGGTACCAGATGCTGGTGTTACCCCAAACAGTAGAGCCCCTGTCTCTGAAGACTTACACAATTGCATCCTTCTGTCAGAGTCCTAGCTGTTCTATCTGTGTTGCTCCTAGACTGAAGATTAGGAAGCTTGTCCATAGGCTGGGGCATTAGCTCAGTGGCAGAGTGCTAGAGTACTTGCCTACAATGTACAAGACCTTGGGTTCCATTCCCAGCACTGCAAAAAGTGTGTGTGAGGAGTTTCCAAGAGCATTTCAGTATGGGGAAAGAAGTCTTGTTCCTTCTCTGGAAGCCTCTATAAGAGAGTTACTGAAATGTTTAAAACCAAAAGCAAATCATGTTCTGTTCTTTTTTAATTAATCTGAGGACAGGAGGTATTGAGAAACTGATGATGATACCACTGGAACACTCACCTGACTTTGGAGGCTACTATGTGAGCCCACTGCCTGGAAGGTAACTGATAGACTGAGGTTTATCTACCACAGGGTTTGAAATAACATGGATATTGCTATTTGCTAGGGAAGAGAAGGCAGGAAGAAATGGAAGAGGCCATAGACTGTGGTTAGAGGGAAGAAATTTCAATGTGAAAAATAACCTGCAAAAAAATAGAACTCTTTATTTTTATTTTACATAAATTTCATTTTAAAATATCCAAAAGGAGTTATTTCAAAATCACACTAAATAAAATATAGAACTTGCTTTACTATAAATTATATAAATGTATATGTTCAGGTAAAGACTGAATTTCCAATACCAACTATTTTTAGGACAAAAACTTCAATACTTACAATTTATAATTACTTTTCCATTGGTACTATTTTCAGCGTCTAGAAGATGAAAATCATTCTGATGCTTTTATTTCTATCTTAACTTTTGTTACTAAAAATATATCCAAAGCCCTTTAAATGACTTAGCATTTCTCCTCTTCCAGAGAAGAAAGGGAAGTCAAAAAGGGGGGGGGCGCCTGGGGATTTAGCTCAATGGTAGAGTGCTCACCTAGCAAGTGCAAGACCCTCAGCTCCAAAAAAAAAACAAAAACAAAAACAAAACAGATTTTTTTAAAAACTATTAGATGACTGGCATTCTGACCTCTGACCACACCTTCCTTTGTGAAATTTGATAACTCCAGGAATCAAAGATGACTCATCTGTTGTGTGTGAGAGTTGGTGTTGGTCAAAGAATGTTCCCTGTAGCAATCTTCATGTGGTCCAGGTCTTGCTGCCATGCTCCACTTCTGATTTTTGAACCTTTTCTTCCAGCCTGACTTGGTTTACTTTCTTCAGGAATTATGTTTGGTATGTTTAGCTATGTTCAGATATATAGGATCATGTCTGGCTAAAGTCTGAAGTAGAAAATGAGGCAGGACCAGATTTAGTCAGATCCATCAGGCAAACTGGAGAACTTCTGGATGCACTCCTGAGTCTTCCTTTGCTGTGGCCAATGAACCTGCTCCAAGATTGTCCAAATCAAAACTTCTCCAGAAGGCACTACAGAGCTGCACATCTTCTGAGTTCTAGTGGTGAAAGGTAGTCCTATTTTAAAAAGTGTTGCTTTAACCAACTGGCTTTTTCTTCATGGGATGCCTTTTCCTCCAATCCCAGATGAAAACTGGCTCCTGTAAAGCTTCTTCATCTAAAAATTCTTTTCATGATGGTGAAGTGGTACCTGCATCACATGCAGTAGTGAGCAGCTGCTAGAAACATTGTTCTTTTGGTCATTTCTTTACATTGTTGAATCTGTAACTCCAGCTTCCTGAGTTTCTTGAAAGTTCAGTCTTATCGTGAGATTACATCTTCATCATTCAAATCTTCTCAGTGTATCTTGTGTTACTTGGTTATGATGTTTTATATGTGACTTCAATATTCTGCGCTGCTTTCTTGTGTTGTTTTAAGCTGCTCTCTCAAGGTTTTACGGGAAAGGCCCCACATACTCCCCGGTCAGCTCCCCAGTGTGATGATCTCTGTCTGCGGTAATAGTTCCTGTATCATCTACCATTTCTCTCTTTCCTTTTGGGGGGAAGAAATTTAGCATTTTCCATTAGAATTTGTTCCTGATGATCAATTTGTAACCATTCAGGTGAATAGTTTCCTCTTTGTTCCTGGCTTTTGTTTTGCCCATTCTCTGGGAGCCTATGTTTGCAGAATTTATAATGGCTGTGATTGATTTTCATTCTTCCTCTTCATAACAAGTTGATGAGAACAGGCCTTTATACATTCATGCTCTTTTCATGTAATGGTTATACTGAGTATTAGCCTACAACATTAGTTTGTAGGTTCTGTACCTCATCTTTCTCATTTTTCAATAGATTCTTATTCTTGCATCATAAGCCCCTGTCTCTTGAAGTCTAGACTTCTCTCCTGGAGGATTTGAGTTGCTCCCTGAGTTGCTTAGCAGGCCTGCAGATGGCCCATAGCACTTCCCAGTTTCAGATTCTGTTTTTATATTTTCCTAAGCTGAAAGGTTCCTCCTGTGAAGTACAAGTAGCTCACCCAGAGAGTTCAAAACAGAAACTAACTTAATTCTCTTTGTGTCTTTTTACTCTTGGATTCTTCATGTAATGAATGAAAACTAAAGGTAGTCAACTCTTGGTCAAGATGTAGAACATTTTAGTCAATATTCCCTTCTGTGCATACTTGGTGAGAAAAGCATTTGCTGTTGAGAATAAGTTTGATTGAGACATCTTTATTTCCAAGGTATATTGAGAGATACTTTTGCTTTCTGCCATCAGACCTGGTACTATCCCATCCATCCAGTTTCCAGAGTCAGGGTACCTGAGGAGCCCGTTACAGCAATGAAAGTCTTAGAATAGCTGCCATCATACAAACATCTCCATCAAGGCCTCAGAGCTGCAGAGTCAATACCACCTTCTCCAGCAGCCCTATAGGTGCACAGACAGCAAAAGAAACAAGAAGGGGCTGCCTGCTCCTTCTGCACTGTAGACTCCTGTTCTGATCAGTGAGGTCAGCTGTGCTCCATAGAAGTCTTAAGACTTAGAACTTCAGACATTGAACTGATTCATGCATGCAATATTAGCAGCTAAATGAGGATTCAGAAGCAAAGTAATGGGACATAACCCAGTAGAAAATTCTGTCTTCTATAAGTTTAGGAATTCATGTGTCTCTTGACACTGAGTGTCATGCAAAGAGAGGTTGTTTTCTTGGTGAAGAGGCTACTGCACCAGGTTAATATGAACATAGTTTGAAATATAGCATTTCAATTTAAATACTTTCTTGATGAGCTATCCTAATCTACTCTTAAAGTAGGTAAACTATAGAGAGAAATCTTAGAGTTTTTTTTCCCATGACTTACAATGCTAGATGTTTTGGTAACCTGATTTCTAAAAGATGCTTTTATAACATGGTGTTTTTTTTCTCCTCATTGCATAAAAAGCAGTGCTCATAAGCACTAGAACATCAATAGTGGCATCACCTATTTAATCTTTTTGACACCCTAGTCTTAGCCTAATCCTGTTGTGTTCCTCTTAAAGGGTCTTATAATCTTCATTATTTTGAAACTTGGCCCTGATCTTTGGTTGCAAAATGTGGAGACTCACCCTAACTTCTCAGGAGTTCTCAAAGATGAAGCTACCTGTAGAAGTGGTTCCACATTGAAGTGTTGTGCCCAGGCTGCATGAAGGAAAGTAGAGGTGCCACAAAGCCCAGAAACTTCCTGCTTCAAAGCCAGCTATCTGGAAACCAGACTGGAATTGCTGAGTAATCGTCAGGTTTGTCTGAGAAAGTAGTCCAAGTCATCTTTCAAACCTGTTCATTCTGAGTTGAGGGAGATGACAGCTCTGAGGACTGGAATATTCTAGATCAAGCATTCTAAACTCAGACTGCTTATTACCTTTGGCCTTTGATTTTAAAAATTCAAGGTTGAACTGGGCAGTGGTGGCACATGCCTTTAATCCCAGCACTTGGGAGGCAGAAGCAGGTGGATCTTTGTGAGTTCGAGGCCAGCCTGGACTACCAAGTGAGTTCCAGGAAAGGCGCAAAGCTACACAGAGAAACCCTGTCTCGGAAAAAAAAAAAAATTCAAGGTTGAGGATTTGGCTTAGCTATAGAGCACTTCCTAGCATGCCAAGGCCCTGGGTTCTATTCCCAAGCACTAAGATAAAAATGCCAATTAAAGGTGTAGTACCCTAAAGATTTGGGTTTTGCAGCTTCAGGGTGGGGCCTGGCATGTGTGGTTTGTTTTGAAACTTCTAGGATTCCTTTTGTGCAGAAGGGTTGAGACTTTTTGATAAAGCGCACAAGGAACTCTTTGGAAGCTTAGTTAAAGGAGTGACCTACTGAGTTAAGTGTTTGTTTAGTAATCATTAGTGACAAAATGAAACTGATTACTGATGCAGACTAGGCTACTGTAAAACTTTTATGCTCATTTTGCAGAATTCAAGGTTGTCTTCCATATGAAAATAAAGAGACTTGGAGGAAAGAGGAGGGTGGCTTGAGTATATGCATAGAAGAATTTCAAACTTGTCATCTTTATTCCCACTTGTGGGGAAGGGAGCTTTTGTCTTTGAGCTGCTGAGTAGTCCAACACAAAGGATTCTAGGAAGCTGTCCTTTTAATTCAGTATGGAATTAAATTAATAGTCCCTTTTTGTGGTCAAACTTTGTCTCGTTAGTCCACATACCTTATTCAACAGAATAAGTGTAGGTCTATTCACTGCCGGGGAAGGTTGTAGTCATTCTATTGTCACATGTCAGCAGTGGTACAGCTCTGATAGAAGATAAAAACCCACTCATTCCTTTTCATAATGCTCCTGTGGGAACTACCTAGAAAGCCCAAGCTTTCCTAGAGAAGGAATTCTGGCCCATAAAGAAAGTTGTGTGTTTCTTTATAGCAACACCATAGAAAGGGCATATCAACTCCAATTATCCAGGGTACTTCCTAGAATGACCATGATGCTTTGGAGCTAAACAAACCATACTATTATATCAAATGTCTCATCAAGCAAGCAGCAAGGAATAACCTGGGTTGGATCCTCTAGACCTCCAAATGCCTTGTTGTTCCATAGAAAAATAAGATCTCATTTGAAAGAAAAGAAAAAGTTCTCATCTGTATGTGAGCAAGTCCATCCAGAGCAAAGACCAGTTCTTTCCAAAACAAACACCTGCTTCACAGTTCTCCTCCACAGCCTTTCCCTTGACTTGTCTCCAGTGGAAGTGAATGTAATCATGTCAGATATTTAATGTGAACCATTGGTTCCCCGGTGCAGAAATACCACTGAGATCAGAGGACAGTTGAACAACTCACCAGAGGTGCAGACCATCCTCTTGTAAGCTGCCTGGATCCCAGTATGAGTTCTAAGATAATTAAAAGTAGCCCAGATCTGACATCACCATCCATCTAAGATGTCATCTGCAGGGAGGGCACTTGAGCCTCACATCTGCCTTTTGATATTGACTCTTAAATTGGGGCAGACCCTCTCCTTTGTGTTCAGTTAGAGCTCTTCTGTTGTTTTTTTAAGTGAGACTCTGGTTTGCTAGCATCAGCTGTTGTGTTCTGAGACAGTAAGTTTGACTTAACTCTTAAACTATACTGGCCAAGAGTTTAGTTTAGAAAGAACACATCTATTTGCTGCTTTTACATTTTTGGTACCTAAAATGACTCTATCCCTTTTTAAAACCTAGTTTGAACAATGCATAGAGAAGTATCATAGGAATGAGTGTCAATTAGATGTCAAACCAGAAAAGTATTCTTTGACAACGCTTTCAAAACAAGACCTAAAAACAAACTTTTTCATGCTTTCAGTTTTTCATAGACATTTGTCAAATTAGCAGATACATCTTATCACCAAGTGCTGGCAAATTGTAAAGAGCAAAACTAAAGTTTTGTGTTCATTTTATATTCCAAAGCAGGGGATGCTATAACTTTGACCCATTTAGAACCTATAGGCAGCCATGGTTTGGACATTCAAGCCTTGGGGATCAGTAAAAGGAGGGTCTATCTGTTGTGCTGCTTTTTGAGAAGGCCTAAAGTAGACATGAGAATACATATCTGGCCATCATCTTCTCAGAGCACCATTAAAAGGGCACAAGAGAATCTCTAAATGTACCAGTCTACATTCAAGTTTGGCCAGTGGCAAATTTGCCTGGTTATCTATGCTGTATATGCTGAAGAAACTGAGACCAAAAAAGAAGTGAAGGGTATGAAGCACTGAAGGTTTGCTGTTGGAAGCAATTTCAGAAAGTGACCTTCCCGGTATTTATGGATAGGTACCTGCAAGGGTGTTTGGGGGCTGATTATGATGATTCTACTTGCAGTCCTTGGAGGAACAGGTGATGCTTTTCAGTTTTGTGGGTATTCAATCTTTGGGTATATATATATATACACACTTATTTAAAGTGTAACTTCACAGTAGGGCTGTTTCCTCCTAGGTTTTCTTTTTTAACCTAAATCCACCTGATCCTTCATTTTTGGCATATACCCACTAAGATAATTAAATGAGAATACCATAAAGATTCATTGACTAGCTTGAAAGAAATTTTTAAAGCAGAATAGGGGGGATTTAACATGCAATGATGGGACTTTCTGGTGAACTTTTTCTAGAGAGCTGACATAGTGTATTTGGGAAGAATTTTCTAGAAAATGACATCAAAGTGTGTTTTAACTGTGAATATTAAAGACTTAGAATTATCTGCAACCTTTATGTGCAATAAGGAAAACTGCAGTAGGAACCCAAAAGTGCTTTCCCTTGCTCCCCTTTTATTTACTGTTTGCCTTCAGATAGCTGTTTAGATTGCTATTGTAAAGCTAGCCTTGTGGTTTCCTGGCCTTTACTAATATTTAACATGTTTTTCTCTAAGCTTTTTTTTTTTTTTTAACAAAACTCAAAATAAAAGGATTAACTGGCCGAGCTAATGATGTTTTGTGTTTTCAGAGTCCCCTCTCCTATATGTGATCTTATTTCCAGCATGTTTCTTTTTCTCACTGAGAAGTTACTTCTTTTTTTTTTTTAGAACTATTTCTCTTCGGGGAAATTCATTCAAACTATAGTTGGCAAGAAATACTTGGACCCTGAGCAAATCCAGCCCACAGCCTGTGTTTGTAAATGAAGTTTTATTGGCATCCATTACACTAATTGCTTGGCATGCTATCTGGAGTTTCTTTATGCTACAGTGACAGAGCTGAGGAGTTGTGATAGAGATTCTGTGGCACAGAATATTGTACAGAAAATAGCCTGAACTATTTACTAATTGACCTTTTACTTAGAAAACACTTACCAATCCCTAATTTAGGTACTTTTAAATTTTTAGCTTTGGAATAGGGTATCATGGGGACTAGAGAGATGGCTCAGTGGTTAAGAGTACTCTTGCAGAAGATCAGGAATCAGTTCCCAGAACCTATATAGGCCAGCTTATAACCATCTATAACTCCAGATCCAGGGGATTCAATGCCCTCTTCTGGCTTCTGTCAGTACTTCATGGATGTGGTAGACATAATCAAATATAGGCAAACATACATACACATAAAGCTTTAGGGGAAAAGAGAATAGGGTGTCATTTGGATATACTATTACACACCTGAAACCCAACACTTAGTAGGCAGGTGCAAGTTTGAGACCAGCTTCAGCTGAACAGACAGGTTGACATGGGGTCTGTGAAATCCATGGTAACATCTTTTTGAGACTTTTAGAGTTTAAAAAAAAAAAGTTTAAACTTGGCCTCATCCTGGGATTTCTCCTGCCCCTAAGAGTCTCACAGGCCTTGGGTGCAGAACCTTAAAGAATGCATCACCAGGAGTTGGCAACATGAATCTGTGAGACTGAAGGATGTAAACTTGACGTTGTATTTTAATAGTTTCTTACAGAATGACTGCTAAACTTTTTGAATTCAAGTGGCATAGAGATAGCTCAGTAGTTAAGAGAATTGGCTTCCGTTCCAGAGGACTGGGATTTGATTCTCAGTATTCATATGTCAGCTTACAACCATCTGTAACTCCTGTTCCAGGGGATCTAATTCCCTCTTCTGGCCTTCATAGGAACCAGGCATGTACATGGTACACAGATATACATGCAGACAAACACCCACACAGATAAAATACAATTTAAAAAGAAAATTCTTGAACTCTTTTAGCTAGAGTTTTCCTGTGTCCCACCCAGTCTGCAGCAGCACAGATCTAAGTAAACACACAGAGGCTTATATTAATTAAAACTGCTGGGCCATTAGCTCAGGCTTATGACTGACTAGCTCTTACACTTAAACTCAGCTCATTTTTGTTAATCTATATGTCACCATGTGTTCTGTGGCTTTACCTGTGTGCCATTACATGCTGCTCCCTGGATGGCAGGCTGGCCTATCCTGACTCAGTCTTCCTCTTCCCAGAATTCTCCTTGTCTGCTTATCCCACCTATACTTCCTGCCTGGCTACTGGCCAATCAGCATTTTATTCATCAACCAATCAGAACAACACATTCACCGCATACAGAATGACATTCCACAGCAAACCCTATATACAGTTTCCTTCATGGTTCTTATATTTCTTTTATATAGGCTACCTTTATTGAATTCATGCAATTGAGCCATTTCCCAAAATGGCTTAGAAAAAAAATCATGTCATTAGCATGATGCTAGAGTCATTTACAAAAACGACTAAATAGTTTAAAAAAAAAACCCCACTAAATAGAACAATTTGAAAGCAAAAGGAAGTTTCAATTTATTGCAGCTCTCCCACCCCCAGTGAAAACTGACTTTAAAAAAAATGGTTCTACAGGAGGAGGGCTAATTGAAGCAAACCTAGATGAGTCCTTTTGGAAACCATACCAGCCAGACTTTTTATTTAATATGAAGTAATTTAATCAAAATAGACACAACTGCACTTGGCCCTTGTTCACATTGATGATTTTGTCCAGACATCTGCTGATATGAAATGGAACCATCTTGCATCTTCTTTGTTGTGAGGATGCCTTGTTGAAATGTCTCCAGCAGAGCCAAGTTCAGCCTTGGAACTAAAGCTTTTCCTATTTTATGGCCATAAATATCCACATTGCACTGTTACTTCCTTTCTGGAAACTTCATCTCAGCCAATGTGTCTGTCATTACTTAACAGCTTGTGATATTCCTGACCAGCAGATTTGCACAGCAGTTGGTACCAAATTGGTCCCAGCCTCTGACAGTGTGGTAGATTGCCTCCACCTTGCAGCCTCTCCACTGTTGGTACAACATGCTGAGCTCACCTGTTTGTGGCCACTGACCTGGAAGGGAAAGAACAAAAGATGTTTGACCTTCATAGAAATCCATAGTGTGTTGAACCCTGGTGATTTAAGCTACAGTTTTCTTTATCCAAGTTATATTATCAAGTATTGAAAACGCATACCGAGTCAGTGCCTATTATTTCTGGATTGTAAAAGAGACAAGGAGAAAATGCAACTTGAGGTGTTCAGTGAAGGTGAAAAGAAGATAATACAGGCCCCTCTGCAAATATTGCTGTGCTTTATACATCTACCAAGGTGGGATGCCTGTTGAAAAGAGTTTTCTGGCACTCTGGCAGGTAGGCTAACTACAGATTTTTACCTCTCCCTCTGCTCCTCCAAATCCACTCCCCAGTTTAATCCCCAGCTATACAGTGGAACACCTGCTGCAGCCTCCCTTTCCCACCTGTTCCCACCTCCAGTGGATGTCATAGATCTTCCCCTAACTCCAGCAGGTACTCCCTTGAAACACACAGGCCACTCCTGCTGGGGAAGCAGGTAGGCTAACTGCAGATGTTCACTTCTCTCTCACTTCATCCAAGTCCAATACCCCAGTCTCTTCCCTGCTGTGGACTCTCCTTGTGGAAGGAGATTAATAAAACAGCTTGAGATATGAAAGTGGAAATAGCATCAGTAAGAGAAACCCAAACTGAGGTAAATCTGGAAGTGAAAAATTTAGGAACTTCAACAGGAACCACAGGCAAGCCTCACCCATGGGATACCAGGAGATGAAAGAGCAAATCTTGGGTGCTGAAGACATCATAGAAGAAATAGATAAATTATTCCACAAGTGCTAAATCTAAAAACTCCTGGCTCAAAAAATCCAGGAAATCAGAGACACCAATACTAATAGGAACAGAGGAAGGAGAAGCAAGATGGGCTAAAGGCACAGGAATTATTTTCAACAGAATCTTAGAAAATTTCCCTAGCCTAAAGGAGGTGCCTATCAGGGTACAAGAATCATACAGAGAAGATTGGACCAGAAAATAAAATCCCCTCAGCACATAATAATCAAAATAGTAAATGTACAGAGTGAAAAAAAATATTAAAAGCTACAATGAGAAAGACCAAGTAACATATAAAGGCAGACCTCTTAGAATTACACCTGACTTCTCTATAAACTCTAAAAATCTAGAAGGGCCTGGAGAGATGTGCTGCAGACTCTTTATGAGACCACGGATGCCAGCCCAGACTGCTATACCAATCAAAACTTTCAGTCACTATAGATGGAGAAAGTAAGATATTCCATGAAAAATCCAAATTTAAACTATCTATCTACAAATTCAGCCCTACAGAGGGACTAGAAGGAAAACTCCAACCTAAAGAGATTACACCCAAGAAAACACAGGCAATAAATAATTCCAGATCAGCTAAATGAAAAGATGTATACACACTGAACAACCACCACCACTACCAACAACAACGACATCAAAATAACAGGAAACAACAATCATTTGTCATTGATATCTCTTATCAGTGGTCTCAATTACACAATAGAGACAAAAAAAAGGGATGTGAAAACAGTATCCATCCTTCTGCTGCATCCAGGATACACACCTTAACACCAAGGAGAGATATTACCTCAGAATAGTGTTGAAAAAAGTTATTCCAAGTAAATGCAAGTGAGTGTATCCATTTTAATATCTGACAAAATAGAACAAACCAAAACTAATCAGAAGAGAGAGAGAAGGACAATGCATACATGTTAAAGGGAAAATCCACCAAGATGACATTTCAGTTCTTAGCATCTATGTACCAAACATGACACCCAAATTCATAAACACTACATGCAGCTTATGTCACATACTGACTGTCAACACACTGATTGTGGGAGACTTCAATACCCCAATCTCACCAATAGACAAGTTGTCCAGATTGCTCCCCAAAAATCTGAACAGAGAAATGCTGGAGCTAATAGACATAAACCAAATAACCTTAACATATTTACAGAACATTTCACCAAACACAAAAGAATATACCTTCTTCCAAGAACTTCATGGAATTTTTTCCAAAATTGACCACATACTGAGAAACAAACAAGTACCAACAGATACAAGAAAATCAAAACAAGGCCCCTGCAACCTACCTAACCACATGGATTAAAGCTGGATATCAACAACAGAAAGCTTACAAACTCAAGGAAAATGAACAACTCTATACTGAATGAAAAATGCAAGAGTGAAATAAAGTGAAGACTTTCTTTTTCTTCATTTTCATTCAATTCTAGAAATTAAAGACTTTCTAGAATTGAATGAAAATAAATACACAACATACCCAAACTTATGGGACACAATGAAAGTGGTTCTAAGAAGCAAGTTCATAGCACTAAGTGCCTACATGAAAAACACTGGAGGGATCTCATACTGACAGCTTAAGAGCACACCTGAAAGCTCTAGAACAAAATGGAAAAAAAAATCACCCAGGAATAGAGATGGCAAGAAATAATCAAACTCAGGGCTAAAATCAATTATATAGAAACAAAAAGACAATACAAATAATCAAGAAACAAATAGCTGATTCTTTGAGAAAAACCAACAAGACCGACAAACCCTTATCCAAATTAACTAAAAAAATCAGGAACAAAAGGGGGACCAGAACAACAGACATGAAGGACATCCAGAGAATCATAAGGCCATAAAAACCTGTACTCCACCAAATTGGAAAATATAAAAGGAATGGATAATTTGCTTGATAGGTACCACATACCAAAGTTAAATCAAGATCAGATAAGCAACTTAAATATACCTAGTGAAATAGACGCAATTGTTAAAAGTCTCCCAACCACAAAAAGCCCAGGACCAGATGGTTTTAGTGCAGAATTCTACCAGACTTCAAAGAAGAGTTAATGCCAATACTACTCAAATTATTCCACAAAATAGAAACAGAAGGGACATTGCCCAATTCATTTTATGAGGCCACAGTCACCCTATACCCAAACCACATAAACACCCAACAAATAGAATTACAGACCAATTTCCCCTATGAACATAGATGGAAAAATACTTGCAAACCGAATCCAAGAACATATCAAAAAAGATCATCTACCATGACCAAGTAGGCTTCTTCCCAGAGATGCAGAGATGGTTCAGTATATGAATATCAGTCAATGTAATCCACCATATAAATAAACTGAGAGAAAAAAAAATCACATGATCATCTCAGATGCTGAAAAAGGCTTTGACAAAATCCAATATCCCTTATGATAAAAGTCCTGGAGAGATTAGGGATACAAGGGGCCTATCTAAACATAATAAGGGCAATTTACAGCAAGCACATCACCAACATCAAATTAAATGGAGAGAAATTCAAAGCAATTGCACTAAAATCAGGAACAAGACAATGTTTTTCACTCTCTCTATACCTATTTTCCTTATTTAGGGTTTCTATTGCTGTGAAGAGACACCATGACCACAGAAACTTTTAAAGTAGCTAGATATAAAATTAACTCACAAAAGTTAGTAGCTCTCCTGTATACAATGATAAATGATATAGCCCTCCTATATACAAATGGTAAACAGACGGATAAAGAAATCAGGGAAACAAGACCTTTCACAATAATCTCAAATAATATATAGTATCTAATGAAGTAAGTGAAAGACTTGTATGATAAAACTTCAGGTCATTGAAGAAAGAAATTGAATATGGTATCAGAAATTGGAAAGATCTCCCTCCTCTCAGATAACTTTAGCTTATGTCAAGTCATAAAACTCGCTGGTACAAGAGGGAACCTCAAATAAGAAAATGCCTACATAAGATCTGGCTGTAAAGCATTTTCTTAATTAGTGATTGACTTGGGAGGTCCAGCCCATTGTGGGTGGTACATCTATGGGCTGGTGGTCCTGGGTTCTATAAGAGAGCAGGCTGAGAAAACCATGGCAGCAAAGCCAGTAAACAGCACTCTTATATGGAATCAGTTCCTGTTTCCAGGCTCTAGATCTGTTTGAGTTCCTGTCCTGACTTTCTTCAATGATGAACAGTGATGTTGAAGTGTAAGCCAAATAAACCCTTTCCTCCCTAAGTTGCTTTAGACATGGTGTTTCATCACAGCAAATAAGACTAAGCAACTAAGTTGTCTTTTCAGATAACTTTAGCTTGTGTCAAGCTGACATAAAACTAGCTAGCACAATCAGCAACCACATCCTGGCTGTAACCAAGTAGGGTGCCAATGTACTGCTAGTGGAGGCTTGCTAAAATTATTGAAATAAGATTCAGAGATAAAGAACATAATAGCCTAAATGTGCAAAATATAAAGAGTACTTGCTTCTCAAACAAAGAACCAATAATTTCACCTTGAATGAGAAAAAAAAACACCTGACAGATTGCAATACTGACAACACTATTATTAAAATAACCAGAAACAAGCTTAAAGCAGGGTTATGGCTAATCGTGGTTGTCAGCTTGACCTGGATCTGGAGTCAACTAAAAGGCAAGCTGCTGGGCACACCAGTGAAGTATTTTTCTAATTAGGTTAGCCAGATAAAAAGAAAGACTGATAAAAAAAAAAGTTTTTGCCTTCATTCCACTCTTGCGAGCAACTTCATCTGCACTACACTGCTGTTGCTGCTTCTAAGTGCATTGCTAATACTAGAACCCAACCTCTTCAGGTTTCCAACATGGAGTGAAGACCAGCCGCTCTCCAGAAAATTTCCCCTACCTTCTGCACCAGATTGGGACTGCTGAGGCATTCTGCCTCGTAGACAAAGAACCTACTGTGTCCTTAACTTCTCTGGTATGAAGCCAGTCTATTTTAGATGACTCAGACCATATAGAATAAGACAATCTAATAAATCTTTTATCTTTTTTAAAAATTACATTTGTGTTTTAATTTTACACATCAGCCATGGGTTCCCCTCCCACCCCCATCCCCACCTTTCCCCCAGCTCCTCCCCTCCATTCCCATCTCCTCCAGGGCCAAGACTGCCCTGGGGATTCAGTTCAACCTGGTGGATTCAGTACAGGCAGGTCCAGTCCCCTCCTTCCAGGCTGAGCAAAGTGTCCCTGTGTAAGCCCAAGGTTCCCAAATCTTTTATCTTTTAATATATATTCATTCTATAGGTTTTGTTGATGAATACAAGCAGTTACCATTAAAGTGCTTCAACTAGCTCTTACAGACACAATTGAAATAAAAAACGACAAATGTTCACCAAAAAAAATGTATTTTTAGGGAATCAAATGGAAAACAAATTTTTTGAAACAAGGTTTTACTATATGACTTAGGTTAGCTTTGACTTTGTAATCCTCCTGGTTTTAGACTTCTGGGTACTGGGATTACAGGTGTGTGCAACAGGAGCCTGACAAACAGCTGGACATTTTAGACCTGTAAACTACAATAACCATAAAAACCTCTCTGGATGGGCTGAACTGCTAAACATGCTGACTGAATAAAGAATTACCAAATCTAGGGGCTGGAGATATAGCTTGGTGGGTAAAAGGATTTGCTGCTCTCGTAGAGGACTAAAGTTTGGTTCCCAATTCACGTGGTGGTTGAAAACCACCTCTAATTCAAGTTCCAGAGTTAACTGATGCCCTCTTCTGGCCTCAGTGGGCAGCAGGTAGCACCCATACATACATGAAGGCACTCATACATACACATAAAATAAAAATACTTTAAGAAAAAGAATTACTGGGGCTGGAGAGATGGCTCAGAGGTTAAGAGCACTGACTTTTTCCAGAGGTCCTGAGTTCAGTTCCCAGCAACCATATGGTAAGTCACAACCATCTATAATGAGATCTGGTGCCCTCTTCTGGCCTGCAGGCAGAACACTGTATACATATTAAATTAAAAAAAAAAAAGAATTACTGAATCTGAAAGCAAAACAACAGATTACTTAATGCAAATTAAAGAAACAGAGTGAAAAAAGTTGAACAGAGGGCCAGGTGTGGTGATCCTAACACTTGGAGGCAGAGGCAGGCAGATCTCTGAATTTGCAGTCAACCTGGTCTACATAGTGAGCACCAGGCCACACAGGGCTACATAGAAAGACCTTGTCTCAAAATAAAACAAAACAATAAAAAAGTTGAATAGAGCTGCAAAGACTTGTGTTCTACAATAACTGATCTACCTTCATGCCATCAGAGTTCCAGTAAGAGGCTAAAAGAGTACTTGAAGAAATATGGTTGAAATTTCCATAAATTTGACAAAAGACATAAATCCACAGATTCAGTAAGGCCTGAGAACGTTAATCAAGAAAGACTCAAAGAAATCTTCCCCCAAACACATCAAAATCAAGTTTCAGAAAAGTAAATTCTAGCCAGGCCTGGTGGTGCACACCTATAATACCAGCACTTGAGTGGTGTAAGCAGGAAGATCATGAATTTGAAGCTATCCCGGGCTAAATAGACTCTGTTTCAATAATTTAATTAGGTTAATTGATTAATCAAATTAAGAAAGTCCAAGAAAATTCTTTCAAGTAACTAGAGAAAAATGACATTAGTTATGGGACAATGTAATGGATTTCATGCCTAAAAGCATGGAGGTTTGAAGTGTCACATATTTTCAATGATGGAAAGAAAGTAACTGTCAACCCAGATTTCTGTATCCCATAATAATATCCTTCAGAAATGATTTTTAAATAATGACTTTCTCAATGGAAAGTAAAGTTTGTTGCTGTACAATAACTGCTAAAGGAAGTTATTCCAACTGAAAGCAAATGATAAAGGAAGAGTACCACATAACACAAATAAAGACAGAACAGAGTAAGAAAATCCAAGTAAACAAAGGGACCATTTTCTCATATTTTAAAATTTATGTTTGGTGTGTGTGTATGTGTGTGTGTGTGTGCGTGCGCGCGCGTGTGCGCACTCAGGTAGAACAGCTATGTATGCTCATGAAAGCAAAAGGACAAACGAAGATGCTGGGTGTCCTGCTCTATCACTCTCCACCGTGCAAGATGAGGCTCTGAATCTGGAGCTAGGCTGGCAGCCAGCAAACTCCAGCCATCCTCCTGTCTCTACAGCACTAAGGTTGCAGATATACAAGATCATGCCCCATTTTTTATATGAGCTTTTTGTATCTATACTCAGGTTCATTTCTTGTTTGCTTGTTTGGTTGGTTGGTTTTATTTTGTCAAGACAGGGTTTCTCTGTGGAGTCTTGGCTGTCCTGGAACTCATTCTGTAGACCAGGCTGGCCTCAAACTCACAGAGATCTTCTTGTCTCTGCCTCCCAAGTGCTGGGATTAAAGATGGGCGCCACCACCACCTGGCTGCAGGTTATTTTTAAATTGTTTCATTTATTTTACATACCAACCACAGTTTCCCCTCCCTCCTCTCTCCCTGTTTCTTCCCCCACCTCCCATCTAAACCCCCCAATCCACTTTGTGCAGCAAAAGCTCTTACCTGATGATCTTCCCCAGAGCACAAGTTATATTTGATTTTAAGGAAAATTTACGTTGTATGATTTTGCTTGTAATATATACTGAGAAAATGTTTAAGAGAATCATAAAAAGAGATCATGTTAAAGATACCCCAATACAGATTTTGTATTGTATACTTCTCTAGATGCAGAAAATAGTTGACTCAAACAGGCTATGATAATTTGCATATGTACGAGCCAAAGGAACCACTGAAATAAACATAGAGGTCTGCTTGGAAATACTGCAGGGAAATTAAAGTGAAGTTTTGAAAAAACATTCAAATAAGAAAAGGCAGAAAGGGGAAACCAGAAAAATGACAGATAAACAAATTCAGTTTGAAAAACAGCAGATGTAAGCTCTAAAAATATCAATAATCGTGAATGCACTAATTCCTCAAAAGCACAAAAAATACCATAACTCTGCCAGTATGAAATGGACAATTTGAAAAATTCCATAATACTGAAAACTGGAGTTAATAGTTAAGACTCCCCCAAAGGAAATCTCCTGGCCCACATATTTTCAATGGGTAATTCTACCAAATTATTTAAAGTAGAATTGACATCAGTATGATACAATGTTTTCCATAAAATTTTAGGCCAGTTTTACCCAGATACTAAAGCCAGACAGACATGGTGAAAACTACCTATCAGTAGCTCTCATAAACTTACATGTAATTGTTTTTACATTTTTTTTGTTCTTTGAAATGGGGTTGCTTTTTTATTGAAAATAGAGTCTTCTCTCGTATAATAATCCAGACCACAGTTTCCCCTTCCTCCACTCCTCCCAGATCCCCCATACCTCCCCTCTCCTCCAGATCCACTACCCCTCCATTTCCCTTCAGAAAAGAGCAGGTCTCCAAGAGACAACAACCAAACACAACAAAACAAGCTACTATAAGACAAGGCAGAAGTCCTTATATTGAGGCTGGACAAAGTAACCCATTATGTAGCCCAGGTTGTCCTGGAAATTACTATGTATCCCAGACTGGCCTTCTACATGCTGAGATTAGCACATGCTCAGAATACAATTGTACACATCCAGCTTAGATTTTTCTTTAGGTTTTTTTTTTTTTTTTGAGACAGGGTTTCTCTGTTTAGCCCTGTCTGTCCTAGAACTCACTTTGTAGACCAGGCTGGCCTCGAACTCACAGAGATCTGCCTGCCTCTGCCTCCCAAGTACTTGGATTAAAGGTATATGCCACTGTGCCTGGCTTCCTGCTTAGTTTTTTTTTTTTTTTTAAATCAAAAGATCACCAAATCAAGTTCAACAAAATATAAATGAATTTATATATCATGACAAAATTAGGTCAATCATCAGTCCATGTAATACTCATAAGCTAAAGAAGAAAAAATACATGATTATTTCTGATTGGTTGATACAGAAAATGACTTTGACAGCTTTAGCACCCTTTCCTGATTAAAAAACCTAGCAAACTAGGCATAAAGAGCACTTCCTCAACTTGATAAAAAATATTTGCATAAACCTACGTGTAGATTCATTCTTTTTGGTTAAAGACCAAACATTTTCCTCTTAAGATCTAGAATAAGAAAAGATGTTTGCGTATTTCAATTTTTCACTCTTGGATGATAACCCACTACCACTGAAGCAGCCAGATTCTTATTCAGCACAGTACATAGTCCTAGCCAAGGCTGCAAGAATAGAAAGAGGAAAGTCATACTTTCTTGAAAGGAAAATAGATTCCTGTTTGCAGGTGACATGATTATATATGTAGAAATACCGTGAGTGTATTAAACAGCAAAATAAGTGACTTTGGTGAAGATTTAGCAAATCTTCAAAATAAAAGTTCTCTCTCTCTCTCTCTCTCTCTCTCTCTCTCTCTCTCTCTCTCTCTCTCTCTCTGTGTGTGTGTGTGTGTGTGTGTGTGTGTGTGTGTGTGTGTGTGTGTGTGTGTTTTGCATGTATGTCAGTGTACCATATACATGCCTAGTACTTGCAGAAGTCAGAAAAGAGTGTCAGATCCTCTGGGACTGGAGTTATGTACATGGTTGTGAGATGCCATGTAGGTGCTGGAAATTGAACCCTCAGTGCTCTGGAAGAACAGCTAGTGCTTGTAAATTCAGAACCATCTCTCCAGTCCCTCTGCCTTAAGAAAGGGCATCTTACTGAACCGGGAGTTCACCATTTCAACTAGGCTTGCTGGCCAAAAAAGCCTCTAGGGTCTTCCAGTTTCTGCTGTCATAGTGCTGGGTTTACAGACATGTACCACGTGCCCAACTTTTGCATGAGTGCTAGGGATCAGTGTTTTAGTATCAAGCACTTTCTCCATTGAACTATCTCCCCAGACACAAGTTCAATCATTTTTTAAAAAAATTCTTACTTCTCAACACTAGAAATGATCATGTCAAAGTCAAATTTTAAAATTAATATTATTTATAGTAACAAAGTAAATTAAGTAACTATAATTCTAATGCATTGTCTTGAAACCTATAAATACCATGGAAAGAAGTTAAACAAGAGTTAAAACAATAGAGGTGTACTGTATTGGTAGATTCAAAGACTCAGTTTCAGCTGGGTGTAGTGGTGCTCACCTATAATCCCAGCACTATGGAAATATAGACAGGGGGACTGGGAGTTCAAGGCCAGCCTGTGGTACACAGATAAATCTTATCTCAAAATAAACAAAAAGATATTTATTCATCCAAACTGATGTCTAAGATCACAAAATTCCTGTCAAATTCTATCAATGATATTACAGATACAGAGAAGTTTCTTCTAAAATACATGGAAAGGGAGGAAGCTAGAGGTTGGGGAGCTAGTTCAATTGCTAAAACTCAAGTCATAATGTTGGCTACAGTGAGACAGGATTTATAATGCCAGTGCTGAGGAGGCAGAGATGACTGGAGTTCAATGGCTAGCCAGTCTAACGTAATTGGTAAGCTCCAGGCCAATGAAAAACCACCTTTCAAAGGAGATAAACAGCATTTTTTAAGATGACACCTGATGTTTTCTCCTGGCCTTTACACACACTTGCACATGTACTTAAAACAGCAACAATAACAGCAGCAGCAGCAGCAGCAACAACAACAACAATAACAACAACAACAACAAAATCAACTTCCTAAGTCTGAACAAATTAAAGAAGTCCAGGAATGTATTTCACATAGCCAGCCAAAAAAACTGTCAAGGCTGAAAACAAAACAAAACCGGTTACTACTTAAGAAAATAAACATGTATGATGAAAAGGCTATCAGAATGAACAGAGCTTTTGTAACTATATAGAAGGAACTTGCAAAGTTTTCAAAAAGCTTCTCTCAAACCTGCATAGAAAGAGCTGATCCATCCCTCAGCAGCATCGTGAAAACGAACCAGTTTAAGTTGATCAATAGCTCAGCTGTACTGTAGTGATGATGTATGTATCAAATTTCCCCAAGGACCAATAAAATTGAATGTTTTATACAAAATAACAATAATAAGGGGGACTGAAGTGATGGCACATCAGTTATGAACACTTATGGTTCTTACAGTTCAATTCCCAGCATCCACATGGCAGCTCACAAATGCCTGTAATTCCAGTTCCAGGGGATCTGACACCCTCTCTGGCCTCAGCAGACACCAGACACCAACATAAAACACAGGCAAGCAAAACACTCATACACACAAAAAATAAAATAAACCTTTTTTTCAAAAGAGGAGGGGGGAAATGAGAAAACTCAGACAGCCAGTACATTTTTTAGAGAAATAATAAAGTAGGAAAAATCATTCTAACTAATGTTAGATACTACATAGCCGCATTAAACACTGTGTGGAGCAGAAGGGCACATTCTCAGTCAATGGAGCAGAAGGAGAACTCAGAAATAGATCTGGGGTGTATGGCTGCTTTTTTACAAAGATGCAAATGAAGAATGAAGATATCTTCTAAAAAATGATGCTGTAGCAGTTAGACACCCATATGAAAAAGCTAATCCTTCATTTAAAATGTATGTGGCATGTAAAAATCAACTCAAAATGAACTATAGAATTAAAAGCAAAAGAAAAGTATAAAACTTTTTAAAGAAAGCATGGGAGAAAATCTATAGACCCCTAGGATTAGGCAGAGTTCCTAGGCATGGTATCGGACAGATTGTCCACAAAAGCGAAAAAAAGGTAAACAGCAAAATTAAATAATTTTGGGGAGATGCAGTCTTTTTTCCCTTAAAGACAGCAATGAATAAACCTGTTTCTTTTAATCACTGTCTGTCACTTGTGTTGTTGGTAGCAGGGCTAGGAGTGTACACATGAGTGCAGACAGATTTCAGCAACAATACAACTAGCCTTTCTTAAAGTGCTTCAGCCACACTGGCCTGTTTTACTATTTTTTATGTGTATGGGTGTTTTGATTGCATATATGTCTGTGTACTTCTTTTATGTCTGGTACCTGCGGAGGTTGTTGAATCTCTTGAAACTAGCATTATAGACAATTGTGAACTGCCATGTGGGTACCTGAAACAGAATTGAGGTCCTCTGCAAGAGCAGCTAGTGCTTTTAACCACTGAGTTATCGCTCCAGGAAAGCAGCTGCACTGGTCTTTGCTCATATTCACAATGCCAAGCTCTTTCCTACCTTGGGACCTTTATAGATCCTATGCAGTCTGTTTGAAATGATCTACCTTTCCTCTCTGTCATGGCTGGATCGTTACCCTTTAAGCATAAACTTAAATTTCAGCTCCTTAGAGAGATCTTCCAAGACCCATCTAATGTTCTTATGTTCTTCACTTAAGTCCTTGTTCTCCACTGTAAACCCAATATCTAGCAGTTTTTGACATAGAGTGAGACACTTCAACTTTTATCTGCAGAATGGGTAATAAAAAATCATTACTGGGTTCTCAGCCTCTCTTGCAGGATCAGGAGAAATTACATGATTTTTAAAAGGTGTTGCAAGCCTGGCATGGTGGCTCATACCTATAAGACCAGCATTCAAGAGACTGAGGCAGGAAGATGGCCGCCAGGGCAAGAATAGCCCAGGGTGCATAGGTTCAGGACAGCAGGGTTACAAAGTGAAACTCTGCCTTAACAAACAAAGCCTTTTCAAACAGAGAAATAAAGAATGAGTAAGAACAAGCTAGGTTGAGGATGTATTAGGAGAGGTCTGGAAGTAGGAGAAAGGATTCACACATTTGAGGGACACAAAATACATTCCGTGGTAGATGACTTTCTTAGTTTGTGTGTAAGACCATGAGTTTAGTCCTCAGCACTGCAATAAATAAATAACGTTTACTTTTCAAAACATCTTAGAATGAAAAGACAAAATTGACACTGGGAGAAAATACTTATAACCACATATCTGATGAAGAACTTGTATCTAAAATATATAAATAACCCTCAACATTAAATAGTTAAAAATTCTAATTAGAAAATGGGCAAAACATCTGAACAAGCATTTCACCAAAAAGGAGAGGTAGAGATAGCAAATGAGCACTTGAAAACATGTTCCACATCACCAGCCATCAGGAAAATGCAAATGGAACTATAATGAGATGTCAGTATGTACTTTTTTTTTGGTTTTTTGAGACAGGGTTTCCGTGTGTAGTTTTGGTGCTTGTCCTGGATCTCACTCTATAGACCAGGCTGGCCTCGAACTCACAGAGATCTGCCTGGCTCTGCCTCCTGAGTACTAGGATTAAAAGCGTGTGCCACCACAGCTTGGCCCAGTATGCATTCTTTAAAACAGCTGCAGCATGGTCATAATACCAAGTGCTGATGAGAAAAACAAGTAACTTGATCCCATATATAACTGGAAGGGATGTAAATGTGAACAGCCATCCTACAAAACAGTTTGATGTATTTTCAGAAAATTGAAAGTACACTTGCCCATAATCCAATAATTGCTTTCCTGGGTATTCACTTCTAAGAATTGAGCACCTCTATCTATTAAAAACTTGCACACACTTCAATAGTCAAAGCAATCTCAAGCAAAAAGAACAATACTGAAATATCACCTATATTGTGCTGGTGCACACACACACACACACACACAAACACACACCAAACAAAAACCAACAAAAAACCTATGTAGAACAATAGAATATAATATTGGATCCAGAATAAGCCCACACTACCATAGTTGCCTGATTTTTGACAAAAGGGGTAAAAAAACACACCAGAGAAAAGAAAGCCTCTTAACCAAATGGTGCTGGGAAACTGAATATTGGCATGTGGAAGAATGAAAGTTGATCCATGCTTCTCGCCCTGCATCAAAGGCTTAACTTACAGACCTGAAATTCTGGAACTTCTGGAGGAAATACTTCAAGATATAGGTATATGCAAGAACTTTCTGAAAAATGACTCCAATAACTTAGGAAATAAAATCAAGAACTGACAAATGGGGTTGCATGAAATGTGCACAACAAGGAAAGAATCCAGTCAAAAGAGAGTCCAGTAGGTGTGTCCAACCTTTCTGCATTGCAACATTATGTTCTCATCTAAAATCATTATACTCAAAAACTTTGTAATTGAGTTACAATAAAAACTGCAAAATGAAGTCTCAGAATAGTTTATGTAAGTTTATGATGTTGTGTTATGCTGTATTTATAGCTATCCTCTGACACATGCACAGAATGGGGAAAAAATCTCTAGCTATACCCTGGACAGAGAATTAATATCTATAACATATTAAACACACAGAAAACTATTAGGAAGAAACCAAGAAATCTAATGAAGTAAAGAGACAGTACTCAAAAGAAGATGTACAGCCAGGCGGTGGTGGTGCATGCCTATAATCCCAGCACTCGGGAGGCAGAGACAGGTGGATCTCCTTGAGTTCGAGGCCAGCCTGGTCTACAAAGCCAGTTCCAAGACAGCCTCCAAAGCTACAGAGAAACCCTGTCTTGAAAAACAAACAAACAAACAAACAAACAAGATGTACAAATAACTAAGTATATAAGAAGGTGCTTAGTCTGCTTAGCCATCAGAATGCTACAAACTCAAGGTGCACTGAGATTCCATCTCCACTCAGTCATTAAGGAGTCAAGTAGCAAACACTGGCAAGTGTGAAGAGGTTGAAGGCTACTGGTAGCAATGTAAACTTGTGAAGCCACTATGGAAGTCAGAATGAAAAAAATTAAAAAAGGAAGGACATGACTGCTCCTAGGTATGGTGGAGGAGATGGTTTATTGTAGATAAAAGGGGGAGCACAGGCAGAGGCAAGAACATCTGGGAGACTCCAGAGTGAACATGACCAGACTGAGCTGGGCCATGTGAGGAGAGATGGGAGAGGAGTCTCCAACCAAGAGGGGCAGCCTGGCCAAGAAACAGGCATAGCTAAGATGGCTGAGCTATGTAGGGGCCAGAGGAACCAGGAGGAGGAAAGCCCAGCCCAATACCTGGGTTGGGGAGTTCAGGGTAGGGAGTGGGGTATATCAGCCAGGAGGGTCCTCTAATGGGTAGACTGTGGGGTACTGGGAGAATCTGGTAGCCACCTTCTGCTTTGATATGTACCCCAGTTAGCCATTTGTCTCAGGTTTGAGACCTAACAGTCAGTATGGTGGTTCCTCATAAGAAGTAAAAAGAGGGGCTGGAGATTTAATAAACTCAGCTGGTCAAGTGTTTGCCTACTAAGCAGGAAACTCTGAGTTCCATCCCCAGCACGTGGTAGTGAACACCTATAATTCTAGCACTCAGGATATGGAGGCAGGAGGACCAGGAGTTCAAATTCGTACTTGGCTGGAAGTTTGAGGCCGTCCTGGACTACATATGAGCCTGTCTCTTCCTTTTGGCCCAGCTATACTACTCCTAGGTATATACCTGTGACCATACCACAGAGATGCTTGCACATCTATACTTAACTGCAGCACTATTCATAATAGCTAACATATGGAATCAACCTCAGTGTACATAAATAGATCAATGGATAAAGAAAATGTGGTGTACATACAAAATGATTTGATCCAGCCATAAAGAAGAATGAAATTGGGCTGGAGAGATGACTCAGAAGTTAAGAGCATGGGCTGCTCTTTCAGAGGACCTAGGTTAAATTCCTGGAACCTACATGGCAGCTCACAGCTGTCTGTAACTCCAGTTACAAGGGATCTGACACCCTTACACAGACATTCTTGAAAATAAAACCATTATAGAAATGGAGAACAAATTAGTGTTTGTCATGGAAAATGGTATGATTAGATAACCAGTTGCCAGCACAATTTCTTTGTGTTGATACAATGATTCTGTCTTGGCTTCAATGGTATTTATAGAAATTTGTGAGTGATACACTTACACAGATCTCTGCATATGCATACACATAAAGTAAGTGCATGTAAAAACTTGAAAGTAGAATATCAAGCCTTTAGATTACACCAACATTAATTTCCTGGTATTGGTGTTAATCTATTTATAAGACATCCCTTTGGAGGAAAATAGGTGAAGGGTACACTGGACCTAAGTATGTTGTTTTTTTGCAACTTTCTGTGAGTCTATAATCATCCAAAGAGAAAAGTCAAGAAAATTTTCTTATCACTGTTTCTTTGTGTGGTGTGTTCAGCATGTCACTTGGGTTGCTTTAAGGACCCAGAAATAAGCTTGGCAGGAACACAGTGGAGTCTTGTCAGTGACTAACCAAGTACTAAATGTTGCCAAGTCAGATCTCATTTCCCAACACCCATTTGTGGAAAGTATTCTCCGTCCAACCCCTGGACCATAAATTCTTTGCATCTTTTTATTAAACATTTTTATGTCCAAATCTTTTATTACTTTTTACTTAGTTATTTGTAAGACAGATTCTCATATATATCAAGCTGGCCCCAAACTAGCTATGGAGCCAAGGATAACCTGCAACTCTTGCTTCTCCTTCCTCCTAAATGCAGGGATTACAGGCCTGTGCTACCACATGAAATTTACAGTTTTTGAAAAGAACGTTTTTAGCTAGCGCACAAAGTACATCGTTAACATTTTGAAAGTCTACCTGAAAAGTTGCTTTTCATTCAACTTCAATTGTTATTTTTGGCAGTGCTTTAGGTTGAGTCCAGGGCCTTATGCATGCTAAGCGTGGATTCCACCCCTGAGCTGTATAACTAGAGCCTCAAGGTCAGACTTTTGATCAAAGTGAGAGAGGGGAAGAGGAGAGAGTGCTGGAAAAACTGTTGCAGCCTTCAGGGTATTGTGCAGGTGGTATTCTACCAAAGGTTCTTTCTTTCTGCACACTAGAAATGGGCTCCTATCCTTTTGTATTATCCTCAGGTTCTGCATGTCACTGAGCTACAATAAGCATGCTTCGAAGACTTATACCTGCATGAATTCGACAGTTCCCCAAGTAGATGCTAATCAACTATCAGGTAATTTCCTACTAGTGGTTGTGTTTAAAACATAAATATGCCCAGGAATTCCTGTTCTGATGTTCCCCAAAATCTTTTAAGCCCAACGTACCTTAGATATAGATATTAAGAATTTAAATAGCTCCAGATTCCAATTGTTTTCTTTAAAATTTCATTTTATATGTATGGGTATTTTGCCTGCGTGTATACTGTATACCATATTCATAACATGTATTACACATGTAAGCCAGAAGACATGTCGGATCCCCTGGGGCTGGAATTACAAGTAGTTGTGAGCTGCCATATGGGTTCTGGGAATCAAACCTGGGTCCTCTAAAGATGAGCCAGTGCTCTTAACCACTGGGTCATCTCTCCAGCTCCTAGACTCCAATTTAAGAAAATTATGGGGCTATGTTCATACAGAGCAATGAAATATGAAATTTGGTGTACATTTCTAAATGAAACACTTCACTTATCAACAAGCTACACTGACCCTCAGTAATTCACTTTGTCTTGTTTTCCAGCCAGCAGATGGGAAACATCGAAAGTTCAATGCTAAGCTCCTAAATTTCTTGACCTTGAGACTAGGGAGCATGAAAACATTTGGCACATTGTCTGAAATGAGTATAGACACTCTGGCTGTGCATAGGTTTTTGTTTTTTATTTTAAATATATTTAGTTATTTATTTTTTCATTTAACATACCAACCCCAGTTCCCCCTCCCTCCCCTTCTCCCACCTCCTCACCTCCCTTTCGCTCTACCCCCATCCACTCCTCAGAGTGGGTAAGGCCTCCCCTGGTAGTCAACAAAGTCTGGCATACCAAGTTGAAGGAGAGCCTAGCCCCTCCCCATTATATCAAAGCTGAGCAAGGTATCCCACCACAGGGAATGGGTTCCAAAAAGTCAGTTCAGTGCATAGGTTTAAACTATTAGAAATCTAGCTTCTATGGTAACAGAATAAGAACCATTAATAAAAGACAGAGCAACTAGTGTAAAAAAAATCAAAGAGGTTTCTACATTTCATTGTTTTGAGAAGTACATATTAAGAGGATTGGTTTTAATACATGGCATTGACGTGTGAGGTCACTCCTTAATATTCAATGAAATGGCAAATTGGCTTTCACTTTCTAAAATGGATTGTTTAAAAATCAGTCATATTCCAATGAGCTGACCTACTAATAGCCTTAGTGCCACCAAAGAGAGACTTCCTTCTGGGTGTGCTGCAGTTTGTGTATCCTGAACTGCAGGTTTTGGGCCCTGCTGAGGCCCTCCTGGCTGTAGTAGACTAACTCAGGAAGGCAGGCTTAGTGTTTCAATGGTACCAATTCCAACCTTTGAAGCTAGGACAGGGAGGGGCAAGAATCAAAGTCCCGCTGGTTTTCAAGTTTGAGAACAGAGGCTCAAACAACTGAACTTGCTGCTCCATCTTTCTCTATGGCCTTTCTGTCCCTTTCAGGTCAGACAAGGAGCCACAGTCCTGCCAAGTAGATCTCCATCTCCATGCTCCTACAGATGCTTAGAACTTTTGACCTGCCTCCCTTCCTTTCAAATTTTCTGGTCTTGCCTGGAGAGTGGAGGTTATGTGCTGAAGATACTTCTTTATCCTGTTCTTCTTCACCTACTCATGCCAGGTGAGGAACCATGGAGAGAGACTACCCAAAGCTACTTAACAGATGCTCAAAATAAGAGTTGGCACTTAGCACTTGGGCTGAGAGCTGAGATTTCCCGGTATTCAGCAAGTTCAATCCTCATGGCTATGTTAATATTTCCCAGCTTATTGTCACAGCCTTCCTCCAGGACCACTTCCAGAGCAAATGGGCTGGCACATGTGGTAGTCTCCTTTTCAATGGACATGACTTCTGGTGGAGGCTTCTCTTAGCTACTCAACTGGGAACCACACTGTAAATGACACTAACATCTGAGGCTTATCTGATAGCCCAGGTTAAGCTTTCTTGACCTTCCTGATTGCACTTCAAATCAGTGAAATACTGAGCCAAGGAAAAAGGAAATGACTGATAGTGTTGACAATGGAGCCATTAAGTTGTTTTGTTGTAAGGGACTCTTAGAGGCAATGGTAAGATAATTCTCAAAATGTGGGAGTGCCAGCATCTCTTCATTGTGGCTCTGAAACAAAGTATAATTAGAAATGGTTAGTTTGCTCATTGAAGCATGGCGCGTGCACACACACACACACACACACACACACACACACACACACACACACACCCCTCCCTGAAAATGGACTTCATTTATGAAACATAAATGTCAAACATAATTTCCAGACTTGCAATCTAAAGTATTAAGTGGCACTGGCAAGGAATTGCTATAGTCTCAGCCTTATTTAGCTTGAAACAACTCTCAAGTCAAAAAATGGGTCGAATTGAAAAATCAAAGCAGAAAACTCTTACCTAGGAAGCGTATATGGAAGTTTGGGGAAAAGCTAAGAACCCAGATAGCCTCAGAGAATGGCTGAGAAGACCTTGGTCTGGCTATTCCTACCATCTAGCCATCGTGGGAGGAATTCAGACTGAAACTTCAATGTACTTGATAATTCAAGTCCTAGGATTGACCAATGCCAAAATTAAATGCCCATTAGATCTCCTCCAATAGAGTAGAATGAAATAATAACATTCTCAATCTTATTATAATCTCCACAACTAAAAATCCCCCAAATTTCTGATCTTACTTGAGAATAAATGAATGCACACTAAACCAGTATTAATAAAACTGACATTGTTGCATACAATTATAGTTTAAACATTTTTAATGTATGTGTACATGCCTGCATGAGTTTATGTGCACCACACATGTGCAGAGCATAGATGTCCAAGAAGGTCATCAGATCCCGTGGAACTGGAGTTACAGTGGATTCAAGCTGCCTGTTATAGGATGTTGGGAACTGAATCTGGGTCTTCTGCAAGAGCTCTGAAATTTAGAGCCATCTCTTCAGTCACCAATCCTTATGTTTTTATGTATTTTTGTTAGCCTCACACATGCTAAGCAAATACTCTACAACTGTGACAAATCCCCAATCACTATGCATCAATTTTAAAACTAAAACTAAAACTTAAAAAAATAAAAACAACAACAACAACAAAACAATAAAAGTGGGAAATAGCTGAGCTTGCCTGTTTGAGATTTTTTCCTTTTGTTGAACAATTCTGAGATATCATTTCTGTTGTGCCCATTTCCATTGGCATATGTAGTTGCTTTTTTTTTTTTTTTTTTTTTTTTTTTTTAGTAAAATTGCTCTCAACTGAAGTAAAGGAATGGAGCCAGTATTTTATAGTATCTATTCAGATGAGCTATCTGCAGATGTTGCCCAGCCACCACTAAGGATGAAAAGGCTTAAGAGGGCATAATAGGTCTGGGAAGTGACCAGAGTTTAGACCTATTCAGGGAGCCATTTGGTTCCCACATAGTTGTGAACTAAAGTTCCCAGGGGAAAAAAAGTAGCACCTGTGTGTTAAAGGCTGATTAACTGATCAGAACTTCAGTAGTTGTGGAGAGCCAAAATTTTACACAGCCAGAGGCAAATTACCTTGTTATCTTTACTTCCCTTAATAGCCATTCACTGCATACCTTTCTGTTTGGTGTTTGAACTAACATCCATACTGTGATCATTAGGTAACAGAGTTTTAGAGTGTGCAAACAGACCATTAGTTTCCACCAAATCAATTGCAAAGAATGTTATGTTAGAGTATTTGAGGCCTATAACAGATTTCTCCACTTGGCTATAACCTACCTATTCAATATTTCCACCAATGTATCTTGAAATTGCTTCAATTTATATTTTGTTACTGTTGTTTTGTTACCATAAAAACTGCATAAACTGCTATCACACTGGTACTTGAGGTAAGCCTGAATCTGGTGCCATGATCACACATATTTAGCTCCAAAATAAACCATCTCTCATCTCCTTTAAGGCAAGTGCTATGTGTTGGCATTGACAGATTTTGGCATCCATTGTGATTAGATTTTATCCAAATGCTAAGTTTGTCTGTTTTCCCACTGGGTCGAAGTTTTCCCTCACAAATAGTCACTGCCTTAACAGTAGAAAAGTTCCTTTAAGAAGAATTATTAAGTTTGGGTGGTGGTGATGCTTGCCTTTAATACTAGCACTTGGGAGTCAGAGACAGGCAGATTTCTGTGAGTTTGAGACCAGCCTGGTCTACAGAGCTAGTTCCAGGACAGCCAGAGCTACACAGAGAAACCCTGTCTTGAAAAACAAAAACAACAAAAAAAGAATTATTCCTCCCTGTGACATTCCTGCTATACTGCATAGCAATTGTAGAAAATTTTAATGGATAATATGTACATATTGGCCTATAATACAATTTCCATTGTGCCTATCATCATTTAGATTGATGATTAAATGAACAAATGGCCCTAGTGGTCAAAACTGAATAAAGCTTTTGGATTTCTTAGCAAAACACACTCCCATTAGTTTTTCTAAATCTAAAGCCTGCTGTTTTTGGAAAACATCCATTATCTCCTAATGTCCTGGTTAGTTTTTTCTGTTAACTTGACACACACTAGAGTTATGTGGGAAGAAGAACTTCAATTGAGAAAGTGCCTTGCCTTCCCAGCACCTTGACACCCCAGCTGTAAGGTAATGCTTTACAGAAAAGGCTTCAAATCTATAAATAAAAATATGTCACCTCCGTGACTATTTTGGGATGTGATTCTACAAAGCAGTCTTTACTATCCTGTTCAGGAGGATATCCTTTGGCTCAGAATATAGTCAGTTAAGTACTTACGTTGAATTGTAGTAGTCCTCTTCCCTAGCCTCTTACCCTCTGCACTTCAAAATATTCACCACTGGCTGACATTCTAATTTATTCTCAGTCTCTAGGAGAATGGTCTTTAATATGAACAAAGCCAGCTGCAGAAATATCAGGCTAGCTTGTTGGCTTTGTGCCTGTCCATTGAAGGGGAAGGGAGCAAAGCTGAAGGGTTCTAATTCTCATGGAGACATCACTGAGCTCTGCAACTTTTCTCCAACTGAAATGGCTTCCTGTTCAGCTTCCAAACAATTCTCCACTTCCCAGTGTTCTTGAACTTGGGCCAGAACTGTTTCTTAGTCTCTACTGTTCTTATTCTATACTGCACTCAAGCAGACACACTGCTTTCAGCAGGGTTAGTTCCTTAAGTTCCACTTGGAAGCATGAGGATGGGGAGCCAGAAGACATGACAAATTGAGCTTTGCTTGGGAGCGACCTCATTGGACCAGAATGTCAGACACACATAGCAAGACCAGAGAGTGTCTTTAGTTACATTCCTTCTGGACTGCTCATGCTGGGAACAGACTAAGAAGAGGCATATTTAAAGAATTCTAAACAAGCTGCTTGGGAGTTTTTAAAAAGAATCACTTCCAATTATTTATATTGCATTTGTATTCACAAGAAAAATAACCTCAGCCAAAACTAAAAACAAACTTTTAGGGAATATTCTGAATGCTGCCTTAAAAAATAGCAAGGAGCTGGGAGTGTGGTAAGTGATAGAGGGCTTGCCTAGCTTGGGAAAGGCTCTGGGTTCCATCCCTAGCACGTGGGGAGGGGTGTAGAATGGATTCCTAAAGGATTCCAAAGTGATACTCATTAAGTGCCTATTTTGTGTACAGCCTTACTTGCTGAACATGTTATCTCCTTTCTCATCTCAGCTCCCTATATCGAGGTGATAAAACAAGCTCACACTAGTTTAAAAACTAGTGTCTGTTAAATGTATAGAAATCATGGAAGCATGTAGTAAGGAAAAGAGTTTGATAGCACAAAAGGGTATGAACACCCACCAGTCTCCATTCCTAGAATCAGGCACTGTAGTTCTTATAGATGTGTTTCATGCAAATTCATGAAATTTCATGCAAATTCAAATAAATATAATGGCATCTTAATGCACAAGTAAGACTAAACTATATTGTCCTATACTTTCCCCTCATACTGAGTGTTTTGGTAATCTTTATTATTTCCTTTTCTGTGGTTATGTTATGTTTTATTATAGTATTATGACATATTCGCCTAGTTCCACACTGTAGGTAGGACATTTAAGTTGTTCTAGGCTTGTTTTTTTGTTTTTTTGTTTGTTTTGTTTTGTTTTTCATTGCATGATGACTGAGCCACATCTTCAGCCAATAACCTCTTATACTTACTTAATCAAGTACCAACCAAGAGACCCAGGCCCCAAAGCCTGGATTCCTGTGTCCTAGTGTAACAACTGACTTCATATAAGTCAAGGAATGACTGTTAGTACTTTTGGCTTATACCTCACTTTGGAGGACTAGTTTTCTCCCAGTCTTCACTCACCAGACTTAAGGAGTATTACTGTTTCCTAAACAACCAAACCCACCATCAACTGAGGGGTCTTGCCAAAGAAGGCGGGCCCAGAAGGAACTCAGACAATGTCTTAATCAAAAATAAGTACAAATCTCACTCACAAGGGGTAGGAATGATTTGGACATGGGTACATTTTAGAAAATTGTCTCTGTGCTACTGAAGCCCTGTCATTCATATCTATGTATTGGTGTGCACAGACAATCATAACCTATCTGTTTGTACATTCATACAAATATACACCCCACCATCGCCATCTCAACCCATCATCTTAATGTCCTGGCCTCTGCCTCAAACACAGTACACAGCTTAATTTGCTATTGAAAGTCAGAATAAATAAAGGTTCTATATAGAAGCAGTGTTTTTAAAATGCTTGTTATTCAGTTGTCTGTGTTTAAACCGAATGTGGACATTCCAATGATAATTATACATAATTGGGTTCAATTCACTGATTTAAATGGAATTAATTCCAAAATGGTGGTGGCTGGTCTTTTGTTTAGAATGATTTCCCAGGAAAGTTTCCTAATTGTTAGGATTTAAGCTATAGGGCACTGCCTGTCTCTAGTTTCTTTCAAAGGCAGCATATATCCTATCAAGAACAAAGACCTAAAAATCTTAAGGCCTTGTGGGAATAGTTTGGTGGTAAAACATATTTCAACATGCTTAAGGCTCTGGGTCTATCATCAACATGTGTATGTATGCACAAACATGCACATGCACACATACATAATACACACATATAAGAGCAGTATGGACAGAGTCTTGTATGCTGGCTAGTTTATGACAACTCGATACAAGGTAGAGTTATCTGAAAGGAGGTTAACCTCAGTTGAGAAAAATGCCTCCATTAGCTCTGTCTGTAAGGCATTTTCTTAATTAGTGATTGATGGGGGAGGGCCCAGCCCACTGTGGGTGGTGCCATCCCTGGGATCATAATCCTTGGTTCTATAAGAAAACAGGTTGAGCAAGCCATGAGGAGCAAGCCAGTAAGCAGCACCCATCTATAGCCTCTGCATCAGCTCTTGCCTCTAGGTTCCTGCCCTGTTTGAGTTCCTGTTATGACTACCTTCAGTGATGAACAGCAATGCTGAAGTATAAGCAAAATAAACCCTTTTCTCTCCAACTTGCTTTAGATCATGATGTTTCATTGCAGCAATAGTAACTCTAAGACATCTTGCATCCTACCAGGGGTAGAGGGCAAAGGGGAACATGCTGAACAAGACGGCACAGCAGATCAGTCTGTACAGAACAGGAGAAGATAGTGTTTGCGCAATGATGGACTCTTAGATGTGAAGCTAAAGACAACAAAACATCTGAAGACATATACAAATGATAAACAGCCCTATGTATAATTTACCTTCCCATAATAACACCCTTTATCTGCAAAGAACTTCATAGTTTCAAGTTCTTTCACATAAAACACTGTGCCAGAGTTTGCTGCTTATTAACAGCCCATGAGTCCCTATTTTGACCTTGCTTCATGCCAGAGAATGAATCTTTGGTCCAAGTCAAGTGGTTTGCAGTTTGGACTGTACAGTAGAGTCACCTTGGGAGTTTTGAAAACCCTAAGGCTTGGGTCTGGAGACCTCACCATAGGCTGAATGGATCCGATCTCCTGGGCTTGAGGTGAAGCTCAATAGCAGAGTGACTTCTGTGGGATGGTCTTTCTGTATGCTGTGAATATGTGTTGCTCTCATTGGTTGATGAAGTTGTTTGGCCATGGCAAGGCAGAATAAAGTTAGGTAGTACTATCAAACTGAAGTTGGAGATGAAGAAGGGTGGAGTCAGGCAGATGCCAGCCTGCTGCCAAGGAAGCAAGATGTATAGAAAATGAGGTAATAAGCCACAAACCATGTGGCAGAGCATAGATAATAATTATGGGTTAATTTAAATGTAAGAGCTAGCTAATGATAAGCTTGAGCCATTGGCCAAATATTTATAACTAATAAGCCTCTGAGTGATTATTTGGAAATGGCTGTGGGACAAGGTGGGACAGAGAAAAGCCTCTGGTTACATATAACATGTGTTAGACTATGGGTTTTATCTCCAACACCAAGCTCTGTCTCACAAACATCTCTGGTGGGGAATGGGGGGACTCAGGCATGGGCATTTTTCTAAAAGCTCCTCAGTTGGATGTATAGTAATGATTCTCTCCCACCCATATGGTTTTCCTTTCTCAGGCTCCAATTACCTACTATCAACCACAGCCTTAATAATACAAAATTGCAGAAATTATTTATAAGCTTTACTATGCTGCTCTGAGTAGCACAATGAACTGTCACACAGGCCTGCTCTATTCTATCGAGATGGAAACCATCCTTTGTCCAGAATATTCACATTGATCCATACTGTATACACTACCTGCCTCATGGCAGCCTAGAAACAATACACTGAGACAACTTTTATTATAATCCATTATTATAATCATTCTATTTTATTATTACTGTTAATATTTTAATGTACCTAATATAAAAATTAAATTTTCTTATAGGTATGTATGAATAGGGAAGATCATGGTACATATAAGGTACAGTAGTATCCAAGGGCTTCAGATGTACTCACCAAATAAGGCAACTGTAATTTTCACAGAACTGAGGACTGCTGCTAAGAGCCACTCAATATGCTTCCAATCCCTTATGCCAATTATTGGCCTAGGGCAGGCCATATGAGCTAGTTCTAGCCAGTGAGAAGTTAGCTAGTAGGTCTAGTAGGTGGTGAGTTCTGAGAAAGATGTTTATAACCAGATTATCTTCCTAGGAGCCAGGAATACAAACATTTTAATAACTCCACACATTGATATTAAATGTCCATTGCAGGAGGAAGAGCTCAGTCACAAGGCTACAGGAGCAGAGACTCAGGATCAAAAGCTACAAGAGCCTGAAACTTCTACCCAGATGTCCCTGTAGTTCTCCAGAGCAGCCTTCCAAATAGCAGCACCAGCATTCTCCATTCACAGTCACTATCACCCACACAGACTTACATTCCCTAGAGTACAAAATCCTATACCCTCATCTCTATTTCCCTGCCCCAGACATCATTCAGTGTGTCAAAACAAATTAGGGAAAGAGGTGAAAAAATGTTCCTAGGAGATTGTCATGTCTTAAAAGCATAAAACACTTCAGCTTTTGCCCACAGGAGGCATTTCCTGTGGTTTGTGAAAGTGAGTTAGGACCATTATATTCCATTCGTAAATATGGTGTAACTGATGATAGGATGTTTTTGTTAAGACGTGGGGAGTTAAAAAAAAAGATGTGAGGAGTCTAACGCTCTGGCTGGCTTTCAGGAACCTATTCCTCAGTTGCCTTGCCCAGCTTTAATACAAGGGGAGATGCAACCTAAAATGCCATGCTTTGTTGATATCCATGGGAGGATATGGAAAAGAAGCAGAGGAGGAGTGGATGGGGGGGGGGGGGGGGAAAGAGGGGGGAGAAAATGGGAGGAGAGAAGGGAGGGGAAACTGTAGTCGGGATGTAAAATAAATAAATTTAATTAAAAAAAAAAAGATGTGAGGAGTCACCTTGTGCCTTACCTTCCTTCACTCTAGAAATCAGGAAAGAACAGAGACTTCCTAGCAATTATACAAACTGACTTGATTACTGGGAGAAACAAATTCAGTTAGCCAGCTTCCTGAAACCACTCTGAAACCCTAGGTCTATTAACCAAAAAAAAAAAAAAAAAAAAAATCCATCTTCATTAACATCTTCAAACTTGGTCCCTCCATCCCATCCCAGGGGAATACTGAATTACACCATAAAATAATGAATAGAAACTTAAGTCATTTCCGGGTCTTTTTTTCCTCCTCTGGTCTGCACTGTACAGATGGCAGCAGGCACTCTTCCAATTTACAGTGCTTGGGGAAATGCATTCCCATGCCGCTGACTAGATTCCTATGGTGAGCATCATGAAGAACAAGCTTTCTGTCAGCCCAATGTTACACAGCATCTATTAAATCAACACCGGACACATACAGAGACTGTTCCAGGCCATTTTAGCAACCACTTTATAGAGAATGAATAAAAAGAGGGAGAGATTTACTTGATAAATTGTTAACTGCCAATCTAAGATCCCATCTATCAAAACCGACAGAATGGAGGTGGGGAAAGTCCCACCCAGCCTTCTTAGAGCACTAGAGGAAGCTGACCAAGCAGCTTTTGTGACCTGATATAAACGGGATATGGTCAGATATCCTGCAAACTGCAGTCAGCCTCTAGAGAGGGGGGAAAGGAGAGACAGGAAGGCAGAAGGGCATACACAAGCCAGGGAAAAGAAATGTCAGTTGTACTTGTTTAAAATAGGGTTGGAGACACACAACTGTGCATAAACTGTCACAAGAGCTGCCTGACAGTGCTCACATGCTCAGTACTCAGGAAGAATGCTCTAGAGCCTGCGGAGAAGAGAGGCAAAATATCAGGCAGAAAAATTATGAATAAGTAGGGGCAGAATTCACACTTTTTTGTGATACCTTGTTTTGGGTTTTGTTGTCCTCCTCTGGAGGCAGACACCATGACAAAAGGCTGCTCCACAGGACAAAGCCATCAACTTCAGAACCGTCAGTCTCGAAGGGTTCTCTAAATCCTATGCTCCACTCTGCATGTCAGTTCCCAGTCTCAAGTTGCATTAGGATGCTTTAAGCTTTCTCTACTGTCTTTGGACCTCTGATGTCTTAAAAGGGGGTATGGGAGAGCAGCGCTCTGGATGATGCTTCAGCTACACTTACACATCTCTCACTTCCAAGTCCTCCTCTGAGAAGGGAGGTAGCTAAACAGGTGAACCATTGAAACAATTCTACCAAGCAGGACTTTCTTGGACATGTTCTGACAGCATGCGATTCAGGGCAGCACTGTCCCCTCTAGCCACCCTCCAACTCCCTCTTCCCTCTGCTGGTCATTTCAGGATCCCTCAAACGCCATTCTTTATAATCTGCTCTGTCCCGAGTCACCTTACCTGGATCAGCCCCGGGGCAGGGTTCAGGATCAGGGTGTTATGTGGCCCAGTTGGCCTTGGTCTTCAGGGGTGTCTCCCCTTCCCCAACGGTCTCCACATCGCCCTTGTCTCTGCTGCGAGGGTAGGCCAGCAGTCGCATAGCGGGGGCGCAGGCGGCCTCCACCTGGCGCACTTGCTCTTGGCTCAGACGCTCTCGCCAGGCATACACAGCCTCTCGGGCATCCCGAGCAGACAAGTGGAAAGGCCGATCGGCGCCGTAGGCCGAGCCGCGTGTCATGTTGAACGCGAAGGCATCAAGCGCCGCGAGCGCCCGCAGCCCGGAGAAGCGCAGCAGGCGGCGCAGCTGGGCTTGCGGCTGCCACACCAGGTCCTCATAGCGCAGCCTCAGGTAGCGACGCCTCAGCCAAGTGGGCGCGCCACGCGCGAATAGCAGGTCGCGTAGCCAGGCCTCACAGATCACCTCCAGCGCGCTGGTTAGGAAGAAATCGGCTCGTGGCGTGGAGGGCAGCGCTCGGGTCTGGCCTCCCGGACGGGCACCCACGCCATGCGCCAGAAGCACCCGGTGGAAGCGGTCCCCCCTCTGGCGCGTGCGTAGCACCTGGATGCTCTCGCGCAGCAGCCCATGCCTCGACTTGAGACGAGAGTTGTGCACCGCCCGCGGGTCACGGAAGAGTTGCACCACCTTCAGGTTGAGGCCGGGGTCACGGAGCAGGGGCACTAGTACACCCAGGTCGAGCAGCCGGACGTCCTTGATGACCACCACCGGGTACTTGCGGCACTCGGCCTCCAGGGCGCGGAGAGGCACGGGCGGGCAGCTACTTTCGCAGGCTTTGTCCTCGACGAGGCCCACATCGGAGCGAGCGCGGGGCGCGGCGGGGCACAGCGGCGGTGAGCAGATGACCTTGTTGGTCCGCCAGCGGAAGAGCATGGCTGTGGTGAGGTTAGCGGAGTCCGGTGCTCCCGCTGTGGGGTCCCCGGGCTGCGCGTACAGCCGCAGCACGGAGAAGTCACAGCGGAAGAGGGAGCGCAGCATGTCTCTCAGCGCGCCTTGCAGGCTCTCAGCGTCGCCCGGATACAGCGCCTGCCACAGATGCCACATAGGCTCGTACAAGTAGAAAACGTCCGGGTGCTGGTTGAAGAGTTCGCCCAGAAAGGACGAGCCGGTACGCCAGGTGGCATGCACATAGATGTGTTGCTTCTCCTGGGCCACCGCCTCACCGATGTAGCTGAGGTTGCCTGTGGACCCAGGGGATCGACCCGCGACTTCTTCAGCTCGGGACCGCACCTCCGCGCCCTGCTCACGCTCTCCAGCTGCCGCCGCCTCCAGGCTCCACACGCCCAAGCTGTGCTGCAGGCCGGGGCAGTGCCTGACGCCCTTGTCCTGCTCGCTGCCACTGTCCAGTACGGAGGGGACAAGTAGTAGCAGAAGCGTGTACAGCACCAAGAGCAGCGTGAACTTGCAGTACTCTCGGCGCCGCCGCCGCCGGCCCTTCATAGTTCACCGAGCCCCCCTCCCCTCCACCTCGCCTAGCGGTCCTCTCCTCTGCCTTTGAAATCCCACCCAGAGTCCGCGGCTCCCGCGTCTTCGGGTCGCTCTGAGCGGGGTGGAGTGGAGCGCCCGGCGGTAAGTCCACTAGAGGAAACTTGGGAGGCGGTGGTGCCGGCTCACTCTGCTGGCTCAGCCTCTTGAGAGCGTTCATTGGCTGGTTCAGCAGCTGCCCGTCCTGTACAGTACCCACAGCTTCTCCCCGCCCTCTTATCCTCCCGGGTTTGCTCTCTGCCTAGACAGATCCTGACCTGGCTGCCACAGGCCAGGGACCCCCTCTGGGCTGCACTTAGCCATACTCCACCTCTCCTCAACTACTTCAAAACGAAGTTAAGTCTTCGTTAACAAACTGACTATAGGTGAGGGAGGGTCACATCTGTAGAGAAAGCATCCAGTGACTGGACATGAACTCCACCCAGGAGAACACCACTGTTTTGTTGTTGTTGGCTTGTTTTGTGTCCTTTGCCTTGCCATCCTGGTCATAAGCAGATGATCACTCGCCATGATCTACACATGCCCTCATCAGCCCCGCAGTGAGTGCTGTGGCATTCTGGATAGAGCACTCAGTGAAGACAAAAGATACCCACCTGCAGCTTATGTGGTGGTTGATGGGGGCGGGGAGACACTGTTAGATTTGTGCAACAAATGTAGTGGATAAAGACCTAGTAGCCTTCGTGAAATTCTAAATGTTCTGTTCTGCACATTTTACAAGCATTCAGTTTGCTCATTTGCACTATGATTAATTTTCAGCACCAGTTATCCTAAGGTTCTAAACCTTAGGGGTTGATACTACAGTTTAATCCACATGTACACAAGGATAGTTGCAGGACCAGAGTGGCAAAATGGTGAATTTCCCCCAAGAAATGGGTGCTTAAAAGAACACATAGAGATGTGTACCAAATAACAGATGAAAACGTAACAGGAAAAAATCCAAGAGGCAGATTAAGCTTAGAATTACTAAAATTTAAAAGAGAACTGAAAATTGTTGTTTCCCTCTGTTTCAACTAGGTGTGAACAGGGAAAAGAGAGCTAGCTCTCATCCACCTTGATAAGATGTGGAAAGGTTAGCAAAAACCCTGAAAGCAAATGTATTCATCTCCACCAAGGGGAGGTGTTTAGACTGAGAGGAGAGCATCTGTCAAGATCTTTGATCTTCCTTTTCATCAAAGCTGCCCCATTTGTCAAACAACTGACTCAAGAGTTGATTTCTGTCCATAATTCTCTTACTTTTCAGCCTCATGTATATATCTTTTATTTCTGACCTGCCTTGCCCACCCCCCTTACTTTGTTCTCAAATCTTCATGTTCAGCTAAAAGACTCTGGGTCATTCTTTTTCTTTTTTTAATTTTAAAATTTTGTTTATATGTGTGCACGTGCATTTGGGAGTCGTTGGCTACCCCAAGGGAGTTGGTTCTCTTCTTCTGCCATGTGTATCCTGGGGATATGGGGATGGAAATCAGGTTGTTAGGATCAGCTCAGGCTGGTGCTCTCAGAGCCATCTCACTAGTTCTGGGCCCTTATTTTAATGACACTGGTGCCAATAAATTAAACTTCCTTACCCTCTGTCATTTCATTACTCATCTAGCAAAGCCACTCTCACCAAAAACCTGCTTTTGGCTTTCTCTGGACCCACAGGCACCATTGCAAAAAGTTTCCATAAAGGTCTATTGGCATCCAGAGAAATTTAACACCATCAACCTCAGATAGTCTCTGGAATCCCTTATTCATCATGTCAATTCCAAAATTCAAGCCACGAATACTATCAAATTCTCTGCTCTTCTTCAACCAGGTTTCCTTATTTCCTACTTTTTTGTCTGAAGAAACCATGTTGAACCTCTTCATTTTCCACCAGTAACACGTGTATCCACTTGTGGATTAATCTCCTTTGTAGCAAGGATATTATTTTGCAACATAAAATTCATAGCTTCTGGTATGGTTTTTCCCTTTTCATTTTTAAGCAAATAATGGGGTTCTGGGCTCACTTGGGCGAAGGATATGGCTGAGCAGAATGTAAATAACTTTTGGTGTTTCTTTCCAAAAACCTCAAGCCCAGTAGTGAAGACATTAAAAATATAATTATCCCACACCAACTCTGAGCTAGGCCTGGAGTCCTAGCTCAGTTGATAGACTGCTTGTTTCCTATGCATGAGACCCTGGGTTCCTCCACCCACAGCACTGGGGACAGAGGGGATGGGAGGGAGAAGGAAGGCAGTATTGTTAGACAAAAGGATTTACAGGGGACACAGATGACAGGTGCTAGGTAGGATTGGCAAGGATCATGCTCAAGCTACCCCTCTTGAGTGCAATGCTTATCAACAAACCTGCTAGTAAAGACAAAGATGAAGGTAGGCATCCTCTTGACCTGTCCAAGGCCTAGTTCCAAAGACCTTGCTACAGCCAGAACCTTGGCTGAAAACCCCACAAGAGCTTTGGCAGGAGTTTTGGAATGAATGGGATTCCTTAAGTACATTGTGGCTTTATCACACTCTGGCCTAGTCATTATAGGTAATAAAGATGATATCCATGAGAAGTGGGAATGTTGGAATTGATTTAGAGATGACCTGGAAGCCTCCTCATTGAGGAATAGTTCTCATTACAGGAAGCAGTTATGCAAGCTACCAACAAATAAAAACAATCAGTAGTCCCACCCAGCTACAAAACCTAAGAACCACAGAGACCAGCAAGGCAAGATATTTAAAAGGAGAAAATAGTTGCACTTATACCCTGGGACATCTACTTCAAGATAGTCACCTGTGAAAAGCAAATATGAACAAATAGCATATGAAGTGGGGGGCAGAGATAAGGAGATGGAGGTGAATCTGGAAGGGATTGCAGGGGAGGGAGTGAGTGGTGAACCTGATCAAGATATGTTGTATAAAATTCTCAAAGAATTAATAAAATATTTTATGGTTAAAATATAAGAGATTCCAGCAGTAAAGTGGGTAAGATAACTGCATATATTCTCCTTTCCCTCCATTTCTCTAAGTCCAATCTACCAGTCTCATCCCCAACTCTTTAAAAGAGAGGGAATGCAGGGAAACACAGGTAACATTAAGGACACTTTGAAGAGTAGTATTGAAATAATACAGTAGAATTGTCCTAAATTATATACATATATAAATGCAATTTAATGGAAATTGCCAAATAATGGCAACAACAGAACCCCAACTAGCCATCTCTTGTCACCAAATGAAGCTTCTAGTCCTGAGATTGGGTTACATCTGATTGAGTTGTTGGCCAAATGGGTCCCATGGGAATCCCCAAGCAACCCAGGGTATTGCCAAGAATGTGGGTTTCTCTCCAAAAACTGATGACATGGCTCAATTGCTGAAGACAACACCAGTACCACTCATTGAACATGAAGAAGTACAGCTAGTGCCTGCATAGAGCCTTCACCTCTATGTTCTAGCATCTCTACATGCTACCAAAAAAGGAAGGTATTCTACATGCTACAACAAAAAAGAAATGTAAATACCAAGCCAGCCACACACCCTTTGTTTTACAATGGTGTCCTTCCTGCAAGATATGCTAGAGCAATGATGGCACAAAGCTGGTGGGAGTAACCAATCGATATCTGATTTGACCTAAGGCTCACTTCATAAGATAGAACCCATACCCAACATTGCTTGGGTGACCTAGGACCTGAGACTAAATAGTCCAGAGATCTAGGGCAAAATAAAATACTGTTTGTCCTAAAAAATGTAGCATGAAATGACTCCTAACAACATTCTGCCATACTCATAGATCAGTGCCTTGCTCAGTCATCATAAGAGAGGTTTCCTCCTGCAGCATATGGGAACATATACAGAGACCTATAGCTAGTCAATATGCAGAGAGACCTTGGAACACTCAGCTCTAAAGGGTATGTCTGCATCAAATCCTTCCCCTCATGGATCAGGGAATTCTATGAAAGAGGAGGCAGAAAGAATGTAAGATCCAGAAGGGGTAGAGGATACAAAGAAAACAAGTAGTAGCTGAGAGCTTTATATTATGGATATGCAGGGAGAGAGAGAGAGAGAGAGAGAGAGAGAGAGAGAGAGAGAGAGAGAAGAAGAAGAAGAAGAAGAAGAAGAAGAAGAAGAAGAAGAAGAAGAAGAAGAAGAAGAACCAACCTGGTGTGGGCTTTTGAAACCCCAAAGCCCCCAGTGACACACTTCCTCCAACAAAGCCACACCTTCTAATCATTCTCAAACAGTTTCACTCACTGGTGGCTAAGCATTCAAATATATGAGCCTATGGGAACCATTCTTATTCAAACCACCACAGTTGGGTTGAAATTCAAGTCCAAAACCTCTCTTGCTTTACTGAAAGGTGATCTTAGAAAATAAAATAATTTTTCAGAGTTATCCTAAATCAAGGAGAGAGACATGGGTCCATGTCACTTAGATATGAGATACAAACTGACTTGTAGAAAAATGTAACTTCAGGCAAAGCAGCTCTTGTTGGACAAGATGGTCCTAAAAGGAGCTTGCACCACTGCTAGCATATGGGAAATATTTTTTTTTTGTTCTTAAAAGAGAATCTGGACCACATTTACTATACTCCATGATCTCTTCTAAAGGGAGCAGAAATGTTGACTTCATACTTGCCAGGGAGTTTTGGGTTTTCAAATAGAAATTCAAATGAACAAAGAGCTTTCTGGCCAAAAAAATGACTTTGCCTGGGATTTTTAATTATTTTTTATAGTTCTACACAGTTTTCTTCCTTATTGTAATACATGTAATTTATCTGGTTAAAAGGAAAACCTAAAGTTTAATGAAACTTACTTTGTTTGGTGTATTCCTTTCAACGCTTTTCTTAGCAGAAAAGAATAATGATAATTACATAGTATAGGCCAGGACATTTCTGTAATGCTTTCAGTCTTTCACATGCAGAAGATGTTGGCTTTCTTGTGTGGGGAGTAATAGACAGGTTCTTCAGCACTGGCCCAAATGTGGTGGTTTTAATAGGAATGGCTCCCATAGACTCATATGTTTGAATGCTTGGCCCATAGGAAGTGGAACTATTAAAAGGTGTGACCTTGTGGGATGAGGTATGACCTTGTTGGAGGAAGTATGTCACTGTGGGGGTAGGCTTTGAGGTCTCATAAGCTCAAGATATACCCAGTGTGGCAAACAGTCTCTTTCTATTGCCTACAGATCCACATGTAGGACTCTCAGCTCCTCCTCCAGCATTATGTCTACCTGAATGCTGCCATGTTCCGCCATGATGATAATGGACTAAATCTCTGGAACTGTAAGTAAGATCAATTAAATGTTTTCCTTTATGAGAGTTGCTGTGGTCATAGTGTCTCTTCATATCAGTAGAAATCCTAAATAAAGCAGAAGTTGGTACCAGGGACTGGGGTATTGCTGTGATAGGCTGGACCATGATTTTTCTTTGGAGGAGTATGGGTTTTGGGATTGTGGATTAGAAAAGCAGTTGAATGTTTTAAGTGGGGCTTAATGGGCCATCCTAGTAGGAACATGGAAAACAGTGGTACTGGGGGTGATTTGAACTGTTTGGACCTGGCTCAAGAGGTTTCAGAGGAGAAGAATATTGGTATGTGGCCTAAAGACTGGTCTTGTGATATTTTGGTGAAGAATGTGGCTTCTTTTTCCCTTGTCTAAAAAGTCTGCCTGAGGCTAAAGTGAAGAGTCTTCCATTGGCAGGGGAAATTTCAAAAGAGCCTAGTATTGACTCTGTCACATGGTTATTAGTGCTCAAACTTACAAAGATCTATAATGAAAAGGAGCAAGCTTGACAAGGAAAAACACAAAATGTACAATTTGAAAAGAAAAGGGCACCAGGAAGTAGAATGGAGCTAAATCCTGTGTTGAAAGAGCTAGATTAAAGAAAAACCTGACATTAAATGGAATAAAGGAAGTGGAGAACTCAGGGTAAGACCTCACCCAAATAAGCTCCCAACTTGTGAAAAAGAATTAAAGAATAGCTTAGGTGAAGGCATTATGGTATGTGCCTTTAATCACAGCATTCATAAAACACAGGTATACATATCTCTGAGTTCAAGACTAGCCTAGTCTACAGAGCAAGTTCCAGGACAGTCAAGCTCAGGCAGTGAAGGAAACCATGGAAAACAGAAAGCTGATGAAGATGTAATTGAGTGAAGGGTCATGTTCCAGCCTCAGCAAGCAGTAGGACTTGGCAGCTTCAGCCACATGGTTCTGGCTTTAGAGTGAAGGGTAGAAGAAATGGATTCTGAAATCACCTTCTGAGACTAAGGGAAGCTCCTGAGGCCAGGCATATATCAGGGGTGTCCCTGCATGGAGGCCCAGAGAGGCCATTGTGTGAAGCTGTGAAGGTGAAGCCTGGATTGTCTTGGAGACTCCAAGATTTTGGAGATGTCAGAGCCATGAGATACAAGCCAAGGAAAGATGATAATAGAGAATGGAACCTGCCCAAGAGAAAGAGGTGTGTTTCACTCAACAAAGCTGAAAGGAGTTGGAGATCTGAAGAGCACTTTGACATCAGACATGGGGATGCAGAGTTTGGAGTTTGCTCAGCTGGTTTTCAGTCTTGCTTTGGTCTAGTGTTTCCTTACTATGTTCCCATTCCTCCATTTTGGAATGGTAATGCATATCCTCTTATAATGATATGTTGCAAGTATGTGATCTGCTTTTTCATTTTGATTTTACATTAAGAGATTGTGTGAGTCTCAAGAGAGACTTTGAACTTTGAACTTTTAAACAGTGCTAATACTGTGATAGACTATGGGGACTTTTGAAGTTGGATTAAATGCATTTTGTATTATGTCATACTACAAGCCTATGGGGGCCAGGGAGTAGAATGTGGTGGTTTGGATGGGTATGGCTCCCATAGACTCATGTGCTTGAATGCTTGGCCCATATGAATTGGCACTATTAAGAGAAGTGGCCTTGTTGGAGGAGGTGTAGTGTTGTTAGAGGAAGAGTGTTGCTGTGGGGATGGGCTTTGCAGTCTCATATGCTCAAGCTGTGCCTAATGTGGCACAGTCTCCCGCTGCCTGTGGATCAAGACATAGAACTCTCAGTTCCTTCCCCAGCACCATGTCTGCCTGCATGCTGCCGTGTTTCCTGCCATGATGATAAAGGACTAAACCTCTGAACTGTAAACCAGCCCCAATTCATTTCTAAGAATTGCCATGGTCATGTGTCTCTTCACAGCAATAGAAACCCTAACTAAAACAGATAGATTATTTTAGTTTTGGCAGGTGGTGCTGTCTATGTGCTTAGTTTTACGGCCTGAATGGTACTTCTATTGTATCAGTTGTGCTTAGGTCTGGGGGCCTGTTACAGTTAGGTTCTCCTCCAATATCCATGACTTCAATGAGTAGTCAGTTAAGTTTCAAGTATGAGGCACAGTTTCTCTCTTGTTAAAAGAGTCTTATACCAAGCAATGGTGGCACACACCTTTTATTCCAGCACTCAGGATGCAGAGCCAGGAGAATCTCTGAGAGTTTGAGGCCATCCTGGTCTACAGAGTGAGATCCAGGACAGGCACCAAAACTACACATAGAAACTGTGTCTCAAAAAAACGAGAGAGAGAGAGAGAGAGAGAGAGAGAGAGAGACAGAGAGAGAGACAGAGAGAGACAGAGAGAGAGAGAGAGAGAGAGAGAGAGACAGAGAGAGACACACACACACACACACACAGAGAGAGAGAGAGAGAGAGAGAGAGAGAGAGAGAGAGAGAGAGAGAGAGAGGCTTATGTCCATTTTGAGAGCTATTGGTTACTGTCAATGTATGAACGCCACTGTTGCACCCTTGACGTTATTGTGACATGTTGGTCATTGATATGATTTTAGGTGTCAGACTGGGTAAGAATATTGATTTCCTCCCTCCTTTGGAAGCTTGTGTGGTGCCTTCTAGTAACATGAAAGCTAGTCTTCAGTGAGGGGGCATTCAAGGACAGTTCCAGCTCAGGGGCCTCTGGGGCCTGTTTCTGAAGGGCACAGTGTCTTCAGCAATAGGACTTACGTTTTCCTCTGAGGGACAACCAAGAACAATAATAGCAATAAGCTGTATGTTTTGGGGCATCTCTTGGACAGCCTAGGCTAACAGCTCAAAAGAGGACCTCTTATGGTGTTGGGGTTTTGTTAGGGTGTCTTTGGCTCTTGGAGGGAGCATAATAAACTCAGATTAGGAAATGTCATTAAAATGATACATGTATGTTTATACACAAAATTATATGTATTATAGGGACTCTTAGGTAAATAGATATGAAATCTTATTATTATTTTACTTTTTCCCTCCTTTTTCTGTATTTACCTTCCTTACCCTTCCTAAAGAGCCCCCCTTCCATTTCCTAGCAGTGGTCCCATTTTACTTTCCATGCTTCTGCAGTTACTCATGGATATGTACTCACATCTGAAGATTTAGAGCTAGGAGCTTCCAATTAGAGAGAACATGTGACATTTGTCTTTCTAGCTCTGGGTTACCTCACTCAATATGATCTTTTCTAGTTCCATCCATTTGTCTGCATAGTTCTTGATTCATTCTTCTTTACAGTGCAATAGTATTTCATAGTGTATATGTACCACATTTTCATTATCTATTCATTGGTTTAAGAACATTTAGGTTGTTTCCATTTCCCAGTTATTGTGAATAGAGCAGCAGTGAATATGGCTGAGAAAAAAATATCTGTAGAGTAGAATGCTGAATCTTTTGGGTATAACTGGGTCATGTAGTAGGTTTATTTCTAGCTTTTTTAGAATTTTCCACACTGACAGTCTTTTAGACACTATACTTTAATATATAGGCTTTTTGGAGGCTTCACATTGTGTGCAATATCTAAACCTTTGTCTCCTTTCAGTGGCCTCATGTAAGCAGCAAAAGACTTTTTATAATGGTTGAATCACTTTATTTCTTCAGCATGTGTATGGAACTGTAAAACACTTGGCAAGATGCTGCCATATTCCCACCTGAGTGTTCTAATTCAAAGCAACTGGTCTCTGTGCAGAGGGCAGAATGTTATAGTGCAGAGCCCATTTATTAATAAAGACCAATGCTAAAATTTGGTAGTTGATATCAAATCATCTCATCCATCCACCTTTGCTTCATTCACATCAAACTTATTTTGTTCATATGAAGTTTTCATCTCCTCCAGAACCTGCCTGAGTCCATCTTCCTTGAAAGCTAGCAGCTGTCCTCAGGGCTTTTTTGCTTGGGCATGCCCAAATCCAGCTATCCTGTGAATGCCAGGTGTTCTGCCAAAAGATCACTAGGCCTCTAGCTATATTGCTAATATTGTTCAATTTTCCACATTACTAGCTCCCCTAATGTTTCTTAAAGGCCTCCATCATTAATGCTTCCCATCCTAAGACACTACTGTTCATCAACTCACACTGTGTCTTATCTCTACTTTGCATTTACCTCACTTTTTTGTTTGAGACAATGTCTTACTGGTAGCTTAGTCTGGTCTTCAACTTGTAACAATTGTCCTGCCTCAATTTTCCAAGATTACAGATATGGGCCACCAGCAGAGCATCCATCATCTCTTCTTTTAAAAAATATTTTAGATTTATCTATTCTATTTTATGTGTATAAATGTTTTGTCTGTCTGTCTGTGTGTGTATGTATATGCCTAGTGCTCATAGAGATCATAAGAAGGTATCAATCAGATCATCTGGAATTGGAATTCTAAGTTACAGATGACTATGAGCCACCATGTACATGCTAGGAATTGTACACAGCTCCTCTGTAACAGCAATGAGTGCCCCATCTATCTTCTCTTAATTAATCTCTCTGCTTCTGTCTTCTACAGCCTCCATACTTGCATACAATGGCTTTTACATCAACAGGATGATGGCATAGCTTTACAGTACTGTCCTTATTTCTTAGTACTTCTTGTAAGGCTTATAATAATGGTGTGCCCCTACTGTCTCACTTCCCATTATTTCTCTACTCCACATTTTGGCTCTCTTGGCACACATTGTAGCCAGGGCATTGTGGATTCCATAAAAAAGTGCAAGATGGTTTGATACTTTTAAATCTGAGCTCAAGTAATTCACTCCTCCTGAATTACTTTCTGCTCATGTCTCAGTCTGTGCTATTCCACACAGATTTAAAAGTCCACACATGAAATCACTTTAATATAACTAATGAATCATTTTATGTATGAGTGTTTTGCATGAATGTACATATGTGTATTGCATGCATGCCTGGTACCTGTGGAGGTCAGAGAACAGCATTGGATTCTCTGGGACTGGTATAAGATGCCACTTGAGTGCTGTGAATTAAACCCCAGTTTTCTCTAAGAGCAATAAGTACTCTCTTTTTTTTTCAGAGCTGAGGACCGAACCCAGGGCCTTGTGCTTGCTAGGCAAGCACTCTACCGCTGAGCTAAATCCCCAACTGAGCAACAAGTACTCTTAACAGCTGTGCCACAACAATTTTTTTCAATAAAAATTATGTGTGTGGGCTGGAGATATGGCTCCGTGGGTAAGAGTGCTTGTTGCAGAAGCATGAGGATTTGAGTTCATATTTCAGCATTCATGTTAAAAACCAAGCAAAAGGCTGAAGAGATGGATAAGAGCACTGGCTACTCTTCCAAAGGATTCAGGTTCAATTCCCTACAGCCACATGGCAGCTCACACCCACCTGTGACTCTAGTTCCAGGGAATTCTTCACCCTCTTCTGACCTCTGCAGGCACCAGGCATTTATATGGTACACAGACATACATGCAGATAAAACACTCATACACACAAAATAAAACTGAAAAATGTTTTAGCCAGGCGGTGGTGGTGCATGCCTTTAATCCCAGCACTCGGGAGGCAGAGCCAGGCGGATCTCTGTGAGTTCGAGGCCAGCCTGGGCTACCAAGTGAGTTCCAGGAAAGGTTCAAAGCTTCACAGAGAAACCCTGTCTTGAAAAACCAAAAAAAAAAAAATGTTTTAAAGTGCTGAGCATGGTCCTGTATGTACCTGTAACACCAGAGCTGTGGGGAAGCAGAGATGGGAGGCTTGGTGAAGTTTCCTGACTACCAGCCAACTCCAGGTTCAGTGAGAGACACTATCTCAAATGAATACCTCAGTGTACAATTTTTCTTGCCTTAAGTCAAGAATTTTCTCCTTTTCATATAAGCGAAATACTTTCCAGTTTTTTTTTTGGGGGGGGGGTTGTTTGTTTGTCTTTCTTCCATTTCTCTTTGGTACAGGTGAACTGCCAGCATTACTTTTGCCCTCTGTACCCAAGTGTTGCTTGAACACAAACACTGTGATATTGTAGTAGTTGATCTGATAACCAAGAAGGTTAGGAAGAAACTAGCTGGCAGGTAGGACAGTCATTATGAATACAACTAGACTAAACTAATGATGATTTATGTCTAGGGCATGACAGAGCAGGAAGACCTGGGATTTAATCCTAGCAGTACTCAGAATGTAATGCAATCTAGGCGTCATGAGTTATTTATTTATGAAATTTTCTAGTCAACGTTTTTGGACAGTGGTTGACTGAGTGAAACTGAAATTGTAGGTAGTGAAAACTTACTTGGTAGTGGTGTAGTATAAGTCTAAAGCACTAACTCAGGGGACAAAGAAGAGTGAGGAAACTGCTGAAGAAAGTAGTGAGAAGTAACAGAGGGATCAATTTTGAAAGCTAGATTTGCCATTTTTATTTTATTTTATAATTTAATTTAATTTTACATATCAGCCATGGATTCCCCTGTCCTCACCCTTCCACCCCTGCCTTCCCCCTAGCCCACCTCCCCATTCCCATCTCCTCCAGGGCAAAGACTCCCCTGGGGATTCAGCTCAACCTGGTACATTCAGTACAGGCAGGTCCAGTCCCCTCCTTCCAGGCTGAGCAAAGTGTCCCTGTGTAAACCCCAGGTTCCACTGCCTGGGTGCCTCCCAAACAGTTCAAGCTAATCAACTGTCTTACTTATCCAGAGGGCCTGATCCAGTTGGGGGCTCCTCAGCTCTTGCTTCATAGTTCATGTGTTTCCATTAGTTTGGCTATTTGTCCTTGTGTTTTTTCCAATCTTGGTCTCAACAATTCTCGCTCATACAATCCCTCTTCTTTCTCACCTATTGGACTCCTGGAGCTCTACCTGGGGCCTGGCTGTGGATCTTTGCATCTGCTTCCCTCAGTCATTGGATGATATTTCTAGCACGACAGTTAGGGTGTTTGGCCATCCAATCCAGAGGTGCTTTGTTAAAAAATTGGGAATCCATCTCTCCCAAGACCCAGCTATACCACTCTTGGGCATATACTCAAGGAATGCTCAATCATACCACAAGGGCACTTTCTCAGCTATGTTCATATCAGCATTGTTTGTAATAGCCAGAACCTGGAAACAACCTAGATGCCCTTCAACTGAAGAATGGATAAAGAAAATATGGTACATATACACAATGGAGTACTACTCAGCAGAGAAAAACAATGACATCATGAGGTTTGCAGGCAAATGGATGGATCTAGAAAAATCATCCTGAGTGAGGTAACCCAGACTCAGAAGGAAAAACATGGTATGTACTCACTCATAGGAGGATACTAGATGTAAAACAAAGATGACTAACTACTATTCACAACTCCAGGGAGGCTACCTAGAAAACAGGACCCTACGAAAGACACAGGGATTGCCCAATGACAGAGAAATGCATGAGATCTACAGGAACAACCTGGACATGAGTGGGGGTAATGAAGGGCAAGGTTTGAGGGAAAGAGAGCTTAGGGGACCGGGAGATCCCAGCTGGATCAAGAACAGAGAGAGAGAACAAGGAATAACAGACCATGATAAATGAAGACCACATGAGAATAGCAAGAAGCAAAGTGCTAGAGAGGTCCCCAGAAATCCACAAAGATACCTCTACTGTAGACTACTGGCAATGGTGGAGAGAAAGCCCAAACTGACCTACTCTGGTGATTAGATTTACCATTTTTACATGTCTTTATTCTTCTATTTTTGTTAGCAAGTAGGCAGAGATGTGTGATCTGTTGCTAAATGATACAATATCTGACAAATAGCCCTATGGAAACCAGGGATGGAAAACGTTGCAATTTTTCTCCTGCTTTTTATAATTCATATATATCAATGCCATTTTGTAAATAATTTCAAGAGGAGAAAGAAAATAAAGATAATTTCTGTTTTAGATACTTAGATACACTTGAACAATTTCTCCCATGTCTTATTAAACATCCCCATCTGCTGGATAAAGCAAAGATGTGCAATTTAGCTTGATTGTGTAAAAGGCTATTTTAAGTCCACATGATGATCTAGACTCTAGACTCTAGAGGGCAGACCTTTTGGTTTTTAGCAAGACAATCACAACAACTCGGGCTGATGAGTTAAAAGATCACCCAAACAAATATAGTACTTCCTATTCTGATTTGTTTGAGGCATGCTTTCTTTAATGGGAAATTTACATAGAGTGCCCTTCAGAACATTTTAGGAATAAGCTTTCTTGGGACTATTTGTTGTCTCTTTTCAACTCTTTTCAATTAGAAATTAATTTGGAAGAACTAGGAAATGAAATCAGCTACTACCCAAGTGTGATTTCTAGAATTGCTTAGTGATAAGCTTAAATTCCCTCCTCAAAATGCCATGATAGGACCACCTGTAAAGGACTCGCATTTGTAAACACAAGGATCTGAGTTTGATCTCCAGAATCCTTTAAAAAAAAAAAAAGCTGGGCTTGGAGCCAGGCAGTAGTGGTATATGCCTTTAATCCCAGCACTTGGGAGGCAGAGGCAGGCAGATGTCTGTGAGTTTAAGGCCTGCCTGGTCTACAAAGTGAGTTCCGGGACAGTTAGGACTGTTACACAGAGAGACTTTCTCAGAACAAAAAAAAGAAAAGAAAAGAAAAGAAGAGAAGAGAAGAGAAAAGAAAGAAAATAAAGAAAAGAAAAGAAAAGAAAAGAAAAGAAAAGAAAAGAAAAAGCTGGGCATGATGGCATGAACTTGTAACCCCAGGACTGGGGAAATAGAAATAAGCTGATTGCTGAGGCTCACTGGTCATCTGGCCTAGCCTACTTGGTGTGTTCCAGGCCAGTAACAGCCTGTATCTCAAAAAAAAAAAAAAAAAATAGATGAACAGTGTCTGAGGAATGACACCTAGGGTATCCTCTGGCTTACATATGCATGCACATGCATTCATATACACATAAACATGCACATACACTTATATAGTAAAACTAACAAGAAAGTAAAACAAACAAAAAAAGCCAACCACTTCAGGACTCTGGAAATTGACCGAGAGGAAAGAGAGTGACAGAAAGAAGCCAGTTGTCAATACAGAACTTTTTTTTTCCAATTTTTTTTGTTAAAGCTATTTTTTCTTTATTAAGAAACTTTTTATTCATTTTACATACCAACTGCAGATTCCCCTCTCATCCCTCCTCTTGCTCTCCCCCAGCCTCTTCCCCCAACTCACCCCCTTCCAAAAGGGTAAAGTCTCCCATGGAGTGTCAGCAAAGCCTGGTACATTCAGTTGAGGCAGGTCCATGGCTCTCCCCCTTACATCTAGGCAACACAGAACTTCTAAACTTGATCCACTCTGCTCAGAAAACTTCTTCTGCACTCAGGTGGTCCTGGTCTAGATTTTAGTGTCACATATGGAGAATTACCATTTCCTGACAGAATTTCCTGGTTGGAGTCTTTCTTCACATGAACAGTATTTGAATCTTGGGTATAGAGGAGATAAAATATACATAACATGAAATTTACTTTAGCCTTAAAAAAAAAAGATTTATTTATTTATTATGTATACAGTGTTCTGCCTGCATGCCAGAAGAGGGCACCAGATCTCATTACAGATGGTTGTGAGCCACCATGTGGTTGCTGGAAATTAAACTCAGGACCTCAGGAAGAGCAGTCAGTGCTCTTAACCTCTGAGCAATCACTCCAGCCTCACTTTAGCTTTTTTTTAATATATTGTTCAGCAATGTTAAACATGATGACATTGTTAGTAAACCATCATAACATCTCAAACTTGGGATCTGACAGTCTTCCCCCATTAGTACCAATGTGATTATTAGTTTTAATGGTCAACTTGGCACAGTATAGAATCACCTGAGATAAAGTCCTCTGAAAATGCCTGTGAAGGATTATCTTAATTATGTTAATTAGTATGTGTGGACCTGCCCATAATGGGCAGCATTATGCCTTGGGTCCTGGATTGTATAAAAGGTGGGTCTGGAGAGATTGCTCAATGTCTGCCTTTCCAGAGGAACCAAGTTGATTTCTTAGCACCCACATGGCAACTCATGAACTGTCTATAGCTCCAGTACCAGAGGATCCAATGTCCTCTTCATGCCTCTGTTGGCACATGGTGCACACATATACATGCAGACAAAATACATGTCCATATCTTAAAAAAAAAAAGAGTGGAGAAAGTGAGCTATGTACGAGAACACATGCATTAATTTATGCTATTTGCTGACTGTGGATGTAAAATGACCAGCTGTTTTAAGTTCCTACCTTGACTTACCTGCTGTGATGGACTGTAACTTGGAGTTGAGTTAAAATAAATCTTTTCTCCTCTAAGTTGCTTTCTAAGAAACTATTCTTCCCCTCCTTCCCTTCCCACCCTCCCCTGACTGTGTGTGTGTGTGTGTGTGTGTGTGTGCATGCAGAGACACACATGCTACCATAGTGTCCAAGTGGAGTTCAGAAGACAGCTTGTAGATTTGGTACTGTTCTTTCTTCCACCATGTGGGTATTGGGTATTGAACTCAGATCTTCAAGCTTGACAGTGTGTGTGTGTGTGTGTGTGTGTGTGTGTGTGTGTGTGTGTGAAAACAGCTTAACCACACAGCTGCTATGACAGGCTTAGAGGCCCAGACACAGCTGGCAGCAGGCAATACCTGGATCCAGGAAAAGCCATAAGCTGACCCCACCCAGGGAGGGCCTGCATCTAAAGGGAAATACCTGACATTCCAAACATTTCCTATATCCCTGGACAAATGTCAGCCAATCAGGGTCCTGAACCCTGGAAACCCCCTCACCCCAACCTCTGCTATGATAAAAACTCCACCCTGTCTGGGCTTGGGGCTCTCTGCTCTCACCACTGCATCGGATAGAGAGTCCAAGCTCCAAGCTTGAAAATAAAGGCTCTTTGCTTTTACATATGGGATTCAATCTCCATGGTGGTCTTTTGGGGATTCTTGTGATCTGGGCATAACAATATCAGGTACCTTTGCTCATTGAACCATCTTGGTGGCCCCTAAATTGCTTTTGTCAGGGTATTTTATCACAACAACAGAAACAAAACTAAAACACTGTGAGTTACAGCACCTGCAGCCATGCTTGGCTTTTTATGTAGATGTTGAGGATTTGAACTCAGTTCCTCATGATTGCAAAGCAATGCTCCTGCTCACTAAGCCATCTACCCTGCCCCTCATTATTCTTTAAGCAAAATTTGTTTTAGTTGGTTTTCCACCTTCCATATCTCCCCCATCTTCCTGTGTCCCAACTCACATCCTTCAACCCTAGTCTCTTTTCCATTTTCATGCCACATGTGCCAATTGGGGTCATTTTCCTCATAGGTAATACATATTTTTCTGCCATTACTAGGTTCTAAGGAACATGGGCCATTTAGGGCTTTCTCCCCGGCCTTTTGTTAATGCAGAGGATTCTGCCAGCTGCATGACTGTTCATGCGCAGTTCAGGAGTTAAGCAAAGGGTCTTTCGTCTTATGTCATCAGTGTGCGCTGGTGACTATGTGCTGGTGGCATGGTCATGTAGGCAGCTCATTCGTGGTGTAGCTCTGTAGGCCCACTTGCAGCTTAAAGAGCCATGACTCAGACCCCACCCTCTCTCTTTCCCCCTACCCACCATCTTTCTCTAAGCTCTCCACACATGCTCCTTCCAAGACCTGGTTCTCTTGTACCCCACCCCCAGCCCCCTTTCCCCCTAATAAAGCTCTGAAACTGATACTAGGTTCTGTCATGACTGTGACCTTTCCGCGCGGTAACTAGCACCAGTAACCAGCACCATTTATCATTCATTTCAGATAATACTTCCTAGTACATCCTTATGTGCATGCAAATATTTCAATAGGTGAGTTCTTTAAATGCAGTTGCTGGTTAAACAACAACAAAAAATTTTTTTGAGACTGAGTCTCACTATATCACCCCACTTGGCCTGGAAATTTGTGTGTAGAACATGCTAGCCTTGAACTCACAGAGATCCACCAGTCTCTGCCTCCTGAATGCTGGGACTAAAAGCATGTATCACCATGCCCAACTCAAGAAAAACATTTTGAGGACTAAAATAACTCAGTAGCTAGGAGCACTTGCTGATCTTGCAGAGGACCAGAGCTCAGTTCCTAGCCCCCATGTTGGGTAGTTTACAACTACCTATAATTCTACCTTCAGGGGATCTGACATTCTCTTCTGGCCTCCATGGATACCCACACACATCACACAAATAAAAATCAAATTTAAAAGAAAATTTATAAAATTAAGTTATGCATTGCCTTAAGCACCTTTTTTTTTTTTGAGAGTACTCCTATTCCAAAATTCTTATCATCAATAGTGTCTCTTATCTATCTTTTGGATATTTACAAATCTTGTGTATAAGAGACAGTATCACTGCTTAATTAGCATATTGTTCTGGCTACTCTTATGTCAACTTGATATAAATTAGAGTCATTGGAAAGGAGGGAGTTTCAGTTGAGAAAAATGCCTTCATAAGTTCTGGCTATAGGCAAGCTTGTAGGTCATTTTCTTAATAAGTGATTGGTGAGGGAGGGCCCACTCCATGGTGGGTGGGGCCACCCCTGGGCTGGTCCTGGATTTTGTAAGAAAGCAGGCTGACCAAGCCATGGGAAGCAAGCCAGTAAGCAGAACCTCTCCATGGCTTCTGCATCAGCTCCTGCTTCCAGGATCCTGCCCTGTTTGAGTTCCTCTCCTGACTTCCTTCAATGATGGACTGCGATTTGCAAATGTAAGCCAAATAAACCCTTTCCTTCCCAATTTGTTTTGGTCATGGTGTTTCATCACAGCAATTGTAACCCTAATTAAGACACATGTGTTTAAATTTTAGAAAGATTCATGATCTTTTTGTGTAGGCTACTACTAATTTCAGTTGCCAGAAATCTTCTGTCTACTCTGCTGGGTTGCCCTTTCTTACTAGCTTCTTAAAGGACTAGGGTAAAATCCCAGAAAGACCATTGCTGTGTTAAAAAGAATATTTGCATTGCAGATTTTGATCCAGTCATTCCACCACGAAGTGCTGTGAACAGTTTATAATATCTTTGGTGTCTATTTCCCGTCTTCTTGATTGCACTAAGTATCATCATTTTAAAGGTTGAAGAGTCTAAAGGATGGCACATAGTTTGATTTTATACACTTATTACTATTTTTCACTTTTATATTAGATTGTGATCTTTTTGTTAATGATTTGTTAGACTTTTAGTGTAAGAAGGAAATTAACCCATTATGTATATTGTACTTTTTTCTTTGATTTTGGTGTTTGATCATCTTTTAAATTTCCTTTCATCCTGCTGTTTAGTAATTTTTAGTACACACACGTCTACCAGTCTTTAGCTATAGGTCTTCTGAATTTGTTAGGATTTGTTAGACAGTCCTTTGCCACTTCAAAAGTACAAAACTTTGGGGGTCTGAAGAGATAGCTCAGTGGTTAAGAGCACTGGCAGCTCTTCCAGAGGTCTTGAGTTCAATTTCCAACACCCACATGGCCACTTACAATCATTCATAACTGTAGTTTTATGAATTTCAGCACCCCCTTCTGTAGCTGGAAGTTTTTCTGTGTCCTGGCCTGCTGGCGGCAGAACAAATCTCTTCCATTTGCATTCCCCAAGTAAACACACAGAGGCTTATATTAATTAAAACTGCTGGGCCATTAGCTCAGGCTCACTACTGACTAGCTCTTACACTTAAACTCAACCCATTTCTGTTAATCTATATGTTGCCACGTGTTCTGTGGCTTTACCTGTGTGTCATTACATGCTGCTCCCTGGATGGCAGGCTGGTGTCTTTTGACTCAGCCTTCCCCTTCCCAGAATTCTCCTTGTCTGCTTATCCCACCTATACTTCCTGCCTGGCTACTGGCCAATCAGCTTTTTATTTATCAACCAATCAGAGCAACACATTCACAGCATACAGAACATCCCACAGAACCCTTCTGGTATGCAGATATACATGCATACAAAAACACCCATATATGTAAATAAATCTTTGTTTTTTAAAGTATGCAACTTTAAACTTGTTAGGGTTTAGATTTGATGTGTCCCTCTCAAATGCCCCTGTACTAAAGACTTGACCCTACCTAGCAGATCCAGTCATTGAGAGACGACTGGATCAAAAGGCCACTGGAATTCACAACTTGCTGTCTAATTGGAGGCTGTTAGAGACTTTAGGATATGGACACTGGTTGGAAGAAGTAAGCCTTTGAGGGAATGACTTTAAAGGATGGCTCTTATTCCCTGACCTTTACTCTTTGATCTCTCTGCTTGCTGGTTGCTATGAGGTGAGCAGCTCTGCTGCACATACTCTTCAGTAATGATGTACTGCTTTGTCATAGACCCAAAGTAATAGAGCCATCAACCAAGGACTAAAATACCACAAATTGTGAGCCCAAATAAAGTTTCCCACCATTGAATTATTTCTCTTGGGTATTTGTCACAGCAACAAAAAGGCAAATAACATGAATACTTATTAATTTTATAATTATTTTATATACATTTAAATGTGTAATCTATCTATGGTATCTTTTTAAAATAATCAGAATGCACAGCTAGAGAGATGGCTCAGTAGTTAAAAGCACTAGCTGCTCTTCGAGAGGACCTGAATTCAATTCCTACCACCCACATGGCATCTCATAACTGACTACCGTCCCAGGGGATCTGATACCCTCTTTTGGCTTCCACAGGCACCAGGTACACAGATGGTGCACTGCCATATATGAAGGCAAAGCACCTATATGCATAAAAATAAATAAAATAAATATCTAGAGTAGGAAAGATAATCCGTTTTTTTGTGTTTTCCCCTCCATAAATGCATTTTTTAATATCATCTGTTCTGCAGAGGTTTATGATGGTTTGACTTTATAGTATCATGAGAAATACACATTCAATAGAGAGTATACTTTGAGTTATGAATTTTAATTATGTCCTAGGCTAGTTATCTGTGGTCTTATCCTTTGGAGGATGCTGCATGACAGTAGCAAGCTCTTTAATCTGGCCTCATAGCTAATGGGATGCCCTGAAAGATGCCTGTCACTGCCCTTTGCACACTGGTTTTGGTGTCTCTGCTATTCTGGTGCCCGCTCTGGCCAATTTGGATCTTGGGTATACAAATGGTCACATTGCAGTTAACACTACCAGGTAAAGTGTGGACATGACAGAATTGGATCCAGAGCATGAACAAGTGGATTTGACCTTTGATAGTAATTGGGGCATTCATAGAAGGGAGTTTCTGTTTGATGGGGACAAAGCCATACACAGACCTTTCTCCCATCTTGTCTGAGTTGGATGCCCAGACCATATACCCTATGGCTTCCTGCTTTTTGTCTCATGACTAATAAGCTAAGGTTATTTAGTACCTATGTTTAGCATTTTCTATCTCTGTTTTCCTTAAGAGCCTACACTATCAGCCTCAAGCAGATGATTTCCTGCTCCCTGGGCCACCTGGAAGGCAGTCTCCTTCCTCTCTCTGCCTGTCATAGATATGTTTGTAAGTATTCTTTTCTCCTCTAACTAAAATAAGGTTTGAGTTCGAGAGAGGAGGACGTTGCTAAGGATCAAATCTAAGACCTCAGAGGATGAGGTGTTTTTATTTTAATATTTACATCTGTATTACTTTGCAGTTTGATCTCTGTTCAATAAGTATGTGTTGAGTGAATGAATTTCCAGGGCAAAATATTTCTAACACCTGATGTGTTTTCTCTGTGAAATAAAAAAATGATTTTAATTCTATAATGATGTTTTTATTTTATAGCATTTAATACTGGGTACTAAAGTAGACCACTTAGATTTTTATTCCTAATTTGTAGGAGTATGACCTGGGACAGTTACCCAGAAGAACGTCTCCAGGGATGTCGTGCTTGAGAACTGCTACAGCCGCATGTTGTCTGTGGGTGAGGGACTGCTGCACAGTGGGATATAGAATGATGCCACCAGTGCTGCCTTCCTCTCCCAGACACAATAGAGAAAATTAGCAAGGCAAGAAATTCTTTTAAAGGTAAAAGAAACTTTTTGAGTCTGTACTACCACACTGGACAGTTATTGCTTTGGAGAGGCGATATTTGAAGCTCACATTTCCTATGTGTTTATAATTTGATATTTTATTTGTGCTGAAATGTGATTTTATGTGTATGTTAATAAATAAAGTTTCCCTGAAGGTCAGAGGTCATAGTGAGCCAGGTACAGCAGTCAGGCAGTGGTAGCCCACACCCTTAATCCGATCACATGGCAGGCAGAGTCTCTGTGTGGTCAAGGACACAGCCAAGCATGATAAAACGAGCCTTTAATCCCAGTACCAAACATAGAGGCCTGGAAGTCTGTATAGACAGGCAGTGATGAGGAAGTCATGTGTTTTGGTTTAGAGCCAATGAGAAGGCAGAACAGAAAGGCAATAAAAACACAAGTCAGGCAGGAAGAATCTCTCTTCAGCAAGGTGGTAAGATTAGGTAGTCGTGGCTCTCTGATCTCTTCGGCTATTAACTCTGTATTGGCTTTGTGTTTCTTATTTAATAAGACTGTTTAGAATTTTGTCTACACAGAATAACCAGATAATTGCCCCAGATTTCATCTGTAGATGGAAGATATTATAGTCCCTGAAAGCGATGTCAGGTCTAAAGGAATGCAGGACAAATGCCAGTGGGTGCCGTGCACTTTGAGGGTGGGTTGTCTATGAGTGAGTGCACATGTATACTGGCTCTACACTAAACTCAATTCCATGTTCTGGGATGATAGTTGCTATGGCTCCTACTTCCTTAGACTGTCTCCTAGTAGAATTTCTTTTTTCTTCTTGACAGTTTCATACATGTAATATACTGTGATTATATTCACAACACCCCATACTCTCTAGTATTCCCTTTTTTTCCCCTCTGAATTCTTTATTATTTCCACCTACTCTCCCAGTAACTAAACCATTAGAGAAAATGACACCTCCTTCTCCAGCAACCATTAACAGCCATTAGATACACAGGAAAGGGCAGGGCCTCATGAGCACCTCTCTTCTCTGGTGGATAGGTGAAGGGCTCAGTCTTGTATAGGTATCCACAGCTCATAGCAGAATTTCAAACAAGGCATCTTAAGACATGAACATCTGAAATCTCTAGGATGTTACTCAAATACTTATGCCTAGCTATATACTAGATTTTCTTTTTCTTTTTAAAGTATGTGTTTGTATGCATGTGTGTGTGTTTCTGTGGCTGCATGTGTATAGAGGCCAGAAGTCAAACTTAGGTGCTGTGCATCTTATTATTTTGAGACAGGGTGTTTCATTGGCCTGGAACTCACTGGTTGGGCTAGGCTGGCTGGCCAGTGAGCCATAGAGACCAGCACTAGGATTATAGGCACAACATAACATGCTAAGCTTGTGTTATGTTTCTATGTGCATATGTATGAGTACACATTCATGTGTGTGCATGAGTGTGTGCACAAATGTGGAAGCCAGAAGACAACTTTGGGCGTTGTTACCCAGGCACCATTCATCATTTTGGAGAAGGGATGACAGGGTCTGACATTGGCCTAGAGTGGACCTCACTAGTTAGGTTAGTTGGCCAGTGACCCAAGGAAGACTCTTGGCTCTGCCTTCTGAGGATTTCAGACAGGGTGTCATACCCATGAGCATTTACGTGGGCACTGGGGATCTGAATTTCTATCTTCACACTTTGCCTGCTGAGCCATTTCATCAACCCCAGTCCTAGCTTTTGGAAATGGGTACTATAGTTTAATACACAGTCCCATTCTCATCTTAAATCATCTATATCTATCTATATCTATATCTATATCTATTTATATATTTATGTGTGGGTTTTTCTCCTGCATATATGTATGTGCACAAAGTGTGCCTGGTACCCCCAGAGGCCATAAGACAGCATGAGATCCCCTGTGAATGGAGTTACAGGCAGTTATAAAATTCCATGTAGTTGCTTGGAATTGAACCCAGCTCCCCTAGAAGATTACTCAGTGCTCTTAACCACTGAGCTGTGGTGATATATTGTGTATCAAATAAAGCTTACCTGAGGATCAGAGGACAAAGCCAGCTACTAGATTAAATATAGAAGCCAGGCAGTGGTGGCACACACCTTTAATTCCAGTACTTGGGAGCCACATGCCTGTAATCCCAGCACTTGAGATTTCATGCTTTTGCTTGGGAAGCACAAATACCATTAATCCCAGCACTAGGAAGGAAATGAAATGGCTGGGTGGAAAAAGGCATATAAGGCTTGAGGAGACAGGAAAGAGAGCTTTTTGGCTGAGGACTCAGTGGCTTTCAGTCAGAGCATTCGTGGAGATAGGATCTCACCTTCCATTTGGCCTGAGAATTTGGTAGTGGTGAGAAGTTTCTCTAGTGGCTTATTCCTTTGTCACTCTGATCTTTCAGCATTTACATCAATATCTGGATCTGGATTTTTATTATAAGACCATTTAGGATTCGAGTTACACTGAGCCATCTCTCTATCCCCCATACTTAGCTTTTTTATGCGGTTTCTAGGGATCAAGATGTAGAATTCTCAGGTCCTTCTCCAGCATCCCGTCTGCCTACATGCTGCCATGTCCCACCCTGATGACAATGTACTAAACCTCTGAAACTGTAAGTGAGACACCTCAATTAAATGTTTTCCTTTATAAGAGTTGTTGTGGTCATGGTGTACCTTCACAGCAATAGAAATCCTAACTAAGACAACTGCTGAAAGAGAATATCATGCACAATCACTACAATTCCAGGTGTCACTGGAAACGAAGTATGCTAGCAACACACCAAGCATCCTTACTGTTTACTGGGCAGCAGATGTAGGATTGCCCTGAGCCATGAGGAGGACATTATAGTTGCAAGAAGACATACTCAGGAGAAGCTACAGAGTAGTAAGAGCTACATAGGCTGACACAAGGAGGTGCTAGGATAGGGAACACTTGCTGAGTAGCACTGGACTCTGAAGTCAACTAGGAAGTCACAGGTAGATCCTTAGGTCCAATAGCTGATGACAGCTGGTACTCTGAGGCAAATATCTAAAAAGCAGTGATTCTTGCTTTTCCTGTGCATGCAGATTTCCCAAGGGCTTGTTAAAATGGTAATCTGATTAGGTAACTGGGATTGGTTCTGAGTTTCTGCACTTCTCTACCTTGAACTCTAACCTAGGCTTCAGACTGCTGCTCTGAAGAACAAGAGCAGTTTGAACAGATTACTTTGGGCTGGGATCTTGGAGAGGGAATTCCTAATGGAGAGAAAGAGACCAAAAGATCTATAGTTGCCAAGGCCCTGTAAGTAGCCCACTGCAAATAAGATAAAAATAACAACAACAACAACAACAACAACAACAACAATAATAAGCCAAGAGAGGAAGAAAGAAGCTCAGGACTGATACTTGGTTCATAGAAGGATGCCATCTCAGAGTGATACCCTGTCTCAAATTTCTCTATTTTTATTTTTATTTGTTTATTTTTCTTTATTTGCATTTTAAAATTTATTATATTTGTGTTTTAATTTTACACATCAGTCATGGGTCCCCCTGCCCTCTCCCCTCCTGTCCCTGCCCCCACCTGCCCCCCAGCCCCTCCCCTCCATTCCCATCTCCTCCAGGGCCAAGACTCCCCTGGGGATTCATTTAAACCTGGATTCAGTACAGGGAGGTCCAGTCCCCTCCTTCCAGGCTGAGCAAAGTGTCCCTGTGTAAGCCCAAGGTTATAAACAGCCAGCTCATGCACTAAGGATAGGTCTGGGTCCCACTGCCTGGATGCCTCCCAAACAGTTTAAGATATTCAATTGTCTCACTTATCCAGAGGGCCTGCTCCAGCTGGGGGCTCCACAGCCTTTGGTTCATAATTCATGTGCTTCCATTCATTTGGCTATTTGTCCCTGTGCTTTTCCAATCTTGGTCTCAACAATTCATGCTCTTACAGACCCTCCTCTTTCTCGACCCTCCTGGAGCTCCACCTGGGGCCTGGCCGAGGATCTCTGCATCCACTTCCATCAGTTATTGGATGAGAGTTCCAGCATGACCATTAGGGTGTTTGGTCATCTGATCACCAGACTAGGTCAGATCAGGCTTTTTCTCGACCATTGCCAGCAGCCTACAGAGGATGCATCATTGTGGATTTCTGGGGACCTCTCCAGCACTCTGCCTATTCCTGTTCTCATGTGGTCATCATTTATCATGGTCTGTTATTCCTTGTTCTCCCTTTCTGTTCTTGATCCAGCTGGGATCTTCTGCTCCCCTAAGCTTTCTTTCCCTCAAACCTTGCCCTTCATTATACCCACTGTCGTCTAGGTTGTTCATGTAGATCTCATCCATTTCTCTGTCATTGGGCGATCCCTGTGTCTTTCTTAGGGTCCCATTTTCGAGGTAGCCTCGCTGGAGTTGTATAGCAGTCTAGTCATCTTTGTTTGACATCTAGTATCCTCCTATGAGTGAGTACATACCATGTTTGTCCTTCTGAGTCTGGGTTACCTCACTCAGGATGATATTTCTAGATCCATCCATTTGCCTGCAAACCTCATGATGTCATTGTTTTTCTCTGCTGAGTAGTACTCCATTGTGTATATGTACCATGTTTTCTTTATCCATTCTTCAGTTGAAGGGCATCTAGGTTGTTTCCAGGTTCTGGCTATTACAAACAATGCTGATATGAACATAGCTGAGCAAATGTCCTTGTGGTATGATTGAGCATTCCTTGGGTATATGCCCAAGAGTGCTATAGCTGGGTCTTGGGGGAGATGGATTCCCAATTTTCTAAGGAAGCGCCATATTGATTTCCAAAGTGGCTGTACAAGCTTGCACTCCCACTAGCAGTGGAGGAGAGTTCCCCTTGCTCCACATCCTCTCCAGCATAAGCTGTCATCTGTGTTTTTGATCTTAGCCATTCTGACAGGTGTAAGGTGGTATCTCCGAGTCGCTTTGATTTGCATTTCCTGAATAATTAGGGATGTTGAACAATTCCTTAAATGTCTTTCAGCCATTTGAACTTCTTCTGTTGAGAATTCTCTGTTTAGTTCTATAGCCCATTTCTTAACTGGACTGTTGGGCATTTTGATGTCTAAATTCTTGAGTTCTTTATATATTCTGGATATCAGGACTCTGTCAGATGTGGGGATGGTGAAGACCTTTTCCCATTCTGTAGGCTGTCGCTTTGTCTTGTTGACCATGTCCTTTGCTCTACAAACAGCCAACATCAAATTAAATGGAGAGAAACTCAAAGCAATACCACTAAAATCAGGAACAAGGCAAGGCTGTCCCCTCTCCCCATACGTATTCAATATAGTACTTGAAGTTCTAGCCAGAGCTATAAGACAACATAAGGAGATTAAGGGGATACAAATTGGAAAGGAAGAAGTCAAGCTGTCCCTATTTGCAGATGACATGATAGTATACATGAGTGACCCCAAAAATTCAACCAAGGAACTGATACAGCTTATAAACACCTTCAGCAACATAGCAGGATACAAGATCAACTAAAAAAAAAATCAGTAGCCCTCCTATATACGATAGACAAACAGGCTGAGAAGGAAATCAGAGATACATCACCCTTTACAATAGCCACAAATGATATAAAATACCTTGGGGTTACCCTAACTAAGCATGTGAAGGACCTATATGACAAGAACTTTAAGTCCCTGAAAAAAGAAATTGAAGAAGATGTCAGAAAATGGAAAGACCTCCCATGCTCATGGATAGGCAGGATTAACATAGTAAAAATGGCGATCTTACCAAAAGCAATCTACAGATTCAATGCAATCCCCATCAAATTACCAACACAATTCTTCACAGACCTGGAAAGAATAATACTCAACTTCATATGGAAAATTAAAAAACCCCGGATAGCCAAAAGAATCCTTTACAATAAAACAACCTCTGGAGGCATCACAATCCCCGGCCTCAAGCTCTACTATAAAGCTACTATAATAAAAACAGCTTGGCACTGGCATAAAAATCGATATGTGGACCAATGGAATCGAATTGAAGACTCTGACATCAACCCACACACCTATGAACATATAATTTTTGACAAAGAAGCCAAAAGTGTACACTGGAATAAAGAAAGCATCTTCAACAAATGGTGCTGGCATAACTGGATGTCAACGTGTAGAAGGCTGCAAATAGATCCATATCTGTCACCGTGCACAAAACTTAAGTTCAAGTGGATCAAAGACCTCAACATAAATCCAGTTACTCTGAACCTGATAGAATAGAAAGTAGGAAGTAGTCTTGAATGCATTGGCACTGGAGAGCACTTTCTAAATATAACACCAGTAGCACAGACACTGAGAGAAACAATCAATCAATGGGACCTGTTGAAACTGAGAAGCTTTTGTAGAGCAAATTTCTTTTTTTTTTTAAATAATGAAATATAACGATAATAAAGACCCCAAGAGTTCAGTGGGAGGGAGGTATTGATAAGAGAAGGTAACAGAAAATATAAAGTGAGATTGGTAAGAAACAGAGAAAAACAGAAATAGTGTTAAGGATAACAGTGTTTGACTTCAAAGTAGGGCAGATGAGAAGAGGTGAGGCCCTGACTAACACTAGCCAAAAGATGCTGCTCACGCCCACTGAACAACGTAGGATAATTTCAAAAGAAGGTTCCCAATTTGAGACAGAAAGGACCCACAGCATGCCCAATCGAGAGGGCACCACGGCTTTACTTACATCTTTTCTGCTGAGAACACAAAAGCCTAAAGATGGGGATCCTAAAAGTTCCTTTGTCCAGAAAGGAGAGGAGTGAGATGAGGATGGGTGGGGAACTTCTCACTAGAAACTGGGGAGGGGGCTGGTATAAATGGGATCTCAGCACATGAAAGGTTTTCTGTCTGAAAACCATGCAGAGAATATGGAGACTGGCAGGAGTTCTGGTGGACAGTCATCAGACCACAGCCATGTCCACAAGTCAGGGTACTGAAAAGAGCTCCCACAAACATCCCAGGGGCCAAGGGCTTGCTGATAACCAGGCTCCCTAACATGGTCTGAGCTACCTGGAATACGCTTACCTGGACAGTTCCTCATCTGGGTTCCTTTGTCTGCCACCAAGGCCTCTTGTTCTAGCCCTAAAAGCACATCTGACTGAGCAATCAGATATCCTGTCCAGGAGAAACAACACAGGACTTTCTTACTGATACTGGGGGCATTCCATTCTAAGGCCTGTAGCTGCTTGCTCTTTGAAGGTGGCATAGCCTGTGACTGCCCTCTGCATGAGGCCATTGCCTCTTTGAGAAGAGTACCCCATCCAGAGTCCAGCTGTGACTAGGCAAACTAGACATTGAGCCTCTGCACCAAACTTTCTGAAGGTTTCATGACCTTCTTTCCTGCAGCATCTGGGAGAGGGAGACACTACTGGTTGTAGCCGAATTTCTAAGCAGTCTTATTAAATAAAGAACATGGAGCCAAATATAGGGGTGAAAGCCTTAGAGATCAGGGAAATAGTGAGAGCCACCAACCAACCTCTTACCTCACCAGCTCTGCAGCTCCCAAAAGTGAGTCACTTCCTGTCTACCTGTGCCTTTATTGCCTTGTTTTGCCCTTTCATTGGCTCTTAGCCTAGCGACCTCACTTCCTCATCACTGTCTGTCTGTACAGACCTCCAGGTCTCTATGGTTGGTACTGGGATTAAAGGCATGTGTCACCACGCTGCTTGGCTCTGTTCCCTAGTGTGTCCTTGAACACAGAGACTTTGCCTGCCAAGTAATCGGATTATGGGTGTGTGCTACCACTGCCTGACTTATGTGTTAATGTCTTGCTATTTCCTCTGATCTCCAGGCAAACTTTATTTATTAACATACAAATAAAATATCACCACATTTCAGCACAAATAGAATATCACCACAACTGGTAGCATCATTCTATAAACCACTGTGCATCAGTCCCTCACCCACAGACAACATGAGGCTGTAGTTCTCAAGCATGACATCCCTGGAGAGGTTCTTCTGAGAAGAGTCTAGTTGCTGCCATTCCTCCAGGGTGAAGTTCCCAAACACATCCCTGAGAGTCAGTGATACGTGTAATAGTACAATTCTCTTTATCACAAAGGGGGATCAAATGACCCTTTAGGCACACAGAGTTTATTTTGTGCCTGTTTTAAGGCCTGTCAGTGTGCTAAAGTCTTTACCAGCACCCTAGAAGAAAGCTGACACATGAGTAATATGAGTGTCACAGAGTGTAATCATCCCAGATCACAGAGCTGGGAATCAGTGTCTGGCTTCAATATTCACTTTTTAAAAACATGATAGTATGTCTCTTTCTATACAGTTGTTCTTATGGTGTTTGATCACTAGTTACAATTTGACATAGTATATTATGGTGATATTTTATTTGTACTGAAATGTGATTTTATTTGTATATTAATAAAGTTGCCTTGGGGTCAGAGCAAGCCATAGCAGAAGCTGGGCGGTGGTGGTGCATGCCTTTAATCCCAGCACTTGGGAGGCAGAGCTAGGCAAGATCTCTGTGTGTTCAAGGATACAGCCAGCATGGTGACACACGCCTTTAATCTCAATACCAACCGTAGAAGACCTGGAGGTCTGTACAGACAGGCAGTGACAAGGAGATCATGTGGCTGGGTTTACAACCAATGAGAAGGCAGAACAGAAAATCTGTATAAAAGACAGGACACAGGAAGTAGCTCTCTTGCAGAGAGGAAAGACAGAGGTTTTCAGCTCTCAGCTATTGCTCTGACCTCTTGGCTTTTAACTCTGCAATTGGCTCTGTGTTTCTTATTTAACAAGATGGTTACATATACATTTGTCTCTTCCTATATAGTTGTTCTTATGGTGTTTGATCACTAGTTACAATTTGACATAGTATATGATAATAGAATCCCTTATCCATCAGGTTTCACAACTCCTAGTGGAGGCTTGATACTACGAGAAGCACTTGGCTTCATCACTTTTATATACTTTTTCATATATATACATATACTTCATATATATACATAAATATTATACAATTTATTTTGTGTATTAGTAACAAAGAGAGGAAAACAAGAAAACAGAGCAATTATTATAATATGCTGTTAAGAAAAGTTATGTGAATATGTTCTCTCAGAATATGTTCTTGTGATGAAGTCAGATGTTAGATGATGTAATACCTATGAGATGAAATGAGGTAGGTATTGTGATGTATATTAGCTAACCACAGAAGGATTACAGGGTCATAAGTACTGCAATACTGTGAGTGTCTGAGATATAAAACAGCTACTAACAAGTGAGTAGAAAATATAATGTGGACATACTGGCTAAAGGGATGATTGGCATACTGGAAAGGATGAAGCACAAGAATTCACCTCAACATTTACAATGACATGTAAGTCAAAATTATGAATTGTTCATTTCTGAAACTTTCCATTTAATATTTTCAGACTAAACTTAACTGTAGGTAATGGAAGCCACATGAAAGAAAGCTGTGATTAAGGAGGGACTATTATAACTAAAAGTAAACTAAACTTTATAAGATAAATAGAAGTATAATACCCTGTAATCATTCAACACATGTTTACTGAATGGAGATCAATCTGGTGAGTCTTGCTGATGTAAAGCTTAAAAACAAACAAACACACACACACACACACACACACACACACACACACACAAACACAAACACTTCCCAGGGGTTGGGGAGATGGCTGAGTGGATAGAGTGCTATGCAAATGTGAGGACCAACATGTAAAACCAAATCAGGTGCTCCAGAGGAGACAAGCAAGCTGGCTATCTGGACTCTAGAGGCATTCCCAGAGCAAGCTTGCTTGCTAGATTAGCTGAATTGTTGAGCTCTAGGTTTATTAAGATCCGCCCCAGTACATGAAGTGGAGAGTGATGGAGGAAGAAAATTAACATCAACTTCTGGCCTCCATATGCACACACACACACACACACACACACACACACACACACACACACACGATATTCATTAAACTAAAAAAGTTTTAGCTGGGCATGGTGATGCATTCTTTTAGTCCTAGCACTCAGGAGGCAGAGACAGGCAGATCTCTGTGAGTATGAGGCCAGGCTGGTCTATACAGAGAATTCTAGGGCAGCCAGGGCTACGTATTGAGACCCTGTTACAAACAGACAAACAAAACCAAAACGAAACAACAACAACAAAACAAAACCTGCTTTCATCTAGTCTGAGGGAAAACCTACACCTATAGGCTGGGGATTGTAGTTTAGTGGCTGAATGCATGCCTAATATACCCAAGACCCTGGGTTTGATCTCCAGTACCACAAAACAACAATAAAATAACATTTATTAAGTTCATACATAAGGAGACAGAAAGAGAATAAGTTTATGGACCTAGATAGACTTGCAAAGTAATCTGTGGAAGGAGAGAGAGAGAGAGAGAGAGAGAGAGAGAGAGAGAGAGAGAGAGAGACTTGAGAATGGAGTATGAATTATTTTTTCTTTTTGTTGAATAGTTTTTGCCTTAAAATTTTACTAGTGTAAAAGTTACAAGATGCTCAATGCATTACATTTGTTTGTCTATTTTTGTTCGTGTGGTGGTTGGGGGGTGGTCATGCATGTGCCATAGCACATGTGTTGAAGTCAGTGGACAATTTGAGGGAAATGGTTCGTTCTCCCCCTATACCATGCAGTGTCTAGGGATCAGGCTTGGTAGCAAACCTGTTTACAAACACTATCTTGTTGGTCCTCCCATGCTCAATTCAATTTATTAATGCTCTATTCAAGATATGGTTTTAGAATTTGGGCATCTATATCTTTAAGTGAAACTTAATTGTAATTTTTGTGGTGTCTTTATTACATTTAAGGTTAAGTGAACTCATAAGATGAATGGGATTCCTTTTCATCTTTCATAGGCTGGAGATATATCCCAGTTGGTAAAGTACTTGCCTGACATGTAAACCCTGAGGTCATTCTCCAGCAACACATAATCAAGATGTGAAAGCACATGCCTGTAATATTAGCACTTAAGAAGTGGAGTGAGGCACAGGATCAGAAGTTCAAAGTCATCCTTGTCTGTATAGCAAGTCTAAGACCAGTCTGGGATATGTGAAATCCTGTGTCAAAAACAAAACAAAACAAAACAAAACAACAAAACCCCCAAATCATCTGGATTTTTAAAATATTGTGAAAGTAGCAAAAATATATGTATATGAATTTTGATAAAAATTGGGGCTGGAGCAATGGCTCGGAAGTTAAGAGCACACTGGCTGCTCTTCTAGAGGTCCTGAGTTCAATTCCCAGTAACCACATGATGACTCACAATCATTTCTAGTGGGATCCATTTCTCTCTTCTGGCATGCAGGCATGCATGCAGATAAAATACTCTTATATATAAAATAAATAAACCTTAAAAAATAAAATTCTAATAAAATAAAAATATAGATTTGGGGAGGCAAAGTAAAAGTGTGAATAACTGACTCAAACATTCAAGTTCCAGGTATATCTCCATAAATATATATCCTGTTATTATGCAAACAGATACATAAAAAATTGTTCATGTGACAGGTTTTACGTTACAAGAAACTCTAAAACTTAAATATTCATCAAGAGACAAATAACTAAGTAATGTATCCGTAATAAAATACTGGAACTGAAGCTGGACATGGTAGTTCATACCTGTAACCCCAGCACTTGGGAGCCTAAGACAGGAGGACTTTAAATTTGAGGCTAACTTGGGATACATAGTGAGTAAGAGGCCAGCCTGATCTCTTAACAAAACAAAAATATATTTTCTAATTTGTCAAGGAACAACCCCATGGATATGACCAGGTGGTAAAAGATGGATATGCCAGCATGAAGGCAATTATATAAATATACAAAAGTACATATGTATACAGTTATAGTTATATACATATGTTTTAGTTAGCTAAATTGCATGGAAGCATCTACACCATAATGTCACCATTCTGTTAATACTGGACATCCCTGAAGAAAAATATAACATTGAGAAAGGAGAAATAGTTTTGCTATTATTTGTATGTACATACATTAAAAAAATTAACTTAAATTTATAAATATAAAAGCTGATCTGAATGTGAAGAGGAAGACCAAGATATGTCTGTGTACTTATACACATACTGAAGGAAATGTATAGTTAATAAACTAATTCCAGAAGCCATTAAGCATATACTGTGGGAAGGTGCAGATCTAAAGAAGAAGTAGAAGATTATCTTTGGTTCCTCCTTATATCGCTATGTCTGTCTGTTTTTCCTCCTCCTAAGATAGACAACAAATTGAACAGTGAACAGCCAGAAAAGAAAGAAAATTGGTTTATTAAAGCTTTCTCTGTGGATTCCCAAAAGCTGTTCAATTTATATTATAGGCAGAGTAAAGAAAAATTAGAAACTCATCTGGGAGCTGGCCATCCTTTTCTTATCTGGACAAAGGATGGAGATCTACAAAGGCAGAATTAGGAAAGACAAGGTCAGTGAGTATAGCCATTAGACCAGTCATAACAGCCATCTTTCCACGATGAAGAGAACAATCTGGAAACAGCCTGGTAGCTCCAGCTGTCTTCATAGAAATGTTGCTTAGATCGTACAGATTTGCCATAGGGAATTTTCTTTGCCCTTCCTAGAAAGATGTATAACTTACATTTATAGACATTTTCTTCATTGCCAGAATTCTATTCCTAGATATTTATCATAAGAAAACAATCCTAAACATATATAAAGCTGTGAAGATGTTCAAGGTAGTACCTTTCTCTATTTAAAAATCTGGAATCAAGCCAGAAACAGTGGCACAGTCCTTTAATCCCAGAACTTGGGAAGCAAAGGCAGATGGATCTCTGTGAGTTCAAGGTCAGACTGGTCTACAGAGGAAGTTCCAGGGCAGGCAAGGCTACATAGAGATAACCTGTCTCAAAAAAAAAAAAAAACCCAAAACAAAACAAAACAAAAACCCCAAAAATTAAAAAAATAAAATTCTGAAAGCAAAAAAAAAGGGGGGGGGGACATGTTGCCAAGGATGGTGGCACACACTTTTAATCCCAGCACTCAGGAGACAGAGGCCTCTTTTAATCCCTTCTCACAAAGGCATATTAATAAAACAGGTGCCCTGTATGAATCTTCCAATTGCTATAGAACACTGTTTTCAGTGTTTAGCAGGTTACAAAAAATTAAGCGCATTGTGGTCCATTGTATTCATAAATATGTACATACAGGAAGACTAGAAAACATTTTTAAGGATTTGTTTTGTTTTATGTTTATGAGTACTTGCATGTATGTAGGTTGACCCGATACATGCCTGGTCCCACAGAGGCTAAAAGAGTGTGTTGTAGATGTGGGCTTTAGTGCCAATGAAGGAATGGACTTGCTAGCTACTTCTATAGCTGCCAGGCCTGGAACCCCTTACATGCATTAGTCCAGGATTGACAGGGCACCAGGGCTGGCACTACTGCTGGAGGAAACTGCTATACAACACCACTTGTGACTGTCCCCACCCCTTTCTTTTTCAGCAATTCATATCCTGGCTTTCTTGGTGTTTTAAATGAGTTTCCATTAATTTTGCAAACTCAGTGCAGACACTCTTGGGAAGTTTCCTGCTCTAAGGTATGTGTAGAACTCCCAGAAGGAGTCCATTTTCATTTGGGTTGCATGAGTCAAGTTTAGACATTCTAACCTAGAATTTTCAGTGGAGAGGTGACCAGATGGTAGGTAGTCTTGTCAGACATCACTATACTTATGTAGGAAATGGCTAATAATGGTAGTATGTCAATAGAAAAATCTTATTTCTAACCCTGGTCAGATTCTTCCTTATCTTGATTCTAAGGGAAAAAAATACTTGCACAGAAACTGAAGGGTCTGAAACTTTGGATGAGTCTGCCATGACATTCAAGATTAGGAAGTATATGAAAGGGATGCTCCCAGCCTAAATGCATAGATGAGTTATGGAGATTCAATTCATTTGAGAAAAGGCTTAGATGAATTGCTTACAGACCTTTTATTTCCAGGTCATTTCTTTTGTTTGTTTGTTTGTTTGTTGTTTTTGTTTTTGTTTTGTTTTTAGAAACAGGGTTTCTCTGTGTAGCCCTGGCTGTTCTGGAACTCACTTTGTAGACTAGGCTAGCCTTGAACTCATAGAGATCTGCCAGCCTCTGCCTCCTGAGTGCTGGGATTAAAGGTGTGTACCACCACTTCCTGGCCCAGGTCATATCTTGTATCATGGTCAGGAATCACATGTGTCATGGTCTTTGTTAGGGTTTCTATTGCTGTGATGAAACACCATGACCAAAGCAACTTGTTTATTTGGCTTACACTTCCACATCACTGTTTATCATTGAAGGAAGTCAGGACAGGAACTCAAACAGGGCAGGATCCTGGAGGCAGGTGCTGATGCAGAAGCCATGGAGGGATGCTGCTTACTGGCTTGTTCATCGTGGCTTGCTCAGTCCAGGGATGGTACTACCCACCATGGGCTGGACTCTCCTCTATCAATCACTAATTAAGAATATTCCCTACAGACTTACCTATAGCACAATCTTGAGAGGCATTTCCTTAATTGAGGTTCCTTCCTCTCAGATTACTTTAGCTTGTGTCAAATTGACATAAAACTAGCCAGCACACTCACTCTGGTTTCTGTTGTTCAAAAGAGCATCTTTAGAGCTCTGAGCGCAGAAATGGCTTTTGGCAGACCTGGCACGATACTTGTTTTCCATTGTCTTCTCCCATGCAACACAGAACAGGCCGGTGTTTTTCTTATTGTGCCTTCTCTTTTGCCAGCCCTTGCACAATTGCACCTATGAATGGTACTGTACCAACCTTTTCCAGGAATCTCCTTTTATATCCAACCGAAATTTTTTTTTTTCATTCGAAAGTTAGTTGCCTTGGGCTGGAGAGATAGCTCAGTGATTAAGAGCACTTACTGCTTCCAGAGGACAGGAGTTTGGCTCTCAGGACCCACATATGGCTGTTCACAACTGTCTGTAATGCTAGCTCTAGGGGATCCATTACCCTCTCTGGCCTCCCTAGACTGTGCATTCACACACCACCACCACCACCACCACATCAGACACCACACACACACACACACACACACACACACACACACACACACACATACACACACTTAAAAGGAGTCTTTTAAAAGTGAGCTAGTTGTCTTTTCTCATTTTTTCTTTTATTGAAAATAGATTCTTTTCTCATACAATATATTGTGATTATAGTTTCCTCTCCTCTACACCTCCCAGTTCCTTCCCACCTCCCCTCCTTTCCAGATCCATTCCCTTTCTGTCTCTCATTATAAAAGAAAAGGCTTTTAAGAGATAACAACCAGACATGACAAAATAAAATATAATAAGATGAAGCAAAAACCATCACATCAAGGCTGGACAAGGCAATTCAACAGAAGGAAAAGAGTCCCAAGAACAGGTACAAGAATCAGAGACTCACACACTTAGGAGTCCCATAGAAACACTAAGCTGAAAGCTATAATGTATACAAAGAGGACCTGGTACAGACCTGTGTAGGCCCTGTGCTTGCTGCTTCAGTCTCTCTGAGTTTATATGAGCCTTGTTTGCTTGATTTAGTTGACCTTGTTAGCTTGTTGTCCTCTATACCCTCTGGCTCTTATACTCTTTCTCCTCCTCTTCTGCAGGGTTCCTTGGGCTCTAAGGGGAGGGATTTGATGGAGACATCCCATTTAGAGCTATGTGTTCCAAGGTCTCCCCCCACCTTTCTCTCTGCATAATTTCTGGCTCTGTGTCTCTGAGTTAGTTACCTTATTAAGTTGATTTTCATATATTTTATCTGTGATGGATATTTTTTCAGTTTTATTGGTATTTTATTTCCATTATCTTCTTCCATGCAATATGGAATATGCCAATGTTTTCCTTATTGTGCCTTCTCTTTTGCCAGCCCTTTGTACAATTGCATCTATGCCTGGTGCCAACCTTTTCCGGGAATCTCTTTTTATATCCAACTAAAAACATTTTTCATGTGAGAGTTAGTCATCTTGGGCTGGAGGCAGCCTAGTATATTAGACTTTCTAAAATTCATTTTAATCCTCCTCTTGAAGAATTACTTGCCAGGTCATTTATTAGAAAGTTCCAAATCTAAGCAATATCCACTGGGAGGTACCTCTGGGCATTTTCAACATTGGAGGTACAGAGATCTTGAGCAATTGCAGTGGGCATTAGCTGAGTCATGTTTTTTCACTTTCTGTGGTGTAGTGTTCTGCTGAGGGTCCCTATTGTTTGCCCTATTCTGGATGCTTTCCATCCAGTGAGTGTGGTGATGGGCCAGTGATGATGCCTTACTGTAAATTGTGTGTATTCCTGTGAGTAAGAAAAGGTCAACTGCAAATGCTCATTTCCTGGCTGAACAACATTGCTTTCTGTGTGACTGCTCCTGTACATTATTTCCATAGGCTAGAGAACATACAGAATTTCATGGATCTAGAGTTGATAGTAGAATGTTATGATTTAAATGGGTCCCCTCCCCTGCTGGAGGCCATGGGAATATACAGCAGGTGACAACTAGTGTTCCACAGGTCAACCCACCAGATGAATGACTCTCTAATGGGGAGTGCCACCTGGCAAGGACCATGGGTCACTGACTAAATGGTTACTTCTGTCTGTAGTTTTTCTCATGTGCCACTACATTTCTTACCTAAAAACAGCTATGGGTATTTTCCCCACTGTTTGTGTGTTTATGTTATGTATATATTTCATCTTTTGGACACACATATAACTGTGGATGGTCAGGAAGATGATTTCTGCTAAAGCTGTATAATTCTGATGATTAGAAATAATACTATGGTATTTTTCATAGCTGACATAGGAAGGTAACAGTATTCTCAGTCACAAAGACAGCCTTTTACACATTTAGCTAGACCTCAAAACAAATTCAAACAGACTAGCTGCCCCTGCAGAGAATACACAAAGACAAGTTCCGAAGTGTTTGTTGAGTCAGAGCCAGGCATGAAGCAACTTTGGTAGACACAACCCACTGCAGTAATTGATTTTCTGCATGTACCCCTACCACCTAAGGTTCAGCCAACTGTTTATTGCTTAGGTCCTGAGTTTCAATGGCACTTTCTTTCTGGGAACTCTGACCACTCAGGATGTGTGCATGGCCAAGTGATACTCACTGGCTGGTCAGTGTGACAGCTCTAGCTTGAGAGAAACCATGTGACTTATCATGTGTTATGAGAATAGGTCAGACCCTGAAAATGTAACATATAATTGTCTAGAGTTTGGCTGTTAAAGTGTGTGTGTGTGTGTGCTGAAAGGGAGATGTAGCTGAGTGTATATAGAGAGAATGTGTTGAGAATGTGTGGTGATTTGTAACTGTGTGGAGACAAGGAAGATGAAGATGTATAGAAAAGAGATGTGTATGTAGGGCAGAGATGTGTGAAGAAGAGAGTGAGTGAGTAAAGAGTGAGTGAATGATGTAGTAGTGTGTGAAGGAATGCAGCAAAGTAGAGAGAAGAAATGTGTATAGAAGATAAATGTGGAGCTATACAAAAAAGAGATGTAATTGTATATAGAAATATATGGCTGTGCAGGAGAGAGATATATGTATATAAAGAGAGCTCTATAACTGTATGTAAAAAATGTAGCTGTGTGGAGATAAAGAGATTTTTAAGATGAAGTAAAAGAGAAAGTTACCATTAGAAAGCGTGCATGTTTCCATATTTACCCCTCAGATAGAGAAAGCCTAGCCCTCGCCGCTTTTGTGGATTTTTTTTTTTTTTTTTGGCATACCCCGGTGCTGCCTGAAGGCTGGCCCTCCAGTTAGCAATAGTCCCCCAAAGTTTATATATTTAAATCTTAATCCCCAAAACAACAGTGTAAAGGAGTAGTATCTTCCTGGTGTGATTAGGTCATGAGTGAATTAATATCATTATCACAGGTGAATTTGTCATAAAAGTATACTTAGGCTTCTTCTCTTTTCCCCTTCTATCTTTTACTGTGGGATAAAGCCGCAAGAAAGCCTCATCAGATGCTGATCAAATTCTGGTGCCATGCCATTATACTTTTCAGTCTTCAGAAATGTGATTCAAATTACCCAATTCAAATGTATTGCTATTGGATTGAAGATTGTTAGAGAATTGTTTTTACAATTGAGTTATACCCTAACTCCCAGCTTAAGTATTCTGTTATAGCAATACACAATGAACTTAGACAAAGGGAATGGGGACTCCTTAAAGAACTGGTTAAGTGTTTCAAAACAATATCATGAAGTTAATCATGTGGCTATATGGTGGCTCCCAGTTATAGCTCTAGTCTTTGGGTAATTATAACTACTGTTGAGCTGTGTGTGCATCAAAATAAACTGTTTTTTCACAATAACTTTGAAAATGAAATATTGTATCCAGCCCCTAGTAGGCATTACTTTTTCCATCTCTCTGTGTTCTTGGAAACTTCTGTATAAAGCCAGAACATAAAACTTTGTGTGGACTTAGATCATGACAACTATAATACTATGTGATTTATATCGATTACCTCAAAATTATTAGTGTTGCTCATTATTATACCTTGTCCTATAGACAAGGAGACTAAAACCAACAAATGTAAACCAATTAAAGCAAAGCTTAGTAAAATCGCAATTTAAGATCAGGCAGTTTGGTTTCAAAACACGTAACACTTATGCCATTCTTCAGCCACTAGAAAGCCTCACTTAAGAGGATTAGGGCAACTTTCTTAATTTTGTACTGTGGTGATATTTTATTTGTGCTGAAATGTGGTAATATTTATTTGTATGTTAATAAATAAAGTTTGCCTAGAGGTCAGAGAAAATAGCAAGACATTAACACATAAGTCAGGCAGTGGTAGCACATATCCTTAATCGATCACTTGGCAGGCAGGGGCTCTGTGTGTTCAAGAACACACTAGGGAACAGAGCCAAGCGTGGTGACACATGCCTTTAATCCCAGTACCAACCATAGAGACCTGGAGGTCTGTACAGACAGACAGTGATGAGGAAGTGAAGTAGCTGGGCTAAGAGCCAATGAAAGGGCAAAACAAGGCAATAAAGGCACAGGTAGACAGGAAGTAGCTCACTTTTGGGAGCTGCAGAGCTGGTGAGGTAAGGTGGTTGGTGGCTTTCACTTTTTCTCTGATCTTTAAGGCTTTCACCCCTATATTTGACTCTGTGTTCTTTATTTAATAAGACCACTTAGAAATTCAGCTACATTGTACAGACAATAAGAGGCAGAAATAACACTACAACCTGGAACACTTGACTCCAAATCCTGTTCTGTTTTCATCTGACCTTTGTCTTCACATGTTCTCTGGAGCAGAGTACATCTTGGACTTGAATGCTCAATGACATCTGCATTGGGACATTGTTAAATTGTAGTTTCTGATTCAGTGGTTCTGTGGTGGATCTGTATTTCTAACATTTATAACCAGCTCCTACCTAGGTAATGCTAATTTTACTCATTCACAGTTTGAATAACAATGATGTTCGAGCAAACCTATGATTTAGCAGCTGTGGCTTCCTAGCAGAAGTTTCCTAATTATACATGTGTGAAAACTTGAAGAGGAAGGGATAAGGCCTGAGACTGGTGGACTCTAACTCTCACTACTGAATCCCCTCAGCAGTTCCCCTTTGGGAGGCTAAGACTGTGATGTCCAAGGTATTGTTTTGTAGGATGGTCCTAAAACTGCCTCTCCCCTTCCACCCTTCATTGCATAGGGCTTTCTTAAGAGGAAAGTAACAAAGAAGGAATATTGTTTAATGTCGTGTTATTTATGGCTTCACTGGGAAAACAAGGATAAACTCCATTCTGCTTCTTAATCTTTTCCTTTCATAGTGTACTGAACAAAGGGTTTTGCATCCTATGAGGGCCCAGCTATACTCAGCCTAGCAAAAACAGTCAAATCAGATCCTTAAATTAATTTGCCATGCAGGTGCCACTCTGGGGAACGTGTAGCTACAGAGTCTTTAAATATGATTAGACACTGTTAGTAAGACCACTTGCCTGTACTAATCTGGGTAGAGTGAACTATTGGACACAGTCCCTCTCTTGCTCACATAAGAACCAATTATAGATATCCCATTTTGATGGACAATGTTCCTTTGTACATACTCAGGCAGTTGCCATCTCTACCATCTTCAACACAACTTCTAAGACACTCTGCTTATCATCATTGCTGGAAATGGGAAAGAGAATGGAGGAGTGCAATCAGGGATCACTACTTGCTTTCATGAATGCCACAACCAAGAAAGTCAGGAAGTTATTTCTGTCAGAAAAATCCCAGAGCTACCCTTGCTGTTAGTACGAGTGTCCCAAGGTCTCAAGATGATTAGCATAAAAAAGAGTATAGTGGGGCTCTGTGAAAACTCATATCTACAGAAAGATCACTTGTCTCTTCTTGCTACTAGAGAAAAAGTGTACTTTCTACTCTTTCCTTATCCATATTTTGTGAAGAGAGATCACATTGGCAAGCGAGTCTCAGAACTATTGCCTCAAGGTTTCCATCTTCTGCAATGCAAGGAGGAAGACTGAGTTGGGATTGTTGGACACTAGCTGTATTGTTGAGAATTCTGTTCAAGTTGAAAGATTTGTCTCCTTTCCTCTTCTAGACTGAAGTTAGGACTTGCAGAAGTTTCTTGAGTTACTACTCTGCAAACTGAAGCAACTGAGGTTGCAAAAGTAGTTTGTGCCATGGAATTTTCTTACTTTCTAGGCCCTGGATGTAAAATGAGCCCTTATTTGTGCTCTCTGATATCCTTACATACTTTCACATATTTATCATTGTGAGTTTGAACTTGCTCTCATATAACCACATCTCAGACAGTAAGTTATATGGTGTCAAAGTTGGAGGGGCACAAAAATTCAAAGAAGACTTCTGATGAGTTGGGAGAACTTCCCAGATTGTTACCAGATACCACTGGCCTCACAGGTTAAAGTTGTTCTGATGGAAACGTTGTGGAATAAATGGAGGTTCCAGGGAAAACTTTGTATGGTAAAGAATATGTTTATTCTCCTAAGGGTTACATTCACAGAATGAACACAGGTAAACTACAGCACATTAAGATTCACATTTCTCAGGGTTGGAGAGATGGTCAAGAGTACTTGCTGCAAGTAGCAAGTCAATGGGTGGAAAGCTGCCCAGAAGTTTCTAGACCACACTATTTCCCCACCCAAATTGCCTTTCTTCTTGTCCCAAATAATTCTACTTATTTTAGGATCCTGTAGGGAAATCTCGTTTATTTTACTTTGTGGGGGAGGCTACTGGGGATTAAGTTAGAACCTAGTACATGGCTAAGCAAATACTATACCCCTGAGCCATGTCCCTAGCTCTTTTTCTTTTTCGTTTTTTAAGTTTAATGCTTCATTTTCAAAAGTGCTATTTGAGCTACAGATGAACAAAAATACCAAAGCAACTCTTTAGCCAAACTCTGTCGAGATACCCACAACCAAACTAGAAGTTTAGAATAGAAAATTACTAACAGCCAAGCTTGCCTGTAGATATAACAAGGGCTGATGATAAGCTTCAAAATAAACAGGATGTAAAATGTGGAGATCAATCCACATACGGTCTTTTTTTAAAGAAATAGATAAATGTAAGTAGTAGAGGGAAAGATAAAACCCAGATGGCATGTAAGATTGAACCCTTCTGATTACCCAGCCAGTTGTTGGTTGTGGGGGGATCTGAGTTCAAGGTTATAAAAATTATGCTCTGTGCTCAATCAACATTCTCACCATTCTGGGATGAAACCAGATTTTTCAAGGTTCTAAAATAAACCACCTCACTTTTGCTGGGGAAAAAGAAAAAAGAGTACTTGCTGCTCTTGGAGAGGACCCAAATTTGGTTTCTAGGACCCATGCTGGGCAACTCACAACCACATGTAACTCCAACTTCAGGGGAAACCAAAGCCTCTCGCCTCCATGGGTAGCTACACACACACACACACACACACACACACACACACACACACACACACACACACAAATGGTAAAAATAAAACTAAAAGTATTCATATTTCCAACTGGTAAAATGACTCAGTGTGTAAAGGTACTTGCTCCTAAGCCTTCTCATTATGAGTTCAATCCCTGGAACCCATGTGGAAGGAAAATACCAACTCTCACAATCTGTCCTTTTACCTCCACACACTTACAGTCACACATGCACACTTCCACCCTCACAAAAATAAGCAAATGTAAAAAAATTAAATTTTTAAAGACTCAAATTTCTCAGGTTGGGTTCTTGGCTAAGGTGAGACAGAACCTAAGAATCCTTTTCAGAAGGGTGTTCTAGAGTGCTATAGACTAATCAGAGTGTGTAACTATTCAAATCTAAATCTTCTCCCATTAGCTCCTCTCTTTAGCCTAGCTGTGGTTCTTCTTTGAAGGCTGTGGAGCATTTAAGAGGTGAGATTTCTAGCGTCAGGCCTTTGAAGGTTATACTCATTTTTAGTTCGTGCCTACATTCTCTGTTTCATGGTCACCTATGGTATATATTTTAAAAGCACATTTATTAATTCTTTGTGAATTTCATATAATGTGTTTTCACTTCCTCTCTCTCAGTTCCTACCATATCCACCTCCTCTCACTAATCACCAAACATCATGTCCTTTGAGGGATAATTAATTCCTAACTTGAAGTCCAGTCTATTTTAGTGTAGCTCTGATGGTGGTTAATTGTACCACCTTTTATTTTAAATTGTGTGTGTGTGTGGGGAGGGGGCTGCAGGTGCAAGTGCACTTGTGTAGTTCTGTGTGTGTGTGTGTGTGTGTGTGTGTGTGTGTGTGTGTGTGTGTGTGTATGTGTAGGCCTGAGTCTGACAGGGTGTCCTGATGAACCTGAAGTTCATCAATTGAATTAGGCTGGCTAGAGAGACCTCCCCTTTCAAGGCTGTAGTTATAGGAAGGTGCCTCCATGCTGAGAATTTTTTGTAGTTTTTATATTTAACTTTTTTATTTTTAATTATTTGTGGGTGTATGGATATGTACATGTGAGTGTAGCTGCCAGAAGATGCCAAGGGCATCATGTCCCCTGGACTGGAGTTACAGGTGGTTGTGAGCCACCCATTGTGGATGCTTGAGATCAATGCTTGGGTTCTCTGTAAGAGCAGCATGCATTCTCAACCACTAAGCCCCTCCACTCAAGTCCCTGTGCTTTCATGACAGGCACGTGACTGATTGAGTCCAATTGCACTAGTTTTTTAAATTTCATCTTTATTGTAAAGGTTATTTTTCCTAGGAATAGAATTCTAGGTTAATTGACAGTTTATTTTGCTTCAGCACTTTAAATATATCATTTCATCATGTTACAGCTTTTATTGTATCTCTTGGAAAGTTAGCTGTCATTGTAGATAACAGCTTTGAAGATAATGTGCCTCCTCCACTATCACAATTGTCTTTTTTGTTTTCAGCAACTTAACAATAATGTGCCTTTTTATAAATTCCTTTATATTCCTTGAGCTTAAGTGAGTAGAACTTCTTGAGTCAGTGGCTTGATTTTCATTTTTCATTTTTAGCATATATTTTCAAGTTGGTACACCCTCAAAATAAACATTTTTGCCATGGTTCATGTCTCATACACTCCATTTTGAAATTTTTTCTTCCCTCTTCCTCCTGTTTCTTCTCCTCCACCTTCCTCCTTTTCTACCCTCTTCTTTACAATACTTTATTTGGTATTTTATGATTTATTTATATTTTAATGTGTATTTTTTTCTTTATTATTATGTGTTTTAAATTTTATACATCAGCCATGGGTTCCCCTGTCCTCCCCCCTCCCGCCCCCACCCTCATCTTCCCCATAGCCCCTCCCCTCCATTCCCATGTCCTCCAGGATCAAGGCACCCCTGGGGATTCATTTAAATCTGGTGGATTCAGTACAGTCAGGTCCTGTCACCTCCAGACTGAGCAAAGTGTCCCTGTGTAAGCCCAAGGTTTCAAACAGCCAGCTCATGCACTAAGGACAGACCCTGGTCCCACAGACTGGGTGCCTCCCAAACAGATCAAGCTATTCAATTGTCTCACTTATCCAGAGGGCCTGATCCAGCTGGGGGCTCCACAGCCTTTGGTTCATAATTCATGTGCTTCCATTCGTTTGGCTATTTGTCCCTGTGCTTTTTGCAATCTTGGATTCAACAATTCACGCTCTTGCAGACCCTCCTCTTTCTCGACAGTTGGACACCTGGAGCTCCACCTGGAGCCTGGCCGAGGATCTCTGCATCCTCTTCCATCAGTTATTGGATGAGAGTTCCAAGACGACTGTTTGGGTGTTTAGTCATCTGATCACCAGACTAGGTCAGATCAGGCTTTCTCTCGACCATTGCCAGCAGACTACAGAGGATATATCATTGTGGATTTCTGGGGACCTCTCCGAGTGTATTTGTGTTTTCCCTGCATTTATACCTGTGTGAGGAAGTCAAATCCCCTGGAACTGGAGTTACAGACAGTTCTGAGCTGCCATGTGGATGCTGGGAATTGAACCTGGATCCTCTAGAAGAGCAGCCAGTGCTCTTAACCATTGAACTATCTCTCCAGCCCATTCAGGTATATTTTTGATGAACTGTTTTCCAGTCCACTAAACTTTGATTATGCTACATCCATCTTCTATTAGCTTACTTTATTTTTATTTCTAGAATTTCCATTTAATTATGAATTTTTGTGTGTATGTGTGTGAGAAAGACTTGTATGCATATTGTGGATGTGTTTGTGGATGTGTGCACATGTGTGAAGGTGCATGTGAATATGTGCATGTGTGAGGTTGATGTTGGATGTCTTCTTTGATCACTCTCCATCTTTTCTTTTTCTTGAGAGAGGGTTTCTTACCAAACCTAGAGCTTGCTGGTTAGCTAGACTGGTTGGGCAACAAGTTACAGGGCTTCTCCTATCTCTGCTTCCCCAGCACTGGAGTTTCAGGTGTGTATTGTCATGCCTTGCTTTTTATATGGGTGCTGGGGATCTGAACACAGGCATTCATGCTCATGCAGCAACTATTCACCCTGACCCCATTTGATCATTTTAATAGAACCAAATAATTTTGAAATTATGAAGAAGTTTTTAAAACATAGGGACTCTGGATGAGGTTATCACCTTTCAGAAATACTTTCCTTTTCTTCTGGTTGCCAGACATCAAAGAAGTCGATAACCTTCACCTCATCAAGGATCAACATGCTTCAGGACTCTCTTTTCTGTCTGTGAGGGCTTATTTATAGCTCTCTAATTTCTCTTGCTCCTAGAACAAAGTCATTCCAAATTTTTTTACTAGAAAACCCAACAGACTCAAGATTTTGGGTCTTGTGATAAAGTCCTTGCCTATCACATATAATGGCCTAAGTTCTACCTTCAGCACTGAAAACAAAAGTCTCTATGATGATGAAATATCTAAGATACACATGAACATTTTGACTTCTCTCTGCTTCGCTTCATGCCATGTTGTCTTGTGCAGTTTAGAAGCTAAACTGTCCATGGTTTGGAGTTCACTTTGCTGTAGTCCATTTTTTGTTTTTTGTTTATTTGTTTGTTTGGTTGGTTTGTGTCCTGGATCATGACCTTCATGGCCTGGCTACAATAACATCAAACAGTAAGTGTAATTTTTGCACCCTACCTTATGCAGTTTCTCTAATCTCTGAATGACTGTTTCTACTCTTCCCCTTGATTCCATACAGAATAAGGTCTAACAAGTACCCTGTAGGGAGAAAAAAAGCAGCTCACTACTGAATTATCTAGACTTCCCTAATGTTGGCTGTGTGATGCCTGTGAACAGCTGTGCTATTTGGGCATTTTATATAGTTTTTATAGTTTCTTTTAGCCAAACAATTAGACTATATGAAGTTGGCCTGCTAAGCATGGTGGTGCAAGCCTTTAAAATCAGCAGGTGGATCTCTGTGAGTTTGAGGATAGCCTGATCTACATAGTAGGTTACAGGCTAACCAGGGATGTACAATAAGAAAAGAAAAAAAAAGGAAGGAAGGAAGGAAAGAAGGAAGGAAGAAAGGAAGGAAGGAAGGAAGGAAGGAAGAAAGGAAGGAAGGAAAAAGAGAAAATAGCCTGTCCTAGTTGGTAGAAGGTTCCTGTTAATTAGCTAACCTATCTAGTCTGCTGAAAAATGTGTCACTTTAATCTTTGATTCAGAAAGAGGCTTTAATAGAAATGAATTAAAATTTATTATTAATCATTTTTGGAAAGGTATACCAAATGTCCTTTCCATGCCCTTTGAGGTATGGCATTCCTTTTCACCTATCAGTGTAACATTTTACTTCATTTAAAAAAAATTAAATTATATGTATTCATGTGTGTCTCTTTGTGGTTATGTGTATGTGTGTTCCTGAAGAAGTCAGAGGCACTGAATCATTTTAGAGCTGGAGTTACATACAGTTGTGGGATACGTGATATGGTGCTGGGAACCACACTCATCCCTGGCAAGAGCAGTGCAAGTCCTAAACTACTGAGCCTTGTCTCCAGCCCCTTAGTGTAATATTTTACTCACTGATTTGCAAATGCTACACCAAGCATACATTCCCAGAATAAACCCTGTTGAGTGGGGATGTATTTTTTAATATATCCATTTATCTGGTCTACTGAAGTTTCATTTAGAATGCTATGAAATTGAGTAGACTAAAATTTTCTTTCTTGTTGGTTTTTGAATCAATGTAATATTGACCTCATAATATGAGATGGGACGGGTTCTTTTCTTTCCTTTTTGTGATTGTTTCTTTCCTCTGCTTTCCCATCCTCTTCTTTTCCTTTCTTTTTTTAAAATTATCTATGTATTTTATTTCTTTAGATTATAGTGAATTCAGATTTACAGTCTTTATTTCATTCTACTAAAAAAAGACTACCTACCCCTCTTGTGTTTTGGCCAGTGATGCCTACAGTCCAAACTATTACTGAAAGATTTTTTTTTTTGCTTTGGGAGAGCTGTGTAATGATGGTTTTAGCTCTTCTTTAAGTTGGTTAAATTGATTGAGTAGTTCATGTGAGCCTTGAATTTTCTTTACAGAAAAGTTTAACATTATGGATTAAAGTAATATAATTGAAACAGAGCAATTTAGATATTCTTCTCAGGTCTCTTTTTTTTTTTTCTTACTCAGGATTTGGCTTGTGTTTCTCAAAATTTCACATTTTTGAAAAAAGTTCTTCATACTGTTTACTAATCTTTTGAGTATGTGCAATCTGTAGAAATAGTCTTTTTTTCAGTGTGTGTGTGTGCGTATATATGGTGTATGTGTATATGGTGTATGGTATGTGTGTGCATAGGCATATGGAGATCAGAGGACAGTCTTGGATGTTGTTTTTCACCTTCACCTTGTTTAAGGCAGGGTCTCTTTGTTACTGTGTACTGTAGTTGGAGAGCTTCTCTTCAGGTGCCACCAAGCCCTGTTAGTCCAACAACCCATTTGTAAAATAAACACACAGACATTTATATTATTTAAACTGCTTGGCCATTAGCTCAGGCTTACCATTGTCTAGCTCTTCCTCTTATATTTAGCCCATTTCTATTAATTTATACTTTGCCATGTGGCTCGTGGCTTACCATTACCTTACATCTTCCTTCTCATGGCGGTGGCTGGCCGTGTCTCTCCCCTCAGCCTTCCTATTCCCAGAATTCTCTTCTGTTTGTCCCGCCTATATTTCCTGCCTGGCTACTGGCCAATCAGCATTTTATTTACACAGAGCGATATCCACAGCAGTGTACTCTAGGCTAACTGGCCTTCAAGATTTCAGGGATTCCTTAGTCTCTGCCTCCCATTTCGAAATAGGAACATTGGTATGACAGATATATACTATCATTCCTAGCTTAACATGGGTTCTAGGGATTTGATTCAGGTTCTCACACTTGTGCAGCAAACATTTTACTACTGAGCCTTCTCTAAACTGTGGGAGGCCAGCTTCCACCTTTTAAAGGGCTCCTATGAAGAAGAGAGAGGAAGAAGAAACTTTTAGATAGAAAAGTAGTGGAGAGGAGACAGACAGAAAAAACAGGATAGCTTCAGGAGGACCTGGGTCAATACCCAATGGCCCTTTCTGTCTCTTCAAAAGGGCTTTTTATAACAATGCCAAGGGACAGGGCAAAAGAATTCCCCCTTGCTAGATCAAGCATACCACATAGTCAAGTGTAGACCCTTCCAAACACCTGGTAACCACACATGTGGTCAAGCCATCCCCTTATGCAGCCCTGCTGGTTAAAAAAAGCTCAGATTCTCTGATCCTGAATAAGTTCTTACTAGGAAACCTCTGTGGGTCTTTATATTAAACCTGACTTCCTCTTCTTCTTCTTCTTCTTCTTCTTCTTCTTCTTCTTCTTCTTCTTCTTCTTCTTCTTCTTCACCTCTGCCTCCTCCCCCTCTCTCTCCTCCTCCTTCCCCTCCCCCTCCTTCTCCTTCTTCTTCTTCTTTGTTGCAGTAACTGGAAGTTGAAAAAAGAACCCAAACTCAATTTATTTTCTAACTTATTTTTTCATTGAGAGTTGGGTCTGTGGGGCTGGAGAGATGGCTCTGTGGTTAAGAGCACAGGCTGATCTTCCTGATGACCCAGTGTTCAATTCAATACCCACATGGCAGCTCACAATTGTTTGTAACTCCTGTTACAGGGGATGCTCATATAAACATACATGCAGGCAAAACACCAATGTACATAAAATACAAATAAATAAGTTATTTTTTTAAAAAGAGTTGGATCTGTGATAGTTCCATCCAATAATGAATGAATGGGATTATTTGGAAGTACATTTTTTTCAAATAAAAAGACAAAACCTGGAAAGGAGAATAATTGTTTACCATTAACTTCTTTATTTTTCCTTATTTAACCAGAACATAGATAATATGTTAGAAAGCCAGTCATCTTTCAACAGCGAGACAAGAAACATAAGGATAACCATCTCCCCCCAAAAATAGTTAAAATAATAGCAATCTGGGTTCCCAATAGGATCATTAAACCATTGTATTAGTCCCAGATTGGCTATAACCCAACTCCTTATTAGGTGAGCTAAATTAACATTTGTTGTGTGATATTTTGATTACATTCTGATGCTCCCAAGACTGACAATAAAGTTTGTTTTGAATCAGAGGGCAGAACTAACTACTAGCTGACCAAAATTAATCATAGAGGTTTGGGAGAGCTGAGTCCAGAAAGATGCAGAAAGTGGTAGGGCAGGGCCGAGAGAGGGTTGCAGACCCTGGATGGAGGAACAAAAGAGATGGGAGGTCACTGGTCGCTTCTCTGTTGCTTCTCTGATTGTTCAGGTTCTTACCCTGATATCTGACTCCCAAGTTTTTGTTGATACAGAATAATTAGACAAATGCATCAAGCATTTTGTTCTCTTAGGCTGTTGTAAGTTAGCTTTTTGTTGTTTGTGGCTGAAATGTCTTAATTTAGATATATTGAGATTCAGAATAATAACTTGATTTTAATTCTCATGTGGCCTGTACAAAATTTCGATAAATCAGCAAAAAGACATACAGAAAATGAAATTAAAACTTTATCTCTAGTGGACAGATCTTTATATGTAATGACAAGTTCCACTAAGGAATAATCCAAGATTTTTAGGAAAATCTCTGCTTTTAGCTAGATCATGGTGATTATTAACTGTCTTATGGTGGTAAAAAAAAAGAAAAAGAAAAAAGAAAGAAAGAAACATAAAAAACCAAAGCTTTCTGATGAAAAAAGGAAGAAAGGAAAAAAGAAAAAAGGAAGAAAAAGAAACATTTAAAGACTAATGAGAACCATCTAAAAGATTATAGTAAAGAGTTTTTATTGACAATATTCAAGATATTTGGACAACATAATGGTGGCAATTTATTGTAATGCATTAGGTAAATGCAAGTCCGTATATTCATAGTGATACTTCAACATTACAACAAAAAAGGAAAAGGTAGAAGAAAAGTAGAGAAAGCTCTTAGTTGTGATGCCTTTGAAAGAGGTCCAGGTTAACAGATAATGTACTAGAGAGTTGAATACCTCTATTGAAGAGAAATATCTGTAGTCAAATACCTGTAAGAAGGTGATCATTAAACCAAAGAAGAATTTGGTCCATAATATGGTTACAATAGAGGTTTCAGATAGTCTGTATGGTTCTTCACATTTGTCTCAAAAGGATGAGAATGGATTGAATTGTGTATTTCTGCCTCTATCAGGTACTCAATGACTCATTGATTGCTGCTTGTTCCATAGAGATAGGGAGGACAGATAACCTTGATGAGGCAATTCCATGTAGCTAAAGCCAATTTCTAATGATGAACATAGATGGGAATTCAGTAGGTAGTCTTCCAGGAAGCTGGGTGATGGTGTCTTGTCCCTGAGAAGAAGATTTGAGCAGAGTACCAGAATACTCATTATAGCAGTTATTTATGTGAGAATACCATCTAATAAGTATAGAATTAATATAACAAGTAAATCACTATTTGGAAAACCTGAGCATAAAAACAAAATGTCACACCACAGATTACCTGCTAATTAGAACATTTAACAAGATTAAATGGCTTGTACAGTGCTGCCTCTGAAGCATTCTTGGCTATTATGGAGGGTATTTCTGTTATTTAGGATGGAACCTAGGGCATTGTATATGTTAGAGAAGTTCCCAACTTCTGAGCTCCCCCTGTAGCTCCAAGTATTCTTGTTGAACATGCTTAACTAGCTGTGTGTAGTGAACCACAACTGTAACCTCACCACTTGAGAAGTGGAAGCAAGAGGATCACAAGTTCAAGCATAGCCAGGGTTGCATGGTTCTCCCCCCCTCCCCGCTGCACCCCAAACAACAACAACAAAGGGTGACTAACTAAAACTGATCAAGCCTTTAAACTCAATTTAAAGTCTACAGAAAATAAAGGGGTTAAGGAGAAAGGTTGGATGCCACTGGGATGAAATAATTGGGAGATACTAAATATGGAGCATTGTACAAGCCAATTGGCTTGATGTCAGGACAGAAAAATGATAACAGCATAGATTTGTATCTCCTTAAATACTGTCTTCAGGGTTGGAGATTTAGCTCAGTGGTAGAGTGCTTGCCTAGCAAGCACAGGGCCCTGGGTTTGATCCTCAGCTTAAAAAAAATACTGTCTTCAAGGCAGAACCATTAAGATAGCAAAAGGAAAAATAGTTCACAGACTTGGACAAAACAAAGTGATAAGCATTCCCCAGGACCCCAGAATGTGAAAGGATAAAGCCAAATCATTGACAACAGCAAAATCTCTGCAGGTCAGCAGCAATACTGAAGGACATTGGAAGGAATATGAGGTGTATAGCAGTCCTAAAAACCTAATGCTGACTGTGCAAACACTTTTCAGCTCAGTTACTATCTTAGTTTATACTATAGGAATGGCCTTTAGCTCCAATCTTCTCTCCTGATTGGATGTCTACTTAGTTTAAAATCTTTTCCAGTTTTGCATCTACTTGCAGTGAAGGGTAAGGTTTTTAGCTCTTAGCTATTACTCTGACGTCTTGGGCTTTCTTCTCTGTATTGGCTCTGTATTTCTTATTTAACAAGATGGTTACATCTACATTTGGCACCCACGTGGCAAGAATTCATTAAAAACCACTTGGCTTGGCAGTGGGTATGGTTTCCCGCCTGGGCAGGCCCGGCTCCCTAGCTAGGGCCTAGCTCGGCTTAGGACTCAGGCCCAACTGACTTTAGCTATAAGCAGTTACCTCAGCTGGAGCTACTTGCTTAAAAAGCTGGTGCTACGAACAACTCAGGCCTGTGGGAGCTACCGCTAATTGCAGTAGCTACAGCAACTGCAGATAGGCTGCTTTTGGCTGAAACGCCAGCGCACGTGGTCAGGGCTTAAAGAAGCCAGAGCCCAGGCTCGACTAGGCTCAAGTGGGAACACATGGCTGGATTTAAGCTTTTAGCCAGAACGTGGCTATGCTTTCTCTCTCTCTCTCTCTCTCTCTCTCTCTCTCTCTCTCTCTCTCTATGGATTTGGACGCTATATTCCCTTGGATTTCTATTGTTCTACACAGAATTGGTAAGTCAATTATATCAGATATTTTAAAGGGAAAAATTATTTAAAAGAGAAAAATTTTTCATATTTAAAGAAATGGGTTTTATGTGTACATTGGAAGGATATTTGGCTTTGTTTGAAATTTTAGGCAGTCTGACAACGGAACAACTATATGAGATTAATGTTGATGGAATTACGCACATTATTACTTTTCTTATCCTTATTTTACTATTTTAAAAGATAGTCTATTTAAGTACCAGGATAAATGTTTTAGAAAAAACTGTTACACCTGTTAAAATGAATTATAGAGAAATTCAGATTCAGACAGAAAAAATTAACAGTGAAGTTCTTTCAGGATTAGATTATAAGGTTACAGAAAAAAAGCCCGCTTTCACACAATCACCCTTAATTTATCTGGTAACCATACTGCTGCTACCTGGTCAAGAGAATGCACAGAATATTTGGACTCCAGTTGAAATGTTAGATTTACAAAGGCTTAAGGAGGCAATAGTATCTTATGACATGCATTCCCCATATGTAAAGCAAATGTTAAACTCCTGATCAACTTACAATAGGATTATACCACAGGACTGGTGGGAGCTGGCACATGCTGTTCTGGAACCTGGACAACAGCTCCAGTGGCAAATGTGGTTCAAAGAGGAAGCTAAAAACATAGCAAAACAATGTAGGGATAAAGGTATACAAGTCTTCCAGGATCAGCTTGTTGGAGAAGGCCAATATGCTGCAGCACAAACACAATGTTTATATGATATCCAAACCCTAATTCTATGTTGAATGGCAGCCTTGAATGCATGGGACAGAGTTGAGGAACCAGGAAAGAAAACTGAGTCATTTACAAAGGTTATACAGGGCCCAAAAGAATCATTCACAGATTTCCTACAAAGACTGACTTCAGCAGTAAATAGAATGGTCCAGAATTCAGAAGCTAGCAAGATAATAATTGAATCTTTGGCTTTTGAAAATGCAAATGCAGCATGCAAGAAAATAATCAGGCCATTAAAGGCAAGATCTGCACCCTTGGAAGACTGGTTTAGAGACATGGCTAATGTTCATGATAATATGTGGGTAGGAGAAGCAATTTCAAGAGGTTTGAGGAATGTCAGCTGTTTTGGATATGGAAAGCAAGGACATTTGAAAAGGGACTGTAAACAGGGCACTTCTAGAAACAATGTTTCTTCAAGGAACAATGGTAACAGAATGCCCCTTCCTTCTGGAGTATGTAGAAGGTGTGGTAAGGGAAAACACTGAACCAATGAATGTAGATCAACAAGGGACAGAAAAGGTAATACTTTGCCTCATTCTTTGGGAAACTCCCAGAGGGGACTCAGGCAGGCCCCCACAATGAATCCAGTTCAGACCTTTCCTGCAATCACAGAGGAGACCCCTCATCAGAGCAATTAAATAACCAAATGCATATTGGAATAAACTAGGCTACTCAGCATAATGGAACAACTGAGACAGAACAGAAAATTCAGGAGAAATTATAAAGAATTTTTTTTGGGGGGCAAACTTCTATAAATGAACAAAGACCAAATTTAACAATAAAAATAAATGGTGTTTGTTGTCTGGTCTGGTAGACACAGGTGCTGATGTTACCATAATTGCACCAGAATTTTGGCATCCAACTTGGCCTCTTCAGGAGGTGAATGTTCAACTGTTAGGAATTGGGACATTATCTCAAGTGAAACAGAGTGCAAGATGGCTCGAATGTGTAGGTCCAGAAGGACAGAGAGGCAAATTAAAACCATATGTGGCTAACATAGCTATGAACATGTGGGGTCAAGACCTGTTGCAACAATGGAATACTCAGATTAACATCCCTCCAACCTCAGAAACAAATAATAAACTAGCACATGTTTCTGAGAGAAATATTAGAAGGCTTTAATCTAATGAATGGTCACCAGCCATCCATATTATATAAGAACAGGGCACAACAACTGATGATCTTCCAAAGACACCAACAGCTCTACCTTTAAAATGGTTAACAGACAAGCCTGTATGGGTTCATCAATGGCCTTTAACAACAGAGAAACTCCATGCTTTAGAAGAGCTGGTAAAAGAACAGTTAAATGCTCAGCATATTGAAGAATCAACCAGCCCTTGGAATTCTCCTGTATTTGTTATTAAAAAGAAATCTGGTAAATGGAGAATGGTAACAGACCTTAGAGCAATTAACAAAGTAATTCAGCCAAGGGGCCCTCTACAATCTGGGATTCCTTTGCCTACTCTGTTACCAAAAGAATGGCCTCTTATAGTTATTGATTGAAAAGATTGTTTCTTTTCAATACCCTTACAAGAAAAAGACAGAGAAAGATTTGCTTTCACAGTACCTACTTACAATAATTGTCAACCAGTTAAAAGATTTCAATGGAAGGTCCTCCCACAGGGAATATTGAATATCCCAACTCTGTGCCAATATTTTGTACAACAGCCATTGGAAGTGATATGTAAAAAATTTCCTAGATCTATAATTTATCATTATATGGATGATATTTTACTAGCCAACTCAAGTGCAGATACTTTAGAAAGAACGTTTGAAGAAGTAAAGAAAATATTGCCTTGCTGGGGACTACAAATTGCTCCTGAAAATATACAAAGAGGAGATTCTATTAATTATTTAGGATATAAAATAGAGCTACAAAAAAATTAGACCTCAAAAGGTGCAAATTAGGAGAGATCAACGACAGACTATAAATGACTTTCAAAGATTATTTGGAGACATTTCTCATCTATGAACTATTGTTGGGGTAAAAAAATGATGAACTGAATAATTTGTTCAAAACCTTAGAAGGTGACAAGGACTTAAATAGTCCAGGAGAATTATCACCTGAAGCTGAGAAATAATTGGCCTTGGTAGAAAAGAAAGTACATAAAGGACACGTGAATTGTATTGATCCAAAGCTGGATTGCATTTTTGTTATTTTACCTTCTAGGCATTCTCCTACAGGTATATTAATGCAGAGAGAAGATACTATATTGGAATGGATATTTTTACCAAATAAACTGAATAAAAAATTAAAAACTTATGTGGAAAAAAATCTCTGACTTAATTTTGAAAGGAAAATTGAGACTTCATCAATTATCAGGAACAGACCCAGCAGAAATTGTTGTACCTTTAACTAAAGAGGACACTGAAAAAATATGGACAGAAAGTGAACCTTGGCAAAGAGCTTGCAGTAATTTTTTGGGAGAAATTAACAGCAAATACCCCAAAAGTGATAGAATTGATCTTATAAAGAGAGCTGATTGGATCTTGCCTCGAATTGTACTTGAAAAACCCATATCTGGAGTTCATGCATTTTATACAGATGCAAACAAACAAGGAAAGGCAGGTTACAAATCAGAAAATTTAAGTAAAATGGTTCAAAGTCCTTATAATTCAGTTCAAAAATCAGAATTGTATGCTATCTTGTTGGTATTAATGGATTTTTGAGAACCTTTCAACATAGTTACTGACTCTCAGTATGCTTAAAGAATGGTATTACATATTGAGACTGCAGAATTTATCCCTGATGCTTCAGAATTAACTTCACTATTTATTCAGTAACAAGATACAATCAGGGAAAGGAGTCATCCTTTATATATAACTCACATCTGATCCCATACTGGTCTGCCAGGCCCTCTAGCCCAAGGTAATGATGAGATTGATAAATTATTGATGGGAATTTCATAAAAAAAACCATCATGTCAATAGTAAAGGTTTAAAAAAGGATTTTTCTATAACCTGGCAACAAGCCAAAGAAATAGTAAAGAAATGCCCTACTTGTTCCTTCTACAATTAGACACCATTACCAGTAGGATGTAACCCAAAGGGTACTCAGAGGAATGAAATCTGGCAGATGGATGTGTTTCACTTCATGGAATTTGGAAAATGGAAATATGTACACCATACCATTGATACTTATTCAGGATTTCAATGGGCAACTGCTTTGAGTTCTGAAAAAGCTGATTCTGTAATCACTCATTTGCTAGAAGTTATGGCCATCATGGGTATACCTGCCCAAATTAAAGCTGATAATGCTCCAGCATATGTCTCTATTAAAATGAAACAGTTTTTTGCTTATTACAATATAAAGCATATTACAGGTATACCACATAATCCTATAGGCCAAGCAGTTATAGAAAGATCAAACAGAACTCTAAAGGATATGCTAAATAAACAGAAAGGAGTAACAAAAACTCCCAGAAAGCAGGAAGTAATTTTAAGAAAATGATGTCCACATTCCCAAGAGGTGGGATGGGAGGTTTTTGGTCGTTTAATGAGTTTTGGATATTGTCATTGTTTACAATGGTTGGTTACAAGAAGTTAATTGTTAATAGTCAGGAAAAAAGCTGAACAAGGAGATTATATTCAGGGGTTTTGTTTTAAAAAAAGAAAAAGAAAAAAGAGAATATAGATATGAGGTAATCTAAGAAAAAAGATAAAGAAATAATAGGATAAATTGGTAGATCACTGAATCTATTCTAAAAAGAAAAATGGGAAGATATAAAAATGACAAAAGGTAGATTACTGAATCTATTATGAAAAGAAAAAATACTTTAAAAAAGGAACTACTGTTTTAAATAGGATTAAGTAATGAATTTTTTTGTCTGAGTTTCTCAAATGTTACTGGACTGGACATTATTAATATATAATGGAATTTTTATCTGAATTTGTCAAATGTTAATGGACTAGACATTTTTAATGTAATTCTTGACTGTATATATTGTATATACTTATTGGATAATTTTTCTTGTATTAGTTATAAGCTTTTTAAAATTTTATGCAAAAAAGGGAAATGTGGTGGTATTGTGTTCCCCAAAATATTGTGCATCCTAATCAATTTATCTGGGGTCAGAGAACAGATAGCCACTCGATTCAGAGGCTAGAAAATGGTGGCGCTCACACCTTTAATCCTAGCATTCCAGAGGCAGAAATCCATCTGTTCAAGGATACAGCCAAGCATGGTGACTCATGCCTTTAATCCCAGAAAGCAAGCCTTTAATCCCAGGGAGTGATGGTAGCAAACAGAAAGGTATATAAGGCGTGAGGACCAGAAACTAGCAGAATTTGGCTGGTTAAGCTTTCAGGCTTTGGAGCAATAGTTCAGCTGAGATTCATTCTGGATGAGGACTCAGAGGCTTTCAGTCAGAAGAAATAGGATCAGCTGAGGAACTGGCAAGGCAAGGAGACTGTGGATTGTTCTGTCTCTCTGATCTTCCAGCATTCACCCCAATACCTGGCTCTGAGTTTGATCTTATTAATAAGACTCCTTAAGATTTGTACTACACCTTCCAGCTCCCTGAGAAGATCGACACATTCTAATCCCACCAGTCTTTGGATGTGCACAGTATGGATTGCTGCTCTCTTTCTTCACAATGGTTGGTTTTAACAGGTTCATCCAGGTTGGAGCAGTCATTAGTCTCTGACCTTGCCTACATCCTAAAGCTCCAAGGATGTGTCAAGTTTTACAATAAACTATCTCAAGGGCTGAAAAATATAGCTCAGTGGCAGACACTTAACTAGTAGACATTGGGCCCTGGGTTCAATCCATAGCACCCCAAAAACAATTTTACAAAACCATCTCAATATGTATGTACTCTGGAGACAGGATTGACTGAGTCTGTTTCACTGCAGCTCAGGAGCTGAGAAAAGGCAGATATCAGTCTCCTTGTGTGAAAAGTAACCACCATAACCATGAGTTATCATAGGGCCCATTCTCTTAGCTTGAAGTGATTATGGTGAGGTCCAGTAGGAAAGTGGAAATGTACTCTCTACTGCAAGATTTTCTTTGAAAAAGAACTTTACAAAAATCATCTTCAACCTGCTCTCACATAATGGGATGATATTCTAAGGCCTTGTTAGCCACCTCAGTGTTACATTTCCCAGATGTGCATAGATTTTTTATTTATGAGAGTGTGAATGTGCCAGGAGTTACTTGTATACAAATCAAGTATTGACATCCTTCTAACTGGCCTTTGTACCTGTCACAGGGTTTGGCCAATGTTTTATAAAGCTAAAGTAATTTAATAAGATTACTTCCTAGAGAAATACATTCTTCTAGAAATTATTAAAGTTCTTACACTAACAAGAAATGACATTAGGGGCTGGAAAGATGGCTCAATTGTTAAGAGTATTGGCTGCTCTTCCAGGAGACCCAGGTTTGATGCCCAACATCCACATGGCAGCTCACAATCATGGTAGGTCAAGTTTCATGGGATCCAATGCCCTCTTCTGGCCTCTGTGGCCATGTGGTTCACAGACGTACATGCAGTGTAAAAAAACCTTCCATAATAAAAATAAAAATAGGGGGCTGGAGAGATGGCTCAGAGGTTTAGAGCACCGACTACTCTTCCAGAGGCCCTTAGTTGAATTCCCAGTACCCACATGGTGGCTCACTAACATCTGTAATGAGATCTGGCACCCTCTTCTGTATACATAATAAATAAATAAATCTTCAAAAAATATAAATAAATAAAAATAAAGAAATGGCACTAAATGGTAATTCCAATTGACTCAAAGAAATAAAAATCTCCAGAAAAAAAGTAGCTATGTAGGTATATATACTACACAAATACACTTTGAAATCTCCAACAGGTTTAAAACATGCAAGATTACATAAAATAATTATACAACTCTGTTTTTATACTTATAACATATAAACATATAATACCTCTGAAAATAATACCACAAGAGGTAGAGAGAAGCAGATAGATTGATGCAAAGTTTTTGCATTTTGTAAGTTCGCATTAAGTCTCATCCCCAGCCCTATAACAGGAAACCTCTTTGATCCCATTTTTAGTGGATTGCAAACATCTTCCCCAATCTTCTTTCTCCCCACTCATCTAGCTATCCCAGCCTCCAACACCAGCAAGTGTTCCCTGGCAACATACAAGGTGAGCAGGCTAGGGAGACAGGTAAGCCAACTGAAGACCTTCACCACTCTCTTTTCCCCTCCAAGTCCAATTCCTTAGTCTCATCCTTAGCTCTGTAACAAAACACCTGTTGCAGCCTTCCTTACATTCCTGTCCACATTTCCTATGGATACCACAGGACTTCCTCTCCAAACCTGCATCCCCCAACTCATTGCTTTATCTGTTTCCAACACCAACAGGCATTCCCACAGGCCATACCTGCCAGAAAACCAGGTAGGCTGCTCACAGATCTTCACTCTCCCTCCTCTCCTCCATATTAAATCCATAAATTCTCACTCCAGCTCTGCAGCAGAACATCATGGCAACCTGCCCTGCCCCTCTGCTCCCATCTGCCGTTCATCCCACAGATACATCTCTTCTAACATCTCTCCACTGCACTCCTTGCTTTTTCCCAGCACCCAAAGACAGCAAGTATCTCCTGCCAACCTAAGGATCTCTCCTACCAGGGCAACAACAAGTAGGCTGACGGTGGAACCACACTTCTCCTGCTGCTCCTAATCCTCTCAGTTTCATCCCCAGCTCTGTAGCTGGAAAACTGCTTTGGCCTCCCTTTCCTCTCTGACCCCATCCATAAGACATCATAAAGACTTTATTCTTCAACCTTCCTTCCTCCAACCCATCCCAGTATCCCAGCCTCCAACACCAGCAGGCATTATCTGTGAACACACTAGCTGAGCAAGACAGGAACATGGGCAACACACAGCCATCACACTTTATGTAAGTTCAGAAAGGAAACAGACACCTTGTAGAACAAAACTCCCACCCAACAAAGACAAATCCAGAAATCAGTACCTAGACCTATAACCATCCCAAACCCATATGCCTAGATGCCATCATAAAAACAAAATAACAGCCAGGGCAGTATGTCTCCACTAGAGCCCAGCTATTCTACCACAGCAGGACCTGAATATTCCAACATAGTTTAAGTATAAGAAAAAGACCTTAAAACCAACTATATGAAGGTGATAGAGGTTCTTAAAGAGGAAATAAAAAAATACCTTAAAGAAACTCAGGAAAACACAAACAAACAATGGAAGGAAATGAATAAAACAGTTGAAGAGCTGAAATAGAAATAGAATCAATAAACAAAACAGAAACTGAGGGAATTCTGGAAATGAAAATTTAGGAATTCAAACAGGAACTAAAGAGGCAAGGAATATAAGAGATGGAAGAAATAGTCTTAGGCGTTGAAGAAACAACTGAAGGAATGAATAAATTAGTCAAAGAAAATCTTAAATCTAAAAAACTCACACCAGCAAAATCAAAAGAAGGGAAACACACACACTTACACATATACATACACATCACCACCACCACCCACCACTACCACCACCAACAACAAAATAACAGGAATCAATAATCATTGGTTGTTGATATCTCTCAATTATCAATGGTATCAATTCTCCAATAAAAAGACAAGGACTAACAAAACGGGTGCAAAAAACAAGATCCATACTTCTGCTGCATCCAAGAACCATACTTCAATATCAAGGAAAGGCATTACTTCAGCATCAAATGTTGGAAAGAGATATTCCACGCAAATGAACCCAAGAAGGCGTAGCCATTTGAGTATCCAACAAAATAGACCAGACCAAAATAATCAAAGGAGATGAGGGAGGACACCATATATTTATCAAAGGAAAAATCCACCAAGAGGACATTGAAATTCTTTTTTTAAAAAAATGTATTTATTTATGTGAGTGCTGTATTCTCATGTGTGCCTGCACAACAGAAGAGAGCATAAGATAATTATTTATGATCCACTATTTGGTTGTCGGGAATTGAATTCAGGACCTCTTAATCACTGGGCCATCTATCGAGCCCTAGACATTACAATTCTTAACATATATGCATCAAACATAAGGGAAACCATGTTTGTAAAAGAAAAACTACTACAGCTTATATAGAATATTGACCCTCACACACTGATAGTGGGAGACTTCAATATTATACTCTCACCAATGGACAGATCATCCAGACAAAAACTAAACAAATGTTGGAGCTAACAAATTATGAACCAAATGAGCTTAAAAGATATATACAAAATATTTCATCCAAACAAAAAGAATAAACTTTTTATTTGTATCTAAGGGAACTTTCTCCAAAATTGATCCTTTAATACAGCTCCTCATGTTGCAGTGACCCCTAACCATTAAATTATTTTACTGCTACTGCATAACTAATTTTATTTACTGTTATGAATAGTAAAATAGATATATGATATGCAAGACATCTGATATGTGAATCCCAAAGGAGTTGCAACCCACAGGTTGGGAACTGCTGCTCTAGAACAAAAACAAGTAATCATACCCAAGAGTTGTAGATGGCAAGAAATAATCAGACTTGGGGCTGAAATCAATACAATAGAAACAAAGAGAACAATATAAAGAATCAACAAAACAAAGAGTTCATTCCTTGAAAAATCCACAAGATAGACAAACCCTTATCCAAATGGGAGAGAGGGAGAGAAGGAGAGAGTGAGGGAGAGGGAGAGAGAGAGAGACCAAAGGAACAAAATCAGAAACAAAAAGGGGGGCATAACAAGTGATTTTGAGGAAATCCAGAGAATCATAAGGACATACTTTAAAAACCTGTACTCTATAAAATTGAAAAATCTAAACAAAATGGATAATTTTCTCGATAGGTACCACTTACAAAAGTTATATCGGGGTTGGAGATTTAGCTCAGTGGTAGAGCACTTGCCTAGCAAGCACAAGGCCCTGGGTTCGATCCTCAGCTCCAGAAAAAAAAAGTTAAATCAAGATTAGATAAACAATTTAAATACACCTGTAACCCCTATGAATTAGAAGTAGTCATTAAAAGTCTCCCAAGCAAAAACAGCTCAAGGCCAGATGGTTTTAGGGCAGAATTCTATCAGACATTCAAAGACGAGTTAATGCCAATACTACTCAAATTATTCCACAAAATAGAAACAGAAGGGACATTGCCAAATTCATATTATGAGGCTACAGTCACCCTATACCCAAACTACATAAAGACTCAACAAATAGAATTACAGACCAATTTCCTTCTTGAACACAGATGCAAAAATACTCAAGAAAATACTTGCAAACTGAATCTGAGTTCACATCAAAATGATCATCCACCATGATCAAGTAGGCTTCATCCTAGCGATGTAGGGGTGATTCAATATACAAAATTTAATACATATAATCCACCATATAAGCAATTTGAAACTAAATGCCATGATCATCTCATTAGATGCCAAGAAATTCCTTCACAAAATCCAATACCCCTTCATGATAAAAAGCTTGGAGAGATTAGGGATGCAATGAAGGCAATTCAGCAAACCTATAAACAACATCAAATTAAATGGAGAGATACTCAAAGTAGTTTCACTAAAATTAGGAACAAGTCATGACAACACAATTCATGATAGCCTAAAATAATATAAAATATCTTTGGTAACTCTAACAAAGCAAGTGAAAGATTTGTATGACAAAAACTTCAAGTCTTTGAAGAAAGAAATTGGGAAAGATATCAGAGGATTGAAAGATCTCTCATGTTCATGCAAGATAGTAAAGACAGAGTAAAGTAGGAGTAACATAGTAAAGACGGTCATTCTACCAAAAGCAATCTAGAAAGTCAATGCAATCTACATAAAAATTGTAACACAATCATTTACAGTACTTGAAAGGACAAATCTCAACTTTCCATGTGGAAAAACAAACAAACAACATCAACAAAACAGGATAGCTCAAACAATCCTGAACAATAAAAGAACTGCTAGAGGTATCACCATGATTTCAACTTGCACTATGGAGCTATAGTAATAAAATCTGCATGGTATTAGCATAAAAACAGACAAGTTGGTCAATGGATATCTACAGAACATTCCACCTGAACAAAAACAGATATACATTCTTCTCAGCACCCCATGGAACCTTCTCTAAAGTTAACCAAATACTTGGCCACAAAGCAAATCTCAACAGATACAAAACAATTGGAATAACCTCCTGTGTTCTACCAGATCACCATGGTTTAAAGTTAGACGTCAACAACAACAACAAAAAAACTATAGAAAACTTACTATCTCATGGAAACTGAATAATGCTCAACTGAATCACCAATGGGTTAAGGAAGAAATAAAGAAGGAAATTAAAGACTTCCTAGAGATGAATGAAAATGAATACCCCATATACCCAAACTTATGGGACACTATGAAAGCAGTGCTAAGAGGGAAATTCATGGCACTAAATACCCACATAAAGAAATTGGAGAAATCTCACACTAGTGACTTGACAGCACACCTGAAAGCTCTTGAACAGGAAGAAGCAAAGTCTCCCAGGAGGAACAGACAACAGGAAATTATCAAATTGAGAGATGAAATCAATAAAATAGAAATAAAGAGAACAATACAAAGGACTAATGAAACAAAGAGTTGGTTCTTTGAGAAGATCAACAAGATAGACAAGCCCTTATCCAAACTAACCAAAAGACAGGGAGAGAGCATCCAAATTCACAAAATCAGAAATGAAAAGGGGGACATAACAACAGACAATGAGGAAATCCAGAGAATCATCAGGTCATACTTCAAAAACCTCTACTCCACAAAACTGGAAAATCTAAAAGAAATGGATAATTTTCTGGATAGGTACTACATACCTAAGTTAAATCAAGACCAGATAAACCATTTAAATAGTGCAATAATTGCTAAGGAAATAGAATCAGTCATTAAAAGTCTTCCAACCAAAAAAAAAAGCCCAGGACCAGGTGGTTTCAGTGCAGAATTCTACCAGATCTTCAAAGAAGACTTAATACCAATACTCTTTAAATTGTTCCACACAATAGAAGCAGAAGGAATATTACCAAACTCCTTCTATGGGGCTACAATTACCCTGATTCCTAAACCAAAGATTCAACAAAGAAAGAGAACTACAGACCAATCTCCCTCATGAACATTGATGCAAAAATACTCAATAAAATACTGGCAAACAGACTCCAAGAATACATCAAAACAATTATCCACCATGATCAAGTAGGCTTCATCCCAGGGATGCAAGGGTGGTTCAACATACAAAAGTCCATCAATGTAATGCACCATATAAACAAACTCAAAGAAAAAACCACATGATCATCTGACTAGACACAGAAAAGGCATTTGACAAAATCCAACACCCCTTCATGATAAAGGTCTTGGAGCAATCAGGAATACAGGGAACATACATAAACATAATAAAGGCAATTTACAGCAAGCCAACAGCCAACATCAAATTAAATGGAGAGAAACTCAAAGCAATACCACTAAACTCATGAACAAGGCAAGGCTGTCCCCTCTCCCCATACTTATTCAATATGGTACTTGAAGTTCTAGCCAGAGCAATAAGACAACATAAGGAGAATAAGGGGATACAAATTGGAACGGAAGAAGTCAAGCTGTCCCTATTTGCAGATGACATGATAGTATACGTGAGTGACCCCAAAAATTCAACCAAGGAACTGATACAGCTTATAAACACCTTCGATGACATAGCAGGATACAAGATCAACTAAAAAGAATCAGTAGCCCTCCTATATAAAATAGACAAACAGGCTGAGAAGGAAATCAGAGATACATCACCCTTTACAATAGCTACAAATGACATAAAACACCTTGAGGTTACCCTAACTAAGCATGTGAAGGACCTATATGACAAGAACTTTAAGTCTCTGAAAAAAGAAATTGAAGAAGATGTCAGAAAATGGAAAGACCTCCCATGCTCATGGATAGGCAGGATTAACATAGTAAAAATGGCGATCTACAGATTCAATGCAATCCCCATCAAATTACCAACACAATTCTTCAAAGACCTGGAAAGAATAATACTCAACTTCATATGGAAAATCAAAAACCCTCAGATAGACCAAAGAATCCTGTATAATAAAACAACCTCTGGAGGCATCACGATGCCCGACCTCAAGCTCTACTATAAAGCTACCATAATAAAAACAGCTTGGTACTGGCATAAAAACTGACATGTGGACCAATGGAATTGAATTGAAGACCCTGACATTAACCCGCACAACTATGAATACATAATTTTTGACAAAGAAGCCAAAACTGTACAATGGAAAAAAGAAAGCATCTCCAATAAATGGTACTGGCATTACTGGATGTCGATGTGTAGAAGGCTGCAAATAGATCCATATCTGTCACCATGCACAAAACTTAAGTCCAAGTGGATCAAAGACCTCAACATAAATCCAGTTACTCTGAACCTGATAGAAGAGAAAGTAGGAAGTAGTCTTGAATGCATTGGCACCGGAGAGCACTTTCTAAATATAACACCAATAACACAGACACTGAGAGAACAATCAATCAATGGGACCTGTTGAAACTGAGAAGCTTTTGTAGAGCAAAGGACATGGTCAACAAGACAAAACGACCACCTACAGAATGGGAAAAGGTCTTCACCAACCCCATATCTGACAGAAGGCTGATATCCAGAATATATAAAGAACTCAAGAAATTAGACATCAAAATGCCCAACAGTCCAATTAAGAAATAGGCTATATAACTAAACAGAGAATTCTCAACAGAGGAAGTTCAAATGGCTGAAAGACATTTAAGGAATTGCTCAACATCCCTAATTATCTGGGAAATGCAAATCAAAACGACACTGAGATACCACCTTACACCTGTCAGAGTGGCTAAGATAAAAAACACAGAAGACAGCTTATGCTGGATAGGATGTGGAGCAAGGGGAACTCTCCTCCGCTGCTGGTGGGAATGCAAGCTTGTACAGCCACTTTGGAAATCAATATGGCGCTTCCTTAGAATATTGGGAATCCATCTCCCCCAAGATCCAGCTGTAGCACTCTTGGGCATATACCCAAGGAATGTTCAATCATACCACAAGGACATTTGCTCAGCTATGTTCATATCAGCATTCTTTGTAATAGCCAGAACCTGGAAACAACCTAGATGCCCTTCAGCTGAAGAATGGATAAAGAAAATATGGTATATATATACAATGGAGTACTGCTCAGCAGAGAAAAACAATGACATCATGAGGTTTGCAGGCAAATGGATGGATCTAGAAAAAATCTTCCTGAGTGAGGTAACCCAGACTCAGAAGGACAAACATGGTATCTATTCACTCATAGTAGGATACTAGATGTAAAACAAAGATGACTAGACTGCTACACAACTCCAGGGAGGCTACCTAGAAAATGGGACCCTAGGAAAGACACAGAGATCGCCCAATGACAGAGAAATGAAAGAAATCTACATGAACAACCTGGACGACAGTGGGAGTAATGAAGGGCAAGGTTTGAGGGAAAGAAAGCTTAGGGGAGCAGGAGATCCCAGCTGGATCAAGAACAGAAAGGGAGAACAAGGAATAACAGACCATGATAAATGAAAACCACATGAGAGCAGGAATAGGCAGAGTGCTGGAGAGGTCCCCAGAAATCCATAATGATACATCCTCTGTAGGCTGCTGGCAATGGTCGAGAGAAAGCCTGATCTGACCTAGTCTGGTGATCAGATGGCTAAACACCCTAACTGTCGTGCTGGAACTCTCATCCAATAACTGATGGAAGTGGATGCAGAGATCCTCAGCCAGGCCCCAGGTGGAGCTCCAGGTGTCCAACTGTTGAGAAAGAGGAGGGTCTGTAAGAGTGTGAATCGTTGAGACCAAGGTTGCAAAAAGCACAGGGACAAATAGCCAAATGAATGGAAGCACATGAATTATGAACCAAAGGCTGTGGAGCCCCCAGCTGGATCAGGCCCTCTGGATAAGTGAGACAACTGAATAGCTTGAACTGTTTGGGAGGCACCCAGGCTGTGGAACCGGGACCTATCCTTAGTGCATGAGCTGGCTGTTTGGAACCTTGGGCTTACACTGGGACAGCCTGGAAGGAGGGGACTGGACCTGCCTGTACTGAATCCACCAGGTTTAAATGAATCCCCAGGGGAGTCTTGGCCCTGGAGTAGTTGCGAATGGAGAGGAGGGGCTAGGGGGAATGTGGGGGTGGGGATGGGAGGTAGGAGGACAGTGGAACCCATGGCTGATGTGTAAAATTAAAACACAAATTTAATAAATAACAAAAAAATTGAAAATATAAAAGAACTTTCAGAAAACATAAAAAAATATTAATTACCCTGATTCCAAACCTGGACAAACACACATAAGAAGAAGAATATAAATATTGAACCCTTAACAAAATATACTAGGATATCTAAGAATGTATTATATTAAAAAGTTGTACATTGTGCATGACCACGTGGAATTTATCTAAAATAATGTGAGTTGTTTTATCATTTAATAATAAATATAATAAACCCTATTAATGGGATAAAATAAGCTCAATAATCTGAGTAGATGTTGAAGAACGTTTGATGAAATTAAAAACCTATTTGTAAATTTGAAATGCCCTATGAAGAAGCTAGTATAGAGAGGAAATTTCCTGAGCTACTTAAACGAAATTTATAGAAGACTTATTAATATAATATCTACCAAAATATCCCCCCAAAAAACCCCTAAAACTTGGAACAAGGCAGGAACAGTCTATTTTTATCATTTTATTCACCATTGAACTGATGTTCCAGTCAATGCAACAAGAAGAGAAAATTAAGGCTTCTGCATTGGAAAGTAGTAATAAAACTCTCTTAATTTACAGACAATAAAATCCCAAATGTAAAATATCTTAATGAATCAACAACAAAAATTTTTAGAACAAGTACGTTCAGATGTTCTAAAACTAATATGCAAAATTCATTGTATTTTAAGCAGTAGCTACTTGATATAGGTGCTGGGAACTGAATTCTGACCTTCTGTAAGAACACTAAGCACTCTTAATTAACCACTGAGCTCTGTCTCCAATTCCTTCTTCACTACTTTTAACAGTAAGGGACTAAGATCTTGATTGAGGTATCTTCCAGAATTTCATCACTGAATTCCTGGAAATGAATTGCTCTTAACTGTTGAATATTACACAATCTTGGAGTTTAAAGTACTCGAATAAGGGCCTTCAACTAAAAAGGGTAAAGCACAATTGCTACTGGGTTCTCCTAGAAATGACCTGGAGTAAATTCATTTTTCCATTTGAGATATAATTTTCACTCAGGACACAGAAAAGGAGAGTCTTTTAAACAAGGCTTACATTCACTAAAATGCTTAATTTCACTTCTTTCTGCTGATGTTGAGTCAAATGTACCTTTACGTGATTGCTAAACGGGTAGAGTGACTGTGGCCACATGGGGGCAGCAGACACTTGGCTTTTTCTGGAAGAGAAGCCTTCCACATTAATTCTTTGATCTATGAGTCTTTTCTGGACTGCCAAACTAGGAGTAAAGACTTTCACTAGAATATCAATGCTCCAAATCTTACATGATAATCAGAAATTGCTAAAACTTAGCTCTTATGTTCAGCATGGTGGTGCAAGCCTGTAATCCCAGTGCCTGGGAACTGAAGTAGGGGGATTGTGAGTTCAAGGCCAGCCTAATCTATGTAGCAAGACTCTGCGTCAAATAAATTAAATAAATAAATATATAAATGGATTAATGAATGAATAAATAAATAGAATTTTCTTTTTCATTTATAATGGTTGCCTTCTTCTTAGTGGTCACTAAGGGTATAAAGCTCTTGCTTAGCTAATAGAATATTCTTGGACAATCATAGTCCTTATTCTTTGGAGAATAATACATGTTGGTTGTGTTGGGCATTCTCAGATGGCAACTACTCCAACTCAGTGCACTGTCTTTAATCTTAGACCATCTCATCCAGAGGAAAAATTGCATTTTTTGAGCAGTGCACTGTTTACCAGATCTGTACATTTTATATGGTTCTTCAGTCCCTGGCATCTCATAGCACTTTGTAAGTTGTTGACTCTGGGAGAAGCAAAGTTGACACAGTCACTTTTCTATGTCATCATGGTGCTGGAGGTGGAGGTTTGAGTTTAGATATTATAGGGAACAGTAGTGAAACTAGGATACCTGTGCATAGTATTCCATCATCCACCCTGTTGCCTGGCAGCCCAAACATTAGGCTCTCGTGGATGGAGGGAAGGTACTTGTGTCCTCACTAGCAATAGCCTAATTGGCTCTTCCACTAGCCCCACCCCAATTTGCTTTAATGTGTTTTAGAGGTTGCTGGGAATGGAATCCAGGGTGTCACACATGCCAGTCTAACAGCCTACCACTGAACTAGACGCCAGTCCTGTGTGAATGTTTTGTGAATGCCTGCTTTTCCTTAGGTGTTTTGTCTACCTGGGTTTATTTAGTATTTTTCTGCATAGGAAAGCTGCTTCCTGTCTATGCTTGTAGTTGTTGGTTTTCCCCAGAGCACCTCTTCTTTTTCATCTTATCCATCCTTCCAGTCTGACTCCTGTGGCCTTATGATTTAGTGTTAGGCACGACCTGTGACAGATGCACTTAGTCTGACCCTCAGCACAGTACAGGGGTCACACTGTCTTCCTCTTCAATAGGACTGTGGCTGTGATATTATACTGCAACCAGTGCACCCCAATACACTTATCTGGGGTCAGAGAACAGAACAGCCACTATATTAAACATAGAGGTTAGGCACTGGTAGCACACACCTTTAATCCTAGCATTCAGGAGGTAGAGATCCATCTGGATCTCTGTGAGTTCAAAGCCACACTGGAAAGAGCCAGGCATGGTGACACATGCTTTAATCCCAGGAAGTGATGGCAGGAAGCAGAAAGGTGTATAAGGTATGAGGACCAGGAACTAGAGAAGGTTAAGCTTTTAGCTTTTAGCAGCAGTACAGCTGAGATCCATGAGGATGAGGACACAGACGCTTCCAGTTTGAGGAAATAAGTTCATCTGAGAAATTGGTGAGGTGAGGTGGCTTGTTCTGTTTCTCTGATCTTTCAGCATTCACCCCAGTACCTGGCTCTTGAGTTTTTTTTTTAATAAGACCATTTAGATATTTGTGCTACAGAAACCCTTGCATGAGAGGAGATATTCTAGGGACAGATTGCCTCTTCAGCTATCAGACTATTATCTCTTTTTTCTACTTACAAAATTAGCATATGTAACAGGAATTTGGGATGTGAGAGCTGGAGCTGACCTCTAAAGGAAAGATATGAAAGGTTTTTCACTTAACACCTATCAAAGGAATGGGCTTATGGGTAGAGAATTTTCCAGGCCTGGATTCTTTCCTCTTTCAAAATGAGAGTTCTTTCAGGTGCCGTTTTCCTAAAGTAGAAACCCCTATTATAGAGGATGAAGACAGCTGGGGTCCAGGTGCTCTTTCCTCTAGGAAAGGACTGTTAGTTTGCCTCACACTGAAATTTCTGCTGTGCTAGCTTTTGTCTCATGGCTGTTTATAAGTTGTCATTGGAGACTCTTGTCCCACCCCATTTGGCTTAAGTCTAAATAAATGCATTTTCTTTTTGTCAATTCCTCTTTCCTAATTTCTTTTAAAATGTAGGGGAACTAAAGGCAGCAGGCTTATGTACCTAAGTGCTTGATAACTGAGCTATGAAAGCTCCTGGAAGTCAGAAGCCTGCTTCACTGGACTCTGTCTCTAGACTCTAGCAGAGCTTCCTGCAGAAAGCTTTATAAATGAGGAAAGGCACTGATACATTCATCACTGAATGAGATGTTTTGCTTCCCTTCCCTTCCCAAGTTAAAGTACTTTGATATATTTTTAATCCCTCTTATGAAATTATTTTTAAAATAAGCAGTCAGTTCCTACCTCCCACATAAGAACATTTGAGAATACAATCAACCATAGTTTGCAAGTAGGACTTGCTGAAGGAGGAAGTTTCTAATGTGAATGAACCTCCACCAACATCCCAGGCATTATCAGGTCCAATGGGGTTACGGCCAAGCTCTAGGCATGCAGCTTGGTGATTCTTCACATCATCAACAGCCAATGTTGTGACATAAAGGTGAATGGATTCTAGCAGTTTCTCTGTGTGCTAAGGTTGCTCTTCTCCAATTCCCACAGCATCCTGAATGACAAACAAGAAAATTTGAGAATTTCTTTCTTCACTCTTCCTTTTTCTCTCTTTCTCTCCCTCTCATCCTCTCCTTAGAGGTGGAGAGTTGAAACACAGAGAAAGGTTAAGAAAATTGCCTAACATCATTTAAAAGAAAACAGTCAAGTCAGGGCTCAGTCTGGTGATCATTCCACAAAGCTGTCCTTTCTGCCACTTAAGCAGATCTTGGTTTTAATGTATTCATGGCATATGGGCCATAATAATCAAAGTGACTGGCATTTCCTATAATTTATGATCTGGTGTGGAATAGGTCTTTTCTACTTCTGAATGAATTCTCACATGCGTCACTGTGGAATAAAGGAACTTGACATAGGTGAAAATGAATGTGGAGATAATGAATGTTTTTTCATTTTTTTTTCTGCCATTTCTAGTCAAATTGTCTCTCCTTCCCTTCCAGCTCCATGTTTGCTCAAGAGCTATTGCTACTGTGTCTCCCCTGGCATTTTAAGAAGGAGTGGCAAGATTGTATTCTAAAAGTTAGCATCATGCGGGAAGGAAAAGATATTATTGGCTGTCTTCTCCATGAGCAGAGAAATCCATAGCCCGTTATCCTCCATCCCTAGTGGTGGGCAGTTGTTGGACACTCATCTAAAAACAAAGAGAACTTTCTTTCTGGCCTAGGTTTGTGTCTCTCAATTCCATGAAGCCTTGTTGATACAGTGATTAGTGAAATTTTATAAATTTAGATTCAAAATAACCTGACCAATGCCTTCTGGCTTTGATGGGGCCTTTAAAGTAGTCTTGAATGTAGCAGTGGCAGGGAGAATACCCTATTGGTTCCATTGGCTGAGAGAAGATGCCACAAAATAGTTATCATGGCCATTTAATTCTCAGTAAAAGTTATACTGTTTGATGCCAGTGAGCTTAGTTTACATTTATGCCACCAACACTGGTTTTTACATTATGTTCCCAAAGTGAATTGAAATTCCCCCAGAGTCAGACTTCTATGAGAATCTCTGATTGCAATGGACAATGGTGATTTATTTTTCAGAGCCTTAAATTGAGTTTCTCAGAAGTGCCTTTAAAACTAGATTTCTCCATACATTTTGTTCTTTCTAATATGCCATGTATGCAGTTCTTGCTTGCTCAAAGGAACTCTTTAAAATGGAATCCCTGAATATTTCTATAAAACACATTCTTTTCTGAGACAGACTGCCATGGGAGCTATTTAGTGCCTACATCATTGTGCAGCAGAGCTGAATGATGTACTTTCCAAGCATAAGGCTTCAAGTTGGCCAGGCATTTTCAGACCAGGCAAAATTGGGGGAGTCTAGAGCCTCAGGGTCTTTGTTTGTACTGCACTCTCCAGAAACATCAGAGTTCTAGGATTGATGAGTGTTCAACATACTGAAGCTCCTTGTATGACCCAGGTTCACTGGCATTCAGGAAGAATCTTTCCCACTATGTTGAAGTTTTATCCCTGAGATACCTGACTTAAAATATATAGAATTCCTATGCCAATGGAATGATGAGGGAAACTCTGGTTTCAAAGATCTTAGTTCAAATCTAAATATTGGGAAAGTGAAGCAATATGTCTCTTGGGTTTGGAATTCATTACATATGTGCAGATCTTGGGACACAAAAAGAGAAGTATTTTCTTAGGAGCTGAGCTGAGGAAGGTTCACAATATCTAGGCTATACAGCTCAGGATGCTTGACAAATTAGGAGTATTCCCATGCTAATTCATGATAATTCACTGAGGTTAACTAGGTGTGACAGCAGGAAGTGATAGCCACATGACTTATAAGTGTGTATGACTGAATTGTCGCTGGTGAGGCTCCTGGATCACATACAGACCAATGTCTGAGGTTAGGTTGAAGGCTATTTCATGTGCTGTCCTCTAAGTTGAAAGAAAGAAAGAAATATACTCTGCTTGGTTCCATACAAGTTGGGGACATCACATAAAGAAATGAGATTTTCTGTTTCTGTTGCCGCAGGAGAATGACTTAGGAGAAAGAGAAAAGGTCCATAATTGTACTTTGACTTTTTTGAATGTGAGCTGGTATCATTTGATGCATTTAGTTCTTACAAGGTGTTCTCAGATTTACATCCCATTTACTGGTTTTGAGAATAATTTAAAAATTTGTATGATAGATTCAAATTCCATGGCTCTATGTATGGGTGGAGGTGGGGTGGGACAGGATGCAGAAGGGAAAACAATGACCCATGGTGGAAGGCCATTGGCCTGTCAACATCAGAATCTGTACCAATTAAAATAACTTGGTTTTGAATCTCAAATTACCTTGTGCTGTGGGATGTTCTGTATGTCAAATGTGTTGCTCTGATTGGTTAAAATAAATAAAGTGCTGACTGGCCAGTGGCTAGGCAGGAAGGATAGGGTAGACAGGACAAGAGGAGGAGAATTGTGGGAAGTGGAAGGCTGGGTGGAGACACTGCCAGCTGCCACCATGACAAGCAACATGTAAAGACAGTGGTAAGCCACAAGCCACGTGGCAAAGTATAGATTAATAGAAATGGGTTAATTTAAGATAGAAGAAGTAGATAACAAGAAGCCTGTCATGGCCATACAGTTTGTAAGTAATATAAGGCTCTGTGTGCTTACTTGGTTGGGTCTGAGTGACTGTGGAACTGGCTGGTGAGAGAGATTTGTCCTGACTATGGGCCAGGCAGGAACACTCTAACTACAACCTTGGGAAAGTGTCTTATTTTCTCCACAAGGATTTCAAACTTTTAAGCTTTTATAATGACTGCTTGATTTCAAATGCATTACCTCTTCTATAGAGAATGTGAGAGCAGAGACTGACTTTGTAAGTAGTGTAGATAGATGAGGCCTAGTAACTTGCCTCCACAGATGACAAAAGCAAGACTAGGATGTCACAAAGTAGGTTTTATCTTGTGAACAATTTCAACTTATTTCCACCTCTATTTGGCTATTCAACAGTGTTAAGTTTTGAGGCAATAATTTAACAAACTTAAGAAGTGACTTTCCTTTAGAGGTTCTATTGTTCCTTTTCTTTCAAACAAATACATACAAAGAAATGTTGAGACTTCATTTCATTTTCTGTTATTTGCATGTCATATACAATGAGGCATATATTAAGGGAATTTTTTGTTTTTGTTTTTGTTTTTTCGAGACAGGGTTTTTCTGTGTAGCTTTGCGCCTTTCCTGGAACTCACTTGGTAGACCAGGCTGGCCTCAAACTCACAGAGATCTGCCTGGCTCTGCCTCCGAGTGCTGGGATTAAAGGCATGCACCACCACCACCCAGCCTAAGGGAAATTAAAGAAGTTCCCTTTGTGTGCTTTTATATGTTATAGGTTTGGAAATCATATTTTAGATTAATAGCTATGTTTATAAATGTTCTTGAGTTTTTTAAAGTTAATCTAGTTTTATTATCAGAAACTACTATTCAAAACAGCAGGCAAAAAGTATGCCTTGCTCTTGGCATAGGCTTAGAATACACTGAAACCAGGTAGAGGCAGACTACTGAATATAACTTCAAGAGGCATTGCTGATTTCATTTTAGCATATTTCTCTGTGGGCAAATAGTACAGTTAAGTTACTGGACTATTTGCTCTTAAACAGATACCATTAAGAATGCTAGATTTCTTTTTGTTGTTGTTATAATAATAATTTAATAAATAATCATTTCTTAGAGAGTTTGACATACTAACAACACATTTTAACATATACTTAGCTCAGAATCTTAAGAGTGGTGATTTTTCTCTATAGCATTTGAAAGATAGTTAATTTATGTTCAGTGATTCTTTCTCCATTTAAGTCAACTTTTGGTCCATAGTTTATTCTTAGCATTTTTCTTTTTTTGAAAATAGATTCTTCTCTCATATAATACATCCCAACCACAGTTTCCCCTCCCTCCACTCCTTCTAACTTCCCCACACTGCCCCCTCACTCAGATCCACTCCCCCTGTTTACCTTCTGAAAAGAGTCCCAAAAGCAAGCAAAAGAGTTAGAGACACCAACTCCCACCAACTCCCACAAAAACATTAAGCTAACAGCCATAAAATATACACAGAGAACCTGGTATACCATCTCAAATATATACCATGATGCCCAGCTAACCTGAATGCATATAAATAAACAATTATATTAATTAGAAAAAATGTATTTTCTTTATATTAACTTATAATTACAGCCTGTTTTATTTGGAAGAGGACAGTGTTATATAATAAAAATATTATGAAACTGAAGGTAAGATAAGGGGCTACCACTAATCAATCCTATGGGACTGGAGATACTCCTAAAACATAAATATCTCTCTAGTAATTTAATATAAAGATATTATCAAATCTAATTTATTTAAACAGTGGGGTGCTCAGAAAGAAGTTTGTAGCACTAAGTGCCTGCATGAAAAAATGGAGATATCTGACACTATCAACTTAGCAGCATACCTGAAATCTCTAGAACAAAAAGAAGTAATCACACGTGAAAGGAGTAGATGACAAAAAAATAATCAAACCAAGGGCCGAAATCAATAAAATAGAAATGAAGAGAAAAGTGCAAAGGATCAATGAAACAAAGAGTTGATTCTTTGAGGAAATCAGAAATATAGACAAACCTTTATCCAATCCAACTAAAAGACAGAGAGACTATCAAAATTAATAAAATCAGAAACAAAAAGGGGGACATAACAGCAGACATTGAGGAAATCCAAAGAATCATTAAGTCATACTTTAAAAACCTGTGCTCCACAAAATTGGAAAATCTAAAAGAACTGGATAATCTCAATATATATCATTTACCAAAGTTAAATCAAGATCAGATAAACAATTTAAATAGACCTAAGCCCTGAAGAAAATAGAAGCAGTCATTAAAAGTCTCCCAACCAATGAAAGTCCAGAGCCAGATGGTTTTAGCATAGAATTCTACTAGACTTTCAAAGAAGAGCTAATGCCAATATTCCTAAATTAATCCACAAAATAGAAACAGAAGGAAAATTGCCAAATTCTTTTTATGAGGTCACAGTCACCCTTATAGCCACACAAGGATCCAACAAAGAAAGAGAATTGCAGACCAGTTTCCCAAATGAACACACATGCAAAAATAATTCAGTAAAATACTTGTAAAGTAAATCCAAGAACACATCAAAAAGATCATCCACCATGACCAAGTAGGCTTCATCTCAGAGAAGCAGGAGTGGTTCAAATATGAAAAACTTAAAGAAAAAAAAAACTCATGATCATCTCACCAAATGCTGAAAAAGCCTTTGACAAAATTCAACACCACTTCATGATAAAAGTATTGAAGAGATTAGGGATACAAGGAATGTACATCAACATAATAAAGGAAATTTATATTGGGCCTACAGCTGACATGAAATTATATGGAGAAAAACATAAAGCAATCCACTAAGATTGGGAACAAGATAAGGCTGTCCACTTTCTCTGTATCTATTCAATATAGTACTTGAAGTTTTAGCTAGAACAAGAAGACAATTGAAGGAGATCAAGGGTATATAAATTAGAAAGGAAGAAGTCAAAATATTGCTATTTGTAGATGATATGATAGTATACATAAACTACCCCAAAATTCTATCAAGGAACTCCTACAGCTGACAAACACCATCAGCAAAGTGGTTTGATTAACTAAAAAGATTAACTAAAGATTAAAAAAAAGATTTATTGAAAAAAATCAGTATCCCTCCTATATACGAACAGCAAATAGATTTATATTCATCACCCTGCACACAGCTCAAGTCCAAGTAGATCAAAGACCTCAACATAATACCAGATACAATGAGCCGGGTGGTAGTGGCATACACTAATCCCAGCACTTGAGAGGCAGAGGCAGGGGGATCTCTGAGTTCAAGGCCAGCCTAGTCTGCAAAGTGAGTTCCAGTACAGCAAGGACTAAACAGAGAAACCCTGTCTTGAAACCACCACCCCCCCACACACACACATACCCAAAAAACAGCAAAAACAGCAACAAGAACAGCAACAACAAAAACAGATACACTGAGTGTGTCAGAGGAGAAAGTAAGGAATAGCTTTGAGCAGATTGACACAGGAGACAACTGCCTGAACAAAACACCAATAGCATAGGCACTAAGATCAACACTTAATAAATAGGACCCTGTGAAACTGAAAAGCCTCTATAAGACAGAGGACACTGTTAACAGGACAAAATGGCAGCCTACAGAATGGGAAAAGATTTTTTTCACCAAGTTCACATCCGGTAGAGGGCTAATATGCAAAATATATAAAGAACTCAAGAAACTAGATATCAACAAACTGAAAAATCCATTTAAAAATGGGGTACAGATCTAAACAGAATTCTCCAAAGGAGGAATCTCAAATGGCTGAGAAACACTTAAAGAAATGGTCAACATCCTTAGCTATCAGTGAAATGCAAATCAAAACAACTCTGAGATTCCATCTTACACCTGTTAGAATGGCTAAGATTAAAAACACATGTGACAGCTCATGCTGGAGAGGATGTGAAACAAGGGGAACACTCCTCCATTGCCAGTGGTAGTGCAAACTTGTACACCCACTATGGAAATACATGTGGAGGTTCCTTAGAAAGTTGTGACTTGTTCTACTTCAAGATCCAGCTACACCACTCTTGAACATCTACCCAAAAGATGCTCTGTCCTACCACAAAGTTAGTCACTCACTCAACTATGTTCATAGTGGCTTTATTCATAATGGCCAGAAACTGGAAATGACTTAGATGTCCCTCAACCAAAGAATGAATAAAGAAAATATAGTTAATTTACACAATGGAATATTACTTAGTTGTTAAAAAATTGCATCATGAAATCTGCAAGCAAATGTATAGAATTAGAAAAAATCATCCTGAGTGAGGTTACCCAGACCCAGAAAGATAAACATGGTATGTACGCACTCATAAGTGGATAGTAGCTGCTAAGTAAATGATAATCATGTTATAATCCATAGCCCCAGAGAAGCTAAGTAGCAAGGAGGGCTCTTGGGGGGATGCATGGATTTCCCTGGGAAGGAGAAAAGAATAGATTTTATAGGTAGATGAGGGGCAGATGGGAATAGGAATAGGAGGGATTGGGTGTGTATATGGGGAGGGACAGAGGGAGAGAGTACTGGGAGAGACTACTGGAATTGGAGGGTATTTGTGGGGCAATGTGGAAACTTCCATGTGGTGGGTATTGTGTTCCCTGAAATATTGTGTGTTCCCCGAAATAAACATATCTGGGGTCAGAGAACAGACAGCCACTAGAACAGAGCCAGAAATGGTGGCTAGAAAATGGGAAGAGTAAGCCATAACAGAAGTTGGGCGGTGGTGGTACACACCTTTAATCCCAGCACTTGGGAGGCAGAGCTAGCTGGATCTCTGAGTTCAAGGCCACTTTAGAAACATCTAAACTTGGTGACCCACGCCTTTAATCCCAGAAACATAACCTTTAATCCCAGGGAGTGGGGGCAGAAAGAGAAAAGTATATAAGGCTTGAGGACCAGGAATTAGAGGAGAAAAAAGCATGTAGTGAGTAAAGCATTCAGCTGGTTAAGCATTCAGGCTTTCGAGCACAGTTCAGCTGAGATTCATGTGGAGGAGGACTCAGAAGCTTCCAGCCTTAGGAAACAGGATCACCTGAGGAACTAGCAAGGTGAGATATCTGTGGCTTGTTCTGCTTCTCTGATCTTCCAGCATTCACCCCAATAACTGGCCTCGGGTTTGAGTTTTAAGAACTTTTAAGATTCATGCTATACTTCCAGGCATCTACAAGGGTGACCCTAGCCAGGAATCTTAGTAATGGAATGTATGAAGCCTGAACCAGCCATCTTCTGTAACCAGGCAACTTCCAGTGGTGGGATTGGAACACAAACCCAACCATAAAACCTTTGGCCTACAATCTGTCCTGCTTGCCAGATGTGCTGAGGCAATGGTGATGCAGAACTTGTGGGAGTGACCAGTCAATGAGTGGTCTAATTTGAGGCCCACGCCTCAAGAGGGAGTAAATGCCCAACACTGCCTAGGTGACCAGAAACCAGAGGTTGGATAGCCCAGAGACATAGTGTAGGAAAAAAAATGTCAATGAAATGATTCCTGATGATATTTTGCTATACTCCTATATCGGTGCCTAGCCCAATCACCATCAAAGAGGCTTCCTCTGGCATCTGATGGGAGCAGATCCAGAGATCCACAGCCAAACATTAGGTGAAGAGAGATACAAAATTGGTGATCTTCATTAGATCTCTGCCCCTTGGAGCTCAGGGAACCCTGTGGAAAAGGAGGGGGGAGATTGTAGGAGCCAGAGGGGTTGAGGACACCAGGAGAACACAGCCCACAGAATCAACTAAGCAGGGCTCATAGAGGCTCACAGATACTGAAGGGGCAATCAAGGCACTGGTCTCTACTAGGTCCTCTATCTATATGTTACAGCTGTTAGACTGGTGTTTTTGTGGGACTCCTAACAGTGGCAGTAGGGATATCTCTCACTCTTTTGCATGCTCTTGGGACCCTTTTCCTGCTACTGGGTTGCCTTGCCCAGTATTGATATGAGGGTTTGTACTTAGTATTACTGTATCTTGTTATGCTGTGTTTGGTTGATATCAATTGGAGGCCTGCTCTTTTCTGAACGAAAACAGAGGAAGAGTAGATCTAGGGGAGAGGAGAGGTAGAGGAGGGAACTGGGAAGAGTGGTGGGAGGGGAGGCTATGGTTGGGATGTATTATGTGAGAGAGGAATAAAAAAAATAGGAAAGGTGTTCGGATTTTATTTCGGTTACAATGGGAAACTATTGAAGCTATCTAAAATAGGATTAAAATATTTCCTATTTATTTTTATATTTATGAGTGTTGCTTGCATGTATACAGTACATGTGTGCAGTACTTCTGGAGGCTGGAAGAGGGTAGTGGATTCCTTGGAACTGGAGTTACATATGGTTGTGGACTGCCATGTATGTGCTGAGAAATGAACCTTGGTCCTCTGTGCAATCTGCCAGTGCTCTTAATCAATGAGTCTTCTCTCTAGCACCAGCAGAGCAGGATTTTAACCAGCTTTGAAACTTGAATTTACTGGAATTTGGAACATGTCACCCCCAAATATGCCACTTTTGCATATTTATTATTTAAAGCTAAAAAAATCAAGAAACAGCTAATGTAGGAAAAGCCCTTCATTTATCTCAAATGCCTAAAATAAAGTATAATTTTCTTTTACAACAAAGGAAATGTACAATTATAAAAAGAAATCTCCATTAGTAAAAGTATCTGTGAAAGAAAGGGAGAGCTACTGTGATATAACTTTCATTGCCTGAGATCTTCATCTACATAATAAGACAATTTCATTCACCATGCATTTCATCTTCCTTCCTTCTAATAATTTGCCTCTAATTTCCCACGTCTTAGTCCATTTTTGTTGCTATAATAAAATAGCCAATTCTGAGTAATGTATAAAAACAGAGATTTATTTATCTCCATAGTACTGGGCATGCAAGTGCATGGTATTGGCATTTGCTTAACTCTGGTGAGCACAATGTGGCAGATGGCATCCCAATGGTGGGAGTACATATGTGCATGATCTCATTGTGAAACACAGCCAAAGAGGAAGCTGAGAGAGCAGAACTTGCCTACAAACAATTCATTTCACAGGAAACTAGTCCCATAAGTGATACACTAATGCTCTAACTATATTACCACTAGGACCCATGTCTTAAAGGTTTCATCATCTCTCAACCATAATAACCTGTTCCTTTGTATGGTTTTTGTATGTTCACTTTGTTTGTTTGGTGTGTGTGTGTGTGTGTGTGTGTGTGTGTGTGTGTGTGTGTGTGTATGTGTGTCACACACATGCCACAGCACACATGTGAAATTTAGAGGACAACTTGGGGGAATTGGTTCTCTCCTTCCACATGTGGGTCCTGGAAGTTGAACTTAGGTCATCAGCCTAGCAACAGGTGGTTTTACCTACTGAGCATTCTCACCACCCAAGCATCACATTTTTCCTGGACTATTTCACATATTTTCATACTGAAAATAATTGTTCTCATATTAACCCACTTTTATTCCATTTAATTTGTATAACAATGAAATAATCTGGATGATTAAGGGGATGTGGGAAGAGAAAGAAGCCCCTCTCTAGATGCTGGTTATATTACCTGATAGCCGAGAGTCAGAAATGTCAACCTAACTAACAAAATCAAGATTGCTCACAGAAATATCATTCTTTTTTTCCAGGAGATAGTCCCAAATAAGGATGGCACATTAAAAAAATGGTCTCTGCTTACTTAGGGCCAGAATGTTGTGCCTTTGAGCTTAGTTGTATCAGTACTCCTCTCTCTTCTCCAAACCTAAACAATATACCTCATAAATCTGCCTTACAATTACGCTTACAAAAGAAGTTCTGTAAGATAAGTGAAATAAGTAAATCAATTTATATTTTTCTTGATTTTTTAAAGTAATATTTAAACAATGTTGTAAATTACATCTTTTGGGCAATGGAACATCAAAAGTCACAAAATCACATATATAGCTATTGCTAAGACAGTGATGAGTGACTCTCCCTTTTGAAGAGCCTGCACTCATGTCTTGAGTATATACTGTCCCTTTCCTAAGTCTTTCATTTAATTCTCTCCTCTTATCCTTCACCCCAGAACTTATATCTGAAGCATGTACTTGCCTTCATCTCTATTCAATTTGCTTCTCTGATTCATCCTGAAATTCTTTTCAGGGGCTTATTCAAGGCTCCAGTTTTGGGGTTGGGGATTTAGCTCAGTGGTAGAGCTCTTTTGCCTAGCAAGTGCAAGGCCCTGGGTTCGGTCCTCAGTCCTGGAAAAAAAAGGCTCCAGTTTTACCTGGGTGGAGGAAGGACTTCCTCAGGCTATTGGCAACAGTGCTGAATTGCATTTCCCTGCTTCTACTGCCACCTGTCCATCTCTCTGTACTCTAGCATTCAGGAGGGTGGAGACCAGCAGGGAATCAGCATAGGGAGGACATCAAGGTCAAGGTCAGGCAAGCAGGGCAGCAGTTAACCAACTTGGGAGTTCCAGGGCACTACAGTAGAAGTGTAAACTAGTATAGCCACTTTGGAAAGCAGGATGGTGATTTCTTGGAAAATTGGGAATCAATCTATCTCAAGGCCCAACAATACCACTATACCAACAATACCACAAAGGATGCTCCATCATACCACAAGGACACTTGCTCAACTATGCTCATAGCAGCATTATTATATATAATATCCAGAACCTGGAAACAATCTAGATTCCCCTCAACTGAAAAATGGATAAAGAAAATAGGGTACATTTACATAATAAAGTATTACCCAGCGGTAAAAAAAACCAATGAAATTGTGTGAACTAGAAAAAATCATCCTGAGTGAGGTAACCCAGACCCAGAAAGACAAACATGGTATATACTCACTCATAAGTGGATGTTAGATGTAAAGCAAAGGATAACCAGGCTACAATCCACAACCCCAGAGAAACTAGGTAACAAGGAGGATCCTAAAAGGGGCATGCATTGATTACCCTGGAAGGGGGAAATAGATAAGATGTCCTGGGTAAACTGAGATGAGTAGAAAAGGGGAGGGCATGGGGGATGAGAACATGAGAAAAATGGGATGGGGTCAAGTAGCGGGAGGGACAGAGAGGGAGAGCAATAAAAGAGATATCTTGATAGAGGGAGCTATTATGGGGTTAGGGAGAAACCTGGTGCTAAGACTCCTAACAATAGTTGAGAGGCTGTCTGAACTGGCCTTCCCCTGTAACCAGATTGGTGACTACTCTAATTGTCATCATAGAGCCTTCATTCAGTGACTGATAGAAGCAGATGCAGAGATCCACAGCTAGGCACTAGGCTGAGTATCTAGAATCCAGTTGAAGAAAAGGAGGAGGGATTGTATGAGCAGGAGGAGGGGGTCAAGACCATGATAGGGAAACCCACAGAGACAGTGGACTCGAGCTAGTGGGAGCTCAAGGACTCTTGACTGACAGCTGGGGAACATGCAGGGGACCAAACTAGGCTCCCGAATGTGGGTGACAGTTGTATGGCTTGGTCTATTTGTGGGGCCCCTGGCAGTGGGACCAGGATCTATTCCTGATGCATGAACTGGCATTTTGGAGCCTATTCCCTATGGTGGGATATCTTTCTCAGCCTTGATGCAGAGGGGAGGGGGAGGGCATGCTTCAATTTGATGTGCCAGACTTTGTTGACTCCCTATGGGAGGCCTTACCCTCTCTGAGGAGTGGATGGGGTGGGGTGGGGAGAGGTGGAGGGGACTGGGAGGAGAGGAGAGAGTGGGAACTGTGGTTGGTATGTAAAATGAAAAAAAAATAAAAAAGAAGACAATCAGAGGAAATTTACTGAATGAAAGAGGTTGAGTGAGTGAAGGAGGAGTGAGGGAGGCTGAGGAGTAGGCTTCCATACCTCTCTAATGTAACCTGTTTCAGAAGGGGAGGAGTTGGCATTTCAGCAGAGTTTTGCCATATGTGACTGGAGACAATACAATAATGCTGAAAAAGCCTCTATGCAGTCTTAAAAGCTGGGACCAGTAAAGTCCACAGAAATGTAAGAACTTCTGAAAACTGTAGTCAGTGCTCTATCAGTTTATCAAAACTGCATTTATCAGTGCTGAAACTCTGAACCTCTGAAATTTTAGTGTATTTACATACCTTAAGTGGGAAGTTACATCTGAAACCTGTTTATCCTTTATTATGAAGGCTGTAAACAAGGCAAACCTGTCTGTATTTTAAACAGGAAACTTAACTAATGAACTAATGAGCTACCAAGGTGGTTGTAGCCTTGGTGGGGGTGGTCAGGGGAGAGCTGTTAAAATAGTAAATCTATCAGTACCCTTGTCATCAAACCTAATCAGATCTAAGAATGATACATTTCACCAAGTAAGTAGAAGTGAGACAGCTTTCCAGCTACCTAGGCAACTATCTCAGGTTTCTCCTTGGCTGATAAGGACAGAGGTCCCAAGGCACTATCAGTCTTCAGCTGCCAATCCCAGAATATCTGACAGACTTTCCTGTGGAGTAGGAATGTGGCGAGAGCAAAATGGGGCAACCAGTTCCCCAGTGTCCTGCTTGGTCACAGTCTGGAGAGGATCTTGGCAGCAGTTTTCCACTCCGTTGCTGGCTTTGTTTACATTTAAAGCAAGCTCTAGGTAGAAGCTTCTTCTGCGGCCATCACTTTCCTTGAAGGAGATACAGGGTGCTGCCAGGAGTTGGCACTATCATGATGAGTTTTTTTTATTAAATACCATAGTCTCAGATCTTTGAAGAGTTCAAGAATCAGTGGATCATTATCTGTTAGGTATAAGCAGTTTAGTATCCCCAGGCAAAACCCAGTTTTAGCAGTGTAAACAATTTAAAATCAATACCAAGGGGATTACTCTAATGTTACATAATCTGGCTGCCAGCAAGATACATCCCTATACATGGATGTATGGAGGTGAACTTTAATACCTCATTAAATCAGCATTGCCTTAAATCCTGTCATTTATCAGCCTTATTTTTAGGACAGGACAGGAATTATCATATAGAAATTCATCCTAATCTAAAATATATTGGAGACCTAATTTCTCCTTGGTGGGGCCACTCCATGTGGTCACCTTTATTTAAGATGGTGGTGAAGTTATATGACCTTTCTTAAAACCTTAGTCAAAATGGTGGCTGCTCATGTGTCTGGCTGTACTTAAGATAGTGGCAGACCATGTTTTTTTTTTTTTTTTTTTTTTTCCAGAGCAGTTTCAGTTTGGAGTTGTGAGACCAAAATGAGAACAAAATGCCTAAGCTTTCTCCATTTTAGGTATAGGTCTTGAGTTACTGGAACCAGTCAACCCAGATTCCAGAAATTAGAAAGTGCAAAGTACAGAGTCACAAGGTATTCATTCGGTGATGACTGTTTAACCAAGGAATGTTCCAACCCTGGTTTCCAGGGTAACTGACCACAGAAATGTCCCCACCTGAGGGCAGCCAATGAGAAATGGTGATGGGCAACCACTCCCTTAGAAGTAAGATTAAGCCATAATTTCTAGAAAGTCCCTAGAAGCGAGCCGATCAGAATTGTACCCATACAAGCACCCTAAATGATGTAACCTTGTGGTTTTTGCCTTTAAAACCTGAGAGCTTGCAGAGGGGCGGGTACCTCCTCCAGCCTCTGATGTGTTGGAAGGCTTGACGAGGTCCAAGCGGCTTGAACTGCTTCAATAAACCTTGCTTTTGCATTCTGGTATGCTTGTCTTTGGTGGTCTCTCTCTGGGGGTCACTAGCTGGGCACAACAGAGTTACAAGTTTTAAGCTAAGTTTTTTGTTAATAGCAACAGCTGCCACATGGAACATGTATAGTCAGGCATCCAAGACCAGTGAGAAACAAGCATGCAGTGGCCACATTTCCATCCATACACACAAAATAGATGGGACACTTTTTTTTTTTTTTTTTTTCTCGAGACAGGGGTTCTCACCTGGCTCTGCCTCCTGAGTGTTGGGATTAAAGGTATGTACCACCTAAGAGAAGCAAAGCTTTCTGTGGGAAACCATGTCTATGACCAACTTAAAAATCTTGAGATAAGAGTTTACAGTATATAGCAGCATGTAAGAAAGTATAGGAATAACAGATGCTTCCTGGCCATAATGCAGCTCCTGTTGGGTCAGAGCAGCCTGCCACATGTGGCTGGGTGCTGCCACTCATGATGCCTGGTTCATGGGCAGCAGGGTCCAAGGTGGGAGGAACTTCTCAGGCTCAAAAGCAGCAGCACCTCATGCATCTGAGCCCAGAGGAGAAGTTGCTGCAGAGGGTAACTGAAAAACAGAGTAGCAGCAGGCTGCTTGAGATCAAAAGAAAGCCCAGTTGAGCAATCTAAAGCAGCAAGTAGAGTTTTAGGAGGGAGGAAGATGTAGCAGAGTTTATTGAAGGAAAATAGATTTGTTAAGGGTAGAGAGGGCAGGTAGAAGAAGAGCATGGGGGTGGCAGAGGTGGGAGTACAGAGCCCCAAAATCCTGGGTGAGTGTATATGGTATGAGACAGCCCCAATTTGGATAAATTTTGCAGCCATTGGGGATCAGATTTAGAATTGGTGTTGCCCACTTCCAAGCCTATGCTAGAGATTGAAGACTATGGCGGGCATCCCCTGACATAGCCTGGGGCCAAGCAGTTGGGGGTAGGGGTGAGTGTCTTTGGATAGAACATCTCCTAACCAAAGGTCCCACAGAACAAAAACAGACTTTGTTCCAGTAACAGGGTGGAGTTGCCCCTGGCTCATCCATGTCCTGACAGGGTACCTCAAAAGCCTTTGACTCAGGAGGGGTCAAAAGACTCAGGAAGGATCCTGGATTCCTTATAGGCTTTTGGTTTGTAAATGAGTGACTTACTGAGCCAGAAGCCAGTTTGGTATGGTAGAGAGGTGGGGTGTAGTGCCCTGGAACTCCCAAGTTGGGTAACTGCCGCCCTGCTTGCCTGTCCTGGACCTTGATGTCCTCCCTATGCTGATTCCCTGCTGGTCTCCACCCTCCTGAATGCTCACCGGAGGTTCTTTGTTTGTGTATCCTGCATTTGGTGTAAGGAGCTTAGATGCAAGGATGTAGAACATTCAGTAGCGAAATTCTGTCCTCCAGGGGTTCTTCCATTGTGCTGTAAGCCTGTATTTAAGGTTTCTTCCCTTCTTCAATAAACAGCATTCAGCATCCCCTGGCAGGAATGACTCGCTGTCTTTTGTCTGTTTTTCGATCCACAGCCCCTCGCTTGGACATGGGTGGTGGTAGCATGGGCGCTACTGCAACAGTGGGGTAAAAGGGAGTGTGGCTTCCCACATGGCCAAGGGGCCGATGGGGAATATTCAACTCTACATCAGGCTCAGCACAATATGGTAAGTATTTTGAATCCTCTGTAATGAGTTTCTCTGTCAATGCAATAAGCCAAATCAAACTGAACTAATAAGACCAGGTTTAATCTGAGCAAAGCATTTCTGGGTGATCTCAGGGGAAGAGGAGAAATCACATGGTAGGTCTGTGGACAAGAACTTAAATACCCTATAAATGCAATCATGATCAGCTCAAGGGAGGAGCCACCTCTTGGCTGGCTTTCTGAGGGACAGAGTTTGGAGAGAGAGGAAAGGAGCTGAGGCAGAGCTTCCAATGGAATGGTTAGCAGCTCTTCCAATGGAATGGTTAGCAGCTCTCCTTTGCACCCGGTATCCCACAGCTCTGGCATCTCCAACATCTTGGGGTCTCCAAGGCAATCCAGGCTTCACCTTCACAGTTTCACACAATGGCCTCTCTAGGCTTCCATGCAGGAACACCCCTGACATTTGCCTTCCCTTAGTGGCTTTTCTTAGTCTCAGAGGGAGATTCCATAACCATTTTCTTCTATCTTTGACTCTAAACTCAGAGCCATATGGTTGAAGGTGCCAAGTTCTGCTGCTTGCTGAGGCTGGAACATGGCCTCCTCATTCAATTGCCTCTCACCAGCTTTCTATTTTAGATGGTTTCTTTCACTACCTAAGCTTGCCTGTCCTGAAACTCGATCTGTAGACCAGGCTGGTCTTTAACTTCAAGATCTGCCTACCTTTGCCCCTGGAGTGCTGGGATTAAAGGCATGCACCACTGCACCCTTTCTCCTTGAACTTTACTGTGGTGATATATTGTGTACCCTAATAAATTTGCCTGAGGATCAGTGGACAGAGCCAGCCACTAGATTAGACAAAGAGGTCAGGCAGTGGTTGCACACACCCTTAATCCTATGACTTGGGAAGCAGAGATCCATTTGGATCTCTGTGAGTTCAAGGTCGAACTGGAAACAGAGTCGGGCAGTAGTGGCAGGACCTTTAATCCTAGTACTGGAAAGCACATATGCCTTTATTCCGGGAAGTGACATGGCTGGGCAGAGAAAGGTGTATAAGGTGTGAGGAAACAGGAACTCATTCTCTTTAGACTGAAGATTTCGTAGAGGTAAGAACTAGTCTGGCTGTTCTGCTTCTCTGATCTTTCAGTTTTCACCCTGATATTTGGCTCTGGGTTTTTTATTAAAAGAACATCTTAGATTCAAACAACACTTTACAATTTGTAATTTTTCCTTGCTCAGCTTGCTTCTTTTTTATTATAGATCTTCATAAAAGTGAATACTAATAACCACATGGCAGAGTCAATACGAGGCTATTTTGATATTTCCTCTGTCAAGGTGATTAATCTAAAACAATTTAGCCTCAAGCACACTTTTTGGACAAGGACAAAAAGCAGCCACATTCTTCACCAAAATTTCACAAGACCAGTCTCTTGGTCACATACTATTATTATTCTCCTCTAAAATCTCTTGAGCCAGGCCCCCACAATTCAAATCATCCTCAGAACCACTGTTTTCTATGTTTTTGCTAGGATGGCCCATTAATCAGAGCTTAAAGCATTCCACTGCTTTTCTAACTCAAAGTCTCAATATCCACAGTCCTCCAAACAAAAACATGGTCAGGCCTATCACAGCAGTACCTCAGTCTCGGGAACCAACTTCTTAGTTAGGGTTTTATTACTGTAAAGAGACACCATGACCACAGCAACCCTTATAAAAGAAAACATTTAATTCAGGCTGCCTTACAGTTTCAGAGGTTTAGTCCATTATCATCACTTTGGGAAGCATGGTGGCATACAGGCAGACATGGTAGCTGAGAGTTCTACATATGGATTGGCAGGCAGCAGGAAGTGACAGTGACATACCGGCCAGGCTTGAGCATCTGAAACCTCAAAGCCCACCCCCTAGTGACACACCTCCTCCAACAAGGCCACATCTAATAGTGCCACTCCCTGGTCCTATGGGGGCCATCTTTATTAAAACCACTACAGAATGTATGATTTTTATTGGTACCAATAGTAAAATATAGTTTCAAATGTTTTAAGTTGAGAATGCAATTTGGGCCAGTGGTTAGATTTTTAGAATGAACTTAAATGATTTAATCTTGAGTTCACATTTTTTGGGTTGTATGATTCTGATCTTTAAAGAAATATAACCACTCAGCTGAAGGTTCAAAAGGCTTCTGTCAGACATGATCACCAGGCAATTTCTAAAACCTTTTTGAAGTGGATAGTTACCTATTGGGGGAGAAGGCTTGGTGACTCTACCCTTTTGTGGCTATCTTAGACTGTCCCCTTAATGCAGATAATGGCTAGAAATTAACTTAAATGTATTTGAGCACTGTATATGGGTATGGGAAGAGTTACTAGTCATCTAATTTTAGATAACACAGTTGAGAAAGACTGGAGGCAGAAAAGGGATATGTGTGTGCTCACACATATATAGAATACTCTTCCTTCTAGTCTGATATCAGTCCATGTAAAAGTGTTTGATCTGTGGTGAAGCTGCAGATGAGAGTGGGGTTTTAGAGCACCACTGTGTTCTTAGCCCCTTAATACATTTCCACAGATGGAGAGAGACCAGCAGCATTGTTGGTTTGTATTTAGGAAATATTTTTGTGTTTCGTTTGTTAAGAGCTTAGTAGTTATGCTGGCTAGTCTTATGTCAACTTTACACAAGCTAGAGTCTTCTGAGAGGAGGGAACCTCAGTTGAGTAAATGTGTCCATGAGATCCAGCTGTAAGACATTTTCTTAATTAGTGATTGATTGGGGAGGACCCAGCCCACTGTGGGTGGTGTCATCCCTGGGCTTGTGGTCCTGAGTTCTATAAGAAAGCAGGCTGAACAAGCCATGTGAAGCAAGCCAGTAAGTAGCACCCTTCCATGATTTCTGCATTAATTCCTGCCTCCAGGATCCTGTCCCGTTTGAGTTCCTGTCCCGACGTATAAACTAAATAAAACCTTTAATCCCAAGTTAATTTTGATTATGGTGTTGCTTCTCAGCAATAGTAATCCTAACTAAGGCAGAAGTAAACCCCATACCTTAAGTTTGAAATGTCTTCTCTGAAGATTTCTAAGGAAACAAAAAACTAAACACCATTTTTTTTTTTAGTCCTGGGGAACCCAGGGCCTCAATACATGCTAAGCAGATGCTCTATCTACTACTGAACTTTGTCTCCAATATATTTTAAATTTTATTTATTCATTATCATTGGTGGTGGTATGGGTGCTAGTGGTGTTAGTGGTGCGTGCGTGTGTGTGTGTGTGTGTGTGTGTGTGTGTGTGTGTGTGTGTGTGTGTGTAAATGTCACTAGGTAGATGGAGGCCAGAGGACAGCTTAGTGTAGTTGATTCTCTCATTCCACCTTTATGTGGGTTCTCAAAATCAAAATCAGGTTTCCAGGCTTGCTTGACAAGTGCTTCTACTTGCTAAGCCATCTCATGGGCTCCAGTCCTTCAGTCTTACAGATGCTCTGCCACTGAGCTATATATACCTCCAGCCCTCCAATCTTACAGGATAGAAACAGTGTTTGTGTTATGCGTTATGAGTGTGGGCTAAAATCAGGATTTGGAAGTATATATAAAGGGTAAAAGGATTGGGTAGGGGCTGGAGAAGGCTTTGTTTTGATTCTTTATTGAAGCTCAAATATCCTGGGAACCTGTCACACTTTAAATTCTAATCAGTCAAACAAGATTAATGAGACCAAAACCTAAAATGGGTGGAGTGAGAACCAGGAAGAGAGAAATGAGGACTTATGTCAGAAATGGTAGACTGGTGCCAAAGTACAAGCATTGACCTCCTTCAAGTTGGCCTGGAGCCCTTTCCTTCACTCAAGACTCAGGAGGACATGTATAATGGCTGGAGAGGGTTGGAGTAGTGTGAGCAGCCTCAGATTACCTAAACTAGGTACTGACTGCATTATCTTGGTATCTTGATGAAACTTTACTTTGTTTTGCATTGAATAAAAATAAATATTTACCTGATCTGTTCTTTTGTCATTTCTCTCTGGTGTCCAAAGACTACAAAGTGTGTTTTCTCCTGTTGTCAGGTTGTATTGGAAGGCTCATTCTCTTTATTATCTTCCATCCTGTACTCAAGGCTCCACTGAGTTGGCCCTTGGAACTGAGGAGACCCCATAAAAAAATGTTGGTCCATCATGAGAAAATGTCTGATGCAGGTACTGGCGATAAGTCAGAAAAGCAGTAAACGTCAGTAGAAAATAATCCCTTATATTTTGCTCCTCTTGGTTTGATGGCTTGGAACTCTGAATTCAACTGATAAAAGACAGATTATCAAGGGGGAAACCCATAGTTTTAAGAAATGGCACCCAGGAAGGAGGCAGATGATTGAGACGTCTGCCCTGTTTTAGGCTTTTATGAGGAAGGATTGAGGCAATATCTGGGAAGGGGATCAGAGCAGCATGATAAACAAGGATAGTCATACTATGCAGATCATACAGCCTCAGGTGACAAGATTTCTTTTAAATAATTATGTTTGAGGAACCCAGGCCCCTGCCCAGACCCATGCCTTGACTATTCTGCAGCCATGATAGGCTGTAGAAAACACCCAACAGAATGTAGGTCCCTTGGCACAGCACAATGTTCCCTTAAGCCCCCGACCTCGAGCCTAGCTCTAGATACAGGAAAACCCTGACAGATGTCCTCATACAGTAAAAGAAGCCAATTAAAAGTTACAGCAAGCAGGGTCATGATAAAGAAAAAGTGTAGTAGCCACAACATCTCCTAAAAGAGATAATAGTTTTCTTTTCTTTCTTTTTCTATTCTTTTCTTTCTTTTTTTTTGTTTGTTTTTTGTTTTTCTAGACAGGGTTTCTCTGTGTAGCTTTGCGCCTTTCCTGGAACTCGATTTAAAGACCAGACCGGCCTCGAACTCACAGAGATCCGCCTGGCTCTGCCTCCTGAGTGCTGGGATTAAAGGTGTTTGCAACCACCGTCTGGCGATACAATAGTTTCCTAACTAACCAAGGACAGCACCTCCAGATGGGAGAGCCAGTCTATGTAGTCTAAAGACCCCAAACCACTCTGGCTTCATCCCCTTGCTTTTCTCCCTATACATACCCTGCCCCCATGCTATAGGGATCTCTCCTACTCTGCTGCTGCATCAGACAGATGGAGAGTCCCGAGTTAATTCTTTGCTTTTGCATCAGATTTGGTCTCTTGATGGTCTTTGGAGGACTCTGGGTACAACAATGTTACGTGTATGGGTGCTTTGTCTGAATGAATGTCTGCTCACCACATGCATACAAGGTGATGGTGGAGACCAGAAGAGCATATTGGATCCTCTGGAATTGGAATTACTGCATGTGAGTGACCATGTGGGTGCTGGAAATCAAACCCAGGTCTTTCTGGAGAGCAGTCAATCCTCTTAACTAAAAAGCCATTTCTCCAGCCCCAAGAAATGTTTTCTACTGTAATTTTCTTCCTAATATGAGATAATTTTGAAATGTAAAATTTCTTTTAAAAGTAAAAATTTTATAGCCTCATTCAGGTAGCTCAAGGTCTTCTATTGTTAATGTTATTCATTTTCTTCTTTTCTAAACACAATTGCTTTTAGTTCAAAACAATCCATATGCCAAAGGAGTATATTTTAGGGTGTTATATTCTTGTACCATTCATGGGTAAGGAATTTTGACCTTGGAAACAAGTTGAGATGTGTCAGAAGTTTAGCTCTTTGCTCACAGGGTCTGTAACATCAGACACCTGGGTGCTATTCAGAGTTAAGAGCACAAAGCAGGGACTGGAAAGATGGTGCAGTGCTTAAGAGTGCATACTCTTCTTGCTGAGTTCAGTTCTTACATCAGTTGGCCCAAAACCACCTGTAACCCAGCTCCAGGGGATCTGATGCCTCCATGAGTACACACACACACACACACACACACACACACACACACACACACACACATACTCATCATCACCATCATCATCATCATCATCATCATCATCAAAATGACAAAAATAAATGTTAGATCCAGTGTTCTAATCAAAGTGGATGACAACACAGAAACATAGTTGCTTATGTGACTGTTTAAAGGGCTGGGAGAGTAAAGGTCAGAAAAGGATGCTGCTTGCTCTCAGTCTTATTGCTAGCTTTGGGAGAATGAAGACATGGCTTCTGCTGTGCAGGGAAGGAATTGCAGGAAATTGCATGATGCTCACCACTTAGCAGATAAATGCCAGGGTTATACAGATCCACCTGCTGCACCTGTTCTTCAGTCTTCTAAATCTCATAGAATGCATTTCATTAGGGGAGATAAAATGAATCCAGAATCCTGCTGATGAGGGACTCTGGGAAATGAGGTTCCCTAGATATCTAACTCCTAAAAACTACAAGAGTCTTAAAAGAGCTACAAAGAATGCCAATTGTTGGGCTGGAGTGCTGGATTAACAGTTAAGAGCACTTGTTGCTCTTACAGAGAAACTTGTTTTGGTTCCCAACACCCATATGGTGGCTCACAACCATCTGTACCTCCAGTCCCAGGAAACTCTTCTGCTTTCCACCAGCACCAAGCTTGCACATGGTGCACAGACATACACACAGGCAAAACATTTATACACAAAATGAACAAATCTAATTTAAACCTTTTTTTAGAGAATACTAAGTGTTGGTAGCCTGTGTTCAGTACAATGAGGCATTATGTCCTTGAGGCTGTGTTTTTGACAGTAATGTATCAATAATGATATCTCCAATGACTGCTATCAACAACAAAAAGATATATGCAAGGTAATTATCTTAGGCTATTTTATGTTGGTCTAAAACAGTGGTTCTCAGCCTTCCTAATTCTGCAACCTTTTAATATCTCATGTTGTGCTGGCTCCCAACTATACAATTATTTTTGTTACTACTTCATAACTGTAATTTTGCTACTGTTATGAATCATAATGTAAATATCTGTGTTTTCCAATAGTCTTAGTCAACTCTGTGAAAGGCTTGTTTGACCACCACATTTTAAGTTTTAAAAAATACCTAAGTTTGGGTACTTTACAAAAAAAAGAAGTTAAGTTGTATATGATGATGCATTTGAGAAGCTGAGAGAGTGAGATTATGTGTTTGAGGCTAGTCTGAGATGAAGAATAAGGAGGGGGAGGGGGAAGGAGAGGAAAAGGAGGAAGAGAAGTTTCTTTTGGTTCACTGGTTTGGAGTATAACATTAAAAATCTTCTCAGTTTGGGTCAATAAATTCCTGATGTTCCATTTGTGGTAGAAAGGAGAAGGGCAAGCAAGCACATGTGTGAAAGAGACAAAGGGGAGGCTAGCATGCTTTGTGGCATTCAACTAAGTATGAGATGTAAAGGACTTCTGTCAGCCAAGTCTTTGGAGAAATAACCCAGTCTTTAAAGAAAGACATAAACTCACCAAACAAAAATAGTAAACAAACAAAAACCTCACTGTAGTGGGTAGCCATTCCAGCTTTGACATGGAAGTTCCAACCCCCATTGAGGCTTCTGTAATGGTCACGCCTACAAGGTGGGGCTGAGAGAGGAGTCTGAAGACCCGAGTTCCGGATGTGGGGGCTCTCTTGGTTCCTGGACCCTGGACACAGCTGGACTGCGACACAGCTTTCCCAGACCCTGCAACCTACCTATCCCTTCATTTGTAAGTTACGCCACTAAATAAGCCTCCCTTTTAACTACGTGGAGTGGCCTTAATAATTTCACCAATACCTCACCTTTCTTCCCTAAGTTGCCTTTGGTCATGGTGTTTTGTCACAGCAACAGAAAAGTAACTAATATAGAAAGGAGATGAGAAAATTATTTTTCTCTCCTACAGCAATGTTACTATAAAAGCAATTGGGAGAGGTGTTGCGATGTGGTGGCAAAGTTGATCTTAGAGATTGTGCATTTCAAAAGAAGGATTCCTAAAGTGAAAAAGAGCAACATTGTTATAAAAACAAAAAGTTTCATTAGTCCAATGAATGGGAGAAGTATTTACCCAGGGATTAAGAAATTTGTAGCTGTTCAGTAAGTGTCTTTTGCTAATCTATCAAATGGGATTAAGATATCAGAGAAGTTTTGGGGAATACATGCATAGTTGCTTGCAAGTACTGTAGATACAGTACCTCTAGAAACCATAATTATGTGGTCATAAATTGATTAGGCAGTTCATCTTTCTTGAAGCTCTCAAGCTAGGTTGCCATTCTCTCAGTGACATTCTTCAATCTTGGTTTTTGATCATACAAGGGTCTTCTCAGTGATCTAGGTAGTGGCTTATTAAGTCATAATTCTGGCCTGTCCAACAGTGGGTAGAATTCGTGGAAATATTAATTTACAGAGTTATAGACAGATATTGAAAAAATTAAAAATTTGGTAAGAGTTAACACTCTGAATAAATATAAGAGTCAATCTAATTTGCAGATAGGACCCCCAGCTGTTTTTTCCAAAGGGAAAGGGAGCCAAATGTCTATCAAACACCAAGATTTGCATTAGTTTCTGAAATTTACAAAGAGATGCACAATAGTTCAAAGACCAGAATCTGGTAATCCAGAGAGTGTGCTATACACAACTCAAGACTTTTCCATTGGGGTGTTAAAGAGATGGCTCAGCTGTTAAGAGTACTTGCTGATCCTGCAGAGGACCTGGGTTCAGTTCCCAGCACCCACATGGAGGCTCACAACCACCTGTAACTCCAGTTCCAGAGGATCTGACATCTTCTGGCCTCCATGGAGTTCTCCATTGAAATCAATTTTTGGCTATGATACTGAAAAAAAATTACTTTGCAGTATATGAACATTTGTTACATAGTTAGAACTATATGAATATTCAATTCTGTATTCTCATTTTTAGGTGCTTTTTTTCTCAGTTACAAAGGAATTTTTTAGAGAGGAAATATTATATATGTATATGTGGAATAGCATAACACTCTGGAAAGAGAATCTAGTTTATAATGCCAAAAATTTAGCAAATGAAGTTTCAATATCAACAGGATATAATTTATATCTATGGGAAATATCAAGGAAGGGAGTTATAATACACAATGACAAATATTTATGTGCTGGACTCTTCTAAGTGATTTGTCACCTATTTGTGTTTGTGTTTCTCTGAGAAGTCTGTCACTGAAGGACAGGAGTGTGTTCTGATCCTAATTGGAAACAGTGCTTTGTCTGCTTTTTTTGAAGGAGGAGTTGAAGAACACAGCAGCTACTGTTCCTGCAAGTTTTCCAGCCCACTTTTATAAACAAAGTTTTATTGGCATATTGTAGTTAGAGTTTTCCTGCCTGGCCCAGTCAGGACAAATCTCTCTCACCCGCCAGTCCCATAGTCGCTCAGACCCAACCAAGAAAGCACACAGAAACTTACATTGTTTAGAAACTGTATGGCCGTGGCAGGCTGCTTGTTATCTACCTTTTCTATCTTAAATTAACCCATTTCTGTTAATCTATACTTTGCCACATGGCGTGTGGCTTACCAGTGTCTTTACATGTTGCTTCTCATGGCGGCAGCTGGTGGTGTCTCTCTCCAGCCTTCTACTTCCCAGAATCCTCTTCTCTCCTGTCCCGCCCATACTTCCTGCCTAGCCACTGGCCAAACAGCATTTTATTTGTACAGAGCGATATCCACAGCACTTCCCCTTTTCTTTTTTTTTTTTTAAGGAAGGTTTTAACTTTTACATAGTAAAATTACATATAACAAAACAATTATCAAGCAAGAATTATAGTTACATTATTAAAGAAGATATACTATCTATCTTATATTTGTGAGTCCACGGTTTTATATCTAATTTATCTTTTATCATAACTGAGAAAATTATAACTATCTAGTCTTCAACCACATCAAAGACCTCAGAAGGATATAATATTACCTGAGAACCGGGAGAAGGATGCAAGCAACTTTCGGGAGTCTTGCAGGGTAGACAGAGACAGCTGGTAGCCTGGACAGTCACCTAATGTTCCTTTGTAAAGTTGGGGCATCTGTTTTCAGCCCACAGGGCTAGAGTCTCTTGGTCACTTCTCTCAGTGTCCTGTAGAATGTCTGGCCGTTTCCTCTGAGAAGCAGGAACCTGAAGGACCATTTTGTCAAACAAAGTTTACTGGTCACCTTTCTATGGGTCCTGCATGTCCAGTCGATCAAGCAGTCCAGGCAAGAACAGTTTCTTGCCCAAATGGCTATTTTTGCCAAGGTGAAGATAAGATATGAAGTGTCTTCAATGCCCATCGTTGTCTCTGAAGTAAATCGGTGCTGCCAGGAGCAGACATGTCTCACTGTCCAGAAAGTCTAAATTTTAAAAATATTTTAAATGCCATATTCTGTAGGTCTTTGAAGTATTTGAAGATTACCTATCTGTCTGAAATATCTCTGTGTATACCTAGAAGACTTAACTAACATGGCTACGAGTATGATTATCATAGATGACTAATTATCAATCTATTTTTAATCATCCATTACAATTTTAAATGAGCTATATAAACATAATACCTTAAACAAGAGTAGAAATATACACACAATATAACAAAATTAACTAAGTTTGTATCAATAGACTAAAATCTAAACCAATGTAAAACATTTTAAATGAGTTGTTGCTGTTTAGAAGTAAGTTCCTTAAACTACCCTTTCATCCTATCATATCTATATCATATCCCCTTTTTATCTTTAGAAAGAGATTGTATTTATAATCAACCTGTTTTAAATAAAATATTGGGTTTTCTGTGTCCCACACCAGAGGGCTCTTATGATTTGGGACATAAGAATCTCTTAACCTTTTCTTTGAACAATGTGCTTGGGTTTAGAGAAGGAGTGAGCCATTCTCCAAAGCCAGCTGGGAATTTGGGCGTAGTTTTTCTTACTACTTCCTGCTGGAGGGGGGCGCTGTATCTTATGGGGATACAAAGAAAATTTTAGGATTATAGAGTAGTCCATTAGGGTGAACCTCTGAGCCAGTTGCCTTGAAACCATTCTGGATGTCAGATCATCTGGGCCATGGTGTCATCGGAGACCTTTCAGGTGGTCTTGGCTGATCAAACCTGATATATCTTAATCTGGAACAAATCCACAGCCTCTGTCTTTCTGTGGAAACAAAAGCAGAGACTCCTTTCCAAAGCAACATATCCTTATATCCAAATTTTGAAGTCAAGGTACCTTTAAAATTTACATATTTGTTTAACTCAACAGTTTTTACGATCAAATCTTTTTCTGTAGTTAAAAATCCCAAAGACAAGACAAACCAGATTCTCTGTGTAATATCCATCTTTGTAAGACTGAAACGCTGCTGTGGCTGCTGGCTCCGCCCACCTCTGCTTCCCAACATGGCGGCAGTACAGTTTACTGCCAGCTCTGGGTCTGAAGCCATGTGTACCATCAAGTATCAGAAGCAGTTCTATCAAAGCAGCGCATAGCCCAGAAACTTTCTTTTCTTTTTTTCTTTCTTTCTTTCTTTTTTTTTTTTTTTTTTTAACTAGCAAAGGCTAAATCTACCACGCAGCAGAGTAAAGTGTCGCTTGTAGATTCCTCATTCCCGCCGCAGTACAGGTCAGACGCACACGCCAGGAACCCGCCAGAGTAGCTCAAACCAGCAGGCTGCCGCTAACTTGAGAGGGACAATTAGGAAGCTGTTTCTAGCTCTGTCTTAGAATCTTTTTTTCTCAGGTTTTAGGTGGAAACTCTTGCCAACACGTTGGACGCCATTTGTAGCTAGAGTTTTCCTGCCTGGCCCAGTCAGGACAAATCTCTCTCACCCGCCAGTCCCATAGTCGCTCAGACCCAACCAAGAAAGCACACAGAAACTTACATTGTTTAGAAACTGTATGGCCGTGGCAGGCTGCTTGTTATCTACCTTTTCTATCTTAAATTAACCCATTTCTGTTAATCTATACTTTGCCACATGGCGTGTGGCTTACCAGTGTCTTTACATGTTGCTTCTCATGGCGGCAGCTGGTGGTGTCTCTCTCCAGCCTTCTACTTCCCAGAATCCTCTTCTCTCCTGTCCCGCCCATACTTCCTGCCTAGCCACTGGCCAAACAGCATTTTATTTGTACAGAGCGATATCCACAGCAGCATATAGTCATAGACATTTTCTTATATGGATTTTCTATGGATGCCAGAGACCTTGTCATACAACCTAAAATATTTACTATTTAATTTTTAAAAAATGAAAGAAAGGCCAGGCGGTGGTGGCGCACGCCTTTAATCCCAGCACTCAGGAGGTAGAGCCAGGCGGATCTCTGTGAGTTCGAGGCCAGCCTGGTCTACAAAGCGAGTTCCAGGAAAGGCACAAAGCTACACAGAGAAACCCTGTCTCAAAAAACCAAAAAAAAAAAAAAAAAAGAAAAAGAAAAGAAAGAAAGAAAAAAAAGAAAAAAATCAACTGATTTCTGATATTGTGTGTGGATATTTTGCCTCTAAAATAAAAGCCATATAGACAAACTCTGGTGTGTAGGAAGATATTCACTATCTTATCTATTGTTATTAAACCTCAGTTTAATACATGACTCTTACAAACTCCTATTAACTGCCAGCTCTAGGCTTAGAATATAACTTCTCACCTGCAGGAATTTTTCTATCAGGAAAATCAGGGGCAGGACTGTCTGTGATCTGAGGCATCAGTGGAAATGTTGAAACCAAGAAGCAGATTGACTGTGAGGATCTCAGGGAAAGATTGTGCCAAGCATACAGTTTCAATGAGGCACAGAACAAAATGACAGTCCACAGAGAGGAAACCATAGTCCATAGATAGGTAAGGATGGAGAATGTGAGATTCCACACTAACAGGACATCGTTCATTCACTTATGCATTTAATAAATATTTATAAAATGCTTAGGTGCTAAGAATATTTTCAGAGTGCCAGTTATTTTCATGGAACTCACATGTTATATCATGATAACTGTTTGGAAGCAAAAATACGTTCTGACAGAAGAATGTAAAACATTTACAGAGATACTGCATCGTTTTCTGTGGCTGTAGAAGAGGACTGGGCAGGCTGGGATATTGGAAAACCATGTGGTCTAAGAAAGTAAACAGAGGTCAGATCACTGAGAAAGCATTGCTTTGTGTTATTTGGTTTGTTTTTGGCTTGGCAATAGGGAGCTATGGAGGATTTGAAAGTGATAAGTGCCTTCGGTTAACAGACTGATCTGCTTTGAAGATAAACTCCAACTTCATTCAGATAGAGCAGGAAAAACTGGCCACAGGGAAGGAAACTTCTTTAGGAGTAAGAATTAAGAAGAAGCTAAAGTAGAATGTGGACAGTCGGGATAAAACAAGACAGGAGAAAGAAATGACTGCAGAGCTAGAATTAAAGTAACTAACAATTAACTGAACATAGGATGTTTTAGATGATTTAAACCCAAAAGAAAATTATTGCTAATGAAGAGACCAAAACCATGGGAGGGGAAATTATAGCTTCTATGTATTTATTTTCTGTTGTCATGATAAAACACCACAGCCAAAAATTACCTATAGGCTAAAGAGTTTAATTTGGCTTACATTTCCAGAGGGAGAGTCCATGATGCTGCAAGAGGTATGGAGAGTAGGAAGCTGAGAGATTGTATTTTAACAGCAAACATGAAGAAGAGAAAGAAATGCAACTGGGACAAGGTCATTCTCAAAGCCTACCCCCAGTGACATACTTACTTCAGCAAGACCTCACCTCCTAAGGGTTGCTTAGCATCCCCCAAACAACACTAGCAACTGGGAACCACGTATTCAAATACCTGACTGAGTCTATGAGGAACATTTCTCATTGAAACCACCAGGACTGATTATCTTCCCATTGTCAAAGTGCAGTCTATAACTTCACAGTGTCAAGACATAAGCTACATCTAGGTAAGTCCACAAAGCTAATCATTTTTAAATAATTCAAATAAGCTATTCTCAGACCTGTTTTTTTGTTTTTGTTTTTGTTTTTGTTTTTGTTTTTTGAGACAGGGTTTCTCTTTGAAGCTTTGCGCCTTTCCTGGAACTTACTTGGTAACCCAGGCTGGCCTTGAACTCACAGAGGTCCTCCTGCCTCTGCCTCCCGAGTGCTGGGATTAAAGGCCTGCGCCACCACCACCTGGCTCAGATCTTGTTTTAAGATTTCCCAGTTTAATGAACATTTCTGTACTCACATGGCTTCTTCGACAACTTTAAAATCTTTTGTATATTAATTTTTAAAAAACCAAAATTTCAGTTTTATAACAGTTAGGGGGTTTGGAATGCCATGGTGCTATAGTTTGAACCTTGAATATCCCCTATGGCCTTGCTCAGAATGCCTCTGTTGTGAAATAGTGAAGCATTTCAGTAGAGCATGCTGGAAGATTATTTTAGGACCTAAGGAATGTGCCTTTGAAGAGGCAATAAGACCCTTATCATTTCTTTTTTATTTAACAATTTAAAAAATTATTTATTTCTATTTTATGTGTACATGTACATGCCCAAATGCATGTATGTGTACAATGCACAAACCTGGTACCAGTGCAGGCCAAAGGAAGACATCAGATCCTTGGGAACTGGAGTTACATGTAGTTGTGAACTGTCATATGGATTCTGGGAACTGAAATGTGGGTCTTCTGCAAGAGTAACAAGTATTCTTTTGGGTGGGGGCAGGGGAGATTGAGACAGTGTTTTTGTGTGTAGTTTTGGTGCCTGTCCTGGAACTCACTCTGTAGACCAGGCTGGCTTCAAACTCACAGAGATCCTCCTGGCTCTGCCTCCCAAGTGGTGGGATTAAAGGCATGTGCTGCCCAGTAGAGTAACAAGTATTGTTAAGCACTGAACCATCTTTCCAGCACCACTTTTCAATTGTCTCTTGTTGGAAGTGATTTTGTTCTCCCAAATGCTCTTTTACATGCTGCTTTGCCACAAGCAATGGGACCCCTCTATCATAGACTGGAGCTTTTAAAGGCATGGGCCAAAACCACATGTTTTGATTATCTCAAGTATTTGTTGGGGTAATCTATCACAGATATATTAGTGAATAAAAACCAGCATTCAATCGTTAAGATATAGTGAGTTAATAATGTAGCACCGACTGTGGATTTTATTTGGCACACTGATACTGTACCTTCTCTAGTCTAGAGAGATCTATCTGCTGTAATTCTGGTAACAGCATTTTGTGCTGCTGCATTGTTCTTTGAATAATAGTATAAGAAATGGCTGTGAAGGTTTGTGAGGAAGTAGTCAACCCTGAACACAGGGAGGCAATGTTGCCTAAAAGGGAGAGTCATAAAATCAGGCTACTTACTGCTACTTGCTACATGTGTTAGCCTCTACACAACTGGCATGGTAAGTTATTTACCCTCTTAACGACTCTCTCCATCTTTGAAATAAAATAAAATAAAATAAAATAAAATAAAATAAAATAAAAAATTTAAAGCCTATTTCAGATGGTTGCCATAATAGTTTAGTGATAAAACATGGGACAAACAGCTGTTGTAGAACTTGGCTTGTGATCAACAACAGTCCCAGTTTTGTTGGGTATGCTCAATGTTGGTCTCTGTGGAGGGTTGCTATGGATGCAAGCTTTTCTACCATGTAGAAGGCACTCTATGTCTGCTTAGCCAACCCAGAAAGTAATCACAAGTTCTTTCCCATGTATCATCCACATAGTGCTTTTTTTCCCCATACATCTTCCTTGTAGTGATGGGAAAGCTGAAACACCACTGAGAGATATTACCTTCTGGCTTTATTTTTTTTTCCTTTAAGGACACGATATTAGCTCTTTTCTATTTTTCAAAGGGGGTATTGTTTAAGCATGCTAAAGAAGTTTTGTTTTGATTTAATTTGAATTTCCATTTCCCCCTCAAAGTTTTAGCCCCATATTTTCAGGTATAGCTAATCATCTTCTAAGTGTCTTAGTTACCTTTCTATTGCTGTGGAGATACCCCATGATCAAAGCACCATATAAAAGAAAGCATTTAATTTAGGATTGACAGGATCAGAGGGTAGCAGAGTCCATGACCATCATTGTGGGGAGCATGGCAGCAGGCAGGCAGGCATGGTGTTGAGGCTGTAGCTGAGAGTTTACATGTTGAGATAACAACCATGAGGCTGAGAGAGAGGGGGAGGGAGAGAGAGAAAGAGAGAGAGAGAGAGAGAGAGAGAGAGAGAGAGAGAGAGAGAGAGAGAGAGAACTAAGAGAACTAAGAGAACTAACTGGAAATGGTATGGGATTGTGAAACCTCAAAGCCCAACCCCAGCGACTCCAACAAGGCCATACCTCCTCCAAGGGTACACTTCCTAATCCTTTCCAATTGGTTCCACCATATGGAGATCAAGTATTCAAACACATGAGCAAATGGAGACCGAGTCTCAGAATAAGTATAGTAGTTTTTAAATTATATAAGAAAAGGATTTGTTTTGTTAGGTTGCTTTTAAATATACATCTAGAAGTCTGGGTCATTTTGACCCAGTTTCCATGGGATTTAGGGATTTATGAGCAAACATGCTGAGGCTATTTGATGGGCAGGTAGGTATTCATGTTCTTGACTTTATGATATAAATGTAAGACAGCAGAGAAAGGGCCATGGACCCCAAAGCCTTGCCATTTTACAAACTGGATAATTCTGGTCCAAAGCAACAAATTAAAACAAAATAAGAAATCTTGATGCTGAAATGACATCTTCTATTAAAGACTGACCTTGCTTCTAGTAGGAGAATTGACGTGAACACTCATATAGATGTCAGCTGTCTTTCAAGGCCAAGGTGTTGCCTATTTGCTCTTCCCATCACATTTCCCAAGAACTAGCAAATTCTACCACTGTGAAAAGGTCTGGATTTTGTGATAAAGAGAGGGAAAAGACATGTGTCTAAACCTGATCTAAAAAGGGTTTTCCGATTTTTACCTGTCTTCCAAAGACAGTGGATCTGAGAATTGTCAACCTTAAGAGGAAATTTACAAACATTGTTCTTTTCCTGACTCTTACTTCTGAACTATTTTTCCTTTTGTTATTGTTTGATCATTTTCTTCAACAATAATTCTTGATGTAAATAGAAGCAGGAAGCAATTTGGTTCATTCTTGTATTAATCCAAGTGCTCTCAGCTTTCATATAGGCCTCATAGCTGAGTTTAGGGACCAGTATTGGCTGGTATATTTGTAGCAACTATATGTATTAATTTCCCTTTCTAATTTGATTTTATTTACAATGTTTCTTCCTCATGAGTGTTCTTTGAGGATAATACCTCTCCTAAAAACTCTTTACCTTCCTAGGTACTTTTGTATGAATTAACTAAACCTATATTTAACTCAACAAAACAATTCCGTTCATTTTAATTGTGTGAAAATAGATTTGTTTTTTTCTCAGTACTAAAGAATTCTTCTTCTATCATGTTAAAATCCAGCTCCCTAATTTCTCTGCTATCATTAAAGGCCTAAATAATGACCATAAGAGTGAAGAAACTGTGAAAGCTGCCTCAAATCAGGGAAAATATGACCCCTTTTCTTATATGCAATTCTAGTTTGGACACATTGGTGTTTGATCTCTGATAGTGACATTAAAAAAAAGATTCTCTCTGTCTCTCTGTCTGTCTGTCTGTCTGTCTGTCTGTCTGTCTCTCTCTCTCTCTCTCTCTCTGTGTGTGTGTGTGTGTGTGTGTGTGTGTGTGTGTGTGTGTGTGTGATGTTTCTGCTGGTGCTTGCAGAGGTCAGAAGAGGGTGTTAGATCCCTTGGAGCTGGAGTTGCAGGAGGTTGTGAGCCACCTAGCATACAAAAGTACATGTGAGTGTACTGAGGACTGAACTCTGGAAAAGCCAGAAGTGCTCTTAGCTGCTGAGCCATCTCTCCAGTCCTGAGATTTATCTGTCTCACCTCATATGTACATGCACATAATCAACACAGTGTAAACCATCTCATCTGGTTAACAAAACTAAACAACTGGGCAGACGAGTTGTTGACACAGAGTAGGCTGGAGATGTAGCTCAACTGGTAGAGTGCTGGCCAAATATACACAAAAACCCTGGGTCCAGTTGCCAGCACTGTATAAACCAAGTATGATGGTGTGCACACCTATAGTCCTAGAATTTGACAAATGGAGGTGGAAGGATGAGAAATTCAAGATTATCTTTGGCTGCTTTGAAGCCAGCCTGGGCTTCATGAGATTCTATCTCAAAAACATGCAAAGTTGGCATGTGTTGTGTGATACAAAGGGAAAAGAGCTGTTGTATGATTATTTGTTACCCCAAACCAGTCATGGTGCAATGGCTCCCCCAAACTGACAACAGCTTTCCTAAATTCTGCTAGTACATGTGGTAGATTTCTGCAGCAGAAGATCCTTTATTTAAGGCTCCTGTGATAATGCCTCAGGCAGTTTTGGAACCATTGTTGTGGGAGCCAGAAATAAATAAACCCTTCTTGTAGCCATTTATTTCTTTCACAGAAACAATATATGCAATGGTTAATTGAGTGCATAAGTCTTTATTTGTAGAGGCTTTGTCAAGCATTATTTCAAAAGAGGCATTTTCAAACACAAAAAAGTTCAACAACTTGTAATAAAAAGAAACAATGACAAAATCCACTGCATATGGTTTTTGTAGATATGTAAATTAATTATTGGCATTTTGGCCCACTGAATACAAATAGAAAACAACTATTATCAGTGTTATTGATTGAGAGCATCTTTATATTTCTATTAATTTCAACTCATTTTAAAAATGGGTTAGTTTCCCTTATTTTATTAATACTATGAAGCTATTTTTCTGGTCATATATTGATGAATTATAGAATATTATGTAGCAAAAATACCACTGCCTTCTCCAGTTTATTTATTCAACACATTCTACACCCACAGTGATGAAGCAAAGTACCAGGTGCATCAAAGAATACAGTTTGGGGATAAAGAGATGGCTCAGTGGTTAAGAGCACTGGCTGCTCTTCCAAAGTATCCAGGTTTGATTCCCAGTACCTACATAGCAAGCAGTTCACAATCAACTTTAACTCCAGTTCAAGGAATTTGATGTCTTCTTCTGGCCTCTTTGGGTACTGCACACATGTGGTGCACCAACATATATAGGCAAAACACTCATATACATAAAAATATAAGAAGAATATGGTTTAAAGGGTTTCTTATTTCCCATTTCCAGAATGTTCTTTTCCATCTCAAGTCTTTTACTTCTGTCCTAGAAGGGCTTCTTTTCCATCTGTCTCAATTCTACTCAATCTCTTAGAGTTATGTCAAGTGTTTTCTTGACAATGCCTTTCTGAAACATTTCAGAAACAGTGATTTCTCCTTTCTCTAGATTCTTGTGTAAAGAATTAATTTACATTTTATATTGCTTTATTTGCCTAATAGATAGGAACCCCCTTGGGTAGTGTGGACATGATGTAGAGTGATGTATTTTGTGCTCCTGACAGTAATTTGCTTGCTGTGTTCTTCCCTAGGAAGTGTTTTGAAAATTCAGAGAAAACAGTGATTCCAAGCAATAGGGTCAGAGGACTTCTGGGATCTGTATTTAGAAGGGCAGGTAAGTACAATTTAGTAAAGTGAGGAGTTGGAAATATTTCAAAGGAATGTTGGGTAAAGGACTGATATGGACGAAATGAAGATCAGAGTATATCACATAAGGAATGAACATTGTCACTGGGAAAGCCTGCCAAGAAGTTGGGTGGCTTATAAGTCATACTGGTGTGTTAATCTCCAGAAAGAAGCATAGCATTTGACCCCATTTTTCTTTTTCTTGTTGGCTGTTTTGCTTCTTTTAAGACAGGTGCTGTGGATATTGCTCTGTGTAAATAAAGTTTTGATTGGCCAATGGCCAGGCAGGAAGCATAGGCGGGACAAGAGAGAAGATAATTCTGGGAAGTAGAAGGCTGGGGAGAGACACTGCCAGCCACTGCCATGAGAAGCAACATGTAAAGACACTGGTAAGCCACAAGCCATGTGGCAAAGTATAGACTAAAAGAAATGGGTTAATTTAAGATAGAAGTAGATCACAAGAAGCCTGCCACAGCTATATAGTTTGTAAGCAATATAAGTTTCTGTGTGTTTACTTGGTTGGTTCTGAGTGTCTATGAGCCTGGCAGGTGAGAGAGATTTGTCCTGACTGGGCCAGGCAGGAAAACTCTAACTACAAATGGCATCCAACGTGTTGGCAAGAGTTTCCACCTAAAACCTGAGAAAAAAAGATTCTAAACGGAGCTAAAAACAGCTTCCTAGTTGTCTCTCTCAAGTTAGTGGCAGCCTGCCGGTTTGAGCTACTATGGTGGGTTCCTGGCGTGTGCATCTGACCCACAGTGTGGTGGGAATGAGGAATCTACAAGCGTCACTTTACTCTGCTGTGTGGTAGATTTAGCCTTTGCTAGTTAAAAACAACAACAACAAAAGGTTTCTGGGCTATGAACTGCTTTGATAGAACTGCTTCTGATAGTTGATGGTACACATGCCTCCAGACCCAGAGCTGGCGGTAAACTATACCACTGCCGTGTTGGGAAGCTAAGGTGGGTGGAGCCAGCAGCCACAGTAGCGTTTCAGTCTTACAAAGATAGATATTACACAGAGAATTTGGTTTGTCTTGTCTTTGGGATTTTTAACTGCAGAAAAAGATATGATCATAAAAGCTGTTGAGTTAAACAAATATGTAAATTTTAAAGGTACCTTGACTTCAAAATTTGGATATAAGGATATGTTGCTTTGGAAAAGAGTCTCTGCTTTTGTTTCCACAGAAAGCCAGAGGCTGTGGATTTGTTCCAGATTAAGATACATCAGGTTTGATCAGCCAAGACCACCTGAAAGGTCTCCAATGACACCATGGCCCAGATGATCCAACATCCAAAATGGTTTCAAGGCAACTGGCTCAGAGGTTTACCCTCACTGACTACTCCATAATCCTAAAATTTTCTTTGTGTTCCCATAAGATACAGCGCCCCCCTCCAGCAGGAAGTAGTAAGAGAAACTATGCCCAAATTCCCAGCTGGCTTTGGAGATGGAATTGGCTCACTCCTTCTCTAAACCCAGACATATTGCTAAAAGAAAAGGTTAAGAGATTCTTGTGTCCCAAATCAGAAGAGCCCTCTGGTGTGGGACAGAGAAAAACCACTATTTTATTTAAAACAGGTTGATTATAAATGCAATCTTTCTCTAAAGATAAAAAGGGGATATGATATAGATATGATAGGATGAAAGGGTAAATTAATGAACTTACTTCTAAAGAGCAACAACTCATTAAAATGTTTTACATTGGTATAGATTTTAGTCTATTGATACAAACTTAAAGTTAATTTTGTTATACTGTGTGTATATTTCTACTCTTGTTTAAGGTATTATGTTTGTACAGCTCATTTTAAATTGAAATGGATAATTAAAAATAGATTAATAATTAGTCATCTATGATAATCATACTCGTAGCCATGTTAGTTAAGTCTTCTAGATATACATAGACATATTTCAGATAGACAGGTAATCCTCAAACACTTCAAAGGTCTACAGAATATGGCATTTAAAATATTTTTAACATTTAGACTTTCTGGACAGTGAGACATGTCTGCTCCTGGCAGCACCAATTTACTCCAGAGAGGAGGATGGGCATTGAAGACACTTCATATGGAGTTTATCTTCACCTTGGCAAAAATAGCCATTTGAGCAAGAAACTGTTCTTTCCTGGACTGCTCGATCAACTGGACACGCAGGACCCATAGAAAGGTGACCACTGAACTTTGCTTGACAAAATAAATGGTCCTTCAGGTTCCTGCTTCGCAGAGGAAACTGCCAGACATTCTACGGGACACTGAGAGAAGTGACCAAGAGACTCTAGCCCTGTGGGCTCAAGACAAATGCTCCAACTTTACAAAGGAACATTAGGTGACTGTTCAGGCTGCCAGCTGTCTCTGTCTACCCTGCAAGACTCCCGAAAGTTGCTTGCATCCTTCTCCCGGTTCTCAGCTAATATTATATCCTTCTGAGGTCTTTGATGTGGTTGAAGACTAGATAGTTATAATTTCCTCAGTTATGATAAAAGATAAGTTAGATATAAAACCTTAGACTTACAAATATAAGATAGATAGGATATCTTCTTTAATATTGTAACTGTAATTCTTGCTTGATAATTGTTTTGTTATATGTAATTGTACTATGTAAAAGTTAAAACCTTCCTAAAAAAAAAAAAAGAAAAGGGGAAGTGCTGTGGATATTGCTCTGTGTAAATAAAGTTCTGATTGGCTAGTGGCCAGGCAGGAAGCATAGGCGGGACAAGAGGAGAAGAGAATTCTGGGAAGTAGAAGGCTGGGGAGAGACACTGCCAGCCACTGCCATGAGAAGCAACATGTAAAGACACTGGTAAGTCACAAGCCATGTGGCAAAGTATAGACTAAAAGAAATGGGTTAATTTAAGATAGAAGAAGTAGATAACAAGAAGCCTGCCACAGCTATACAGTTTGTAAGCAATATAAGTTTCTGTGTGTTTTCTTGGTTGGTTCTGAGTGTCTATGAGCCTGGCGGGTGAGAGAGATTTGTCCTGACTGGGCCAGGCAGGAAAACTCTAACTACAGACAGGCTCTGCCACATACAATTTTTCTAGAATTCACCTTTATTCTACCCCTTTCTGCCCTACTCTGATTTAAATGACTATTTATGTAGAATATTAGGCAAGGGATTCAGAAATCTCTGATTCCTTCATGAGAAGACTTAGAAATGACCCTCCCATAACATAAAATGTTCTTTGACTGATATATTGGTGAAATTATTAAGGCCACTCCACGTAGTTAAAAGGGAGGTTTATTTTGTGGGGTAACTTACAAATGAAGGGATAGGTTGCAGGGTCTGGGAAAGGGATGGCGCAGTCCGGCGGTGTTCTCTGGGGAACTCTGCTCTGTCTACCTCCAGTGTCCAGGGTCCTGGAACCAAGAAAAACCTCTCCTCTCGATCCTGGGTCTTCAGCGTCCTCCCTCAGCCCCGCCATATGGGCGTGGCCATTACTGAAGCCACAATGGGGGTTGGAACTTCCAGGCCAAGGCTGGAATGGCTACCCACTACATCTCCACCTTTTGTCTAAATAAGAAGGTTCTAACCTAAAACAAGACTATATACAAAGAAATGGTTATCAAATATTTTCCAGGAGTAATGAGGGATAATGACCTAGATAAGTTGGAATTACAATAAATGCAAACAATATCAAGCAAAAAACACATACTAAAATCCAGGGAAGTCTAGAGTGTGAGTAGGTGGCATGTTACAAAGATCATTCCAAAAGGTGTCCTATCCTAAAGAACCTGAGTCTAATACTTAGTATATTCTATAATTTATATATATATATATATATATATAAAGTTATAACTATAACTGCTAGTCTTCAACCTCATCAAAGACCTGAGATGGAATATAATAATACCTGAGAAATGGGAGAAGGACACAAGCAACTTTCGGGAGTCTTGCAAGAGTAGACAGAGACAGCTGGCAGCCTGGACAGTCACCTAATGTTTCTCACTATCGTTGGTGCATTCAAATTGGCTACAGGCCTAGAGTATCTGACAGACCATTTTCAGAAGCATGAATTCTGAAAGACCATCTTACCCTGTCTTGGCAGAGTACAGTGGTCACTTTTCTTGTGTTCTGCTTGTCCAGAAAGGACAGCACTCATACTGTCAGCAGTTGAGGCAAGGGCAGTTCTTTGCCCAGTAGGCCATTTTGTGCCAAGAAGACAAACTTCCAAATGGAAATGTCTTAGAAGCCCCACATTCTCCCAGGATCAAATTGGTGCTGCCAGGAGCAATTGTCTCTCACGTCAACAGAATTCTAAGTTATTTAAATGCCATATTCTCTAGGTCCATGAAGTGTTTGAAGATTACCTGTCCATCCGACCTATGTATTTATAAATCTGGATAATCTAACTAACATAATTATATAGATGACAAGCATAGGTGACAATAAATCTATAAGTCTTATCTACCTAAACAACCTAAGGACTAAGGCTTCATGTAAACAAGGCAAACAGTTTGTAAGCAAATGTACAGTAAAAGGACAATGACTTTAAAATTGTGACAATACACAAAATGTCTTTTCCAGAGGTAGGAATGTATAGTGCAATATGCAACATGATAATAATCCTAAATATATGTCAGTATACAGAATATCTTAAACAGAAGTAGAACATACATGCAGTATGACAGATATAAGTTTACATTTGTATCAATATATATATATTTCAAATAAGAGTAAAAATACATGTATATTATAACAAACATAGTTCTGTATTTGTACCAATATATAAATTATCTTAAATAGGAATATAAAAAGTTTATATTTGTATCAACATATAAGAATTCATAACAGTGCAAATTACAGTGCAAATTATCTAAGGCTGCTATTTTACTAAATTTGTTTACTAATGTATATGATACTCTACCATAATATCTTATACCTATCCATTCCATTTCTTCTTTTCCCTTTTTTGTGAGACATTTTTTTTTCCTTAAGGAGAGTACTGAGTTTAACAGTTTCTTCCACCCCCAACCCTAGAACCATAACCCTGAGAAATATGAAACCTTAGGGAGAAGGGGCATCATTTTCTTAGAATTGCTTCCTGCTATTTAGGGGGTGATGGTATCTCTGTTGGGTATTGTGAGAAAGCTCAGATAGTTAAATCTCAGTTAGACTAACTATAGATTCTGCAGCAACTCTCAGAGTCTGAAATTCTGGCAAGAAGTGTAGTATGATGATGATTACCATGGCATCATTCTGGACTGGGTAGAGTTGTTGTTGTTGGGGCCCCATCTTCCTTCTGGAGACTTCAGAGATTGCTATTAGAAAAACTTTTTTTATCAGAATGGAAGGTTTGAATTTAAAGATGACATGACATGTAAGAAAGGATTCTGAGAAATCAAGAGTAAGCATGGAGAGAATTAGAATCTTGAAGACAATGGTCCCTTATAATTGGATTCCTTCTGTCTCACATCAGAGGGCTCTTCTGATATGGGACTGAAGAATCTCTCAACCTTTTCTTTTATCAATATGCTTGGGTTTAGAGAAGGAGTGATCCAATTCTATCTCCAAAGCCAGCTTTGTTTATAATTGAATTGGAACAACTATTCTAGATTGATAGAGATATAGATGTTAGACAGTGATATTTTACCTTGTGTAGATTGGTAGCAATAGATTCTTTCTTTCTGCTGTAAACATCCGGATATCCAAGGCTTTATGATTTCTTGAAAATGGGTATTTCCATTATCCTGGAAAGAAAAAAACAGAACCCTACCCCAACCTTTGATTGTTAAATTTTTCTTACAACTTGAAGAGATGTCACATTGGTGGATGATCTTTTACTTCTCCTCATCAAGGGGTTTCTCCTATTCGAATCAAATTTTTATTAATTTTGTTGGTATCCATAGCTTTTCTTCTCCTGTGGAAACAAAAGCAAAACCCCTTCCCCAATGTAGGACATATCCAGGTTTCCATTCTGAGGTCAACACAATTTGAAATAAACCGGTTGGTTTAGCTTAGGTGTTTTGTCTGTCATCCAATGTCTCTCCGCAGCTGTTGTTCCTTTCTCATCAGCATTGAGGAAATTCAAGGTTAATAAAGCACTATGCAATCTATTTCTAGGAGTCATTGTTACCTGTTGCTGTTTATTTAGCATATCCTTTAAAGTTCGATTGGATCTTTCTATGACTGCTTGGCCTGTGGGATTGTGTGGTATACCTGTAACATGCTTTATATTGTAATAAGCAAAGAACTGTCTCATTTTATTGGAGACACATGCTGGGGCATTGTCTGTCTTAATTTGTACAGGTATTCCCATGATGGCCATAACTTCTAATAGGTGTGTAATCACAGAATCAGCATTTTCAGAACTCATAGGAGATGCCCAATGAAATCCTGAATAGGTGTCAATGGTATGGTGTACATACTTTAATCTTCCAAATTCTGCAAAATGAAACACCTCCATCTGCCAAATTTCATTTCTTTGTATACCTTTTGGATTGCTCCCTGCAGGTAATGGAGTTTGGTTATAGAAGGAACAAGTAGGACATTTTTTCACAATATCCTTAGCTTGTTGCCAAGTAATGGAGAAATCCTTCTTCAAACCTTTGCTATTTACATGGTGTTTCTTAAGAAATTCTGAGGCTTCTAGCACATTACCTATTAGTGACTGATCAATCTCATCATTACCTTGTGCTAGAGGTCCTGGCAGACCTGTATGGGATCTGATATGTGTTATACATATAGGATGTTCCCTTTTTCTGATGATTTCCTGCAATTGTATGAATAATGAAGTTAATTCTGTATTATCAGGAATAAATTCAACAGTTTCAATAGGTAAAACAACTCTCTCTGCATATTGAGAGTCAGTGACTATATTGAGGGGTTCTGTGAAGTCCATCAGTACCATAAGAATGGCATACAGTTCTGCCTTTTATACAGAGCTGTATGGACTTTGTACCACTTTACTTAAGTCTCCTGATTTGTATACTGCTTTCCCTGATTTATTTGCATCAGTATAGAATGTGAGGACTCCAGAAATTGGCTTGTGTTGAACAATGTGAGGAAGGACCCATTCAGTCTTCTTTATGAACTCTATTCTCTTGCTTTTGGGATAATGATTGTTAATCTCTCCCAAAAAGTTACTGCAGGCTCTCTGCCAGTATTCATTACCTTTCCATAGTGATGAAATTTCCTCATTAGTTAAAGGTACTACAATTTCTGCTGAGTCCATTCCTGTCAACTGGCGAAGTCTTAATTTATCTTTTTGAAACAAATCAGAGATTTTTTCTATATAAGTCTTTAATTTCTTATTTGGTTTACGTGGTAGGAATATCCATTCAAATATAATATCTTCCCTCTGCATCAAAATACCTGTGGGGGAATGTCTGGAAGGGAATATGACAAGAATGCATTTATGTTCTAGATCCACATGATCCACATGTGCTTCTCAAATTGTCTTTTCTACTAGAGCCACTTCCTTCTCAGCTTCAGCTGATCATTCTCTAGGACTATTTAATTCTTTGTCCCCTTCTAGAGTACTAGCCAAATTTTGTAGTCCATCTTTGGGTATTCCCATGATACCCAATAAGTTGGAAATGCTTCCTAACAACTTTTGAAAATCATTAAGAGTCTTCAATTGATCTCTCCTCAGTTGTACCTTTTGGGGTCTAATTTTTTGTAGCTCTATCTTATACCCTAAGTAATTAATAGAATCTCCTATTTGTATTTTTTCAGGAGCAATTTGCAGTCCCCAGCAAGGCAAAACTTTTTTTTTATTTCTTCAAACGTGCTTTCTAATGTGTCTAACTTTGAATCAGCTAATAGGATATCATCCATATAGTGATAAATTATGGATTGTGGAAATTTTACATGAATTATCTCCAATGGTTTTTGCACAAAGTATTGGCATAAGGTAGGGCTGTTTAACATTCCCTGTGGGAGGACCTTCCATTGACATCTCTTGACTGTCTGAGAATTGTTATAATTAGGAACTGTGAAGACAAATTTTTCTCTATCATTTTCTTATAAGGGTATGGTAAAGAAACAATCTTTTAAGTCAATAACTATTATAGGCCATTCTTTGGGTAGCAGAGAAGGCAAGGGCATCCCAGTCTGTAGGGAACCCATCAACTAAATTACTTTATTACTAGCTCTCAGATCTGTCAGCATTCTCTAATTACCAGACTTTTTTTTTTAAATAACAAATAACAGGAGAATTCCAAGGGCTGGTAGATTCTTCAATGTGTTGAGCATTTAACTGCTCTTGAACCAGCTGTTCTAAAGCTTGTAGCTTCTCTTTTGTCAAAGGCCATTGTCCAACCCAGACAGGTTTATTAGTTAGCCATTTTAAAGGTAAGGCAGTTGGTACTTCTGAGAGTTCAACAGCAGTTGTACTCTGTTTGTGTACAGCCTGAATGGTTGGTGACTGTTTTTTATAGCATGTTATGATATTATTCCTAGAAACATGCATTGACCTGTATTCCTTTTCTGAGAGTGTAGGAATTTTAATCTGGGTATTCCACTGTTGTAGCAGATCTTGGCCCCATAGATTTACGGCTACATTTGCTACATATGGCTTCAGCCTTCCTCTTTGTCCTTCTGGCCGTATGCATTCAACCCATCTCAAACTCTGTTTTATCTGAGATAGGGTGCCAATTCCTATAAATTGGACATCTACCTCTTGAAGAGGCCAATTTGGATGCCATGATTTTGGTGTAATTATAGTCACATCCCCACCTGTGTCGACCAGGCCCTCCAGAACCAAGCCATTAATTCGAATTCTAAGCTTTGGTCTTTGTTCATTTATGGAAGTCTGCCAAAATATTTGTTTTATTGTGTTCTTTGTTAACTGTGATTCATCTATCAGAGCTGTTTTATCATCCATTGCAGTATCGGTTTTTACATTAGGCATTGGTTTATTCAGTTGTCCTGGAGAGGAATTTCTTCTACAGTGGCTGGGAATGTTCTTACCACATTTGATTTGGGGGCCTGCAAGAGGCCCCCTGAGGCATTTCCCACCAGTAAAGGGTTGCCTCGTATATCTATTTTTGATCTGCATTCACTGGTCCAATGTCAGCCTTTGCCACATCTTCTCAGGAGGTAGTTGGGGGTCTCCAGTTTAGGCTATTTCTAGAAGGAGTATTATTTCTAGGATTACCCCATATACAGTTTTTACTTATATGACCTGGTGTACCACATTTAAAACATTTGGTACCACGGGGCCTTCTTTCACCTCTGGGATTTGTCTCTCCTATCCAAGCGTCATTACTGTAGTTAAGAGACTCAACACCATTGGTATACTGAATCCATTCTTCCAAAAGAGCTGATCTGATCTTTAATGGTATAAGTATTCTTTTGCATTCTGCATTAGCATTGTCAAATGCCAAGGACTCAGTTAATACTTTTCTTAATTCTTTATCTGACACAGCTTTTGTTATAGCTGTGTTCAGCCTTTGTTAAAAAATCAGTGAAGGGTTTGTGTGGTCCCTGAAATATCTTTGTGTATACTTCAGTTGCTTTTCCAGATTCTGGAATTTTTTCCCAAGCATTTAGAGCTGCTGTACGGCATAGGGATATTGTATGCTCATCATAAGTGGCTTGTACACTCCTGTCAGTGAAACATCCCTTACCAAGTATTTGATCTTTGGTGATCACAAAAACCTCTGTGTTTACCTTGTTGTTCTAAATTTCTTGCCTCTTCTCTCAACCAGCTTTTCCACTGTAACTGCTGGCTATATTCTATAACAGCTGAAATTAATTGATGCCATTCATCTGGAATGATTCCACGTGAGGTAGACCACGAATTTAACATCTGTTTTACATATGTGGAGTGTATCCCATATGTAACTACTGCTCCCTTTATCTTTTTAAAGTCCCTTGTTGAAATTGGTTGTAATGTATATGTAGTATATGACTCGGGATGTGTGTCATCTGCTGGCTTCTCATGGATGACAACAGGATAAGCCATTGCATGAGAGCCATTTGGAGATGTTACAACCTGTATGGTCTTGCCCTTCTGCTTATTAGGTCCCTTGTCATATTTATTGAGAGTTTCTTCCAGGGCTTGTAAATGAGCACCTAGGGTCTGTTCCAGGGAGTAAACCTCTCTTGTGAGGGACTCCATATTTCTCATGGAATCATGGAAGTTTTTATGTTCTTCTGAAACACATGATTCCATGGACCTTATCTTATCAATTAATGATAATTTTTCTTCCTTATATAGTGTCTGAGTAGCTACAACTTCACTCTGGGGAGTTAGTGTTCTATCCATTAAATATTCATATTTATTATCAATAAAATCAAATTTGGGTACAAGCCTGTTTTGTAAATTCTGGTTAGCAGATTCCAGAGAGAGAATATTTTTATGTAAGTCCTGGTCAGTAGATTCCAGAGAAAGAATCTTTTTCTGTAAGCCTTCATTGCTATCTTTTAAAGCCTGTAAATCCTAGTTAGCAGATTCCAGAGGGAGAATCTTTTTCTGTAAGCCTTCATTGCTATCTTTTAAAGCCTGTATCAGTCCCAATAATGACTCATCTTTGTTCTCATTATTAAACCAATGTTTGAACACTGTGTTAATTATTACGATGAATGCCAAAATAGTACAGGCTAGATATGCCTTAGGGAGGTCGAATATTTCCAGGAAAATGTCATTCATCATACAGGCAAAAAGGTTTTTAAATTATTGTGAGGTAATGTTGTCAGCCATATTACAAGAATTAATCACAATTTGTTAGTCAGTTTTAAGGTGTAAAATTATCAAGTACTTTTACTTGAAAGAAGCTTACCTTTCCATTGTTTGGGGGGTGCAGTAGCACTTTTCAGCCAGCAGGAGGTGTTGGTATATCTCCTAAGCAGGGTCTGCTGGCAACCTTGGCTGGTGGCAGCTGAAGGCAGGAGCCAAGATGGCGGGGAGTCGGCACTCAGGGAGGAGTGGGAATGCCTCACTCACAGTGGTTTTCACTGGTCTTGGGGTTAAGCTAGGGAACTGAGAACGGACTAGCTGCTCCCTTTTTCCAGGAATGGAACTGTGTAGGTGTTCCCTGGTTAAATGGAACTTTGCAGGCGCCTTTAGGTTCCCGCCAGCCAGGGAGGAGGCTGAGGGTGGGAGCAGCCCAAGCCTTTGGAATTTGTCCCAGATATTGGTGTAATTATTAAGGTCACTCCACGTAGTTAAAAGGGAGGTTTATTTTGTGGGGTAACTTACAAATGAAGGGATAGGTTGCAGGGTCTGGGAAAGGGATGGTGCAGTCTGGCAGTGTTCTCTGGAGAACTCTGCTAGGTCTACCTCCAGTGTCCAGGGTCCGGGAACCAAGAGAAGCCTCTTCTCTCGATCCTGGGTCTTCAGCGTCCTGCCTCAACCCTGCCTTGTTTGCATGACCATTACTGAAGCCTCAATGGGGGTTGGAGCTTCCAGGCAAAGGCTGGGATGGCTACCCACTACACTGATGTGTCCTAGAAGAGAGATAATAACTTTCTGTTTTGCTGTGATAAACACTATGACCAAAAGCAACATGGAGAACAATGGGTTTATTTCAGCTTGCAGGTTTACAGCCCATTATCAAAGGAAACCAAGGCAGAAACTCAAAGCAGGAACTAGGCTTACTTGGGCTCATGCTAATCTAAATTTCTTATACAACTCAAGACCACTTTCCTGGGGGTAATACCATCCACAGTGACTTTAGTTCTTCTCCATTAACTATCTGTAGTTAGAGAGCTTCTTTCCAGCCCCCGCCAAGCCCTATTAGTCCAACAACCCACTTATAAAATAAACACACAGACATTCATGTTATTTAAACTGCTTGGCCATTAGTTCAGGCCTACCATTGTCTAGCTCTTCCTCTTATATTTAGCCCATTTCTATTAATCTATACTTTGCCACATGGCTTGTGGCTTACCATTACCTTATCTCTTTCTTGTCAAGGCAGTGGCTGGCCATATCTCTCTGCCCCAGCCTTTACTTCCCAGAATTCTCTTCTCTCTTGTCCCACCTATACTTTCTGCCTGGCCACTGGCCAAACAGCATTTTATTTGTACAGAGTGATATCCATAGCAATTATTAATCACCATTTCCATAGACCCACCTGATGGAGGCAATTCTTCAATTGTGGTGCCCTCTTCCCAGGTATGTCAAGTTGGCAACCATGATTAATCACCACAAAGACTTTCATTGATATCAAAGGAGACTATAATGTCTTACTTTCCGCTTGCCCTGGGCACCAAAATGAAGAACACTCATGAGCTATTTCTAATAGGGATATTGACAATCTGGTAATGAATTAGAAAAAGCTATGGAGACTCAAGAAACTAAGCTGTGAATCAATTCTTTTCTATTTACCAAGTTAAAGAAATTGCTGCATAGATTTTGCAACATGAAAGAAATATGTATTCGTTGACTCTGGGAAAATCTAAATAATTATAGACATCATCCACACTCAGTAGAATTTTATTCAATTGGATACTACCAATAAAAATTTTATGATAACTGAGAATGAGAGATTAAATACTTAAAGGTACAAAGAGATAACAAGTATTTTCAATTGAAGGTTATTAGAGATGTATAAATTATAAAATATCTTTTCCTTAATGAAATTTCCCCAAAAAAGTTTCCCTATTTAATACTATCTTAATGTGGCTAAATAATATGAATATATGCCTACCCTTCATGAATTCAAGGATTCTACTGGGTGCTAGGCTATTTCATGTTATTTTCTAGCAAAGAATCTGGCTTCATTTTGTCAATTTCCTAAGTGAAACTGACTAAAAACCTAATAAATTAAGTTGTTTGGCAGAGGAAATTTGTCTTTTTCTTTAGTGTGAAAGTTCCTTCAAGCATCTTCTGTAGTGCTGGCTTAATGGTCATTAATTCATCTAGTTATGTTTTTTGTTGAATGTTTTCCTAATCCTTCAATTAGGACAGACACTGTGGGTGGGTTTAATAGTATGGGTTGGCAGTTACTGTCTTTCGGAACTTGGAAGATGTCATTACATGCTCTTCGGGCTTTGGGGCTTTCTTCTGAGAAATCATCTGTAATTATGATGAGCTTGGTAGTAAATGATGTTTTCCTCTTGCAGTTTTCCATATTTTTCTTTTTTTTTTTTTTTCAGAGCTGAGGACCGAACCCAAGGCCTTGTGCTTGCTAGGCAAGCACTCTACCACTGAGCTAAATCCCCAACCCTCCATATTTTTCTGTAGTGCAGTACAGTGTTTCAATTATAATATAGAAGCTTCTTTTCTGCCCTTGACTGTTTCTTGTCCATGCCTCTTGAATCTAGGTGGTTACTTGGTTTCCCAGATTTGGGAAATTTTCTGTTATTATTTTATTGGATAACTTATTTATCTTTAGCTTAAAGTTCTTTCATTTTTTTTATTCTCATGATTTATAAATTTCATCTTTTAATAGTGTCCTATAGATTTCACATTTTGTGTTCATACTTTAAAAAAATCTTTCTTGGTGTCACAATGTTCTAATTCATCTAACTAGTCTTCCATTCCTGATAATCCATCTTCCATTTGATCAATTTTATTTGTGGGACTTTCTACTGAGTTCTAAAGCTTGGCTTAATGAACTTTTCATTTTTAAAAATATTTCTCTTTTACTGAATTCTTCTTCCCATATTCTGCATTGACTTTCTTATTTCATTCAGTTGATTATTGTATTCCTTTAAAATTCATTTAGGACTTTATTTGTATCCTCTTTAATTTTGTTAAATATTCTTATAATTACTCTTTTAAATGTTTTATAAATTTTAATTAAAATATAATTATATCTCTCTCCCCCTTCCCTTCCTTCCCTCAGATACACCTATATCTCCACTCCTGCATCTATGGCTCAGGGAACATCAAGGAAGAGGGGACAGAAAGGTTATGAGAAGCAGAGGACTGAGATATCTGCTGTGAAACAGTCTCTCCTATAAAATGGCTGCATGCAGATGACCAGAATGATAGCAATATTGATAGACCTACTAACAGAGAAGGCAAGAAATTGCATGGGGTCCCACCGCCAGACAAAGAACTATAAGCAACTAATATCTGCAGAGAGAAGAATTAGCCTCCCCAAGGGATGAACCTCCTCACAGGTTATTTGATTCTTTTGAAAAATTTTGTCTGGGATTTAAAGCAATTCACATTTTTTTTTTAATTTTTTTTTTAGATTGGTTAATGTGGTACTTTCTAGATTGGCCATACTGCCTTGTTTTTTTTTTTTTTTTAAATGTTTCTTGTAATTCTGTGTTGGTATTTCCACATCAGCTGGAATTTTTAGAAAAATCTATATTCTTTCAGTTGAAGCTTTTGCAGTGTTCTAGTAGTGCTAGGCTGGAGTAGGATTGAGGCATATAGTGCAGGAGCTAAATCCTCGTCCTTCATGCTCAAGGTGCAGGGTTCTGTCTCCTACACTTTTGGATAGAGTTTCTGGCTTTCTCTGACTTCAGCAGTCAAGTTCTCAGCTGCCACATGGTTGCTGTCTGGAGCAGATGATAGGAAGTCACTGGAGGTCACTCTCCAGCTTTCCTGTCCATAGACTCTAGTTTTTGTGTTTTCTTTTTAAGTAAAAGAGGGTCTTGATACATAGTCCTGGCTAGAATGGTACTCATTATGAAAACCCAGCTGACTTCAAACCTCCTGCTTCTGTTTCATGAATGCTGAGGTTATAGGTGTTAGCCAGCACATACAGATAAAATTAGTACTTTCTAATACATATTTATAAGGATGAACAGAGCAAATTGAGAGGATAATAATGTTACAAAAGATGGGACCAAAGGACTTTTTATAAGCTAGTAAGAGACACCTACTTTGAGATAGCATTTGAGATGTAATAATAGAATTTTAATACATTTATTGAATATTTCACAATTATGTTGGGATAGACAAAGCATTGATCATATTTAGTTCTTCCATAGGGGAACTTGTTTTATGCATTCAATCATTCAGCTTTTCTTTGATGGCATTTTATACTCTCTTCAATATAGTGTTTATTGGTTTCTTGTTAAAATTATTTTTAGCTCTTAAAAATCAGTTTGCTTCCTCTGTAAATGCCATATGTTATTATTGCAGTTTCTATGATTATAAATAACATAGAAAAGATTAATTTTTTGATGTTACTCAATTCTTTACCAGCCTTTTTAGATCTGTTTTGGAGTTTACATGAAGACAATAACATCACACCTTTTTTCATTGCATTGACTATGTCCTATTGGGCAGCAGTCAACCTGTGGGTCACAATGCCTCTGGGGGTCAAATGACCCTCTCACAGGGGTTGCATATCAGACATTTTGAATATCAGATATCTACAATTCATAACAGTAGAAAAATTACAATTATGAAATAGCAACAAAAATAATCTTATGATTGGGGATCATCACAACATGATGAACTTTATTAAAGGGTCATAGCATTTGGATTGAGAACAACTGCTATTGGGCAAAATAGAATTATAGCAGTCAGAACAGTTAATCGTCTTTTTAAAAATCTTGGCATTAATAGAAATTCTTATAATGTGTACTTTGTTAACTTGTGTGATACTTTCTGTTATTTTGTTTTCAAAACTTTTTTTAAATTTCACTTTATTAAGTAATAAGAAGTTTAGCAAGAATTAATGTTAAATTTTACCATATGCCTTTTGGTACTTTTGGTGCTGATTTCAGATATTCTCATCCAATCTATGTACAGTACAAATTAATTTTAAATGCATCAGTAGTTGTCTTTTCATGACAAACCCCTTTTTTTGTCAAAAAATGGATTAATTGTACTTTTTCATTATTATTTATATTCACCAGTGAAATACATATTGGGGTATGTGCATGCATTGATTGTATCAAGCTTTGACACTAGGATTATGCTTTGACAAAATGAGTGTGCAACTTTTAGTGTTTATCTTTCCTGATTTAAAATCCAGTCTTTAAGTTTTGATAGAACTTTAAGATCATCTTTATCTAGTGGTTGTTTTGGAGAAAGTAGGGCTTTGATTACTTTCAAATTTCTCTACAGTCATTAGAAAATCCTGTAGCCTATCTTCAGTCAGTATTTATCATTTGAATGAGAGAGGATATTTAAAGCATGTGTAACAAAAAAAGAAAAGTAGAATATATAAAGAATGCCTCCTGAGCTCACTGACAGAGTGCTTTTCTAACAGCTCATGGCCCTGGGTTCCATCCACAGCATTTCAAAACAGCAACAACAACTTGCACTGTCCCCATCCCACCTATCTTAGAATATGAGTAGAGGTGCTTTTTATTGTTTTTTTATGTATGTGTGTGTGAGTTGGGGGCGGGGATCAGAATCTCACTATATAGTCTTGGCTGGCCTGAGACTCACTGTGCACATGGATATAGCTTTCTGATTCATTTTAAGAAGACCTTGGAAAAATAATACCAATCCAAACCCCAAAGTAGTATACATAAAAAATTAAGATATGGGCAAAAATTAATGCAATAGAAAAAATATAAAGAATCAGTGAAACAATGATTGATTCTTTGGAAAAAATGTATAAGAACAATAAATACTTAAATTATGCCCTTGTAATTTCATTGGTATCTGGTGCAATACCTCCCTTTTCATTTTTAATCTGATTAAATTTGTCTTCTCTTTCTTTCTTGGTCACTTTGGCTAAGGATGTGTTGATCCTGTAAGTTATTTACTTGAGACCTCTCTATTGTTTTTTTTTAATGTAAACACTTACAAACTCTTAGATCTGCCTTTATTGTATACCATAAGTTTTGTTTGGAACCTTGGGCTTACACAGGGACACATGCTCAGCCTGGAAGGAGGGGACAGGACCTGCCTGTACTGAATCCACCATGTTTAAATGAATCCCCAGGGGTGTCTTGGTCCTGGAGGACAAGGGAATGGAGGGGATGGGCTGGGGGAAGGTGGGGGTGGGGGCGGGAGGGGGGAAGACAGGGGAACGTATGGCTGATGTATAAAATTAAAACACATCATTATCATCATCATCATCATCATAATAATAATAATAAAAATTTAAAAACAAATATAATGAAAAAAGAAAAAAACAAACAAAAAATTTTGTTATGTTGTGTCTTCATTTCCATTCAGTTATAAGAATTTTAAATTTTCCTTCTTGATGTTTTCAGTGACTCATTTATCATTCAGTAGACTGTTGTTTAATATCTGTGTATTTGTGGATTTTGTCTCTTCTTTTATTGTTTCTTTACAACTTTATTCCACTGTGTTCAGTTAGAATAAGAAGTTATTTTAACATTTGAACATGATGGTACATGCCTTTAATCTCAGAACTCAGGAGACAGAGGTAGGCAGATCTGTAATAGTTTGAGGCCAGTTTGGTCTATATAGTGAATTCCAGTGTAGCCAAGACTATATAGTGAGATCCTATTTTTTTTTAAACTATTTAAGTTTTTCTGGTACTTGTTTTATGTCTTAACATATGATCTATTTTAGATAAAATTCCATGGGCTGTTGAAAGAATGTATACAGTGTTTGATGGAGTATTCTCTAGATGTCTGTTAAGTCCATTTGATCAATGATGTCATTTAACTCTGATGTTTCTCTGCTTATTTTTTTGTTAGAATGACCTATATTAAAACCACCCATTATTACTGCGATACTGTGAGTTTGTGATACTATATTGAGTAATATCTGGTTTATGAAATTGGATACATCTATGTTCACTGTTATATGTTTAGAATTGTAATGTCCTCTTGATAGATTGTTCCCTTAATTAGTATGAAGTGACATTTTTTCTCTCTCCTCACTAGTTTTGGTTTGAAGTCTATTTTGTCAGATATTAGAATAGCAAAACTTATTTGTTTTCTAGTTCCATTTGTTTGGAATACATTTTTCCATCTTTTCACCCTAAGACATATCTATCTTTGATAATCAGGTATGTTTCTTAGTGGTAGAAAATACATGGATCTTTTTTTTGTTTTGTTTTTTGTTTTTTTTAACTCCAAATTTTCAGTCTGCATCTTTAGATAGGGAAATGGAGACCATTAATATTCAGAGGTATTATTTGCAAATGTGTGTTAATTCATTTCATTTTGTTGATTTTGTAGTGTTTGTTTGTTCCTAATTCTAACTTGTTTAACTTACTATTATAACATCCTTTATTTTTTTCCCTGAGGCTACTTGAATATATTTATCATTTTCTTTGCTTCAAATAATTCATTCTAGCATTTCCTTTAAATCATGGAATGTTTTTATTTATCTATCAATTATAATAGACAGTTTTGTTGGTTATAGTAGAGTGTGTTGTCAGTTGTGGTCTTTCTGAACTTGAATTACATCTTTCATCTCCTGGCTTTTAAAATTTCTGTTGAAAGATCAGCTGAGCCTCTTTCTTTCATGTAGCTCAATATACATTCTTTGTTCTGTATATGAAGTACTTTAAAAATGATATGATATGGGGAGTTTTTTTTTTCTGTTCCTGTCTATTTGGTTTTCTGCAAACTTCTTGTACTTGGGATGGCCCTCTATTTCCCTAGATTTTAGAAATTTTCTGCTCTTATTATATTGAAAATATTTTCAGGGCTAGAAAGATGGCTCAGAGGTTAAGAGCACTGACTGCTCTTTCAGAGGTCCTGAGTTCAATTCTCAGCACCCACATGGTGACTCACAACCATCTGTAATGAAATCTGGCACCCTCTTCTGTATACATAATAAATAAGTAAATCTTAACAACAACAATAAAAAAGAAAATATTTTCTATACCCTTGGCATGGAGTTCTCCTTTTATGCCTATAATTCATTAGTTTAAGTCTTTTCATAAATATCCTAATGATATTGAATGTTCTATTTATGTTTCTTAAAATGAATTAATGTCTTTGGTTGAAGGTATACATTTCTATACCTCATCCACATGCCCTAATATTCTATTATCCCTGTGGTTCATTTTTTGGTAAATTGTAGTAGAATATTATTTTAAGATGTGCTACATTTGTTTATGTTGTGGAACATTTGTTTAATGATGCAAAGATGTGTTGCATTCTTTTATGTTGTATTTGTTTAACTCTGTGAAGCTGTGTTACTTTGCCTGCCTAAAATACCTGATGGTCTAATAAAGAACTGAATGGCCAATAGCAAGGCAGAAGAAAAGATAGACAGGGTTGACAGGCAGAGATAATAAATAGGAGGGGAAATCTGGTGCAGGGGATCAAGAAGCAAAAAGAGAACAAGGAGAGGAGGATGCTAGGAGCCAGCCAAACAGCCACAAAGCCAGCCATGGAATAAGAGTGACAGTAAGATATACAGAAGTAAGAGAGAGGTAAAAGCCCAGAAGCAAAAGGTAGATGGGATAATTTAAGTTAAGAACAGCTGGTAAGAGCTGGACAGTGGTGGCACATGCCTTTAATCCCAGATTGGGAGGCAGAGGCAGGTGGATCTCTGTGAGTTCAAGGTCCACCTGGGCTACAGAGTCAGTTCCAGGAAAGGTGCAAAGCTACACAGAGAAAACCTGTATTGAAAAACAAAAAACAAAAAAACAAAACAAAACAAAACAAAACTACAGCTGGCAAGAAACAAGCCAAGCTAAGGCCAGGCATTTATAATTAAGAATAAGCCTCCATGCATGATTTATTTGGGAGCTGGTGGCTGGCCCCCCAAAAGAGGAAAATCAACCAACTACAATAAAGCTTTCTTTGAAGCTTTGTATTTGATTTGATGATTTTTTTTTATTTTCAGCATCATTTCACTTTGACTTTTCTTCAATATTCTCTTTATTAAATTCCATTTTCCAATCCTGTGTTGACTTATTTCATTCAGATGTTTCATTATGTTCTCTTAGAATTAAATCAAGAGTTTGCTCACATAACCTGTCATGTCTTTTGATGTATTTATCATCATTCATTTGAATTCTTTGTCTATAATTCCATCTGAGTCATTCTCATTGGTAGTCACTGCTCTGAGACCAGTAGATTTTGGAGGATACATGTTGGCTTAGATTTTCATATTACTTGTGCTTTTGTGATAGGATTTTCACACCAGTAGTTAGATGGTTGTTGGTGTGTTTGTCTATTATTTGTTGTTGTTTTTTTTTTTTAATCTTTCAGTTTGAAGTGTTTGCAATGATTGGGAGGGACTAGAGTGTAGTATAGTTGAGATGTCTTTTCCTTCATTAAACTGGTTTTCAGGCTCTATCTTTTCCTACCCTGTAACAATAGTAACTATCCAGGAGTAAGCTCACTTTAAAAGTAGGGTAAGAGTTAATTATATACAACCACTCCTTAAGTGTCAATCATTTTAGGGCATAAAGGGTCATTAATTGTCCTTTGTGTATTTTTTTTTATTTTTTCTTTATTAAGAAATTTTCTACTCACTCTACATACCATCCACAGATCCCTTCTCCTCCCTCCTCCCACACCCCCAGCCCTCCCTTCCAAGCCACCCCACATCACCACATCCCCCAAATCAAGGTTTCCCATGGGGAGTCAGCAAAGCCTGGCACACTGAGCCTAGGCAGGTCCAAGCCCCTGTGGCTCTCTGGATACAGAAAATGGTTGTTTGGTTCTTTGTGTATTGATATATTAGTTATTGTGGGTATGAGAGGAAAAAAAAAGAAAAGAGAAATAAGAAGAACCATACAGACTAGTGACTAGTATTGGTGTGATAGAAAGTAGAAGAGGAGAATGTAAATGGAAGGGGGAACTGTAAGGTGGGGGAAAGTAAGAGTGATGAGAGGGAAAGAGATCAGATAATTTAGAACAATCCCATCTCTCAGGAGGCAGAGGCACAGGATGCCCTCAACCAGGCAAGACTATGTTCCCTGGGAGAGAATAAAACAAGAGGAAAGAATATGAAGAGAAGAAATAAAAAGAATGGAAAAAAGAAATATAAGGCAAGATCAGGTCAGGACTGAGATGGCCATCTAAAATGACCTTGGCAGGACAGAAGTAGAGGGAGAGATAGCTAGGTGGAAATATAGCATATGAAAACTGACTGGTCTTGTTGTTGACTTTCCTCTGGACTCTCAGATTCCTTTCCTGCTAATTGGAGGTCCTCTTCAATGGGTAGTCCTCTTCTTTCTGGGTCTGCCCTTCGGCTGAGTGGACTGTTGAAGCTGTCCTCATCCATTGAAAGTGTATCAGAGGTGCAATCTCAGTCTGCTCATACCTGAGTTTCCTGAGAGTGTGGTTAACAGACTTCTAAGTCACTATGGTAAAGGTTTTTTGGCATCTTGCTTTTCTGTTCTGTTGGTTGCCAGTGTTGAACACCCAGCACCAAAGGGAGAAGAGTTCTCCTTCTGCTATTGCTGCTGGTGTCCTGGGTATGGCCTTTACTGTAGCTTTTCTTATGATCATTTTTTGGTTTCTCCAGAGTTTCTATGGATACTCAATTGATTCCACCTGGGCATCTCACTGCTTAAATAAGTTAGATTTGATAATATCTTTATATTACATTATATTAGATATTTATGTTTTATGAGTATCTCCATTTCCATAGGATTGATTAGTGGTAGCCCCTTATCTTACCTCCAGTTTAGTAATATTTTTATTATATAACACTGCCCTCTTCCAAATAAAACAGGCTGTAATTATAAGTTAATATATAGAAAATACACTTTTCTAATTAATGTAATTGTTTATTTAAATGCATTCAGGTTATCTGGGCATCATGGTATACATTTGTCATCTCAGTTCTTAGGAAACTAAAACAAAAGGAACCAGAGTTTGAGGAAGCTTGGACTACATAACAAGACTTTGCATAAATAAATACATGAATGAATAAGTAAATATTTTAGTTTCATATGAATAAAATAAATTAAGCAAACTATTTCAACCAGGATAATAGTAAATTATTCTACTAATTTAGATCTTCCCCATATATGCTAGTTATATAAAATTGTTTTGTTATTACATTTTCATATTAGCATATATGTTGAATTTTGTGTCTGTATTAACTATACTTATCTCCCTTCCCCACTGGTTCTCTTCCTATTTCTTTATAGTCTTCCTTATTCTTTTCTTCCTTCCTCCCTTCCTTCCTTCCTCCCTCCCTCCCTTCCTCCGTCCCTCCCTCTCTTCCTTCCTTCCTTCCTTCCTTCCTTCCTTCCTTCCTTCATTTTGTATTCTACACATGATAGAAAATGTGTGATAACAGTCTTTCAAAAGTATGGTTCATTTCACTTAACTTGAAGATCTCCAGGTCTATTGATTCCCTGCAATAACATGATTTTGTTTTTAATAGATAAATAATACCTCATTATGTATATGTGCCACATTATCTTTACCTAGTCATTCACCAATGGGCATCATTTTCTGCCTTTTCAATTACCTGAGACCAAGTATGATACAAAAGTACTTAATGGAAAGTTCCAGAAATAAACAATTCACAAGTTTTAATTGTATACCAGTCTGAGTAGCACGACAAAATTCTACACTATCTGGCTCTCTCCTGTGCATGACATTAATCATCCCTTTGTCTAATGTGTCCACATCCACACAATATCTATGCCCATCCATTAGTTACTTAGTTGCTGTCCAGGTGATCAGACCAACTGTTGTGGAATCACAGTGCTTGTTTTCACACCATCTGTTTTTCATTTTATTATTTTGTATGTATGTGGTACATGCACGTGTGAGTGTGCACGTGCATGTGCATATGGTTGTGCCCAGCCATCCCCTGGGATCTACTTGTCTCCATCTCTAAACACTGGAGTTACAGTTACATGAAGCCATGCACAGATTTTTATGTGAGTACTGGGGGTTCAAACTCAGGTCCTTAGGCTTCCACAGCAAGTGCTCTTATCCACTGTGCCATCTTTCCAGCCTGAAACCTGTATTTTATTTAATAATGGCCCATGAAGTGGCTATGCCAAAGAGAACCTGTGGAGCACCTTTTTCTCAGGGAAGAGGAAAAAGTTTTAAGGTTAGGAAAGAAGAGAATCATATCCTGAGGTTACTAACCTCCATGGAGAGTCATTGTTAATGTCCTATTATGACTAATTTAGAAATTAAATCTTACCACAGGTATATAGTTATGTTCAGTAAATAATGTAGCATATGTAAAGTTTTGTTCTACTCACAGTTTCAAACATCTACTGGAGTCTTGGAATGTATATCTATAGATAAGGTGTGTCCTTGCTAATTTTATGTCAACTTGGTAAGCTAAAGTCATCAGAGAGTGGGGAGCCTCAATTGAAAAAAGTGCCTCTATAAGATAAGCAAGCCAGCTGGGCAGTGGTGGTGCACGCCTGTAATCCCAGAACTCGGGAAGCAGAGGCAGGGGGATCTCTGTGAGTTCGAGGCCAGCCTAGGCTACCAACTGAGTTCCAGGAAAGGTGCAAAGCTACACAGGGAAACCCTGTCTCAAAAAAACCAAAAAAAAAAAAAAAAAAAAAAGATAAGCAAGCCTGTGGGACACTGTCTTAATTAGTGATTGATAGGGGAGAGCCTATCCAATTATGGGTGCTTTCTATGGGCTAGTGGTCCTGGGTCCTATAAGAAAGCAGGCTGAGTAAGCCATTAGAAGCAAGCTTGTAAGCAGCATCCCTCCATGGCTTCTGCATCAGCTCCTCCCTCCAGGTTCCTGCCTTGTTTGAGCTCCTGTCCTGACTTCCTTCAATGATGAACAGTGATATGGAAGAGTAAGTCAAATAAACCCTTTCCTCCCCAACTTGCTTTTGGTCATGGTGTTTCATCACAGCATTAGAAACCCTAATTAAGACAAGGAGGAACACAAAAATTTTGACAGAGCTGATAACACATATTAGAACATGGATTTTTCAAACAGCAGGTGGTAAGGAAGAGCCATTCCTAAAATAAATTCAGTGGGTGGCAACTTAACAAGCTTTCAATTGAAAAGGACAGAATAAAACTGAACTGACAAGAACATGTCAGAATATGTCACAAATAGCGAGATCAGAAGGAATTTATGAATTTTTGAAAAAAATGATCTGACTTTATTAAAAAACATGTATTGGGGCTGGAGAGTTGGCTTAGCAGTTTAAGAGCATATATTACCCTTGCAGGGGACCTGAGTTAGGTTCCCAACATCTACATGGCAGCTCACAACCCATCCACATCTCCAGTTTCAGGGGATCCAATCCAATGTCCTCCTCTAACCTCTGATGGATCTATGCAAGGCATGTGGTGCACAGTCATTCATGCAGATAAAACAACTCATGCACATAAAATAAACAAAAGAGAGGGTGATGATGAATATGATCACAATACATTTTAAATATATATGGAATTATGAAAATAAATATTAAACAAACATATATGTATGTGTTGAGCTGCAATGCAGAATACATGTTTCTTAAAGTTATGTCTGAAATAGAAGTTGTTGGCTAATGCTTTTAATCCTAGCACGTGAGGAGGCAGAGGCAGGAGGGTCTTGCCAAGTTTGATGTTGATCTGGTTTACATAGTGAATTCTAGGCCACCCAAGATTACATTACCCTGTGTCAAAAAGAAAGAAACAGTTATCAACTGTAAATATCTTCTTGGTTATGGGTGGGACCGCATGTCTACTTCTCCTTCTCAGTGTGCTGGGAATCTGGCTTGAACCTGTACAGGTCTGTGTGTGTTGCCACAGGCTCTGTGAGTTCATATGTATATCATTCTGGATCAAAATATACTGTATGAAAATATTGAATAAAGAAAAATGAAAAAATTGTGAGACATAGGACTACATGAAGAGTAAGCAGGTAGAAAGCATACACCAAATTTAAATCATGGTTTCTGGAGATGTTTGTCTTGGTTATAACCTTTCCACTCAATCTTTCAGTCTCAGAGCATGTTATGGATTGAATTCTACCCCTCCATTTTCATTCATGTACTGAAGGCCCAAGTCATCTCTAGTCCTTCCGTGTGCTATTATATTGAAAGTAAAGCCTTTAATGAGGTGAGCAAATTCAAATGAAGACATTAAGCTGAACCCTAACCAATTTGATTGATGCTGGAGGGAATTAGGAGCCCAAAAGACACACCAGGGTTTCACAAAAGAAAGCCCAGGTGACTCAGTGGACAAGTACAAGGCAAGGAGAGTGGCCTCAGGAGAAATCAGCTATGCTGGTAACTTGACCTTGCACTTCCAGCTCCAGCAGTGTGAATAAATGTCTGCTGCACCCTCCACCCATGGCAGCCTGAGCTAACCTTAACCACATCACAATGGCAATGTTAACTTTGATACAGTTTAACTCAGAGCAGTTGTATCATCATGGGGATCCTACATGTTTCCTTTCCTAAGCTACACCTTCCTTGCTGCTTCTTCCTTAGCCCCTACCCCTGAACCTTGAAATCCCTAATCCATTTTTCATTTCTAGGATTATGTCATATCAAGCATACTATATAGATAGAATCATGTAGTATATGACCTTTGGAATTGGTTCCTCTCTCTCTCTCTCTCTCTCTCTCTCTCTCTCTCTCTCTCTCTCTCTCTGTTATACATGCATACATGTATAAGTGCCTGTTAACATGTGGAAAGGCCAGGGGAGGTTGACAGGTATCCTCTATCATTCTGCTTTATTCCTTCGAGAATGAACTTACAGTTTGCAGTTTCTCAGTGAGGCTACTGGCCTTAGCAAGCCCCAGAAATCTTGTCTCAACCCCCTGCAGTGAAGGAGCAACAGGTGGATGTGACCATACCTGGCTTTTCAGGTGGGTGCTCAGGATTTGAACTCAGGTCTTATTGCTTTTTTGATCATTTTAATTTCCTTTAAATCTATCTGTCTTATTTAGGGCTTCTACTGCCATGAAGAGACACCATTACCATGGCAACTCTTATTAAGAAAAACGTTTAATTGGGACTGGCTTACAATTTCAGAGGTTTAGTCCATTGTCATCATGGTGGGAAGCATGGTGGCACACAGGCAGACAGGGTGCTAGAGAGGTAGCTGAAAGTTCTACATCTAGATCTTCAGGCAGCAGGAAGAAACTGAAACACTAGACCTGACTTGAGCTTCTAAGACCTCAAAGGCCACCCCCAGTGACACTTTTCCTCCCACCATGTCACACCTACTCCAATAAGACCACACCTCCCAATAGGACCATTCCCCTTGAGATTATGGGGCCATTTTCATTCAAACTATCACACTATCCATGTTGCTCCTATATCAATCATTTGAACTTTTTATTCATAAGTGACATTCCAGTGCACTTATTGGAAGATACTTGAGTTATTTCCAATTTGGAGGTCATGACAGTTAATCTTGACTGCCAACCTGGTGGATTTAGAAAAACAACTCAGAGATTAATAAAGCACACCACTGGATGTGTCTGATTTTTATTATATCTGGCATGGGATATCTGAGGGAAAAAAATCTACGTACACTATGTTCTTATGCCTGTGCCTCCTCTCCCTGGCCCTGTGGTTCTCTGCCTCCTCAGGAATGTTCCTCCACCCTACCTTCCACCTTGATATGTAAAAACCTCTTTTGTTCTCAGATGATTGCTCTGGAGAGCCACTAGGCCTCAAGTCCAGGAGATGATCTGAGCTTCATTTTCACATGAAACAAAGCCAGTCTCCAGCCAGCTTGTCTTTGCCTATGTAACCTTATCTAAGGCTCCAGCAGTTCAGTAGGTCTGAGGAGCTGAACTGTTAGCCAAATAGTCTGGAAATATTTGAGCATGCAAGAATGTCACAGCAGAAGACAGCTGATATTAAAGGCTGGATAATGCCAAATATTCATAATAAATGGCTTGCCTTTTGACAGACCTTTGGCCGGTCAAAGTATAGCTTTAATACACAGCTGAATCTCTATAATATATTCTTGTGGCTTGCCACAATAAGTGGAAAAGATCTACCCTGAATGTGAGTAGTTCTACCCCGTAGGCTGAGGACCTAGTGGAGTAAAAGCAGGAAAGGAGGAAATCTGGCATGAGAGGATCTGCTCTACCACAGCCTTCCCTCCACAATGGGCTAAAACCTCTGAAATTCCCCTGACTGAAGTTCTTCTGCTATTTTCTTAGGTATTTGGACAAAGAACACATGACTAACAACATGTCCCATGTTGATGCTCCCTAGAGGATCACCTCAGCAGAGGATATTTTTAATCAAAGTAGATAGGATGACCTATGGACACCAGCCAGCCTCTTTCCCCAAGCACCAATTGTTATTTGTTTGGCAGCGCTCTTACCCTGCAAGGAAATGTCCTGAAACATGACAAATCCACTAACAAGAGTTTTATTAAGATAGGAAAGAAAGGGACAGACGTGAACAGGCCTGTGAAAAACACACATGGTCAAGAGAGAAAGAAAGTGAGGAAGAGGAGCTTGGAAATATGGCGCCGGCTTACTCTAATACCTTGCATAAGAACACTGCTTCTGTCCAAAATCAGTCCTAAAGACCCTGCAGGTAGTGGGCCCATGACTCTAGTACTGAGAGTGTTAATACTGCTCTGGCAGAGGCGCAGAGGTCCAATCCTGTGCTTCCAGGGGTGTCTCTGATAAGGTCTTGGACAGAAAGGGATTCCTTCGAGGAATGAACTGGATGGGATGGTGGGAAACTGAAGTTGGGACAGGTGTATCCAGGGCTCTGTACACCTGGCTGTGGGGGGTCTGGAGTGGACCCACCATTGTCCGTTTCCCAAAGGTGGTAACAGATTTCCCTGAGCATCAACCTTAGATCAGCACTCCTTACTTCAATGATGCCCCTTTTGACATTGGGGGCAAAATCCTGGTGTCTTTGCTTGAGAACAATTCTTCTTAACATGACCTTGCTGACCACATCCAAAACAGGATTTCTGGCAGACTCCTCCAGAATATTTTCCCCTAATGGCTGAAGCCATTACCTGTCCCATAATGTGATGCCCATCTATATCTCTACATAACTTAAGATAATCATTTAAGCTCTTATTTTTATGAGGCTTAATGGCCTCCTTGCAATAGTTATTGGCATTTTCAAAGGCCAATTGCTTTACTACAGGCATGGCTTGATCAACATCCCCAAATACTCTACCTGCTAATTGAAGCAGGTGATCTACAAATTCTGCAAATGGTTCTGATTCCATTGAATGACTTTAGATAGTTGTTCACCAGCAGCTTTATTAGGCAGCCCTTTCCATGCTCTGGTAGCGGCTACGCTAATCTGTGCATAAACTGTGGGATCATACAAAATCTGTGCTTGTAAAGTAGCATACTGCCCCACACCCGTGAGCATCTCGAGATTATGAGCTGGAAAGCCTGCAGTGGCAATTCTGTTAGCTGTACTTTGACAATGTTCTTGAAACTCACTCCTCCAAATTAAATAATCTCCTCCAGAGAGAGCAGCGTGACACAACTGCATCCAATTGCTAGGGGGGTACAATTCAAGGCAAAAAAGATTCAAGAATAGCTGTGGTAAAAGGAGCATGGGGCCCATGACATTACAGCTTCCTTAAGCTGTTTGATACTTTTAAAATCTAGGGGATTATGTTCTCTTTGAAAATGACCTTCAGCATTTTGAGTCTCTATAACCAGGTAAGCTACTCTCCCGTTAACCCCTCTATGTGTGCGGAAGGAAGGACCTCCGTGTCGCAAAAGTTAGGGTTATGGGCTGGAAGTCCATCCTTGTAAGAATTCTTCTGTGATTTCCCTCTTAAGTATCTAGTATCTTTTTCTAATCTGACTTCTACATCGTCACCCTCTGAAGATGACTCTGCAGAATCAGAAACATCGGAAGTTTGAAGGGATCTGAGAGCCTCCTCTATCTGGGACTCCTCCAACACAGCTTAATTGTTCTTGAACCTTAATATCATCACTGAGCAATGCATCTTTAACCAATCACCACAAAGAAAAAGTAGCTAAGGATATGGAATCAGGCCCTACTTCATGCGAATATTTTTGTAAGTCAATCTTAACCTGTTCCCAATCTTGTACATTAAATCCTCCGGAGACCAGAAACCAAGGACAAATTCTAGAGGATTTGAACAAAATCTTTAGTCATCTTGCACTTAATCATGGTGCCTTGCCACCTCAGCAGTCCAATTAACTGTACCTCGAGGAATGACTGTGAGCTAGCTGCACCCATATCATTTCACTCTTCTCTCCTCTTTTTTTAATTCTTAAAAACTGCTGGCCAGCCTTACCATTGAGTGTCCATCAGCTCTTCCCTTCTTTCTTGGATCTCAGTGGGACCTCCATTTGTAGTGATAATGCCCATGCTACCACCACCTGTTCACCATGTCTGAATGAGGGGCTATGGATTGAAAAACAGAGACAAAATACAGCGGGTCATTCGTGTCAGCAGAACACCAAATGCCATTTATTGAAAGAGGGAGGAGGGACCTGTAGGTCCCTGGCCCCGGTTTTGGGTAACTGTTGTCTTGCTTGCTGACCTTGACCTTGATATCCTCCCTATGCTAATTCCCTTTGAGATTCCACCCTCCTGAACGCTTAAGGGAAGCTCCTTGTCTGTGTATCCAGCATATTGGGCGTTAACAGCTTAGATGCAAGATTGTAAAACATCAGGATCAGGGGTGGGGATTTAGCTCAATGGTAGAGCGCTTGCCTAGCAAGCACAAGGTCTGAGGTTCAATCCTCAGCTCCAAAAATAACATCAGAAGTGAACTTCTTTCTTCCTTCCGGGGTTCTCCCATTGTGCTGTAAGCCTGTATTTAAGACCTCCTCCCTCCATCAATAAATGGCATTTGGCATTCAAAAAAGAAGAAGAAGAAGAAGAAGAAGAAGAAGAAGAAGAAGAAGAAGAAGAAGAAGAAGAAGTAGAAGAAGGAAGAGGGGGTCAAGATCACAGAGACAGCTGACCGGTGCAAGTTGGAGCTCACTGACTCTGGCTCAGGAACCTGCATGGTACAGAACTAAGCCCAATAAATGTGGGTGACAGTTGTGTGGCTTGATCTGTTTGTGGGGTCCCTGGCAGCAGGACCAGGACTTATCCCACTTGGATGAACTGACTTTTTGGAACCCATTCCCTGTGGTGGGATACCTTGCTCAGCCTTGATACAATGGGGAGGGGCTGGGCTCTCCTTCAACTTGGTATGCCAGACTTTGTTGACTACCATGGGAAGCCTTACCCACTCTGAGGAGTGGATGGGGGTAGAGTGGGAGGGAGGTGAGGAGGTGGGAGAAGAAGAGGGAAGGGGAACTGGGGTTGATATGTAAAATGAAAAACATTTTAATAAATAAATATATTTAAATACAAAAAAAGAAAGAGGGATGAAACCTTAAATACAGGCTTACAGCACAATGGGAGAACCCTTGGAGGGCAGAAGTTCGCTACTGGTGTTTCTTAGACTAAGCTGTTAACACCCAAATGCAGGACACACAAGCAAGGAACTTCCCTTAAGCATTCAAGAGGGTGGAGACCAGCAGGAATCAGCATAGGAAGGACATCAAGGTCAAGGTCAGCAAGCAAGGCAGCAGTTACCCAAATTGGGAGGCCAGGGCCCTACATGCCCTGACTCTGAAACTAGTACCAAAATAATACTCTTGGCCCCTAGAATCAGAGTCAGTGAAAGAATTGTGCCCTGGCCTTAGAGGTAGTATCAAAAAGCAAAGAAAGGTCAGTGAAAGAAACACAGTTTGGCCCTGAAATCAGGGCCATCTCTGTTCCTTGCCCACAAAACTGGCCAGTCCCTGGGCAGAAGATAAACTAACCAATCACAGTTGACTCCCCTAGACATCCTATATAAACTGCCCTGCCCAGTCAGTTGTGAGCTGTTCTCTCCACCCTGGTAGAGGCAGCTACTCTCCTGGACTCCTTCTCAAATAAACGTCTTTCTCAAAAGAGTTTTGGGTGAAGACCCTCATTCACTGGTGCACAGAAGAACCTTGCTGGGACATCCCATAGTGGACTGAGCAAGGGGGAGCTGCACAGAAGACCCTTACTAAGACGTCCCATGGTGGACTGAGCAAGAGAGAGCTGGTAACACTGAGCCATAGACTGTGGCTCTTCAGGAGAGGAACAGGATTGCTGTGTCCTGTGAGGAGACCATCCCCCATCACACCAGGTATATCCTGACTTTCCCAAAGAGTCAGTATACCCTTCCTTGCTGAAGCAGTTCCAGGCTTGACTCTCCTGAGAAGTCAGAAAAATTTCCTTTCCAAGGTTGGGCTGTTTCTTTGCAGTCCCAGCCATCAGAGCTATGTTAAACAGCTTCAGGTGTCCGGGACACCTTCAGGGCAGAGCTCTTGTTCTGAGTAGCTCAAGGTGTCTGGGATACCTCACCCTCTAGGGCTGAACTGTCTCCTTGCAGTTTCAGCCATCAATTTACTAACATTTTGGTGCCAAAACCTGGGACACCAAACCCAGAATTTTTGCAGTTTACTTACACTGATAACCCTTGTGTTGTTGTTGTGGGGGTTTTTTGTGGGCCTGCCACCCACACCCAAATAAATCATACATGGAGGCTTATTCTTAATTATAAATGCCTGGCCTTAGCTTGGCTTGTTTCTTGCCAGCTTTCCTTAACTTAAATTATCCCATCTACCTTTTGCCTCTGGGATTTACCTTTCTCTTACTTCCATATACATTACTTTCACTCTTATTCCGTAGCTGGCTGTGTGGCTGGCCCTTAGCATCCTTCTCTTCTTGTTCTCTTACTCTTTCTTCTTTTCCTCCCAGATTTCTCCTTCTATATCTTCTCTCTGCCTGCCAGCCCTGCCTATCCTTTCTCCTGCCTAACTATTGGGTGTTCAGCTCTTTATGAGACCATGAGGTGTTTTAGACAGGCAAAGTAACACAGCTTCACAGAGTTAAATAAATGTAACATAAAAGAATGCAACACATCTTTACATCATTAAACACATGTTCCACAGCATAAACAAATGTAATATATTTAAAAATAATATTCCACAACACCCTTGGGATGGAAAGAAGTTAGAGTGTGGGCTTGGCCCAGTTCTCTCTGCCTCCTCAAGTTTTATTGCTGTCTGGTGGGCTCATCTCACTGGTGCACCCCACTGACACTCCTTTGGGAAAATTAGAGAACTGCCTACTTCTACTTGGAAGAGAACAGAAGCTGAGGTTTCAGTTTAGCCTTCCTAGCACAAGGAATCATAGCACTACTTGTTCTGAGTGACACTGAACAGTCCAATAAGAGGAATGGTATACATTTCCCTTTGGTATTTGGCAGAGCAGAGTGGCTATTGCCCAGAAAGATTTCTGTTGTTATACCATCCTCTTTCTGGTTCTTTGGCTGAAGCTGTCAGACTTTCCTTGTTTTCAAAGTTTGCTTTAAAGTTCTGGCTTGTGGCTACTGCAATGTCTTAGTTAAGGTATCTATTATTGTGAAGACACATCATGACCAGAGCAACTCTTAAAAAGGAAAATATTTAGTTGAGGCTGGCTTACAGTTCACAGGTTTAGTCCATTATCATCATGGTGAGACATGTGGCATACAGGCAGACATGGTACTAGAGAAGGAGCTGAGAGTCCTACAACTGGATCTCAGACAACAAGAAAAGAGAGAGCAACACTGGGACTAGCTTGAGCATCTGAGACCTCAAAGCCCATCCCCAATGACACACTTCCTTCCACAAAGCCATACCTCCTAATAATGCCACTCTCTAAGGGCCTATGTGGGTCATTTTTATTCAAACCACCACATGCAGTGTCTTGTCAAATACATAAGGGAGGCAATGATAAAACCCAGGGCATTCATTATTCCTTCATTGCATTTTCCTTCAAGTTCAAGGGTCTAGGGAGTATGAAATTTCAGAGTCTTCCTATGCTTGATTACTCTGTTAAGTTTAGGATTTCCTTGGAGAAGGCCCTGAAAGGAATAAGGCAAGCCATTGTAGCCAGACTCAGAAGTGCCCTGCATTTTTCTTTTGTATCAGTGTGGGAAAAGTTTCAATCTACGTCTCAAAGTTCAAAATCAACAACTAAGGGCTTAGCAGACATCAGCACCTTGATCTCTGAGACCCACATAGTGGCAGGAGATAACAGACAAAAAATAAAAATGAAAAATTAATGTTTGCCTCCATTGCCTCAAATATATACCAAATATAACCTAACAAATCTTCAGGAAAACAATGGGCATACATATAATAGGCAAAGGGTAAATCTTCTCTAATCATTAAAGGCATTTTAGCAATTGAGAAAAACATGAAAAGCGCACATGGTAGTACATGCCTTTCATCTCAGCACTCAGGAAGTAGAGGCAGGTAGATCTCCGTAAGTTCAAGACCAGCTTTGTCTACAGAGTTCCAGGATAGCTAGTGTTATATAGTGAGACCTTGTATTAAGAAAGAAAGAAAGAGAGAGTGAGAAAGAGAGAGAGAAAGAAAGAAAGAAAAAGTGAGAAAGGGAAAAGAAAAACACTAAGGCCCTGATAGAAAAAAAAAGAGCAAAAGGCACATGAATACATGAAAAAGTGCTCATTTTTACTCACAATAATGTCAGTGCCACTTAAAATTGCATTGTTGGGGTTGGGGATTTAGCTCAGTGGTAGAGTGCTTGCCTAGCAAGCACAAGGCTCTGGGTTTGATCCTCAGCTCCAAAAAAAATGCATTGTTATCATTTTACACAAATCAGATTGGGTAAAACCATCAAATCAGATAAAATACTGTTGACAGGCCTGTGGGGAAATAAACATGTTCATACATTGCTGGTAGGAGTAAGTGGACTGTGTTCTAATCCTCAAGGAGGGGAATTGGGCAACATCTAACAGATTTGTTTTTACTCCTTGACCCAGTAATTTCACAGCTGGGAATTTACTGTAGTGCCCTGGAACTCCCAAATTGGGTAACTGCTGCCCTCCATTGTGCTGTAAGCCTGTATTTAGGGTTCCCTCCCTTCTTCAATAAACAGCATTCGGGATCCTACTGGCATGAATGACCCGCTGTCTCTTGTCTCTGTTTTTTGATCCACAGCCCCTCGCTTGGACATGGTGATTGGGTGGTGGTAGCGTGGGTGCTACCACAACAATTTACCTTGAGGGTATGCATCCATAATTATAAAATAGCAAATGCATGACACTAGTATTTAGTCATTTTTAAAATAACAAAACAGGAATTGAAGAGATCTTGTTACAGAGTCACAATAAAGTGCTATATAAATGTATAACAAAAATAGGAACAAGTATGTGAAAGGTAAGACTGTGTCATTAACATACATGAATATATAGTATTTTATCTTTATTATACAAAAGGAGGGAAATAAAAATATGTATATGCACATATTCACATGCATGGATGTGCCTTAGCATGCAGCTGTTCACAGGAGCCCTGTCCTGTGACATGGGACAGGTATGCACTCATCTGGGCCTGGTTAATGTCATGTTCCCCTTCCTGCTGGCCTCAGACAAATGTGACATGCCCTAGCTATGAGCTGGTAATTCAAGCTAGTTTCCCCCAACCTGTTTACCATGTCCTAGCGAGGGGCTGTGGATCCAAAAACAGAGACAAAAGACAGCGGGTCATTCATGCCAGGGTATGCCGAATGCCGTTTATTGAAGAAGGGAGGGAACCTTAAATACAGGCTTACAGCACAATGGAGGAACCCCGGAGGGCAGAAGTTCACTACTGAATGTTCTACATTCTTGCATCTAAGCTGTTTACACCAAATGCAGCCTACACAAACAAAGAACTTCCCTTAAGCATTCAGGAGGGTGGAGACTGGCAGGGAATCAGCATAGTGAGGACATCAAGGTCAAGGTCAGCAAGCAGGGAGGCAGTTACCCAACTTGGGAGTTCCAGGGCACTACAGCTCAGTGGTTAAAGCACTTCCTCTTCTTCAAGAGGACCTGAGTTTGGTTCCCAGTACCCACATTAAACCACTCACAATCCCCTTCTAGGGTAATCAACTGGCTCTTCTGGTCTACAAGGGCACTGCATGAACATGATATGCACTCATACATATACACATGAATAAAGTTTATTTTTTCAAAGTATGGGAATTCTCACTGACTAAATTTAGAATAAATAAGCAACAAAAACAATGGCTTTGAAACCAGGAATGGTGTTGCAGGCCTCTTCTTTCAGTATTTGAAATGCTGAGGCAGAAGAGTTCTTGTAAGACTTTGCTTTGAAGCAAACAAGCACATAATAACAAAAAATTAGAAGAATAACTGTAATTGTTTATAATCACAGAGTAAATTAAAACTGATATCATGAATGATACTCTAATAAGAAAAAAATTTAAATAAAACACATTAGCAATTGATGATGGGTAATGGCTACTATATCAACACTTTATTCTGAAATTGATAACTAAAGGAAAGATAAGATTTACCCTTTTAAAAAGAAACATCAGTTCTCAGCCTTCTGATTCTCTTTTAGAGGAATGCCTGTTAGCATTTGCGAATGGATTTGTAGATAACACTTTGCCAGCTCCTCAATACAATCAGTTTAGGAAAAAAGGCATTAAAGATAATGGAATGCCAGAATGAAGCAGTATACTCATGGTGCTAAAGCAGCACTCATCTAACCCATGGTTGGATGCACTTTTATGTGACAGAGAAGTAAAGAAAAGTTAAACATTGTGCAAGTTTGGATGTCAACTTTGACCAGATTCTCAAGTCTACCTCAAGGTTTCCCCTTACCTCTCCCCAACCAGGTTGACTTAGACTATCTGGTGCCAGTGGTCTAAGTGCAGAGACACTCCCAAGTATCTTAAAATAACTTATGGCTTATTATAATACTAAAACACACCCCCTTGGGTGAAGAATTAAAATGCTAATGGGACACACAAAGTTGAATCTTCAATTACAAGTAATGGATAGACAGACATGCTTAGAAAAAGCCTGTGCTTTGTAACAAGAAACTCTAATCCTTTGTGAATCTTGATTCACAAAGGCTGCTAAACTTCCTCCCAACCAGACCCACTTCCTCCCTTGGAACTATGTCTTTTCCTAATAAATTTCCCCTGCGTCTGCTGTAGCTGTGTGTCTCTCTTCAGTTCTTTGTTCAGGGACTCAAGAACCTGGAATCTTTCTGGAGGTGGCCTCCAAGGCTGGATTTCAGCTGATATCAATCTTACCCTCCTCAGTTGACAAAGTATGAATATTGGTCTGGGTGTGTGTGTGGATAAGTGTGTAGACCAGATACTTCTCTTTAAGCCCTATTTAAAAAGTGAAAGCCACTGTGTGTGATTCCAGTACTCAGGAGGCAGAGGTAGGAGTATCTATATGAGTTCGACATCAGCGTGGTCTACACAGTGAGTTCTAGGCCAGCTAGGAATACATAGTGAAACCCTTTCTCAAAACCCAAAATGAATATTGTAATTGTTTGAATGAGAATGGTTCCTATAGGCTCATAGATTTGAATGTTGAGTCACTAGGGAGTGGCACTACTTGAGACGTATTAGGAGGTATGGTCTTGATGAAGGAAGTGTGTCACTGGGGGTGGGCTTTGAGGTTTCAAATGCTCAAAGCAGGCCCAGTCTCTCTCTCTCTCCCTGCTACCTGTGGATCTGGATGTAGCTACCTCTTCAGCACCATGACCATCTGCATGTCACCAACTAAATTCTTCCATTTATTAGAGTTGCTGTGGTTATGGTGTCTCTTGATAGGAAATCACAACATGTCCACAGGGTTGGGCTTTCCTGGCAGACCGCCTAGTTATTTCCAGTTCAAAATAGCCATTTCCAGGTCAGAACATCTTGCATGGCTAGGACTCCGTGGCTTTACATGGTTGCGTAAAGCACGCATGGTCATGTAATCTACGCACATGCGTGGAGTAGCCACATGTGGTCCTGTATGCATGTGTGGCTCACTCTTTAAAAAGCCGGTGCCATTTTGCACAGGTCTCTCTCCTCTCTTCTCTCTCCTATCTCTTCTCTTCTCTCTCTTCTCCCTCCCTCCCTTCCTCCCTCCCTCCCTCCCTCCCTCCCTCCCTCTCTCTCTCTCTCTCTCTCTTTCTCTCTCTCTCTCTCTCTCCTCTTCTCTCCTCTCCTCACTCACGTGTGTGCTTCACACAGACCTGTCACCTCTATCCTATGTTAATAAACAGCTCTTCTGTGGATTTGCCATTTTCGGGACATGTTCCTGGTGGGGTAAGAGTGCCAATAAATAACTAACATTGGTGCTGTGAGGGAACGGGTGCTTCCGGGAGCTCTGCACCTGGAAACCCGGGAACCAGGGATGGAAACTCTGCTCTACACTATCGGGGAACTCTGCTCCGTTTGCAACAGATCACTCTCCATTTGCCTTGTCGCACAAATCCGCATGCAACACCGCTACTGATTGGTGAGTTTTTCCCCTTTTCAGCTAGCGTAAACAGTTTCCTGAATCTGTGAGAACGACCATTGAGCGTCTGGCACCTCACTGGTTATTCTTGAGAATAACCCCGGCCACGGCCTTCACTGGCTATGGTCAGCCCCCATCTCAGGCTCAGATTTCCAGCCACCTCCCACATCTGCAGCTTGAGATATTTTTTGCGATGGGACCACCACCGTCAGGTGCATCCTGGGGCTGTGTGAAGCCGGCACGTTCTTCGAGCCTGACAGGGCAGCTGGGCATTAAGGGCTCCCAGGGAGTCCTTGCTTCACACAGCGGGGGGGGGGGGGGGGGGGGGGGGGGCGCGCTTATCAGCTGATGAGAAGAGCTGATAAGGCGACTTGTGCCCGAGATCTGTCCAGCCTCTGGGAGGTCTTGGCTCTGGATCATGTTTGGTTTTTTTTCTTCCTCTTCCGCTGCAGACATGGGAAATAAGGCTTCCAACTCGATCAGCCCTAATTCTCCCTTAGGCTGTCTTCTTGAGGCTTTACTTATAAAGATTCCTAAGTTTATCCATCTCTGTACTGAGAGATGGCCCAAGTATGCTTTAAAAATATAACAAAAAGTCCCAATCTTTTACAGGAGTTATCTAATTCTGGCCAGCGAACAGGCAAATGGAAAGAGTTGCTCTTTATCTTAGCTTTCTCTCTCTCAATAAAGCTCTAGAAAGGTAGCCATAGCTTGTGATTCTTCCGCCAACCAGCACGCACCTCCAGCTGGTCGCTGCCGGTGGTGGCCAGCCATAAGAAGCGCAGCTTTCCACTATTGATACCACCACGATTTTTCACAGTGAATCTGCTGTTCTAATGGCTGAAATCCAAGCTATATGATTGTGACAGACAATCCCGGGGGTTGTCCTCAGGCTGTGCTGGCAATGGCAGGCACATTTTTGCTTGGAGTATAATGTCATCTGGGGTCTACCGGGTGGACCACTGCAGCACAGTCGCAGTCCTTCCCATCCCTTGATGAAGAGGATGGCGAACTTGAGCTGATTCTTAGATCTCTCCCTGTTCTTTGGGGATGCCCAAGATTGGAGTCTGATCTTGGTTTGTTATTTTAATTTTTTATTTTCCACTCAGCTACAGCCATGGGACAGAGGGCAGATACCACCCACTTACATTGGCAGATGGGGTGGGTACTGGTAAATCTGGCCGCTTAACAGCTTTGCGGTATCGGTAAACCTGACCACATAACAGTGTGGCAGGTACTTCAGCCAGCGAACGGGAAAATAAGAGTTGTTTCATCTCCAAGCTTTCTGCTAAAGCTCTAAACCCTTTCTTTCCTTTCCCACTAAGGCGTCTGCCACGTGTAACCTTTTCTGTCTGACCTCTGCGCTGGCGGTGGGTGGGCTCAAATGTGCAGGCTTGGACAGTTTCTAAGCCTCACCCTAACTTACCTTAACTCCACCCACTCATTCTCAAACTGCCTTGAGAACCACAGACGGGTCTAAAAGCAGCTGAGATCTAAACAATTAAGTTAACAATAATTGGGATGGCTCCTAAGCCAGAAAAATCAGCTTATAGGCTCAGGCAAGTCTTCCAAAGGATCAGTTTATAGTCTGCCTACTGGCAGATCTTCCAAAAGCTGTCCTTAAGCCACCAATCATCAGAGAAAATTCAGGACACAGAGTAAAATCCGTCTCTTGTTCCTGGCTAAAGTTAAGTATCTGGAGAACAAGGCTCCCGACCCCATGGGCAAAAGAGTCATCTGTGGTGTTTAAGGTGTGCCAGGGAAGAGATAGAAGTCTGAAAACAAAATTGCCAAATGCTGGCACTCGCTGACTCCCGAAAGCTGTTGGGTCCCTGTTTTAAGTGAAAAAGGCCACGGGCTAGCAAATGCCCTGCCCATCAACAGCCTTGTCTTTGTGCTGCCTAGAAAGACAACCAGTCAGCTGACTGCCCCCAGGCGCCAAGACACATGGGTACATCAAGCTAAGACCTCCAGCAAACCTAGGCTTGGCTACAGACACAGCAGAGAACCCAGAACTTAGCAGGGAAGCGAGCAGTTTCTTTCCTTCTGGACACCAGAGCCATTGACTCAGTCCTGGGAGTTTTAGGATGTCACTCCTCCTTTCTATTGTCGGGAACAGAGGACAGCCTTACTTACTTCACCAGATTTAATTGCACTTTCAGAGTTACTTAATGAGAAAGATTTCCAATTAAGATAAGAGCTCACTGTCTCACTTTAAAGTTACTGCCTGTGTTTCTCATGTGCATACAGACAGGGCCATGATCTTTGCCTTGTCCCTAATTAAAAAAAAATAAGTTCTCTTCCACTCTCAAGCTCCAGAGGACACCAGGATCCACTGCCTTGTCACCAGAGGAATAAGGTATCACCCCTTTCCTGACCAGGGCCACATAGAGCCGGAGGCAAAAGGGACCATCAAAATATCCAGGCGGTAAGGATATAACAGTCCGTAACTGTTCAATACTCAGCAACTGATCACCTGTGTATCCCAAATGCTAAACTAACAAAACAAACAGGTGCCTTACATAAACTGCCTTAAATAAGGCTTGTCTCAGGTAAATATTAAGCAGAGTACTGAAACATCACAGCCACCTTTTTAACATGTCTCCATCCAGACAGGCCAGATCTACCTCAGATAAATGTCAACTCCAAAAACAAAATAATAATGAGTCTTTTCTCTGAGTTTTTATGTCACCAGTGTCTTGTCAGACAGAAGGTTCCCAGCCACACCATGAAGGATGGACAGCTGCAGAACAAGGCATGACAGAACTTCATCCCAGGACCAGCCACACCATGGAAGATGGACACAGCTGCAGGACTTCATCCCAGGACTTAAGGAGCCAGCCTCCCCATCCCTTCCAGGACCAATCAACGTCCCACCATTCAACCTGAAGCAGTCTTTGAGAGAAATGGTGTCCCATACCCACTCATCCACATTTTTTTTTCTTTTTTTTTTAAGAGAAAATAAGTCAGGAATGATAGGAAATCACTACATGTCCACACGGTTGGGCTTTCCCAGTGGACCGCCTAGTTATTTCCGGTTCAGAACAGCCATTTCCAGGTCAGAACCTCTCGCATGGCTAGGACTCCGTGGCTTTACATGGTTGCGTAAAGCGCACACGGCCATGTAATCTATGCTCATTCTTGGAGTAGCCACATGCGGTCCTGTTTGCATGTGTGGCTCACTCTTTAAAAAGCCGGCGCCATTTTGCACAGGTCTCTCTCCTCTCTTCTCTCTCTTCTCTTCTCTTCTCTCCTCTCCTCACTCACGTGTGTGCTTCACACAGGCCTGTCACCTCTATCCTCTATCCTATGTTAATAAACAGTTCGGGACATGTTCCTTGTGGGGTAAGAGAGCCATAATAACTAACATCTCTTCCCAGCAATAGGACACTGACCAAGACAAATGTAATTAATTAATTAATTATAAGAAAAGACAGGCAATGTATACTTCAATAAGAACCTTTATATACTTTCAGGTGTTATCTGATGGTGCAAATTCTGTCTTGTCTGGTTCAGCTGGCTCTCTCCTCCCATAGGGTGAAGAGGAACAAAAAACAGTTTGCTTGCATTTACAACTTGCTTCAACATCCCCAAATTCCCTATCAATGGGGGCTGCTTATTAAAAACAACACCAACACCAACACCAACACCAACACCAACAAATCATTATAATAGCTGCCTGGTTCCCTCAATTATAAGAGAAAAATAGAATTTTCACATGTTTCTGTTTATATCTGCAGGAGAGTCATGATTTCATCTTTGCCTGGTAATGATCTCCAAGTATCCTTATAATATTGACTTCTTCAGTAGTAGTAGCTGGACTCTAGGAGATAGCCATTGAACATCTTGCATGAAGATTCAATGTGGTGAAAGCTTATTTTTCTTGAATCAAATGGGGTACATGAGGTTATAGCTTTGTTTAAACTTTGTAAACTGGGTGGCCTCTGAAAGCTCCTTAGAATACTTTAAAGGAAGCCTTTTCAACGCTTCTAAGATCCCCAGTCTTTTCCCTTTGTGATTGAATTCTTACTGACCCTAGGGGTTTTCAGAAAATGGAAAGTACCCTAAGGGTCTAACAAAATACCTGAGACCATTAGAGAAATGAAAACCAAGGGGTCAAAGTGAACTGACTGGCAGAGGATTTACAGAAATAAGTCTTAACCTCTGGATGTGAATAAAAGAATAAAATGAGATGTTGGGGTCAGAACCTTGGTTCTTGGGCATTTACTGGGCCAAACATGGCTTCTGTGCTATGCCAGGAATTCCAGGAATCCCACTGATCATTATATGCTGGCAGAGCACAGGGTGGGCACTTACAGCTCAGTGGTTAAAGCACTTCCTCTTCTTCAAGAGGACCTGAGTTTGGTTCCCAGTACCCACATTAAACCACTCACAATCCCCTTCTAGGGTAATCAACTGGCTCTTCTGGTCTACAAGGGCACTGCATGAAATGATATGCACTCATACATATACACATGAATAAAGTTTTATTTTTCAAAGTATGGGAATTCTCACTGACTAAATTTAGAATAAATAAGCAACAAAAACAATGGCTTGAAACCAGGAATGGTGTTGCAGGCCTCTTCTTTCAGTATTTGAAATGCTGAGGCGAGAGAGTTCTTTAAGACTTTGCTTTGAAGCAAACAAAGACATAATAACAAAAAATTAGAAGAATAACTGTAATTGTTTATAATCACAGAGTAAATTAAAACGATATCATGATGATACTCTAATAGAAAAAAATTTAAATAAAAACATTAGCAATTGATGATGGGTAAGGCTACTATCAATCACTCCTTTATTCTGAAATTGATAACTAAAGGAAAGATAAGATTTACCCTTTAAAAAGAAACATCAGTTCTCAGCCTTTGATTCTCTTTTAGAGGAATGCCTGTTAGCATTTGCGAATGGATTTGTAGATAACACTTTGCCAGCTCCTCAATCAATCAGTTTAGGAAAAAAGGCATTAAAGATAATGGAATGCCAGAATGAAGCAGTATACTCATGGTGCTAAAGCAGCACTCATCTAACCCATGGTTGGATGCACTTTTATGTGACAGAGAAGTAAAGAAAAGTTAAACATTGTGCAAGTTTGGATGTCAACTTTGACCAGATTCTCAAGTCTACCTCAAGGTTTCCCCTTACCTCTCCCAACCAGGTTGACTTAGACTATCTGGTGCCAGTGGTCTAAGTGCAGAGACACTCCCAAGTATCTTAAAATAACTTATGGCTTATTATAATACTAAAACACACCCCCTTGGGTGAAGAATTAAAATGCTAATGGGACACACAAAGTTGACCTTCAATTACAAGTAATGGATAGACAGACATGCTTAGAAAAGCCTGTGCTTTGTAACAAGAAACTCTAATCCTTTGTGAATCAAGATTCACAAAGGCTGCTAAACTTCCTCCCAACCAGACCACTTCCTCCCTTGGACTATGTCTTTTCCTAATAAATTTCCCCTGCGTCTGCTGTAGCTGTGTGTCTCTCTTCAGTTCTTTGTTCAGGGACTCAAGAACCTGGAATCTTTCTGGAGGTGCCTCCAGGCTGAGATCAGCTGATATCAATCTTACCCTCCTCAGTTGACAAAGTATGAATATTGGTCTGGGTGTGTGTGTGGATGTGTGTAGACCAGATACTTCTCTTAAGCCCTATTTAAAAAGTGAAAGCCACTGTGTGTGATTCCAGTACTCAGGAGGCAGAGGTAGGATTATCTATATGAGTTCGACATCAGCGTGGTCTACACAGTGAGTTCTAGGCCAGCTAGGAATACATAGTGAAAACCCTTTCTCAAAACCCAAAATGAATATTGTAATTGTTTGAATGAGAATGGTTCCTATAGGCTCATAGATTTGAATGTTGAGTCACTAGGGAGTGGCACTACTTGAGACGTATTAGGGTATGGTCTTGATGAAGGAAGTGTGTCACTGGGGTGGGCTTTGAGGTTTCAAATGCTCAAAGCAGGCCCAGTCTCTCTCTCTCTCCCTGCTACCTGTGGATCTGGATGTAGCTACCTCTTCAGCACCATGACCATCTGCATGTCACCAACTAAATTCTTCCCATTTATTAGAGTTGCTGTGGTTATGGTGTCTCTTGATAGGAAATCACAACATGTCCCCAGGGTTGGGCTTTCCTGGCAGACCGCCTAGTTATTTCCAGTTCAAAATAGCCATTTCCAGGTCAGAACATCTTGCATGGCTAGGACGTGGCTTTACATGGTTGCGTAAAGCACGCTGGTCAGTAATCTACGCACATGCGTGGAGTAGCCACATGTGGTCCTGTATGCATGTGTGGCTCACTCTTTAAAAAGCCGGTGCCATTTTGCACAGGTCTCTCTCTCTCTTCTCTCTCCTATCTCTCCTCTTCTCTCTCTTCTCCCTCCCTCCCTTCCTCCCTCCCTCCCTCCCTCCCTCCCTCCCTCTCTCTCTCTCTCTCTCTCTTCTCTCTCTCTCCTCTCTCTCCCTTCTCTCCTCTCCTCACTCACGTGTGTGCTTCACACAGACCTGTCACCTCTATCCTATGTTAATAAACAGCTCTTCTGTGGATTTGCCATTTTCGGGACATGTTCCTGGTGGGGTAAGAGTGCCAATAAAAATCTAAACATTGGTGCTGTGAGGGAACGGGTGCTTCCGGGAGCTCTCACCCTGGAAACCCGGGAACCAGGGATGGAAACTCTGCTCTACCCTATCGGGGAACTCTGCTCCGTTTGCAACAGATCACTCTCCATTTGCCTTGTCGCACAATCCGCATGCAACCCGCTACTGATTGGTGAGTTTTTCCCCTTTTCAGCTAGCGTAAACAGTTTCCTGAATCTGTGAGAACGACCATTGAGCGTCTGGCACCTCACTGGTTATTCTTGAGAATAACCCCGGCCACGGCCTTCACTGGCTATGGTCAGCCCCCATCTCAGGCTCAGATTCCAGCCACCTCCACATCTGCAGCTTGAGATATTTTTTGCGATGGGACAACCACCGTCAGGTGCATCCTGGGGCTGTGTGAAGCCGGCACGTTCTTCGAGCCTGACAGGGCAGCTGGGCATTAAGGGCTCCCAGGGAGTCCTTGCTTCACACAGCGGGGGGGGGGGGGGGGGGGGGGGGGGGCGCGCTATCAGCTGATGAGAAGAGCTGATAAGGCGACTTGTGCCCGATGTCTGTCCAGCCTCTGGGGGTCTTGGCTCTGGATCATGTTTGGTTTTTTTTCTTCTCTTTTCCGCTGCAGACATGGGAAATAAGGCTTCCAACTCGATCAGCCCTAATTCCCTCCCTTAGGCTGTCTTCTTGAGGCTTTAACTAGATTCCTAAGTTATCATCTCTGTACTGAGAGATGGCCCAAGTATGCTTTAAAAATATAACAAAAAGTCCCAATTCTTTACAGGAGTTATCTAATTCTGGCCAGCGAACAGGCAAATGGAAAGAGTTGCTCTTTATCTTAGCTTTCTCTCTCTCTCAATAAAGCTCTAGAAAGTCGCATAGGCTTGTGATTCTTCCGCCAACCAGCAGCACCTCCAGCTGGTCGCTGCCGTTGGTGGCGCGATAAGAAGCCGAGCTTTCCACTATTGATACCACCACGATTTTTCACAGTGAATCTCTGCTGTTCTAATGGCTGAAATCCAAGCTATATGATTGTGACAGACATCCCGGGGTTGTCCTCAGGCTGTGCTGCAATGGCAGGCACATTTTTGCTTGGAGTATATATGCCATCTGGGGTCTACCGGGTGGACCACTGCAGCACAGTCGCAGTCCTTCCCTCATCCTTGATGAAGAGGATGGCGAACTTGACCTGATTCTTAGATCTCTCCCTGTTCTTTGGGGATGCCCAAGATTGGAGTCTGATCTTGGTTTGTATTTTAATTTTTTATTTTCCACTCGCTCTACAGCCATGGGACAGAGGGCAGATACCACCCACTTACATTGGCAGATGGGGGGTGGTACGGTAATCTGGCCGCTTAACAGCTTGCGGTATCGGTAAACCTGACCACATAACAGTGTGGCAGGTACTTCAGCCAGCGACGGGAAAATAAGATTTTCACTCCTAACTTTCTGCTAAGAGCTCTAAACCCTTTCTTCCTTTCCCACTAAGGCGCTCTGCCACGTGTAACCTTTTCTGTCTGACCTCTGCGCTGGCGGGGTGCCTCAAATGTGCAGGCTGGACAGTTTCTAAGCCTCACCCTAACTTACCTTAACTCCACCCATCTCATTCTCAAACTGCCTTGAGAACCACAGACGGGTCTAAAAGCAGCTGAGATCTAAAATTAAGTTAACAATAATTGGGATGGCTCCTAAGCCAGAAAAATCAGCTTATAGGCTCAGGCAAGTCTTCCAAAGGATCAGTTTATAGTCTGCCTACTGGCAGATCTTCCAAAAGCTGTCCTTAAGCCACCAATCATCAGAAAATTCAGGACACAGAGTAAAATCCGTCTCTTGTTCCTGGCTAAAGTTAAGTATCTGGAGAACAAGGCTCCCGACCCATGGGCAAAAGAGTCATCTGTGGTGTTTAAGGTGTGCCAGGGAAGAGATAGAAGTCTGAAAACAAAATTGCCAAATGCTGGCACTCAGTCTGACATGCCCGAAAGCTGTTGGGTCCCTGTTTAAGTGAAAAGGCCACGGCTAGCAAATGCCTGCCCATTTTCCAACATGCTCAGTTTGGTCTTTGGCTGCCTTAGAAAGACAACCAGTCAGCTGACTTCCCGCAGGCGCCGAACACATGGGTCATCAATTGCTAAGTACTCTACCAATGCAGAACCTCAACAAACCTAGGCTGTGGCTACAGCCAGTCAGAGAACCAGAATCTTTAGCAGGAACCGGATGCAGTTTCTATCTCTTTTCCCGTGTTCCGGATCACTAAGCCATTATCTTATTCGTCCTCCTGTGGAATATGCACGATGTTTAGTGGATTCACTGCACTTACCTGGCTTTTTTCCTACGCGGTCTCTTTTTCTTTACATTGTCGGAACAGAGGACAGCCTAGACTTCCGTCTTCACTCAATTAATGTGCAACTTTGTCCAAGAAGTTCTATGAAAGATTTCCCAATTAAGTCATAAGATTGAGACTCACGTGCTCAACTTAAAAGTACTGCTGTGTGGGGGGTATGGGTAGCGGGGGGGGGTTTGGTGGCCTCAGGGGGGGGTTGGTGGTGGTGGGGGGAGTGGGGGGAGCGGCGTGTGGTGGAGGGGTTGTTGCTCACATTTGCGTAAGAGACAGACATGTGGTGTGCCAACTGTTTCACACACTGATTATCGGGCCTTCTACGTGCCAGTACCATCTGAGACTCGTGGGGCACTTTCTCTATGCAAATTGGATAGAATAAGAAGAAAAAAAAGAGGAAGAAACCCCTTTCGCCTCCCTCCTTCATTAAATGATCTTGCCTGCCCTGAATTAAATAAAAAAAAATAAGTTCTCTCTTATCGAATCGTGTTTCCAACTTACATTTATGGCGTTCGAAGGACTCAGCGAAGGACACCAGGACCCTGCCTTGTCACCTAAGGGAAATAAGGTATTCTTTGTCCTACTATCACACCCCCTACCCTTTTTTGTGTTTCTTTTTCTCCCTGTTCTTCTTTTCCCCTCCCTTGATAGACAGGGCCACTACCATTCGAGCCGGTTGCAAGCACAAAGGGATACCATGGCCAAAATTAATATTCTCAGGCGGTAAGGAATTAACAGACAGTCCGAAAATCTCCGTTTCAACTTTACTAACTCAGCCAAACGTTGATTGCAACCCCATCTTGTGTTCCCAAATCTAAACAACAACAACACCACAGGTGGCGGTTGCCCCTTACACTATACACTGCCTTTTAATAAGCTTTACCCGTCAGCGCGGGTACATATCATCTTACATTATTAAGGCAGCGCAGCTACTTTTCCTTGACATACAATCACTCGACTATCACTTTTAACCCAGGACTCACCTCTTTTTTTTTTTTTTTTTTTTTTTTTTTTTTTTTTTTTTTTTTTTTTTTTTTTTTTTTTTTTTTATTTTTTTTAAAAAAAAAAAAAACAATGTTCCATCCGATTCATAACCACGACAAGATCCAGACGCCGGCCAGAGTTAACCTCACCGATTATAAATTGTCAATCGCGTCCCAAAAACCTACATTCTTGCATCTAATCTGTTTACACCAAATGCAGGGTACACAAACAAGGAACTTCCCTTAAGCATTCAGGAGGGTGGAGACCAGCAGGGGATCAGCATAGGGAGGACATCCGGTTAAGGTCAGCAAGCAGGCAACAGTTACCCAAATTGGGGGTTCCAGGACCCTACACTACCTAAGAATAAAAGGCTGGAAAAAGTCTTTCCAATCAAATGATCTTAAGAAGCTGGTGTACCCATCCTAATATCTGCAAAATAGACTTAAAACTAAAATCAATCAAAAGAGATCATTACATACTCATCACAGGAAAGATACATACTCATCACATACATACTCATCACAGGAAAGATTCACCAAGATGAAGTTTCAATTCTGAACATATATGCTGCAAACACAAGGTCACCCACATATGTAAAAGAAACATTACTAAAGCTTAAATCATATATAAAACCCCACACATTAATAGTGGGAGACTTTCATAGGATGAAAACATCACACTCACAAAAATGTGGAGAAAGCCTTCTATCTTCAGAGCACAGTATTTTTTCCTGGGAAACGTAATCAATTCATAAGGTTATATCATACAGGGAGGGGGAAGTAGAATATTGTTATCAATGGCTAGAAATTTGGCATGATTCAAATACTGGTAAGGATTTGTATGCAAAGTTAAAGAGGTCTCATTTGAGTCAGGTTCTCACTATGTATTCCTGGCTGGCCTGGAATTTGCTATGTATATCAGGCTGGCTTCAAAATCACTGAGATCCACTTGCCTCTCTGCCTTTTGAGTACTGGGACTAAAGGCATTCTCCATCACACCCTGAAACAGTTTTAATTTTTATTTTATACATAATAAGAAATTACCAAATTGAAGGATACTGAATAAGAAAAATCTAATAATTATATTTGCTTTTTATAAAGGTCACTGTGACTGTGTTTTGGAATTGAAACATGCAAAAGAATTCATCTGCCAAGTGTGATGGCAATGCCTATAAACCTGGGGCAGAAGCAGTCAATTTCTATGAGTTCTAGGCCACTCTGGTCTATATAGCAAATTCCAGGCTAGCCAGGGCTACACGGTGAGACCTTGGTTCAAAAACAAGTCTTCCAGCAATGTTCGAGAAAAGGAAGTGGTGATGGTGTCATGGGCCTATGAGGATGCTGGACTAAAGTCTATCAAATTGTGCAAACAGGAAAATTGTATACTATGTAAATTATCTGTCAATAAAGATCTTATATAAAAAAACAAGTCTTCATTTAGAGACTGACAGGATAGCTCAGTGGTAGAACATTTGCTTACCATGTATGAGCCCTCTAGGCTCAATCCCCAGCACTAAAAATGGTCTTTATTTGTGAAGTTGCATGAGTTTAGCAGACAAGCACATTAAAATCCTGAACACTTCAAAACAGAATTCTACTATGTACCTCACTGGATAGTTGTGTACGGAGACATGCTCCCTTTCGCTGATAAATGTATCATCAGTGTAATTAAGTACCAAAGCAGGCCACACAGTTGTGAAGGTCATTATTTAAAATCACAGGACCTACCAAGGTATGAAAAATAATTGGTGGCAGCTGATTATTTTGAACCAGTCTCTACTGAGTGCTGGTATGCACCACTGGCAGCTCTAGAGAAGAGGTTAATGTCCATCTGCCTTTGAATGTGTATTTCTGGTATCTATGGCCAATATCCAAGCCTTCTTCCTACTGTCTTGTGAGACTGGAGAGTAAACTAGAACCCCAAGGACACAATTACAAAATAACTTGAGAGTCAAAACAAAAGAAAACCACTTTCCCTGTTCCTTCCTTCTGTCAACAGGGTGGAGTAGATGGGATGGGGAGGTGGGGGAATGGTTATTCCCTTTACCCACTTAGATTCAATATATACTTGTGACTTAAACTGCAAAGGATGAATTGAGAGAAAGATACAATTTTATTTAGTATTTTCATGTGGCTGGCAAGTCACAGAAAGTAATGAGAACTTAAAGAGGTGGATATAATGAAGGCTTATACCTCATTTTAAAGAAGGGAGATATATTTTGAGAAAGTTACTAGTTAATATACTGAGGGAACTAACAGAAGGAAGAACTGTTTGAGATAGTTCTGTTTATACAGACCCATCTCACTGACTGCCCATCTTCAGTGATCAGAACTGTTCTTCCATGCCTGTTAGGGGGTATCTTCCTTATGGGAAATTTATGGCCTAGTTTTAGACCGATAAATCTTAGCAAAATCTTTGCCTATGTCTGTTGTTTCTCAATTGTTCTTAGCTCAAAATAATCTTTATGCTAACATGGCATATTTAGGGTTCACTTATTCTGATCCCATCCAATCTTATTTTATTTCAGTTTTTTTTTTTGAGAAGTATGTGGGTATGGGATGAGCTGTTGGGCAGGTGTCCACTCTAAGATATCCAACACAAGCTGGTTTGTATTCCATGGATTAAGACTCTACCTCTCAGGTTCCATTTAGAGGACATCCATTCAAAGTCTACACTTCCTGTATCCAGTTAGCTCCTTCAACTATAGCCAGAAGATTTCTCTGGTCCTGGCCAGTCCTGCTCAGCCCCACAATCCCTCAGCTGCTTATAAAATAATTATGCAGAAGCAAACTGTATGGCCTATGGCAGGCCTCTTGCTAGCTAGATCTTATATCTTAAATTTTTTTATTTTTTATTTTTTCGAGACAGGGTTTGTCTTTGCGCCTTTCCTGGAACTCACTTTGGAGACCAGGCTGGCCTTGAACTCACAGAGATCCACCTGCCTCTGCCTCCCAGGTGCTGGGCTTAAAGGCGTGAGCCACCACTTCCCGGCTAGGTTTTTATCTTTTTAATTTTTTTATTTTTTAAATTTTTTTCTTGTATCTTAAATTAACCCATTTCTATTCATCTATATTTTGCCACATGTTCCATAGCTTTACCAGTTTGCTGGCATGTTGCTCCTTTGTTGGCAGGCTGGCATCTTTCCTGCCTCTCCTTTCTTCTTCCTGTCTCTCTCTTGGATTTCCTGCCTGGCTACAACCTGACTCGCTATAGGCCAGAGCAGCTTCTTTATTAACCAATCACAGCAACACATATTCACAGCATACAGAAAGACCTCCCACAGCACTTCCCCTTTTCTAGCTAATCAGAAAGGAAGGTTTTAACTTTAACATAGTAAAATTATATATAATAGAAAATTTATCAAGCAGGAATTATACTTACAATATCTAGTCTATTTTTATTTGACAAAATTAAAGAAAATATTCTATCTATCCTATGTTTGTGAGTCTAAAATTTCATATCATAACTAAGGAAAATTACAATTATGACTATCTAGTCTTCAACTACACCAAAGACCCCAGAAGGATATAATATTACCCAAGTAAACAGGAAGAGCATTGTAAGCAACTTCCAAAAATCTAGAATGACAGGTACAGCTGGCTGCCTGGACAGTTGCCCAAAGTTCCACTGTAATGTTGAGGCATCCATCTTCAGCCTATAGGTCTAGAGTTTTTCAGTTACTTTTTCCTGCATTCTGCAGACGATGTATCTTGTGTCTTCTCTGCAAACCTGGAGGACCATCTTGCCTTGTTCTGGCAAAATTCACTGGTCATGGATCCTGTATGTCCAGTTTGCACAACACATTGTCAGCAGTCAAAAGCAAGAATAGTTTCTTTGTCTAGTGGCTAATTTTGCCATAATGAAAGCAAACTGCATATGGAGTTTCTTCAATACCCATCACCTTCTGTGAAGTAAATTGTTTCTGCCAGGAGCAGTTTTGTCGCATTGTCATGAAAGCCCTAAGTTAACAAAACATTTTAAATGCTATGTTCTGTAGGTCTTTGAAGTGTTTGATAATTACCTATCCAACTGAAATATATCTATGTATACCTAGAAAAAAACTAACATGACTATAAGTGTGATCATCATAAATGACTAATTATTAATCTATATTTCATTACAATTTTAAGTGAGTTGCATAAACATAATACCTTAAACAAGAGTAGAAATATATATAGTATAACAAAATTAACTTTGAATTTGTATCAATGAACTGAAATCCATAGCAATGTAAAACATTTTAAACAAGTTGTTGCTCTTTAAAAGTAGATTCAATAATGTACCCTTTTATCCTATCATATCTATATTATCCCCTTTTCTGTTTGAGAAAGAGATTGCATTTATAATCAACCTCCTTTAAATAAAAATAAACATTTATAAACAATATTTTGGTAATTTGGGCATAGCTTCTCCTACTACTTCCTGCTGCTTGGGGGCACTGGTAATCTTACAGGGATCCTGAGAAATTATAGTTACATCTTGGCTAACGCAGTAAAGATGGATCATCTCAGCCAGTTGCTTTGAAGCTGATTTTGGATGTTGGATCATCTGTGTCATGGTGTCATTAGAGACCTTTCAGGGGGTCTTGGCTAACTTATACCACTAACAAATACTTTTCATTTAATCAGATATAACTTGGGGGGAACCTCCCCAAAGTGAGGGTTGGGAAGGGCTTTTGTTTTTGCCTTTCAGGAGAATGAAGTCACAGGAATCTGAAGAACACTGGACAAATGAGACATCTGAAGAAAAAGAACAAATCATCCAGAAAAATATGTCTCAAGAAAAAGAGTAAATTTGCCTATTGGTATATCACATATCTAATAGGAAAAAATTTCATGAGTCTTCCTAAATGTTTGTTTCTGTTGTTATCTACAGACACATAATGCAGATGGCCTTTATGTAGTCCCAGTTCAATTAAAAATTAAAGCTGGCTTTGGAATTGGAGAATGGCTCTCTCCTTTTCTAAACCCAAGCATGCTTGTTAAAGGAAAACCCAAAATCTTTATATTGTGTCAGAAGAGCCACCTGATATGGGAAAGAAGAAAACAAAAATTAAAGGACTATTCTATTGCCACTAATCTCATAATACTTTGGTTTTATTTTGACTCTTTTAAACTGTTCTTAAGGTATAAATTTTATTTCAAAATGTGTAAGACACTATATATATTAAACCTTTGTCATAATATTAATGCTCACATAGAGTATTAACTGATCCTAGAAAAAAGGCTTCATCTAGCTTCCTGAACATGATTTCAGGTTTGAGTCTCTATCAGTTTTCTGCAGGGAACCATGACCACACCTAACAGCAACCTTGAAGTCTCCATAATGATGATGGGGACCCACATCGATGATTCTGTCAGGACAATCATAACACCACCAAGCTGACAAACACCATACAAAGATCAGCTTTTGACTACAAACTATTCAGGACAATTTCAAGATGGCTTATCTGAGATGATCCAGCCTCACAGACTACTCGAGCAAGGGCTTGAGGCAAGCCCTTGTACTTTTGCATTATTCAGAGACTGGACAACAAATGATACAGGCAACTCTTCCAGAACCTGACAAGTAACCCCAAAATTTTCTTTTCAGGATCCCCTAATGATGCCTTCACCCCCAGACAGCAGGAAGTAATTTTAAGAAAATGATGCCCACATTCCCATGAGGTGGGGTGGGTGGGTTTGGTCATTCAGTGGATTATGGATAATTGTCATTGTAAAGAGGACATAGATATAACATAAAAGGTAGATTATTGAATCTACCCTGAAAAGAAAAAAGATGATATAGATATAAGATAAAAGGTAGATTATTGAATCTACTCTGAAAAGAAAAAAACAGGGTATATAGATATAAAATAAAAAAGGTAGATTATTGAATCTACTTTTAGAAAGCAACTGCTGGGATTAAATATTTTCTATTGTATTAATTTTTGTATATTGGATTAAAATTTATATACAAATTATATATATTGGTACAAATTTGAGATTTATTTTGTTAGAAAATACTGTACATGTATTTCTAATATCATTCAAGGTATTGTACCTGTAGTTCATTTAACAATGCAATGCAAATTTCTAGTCCTTAAAAGTTATTATTACCAACTAATTAGGATATAAAGAAATGAAAGTAGTTAGTTATTATAATCAAACTTGTAGTCATATTAGGTATGTTTTCAAGGTCAAATAGAAATATATTTTAGATAGACAAGTCATCTTCAAATACTTCAGAGATCTACAGAATATGGCATTTAAGATGTTTTAATAACATGGATTCTTATTTTATGACTGAGACATGTCTGCTCCTGGCAGCACCAATCTACTTCAGAGAAGATGATGAGCATTGAAGAAACTACTTATGTAATTTTTTTTGTGGCAAAAGTTAGCCACTGGGAAAGAAAATGCCCTTTCCTTGATTACTGACAGTATGCTGTCCAAAATGGACAAGCAGGACACAAAAGAAAGGACTGCCGATCCTTGCCAAGACAAGATAGGAAAGCTCTTTAGAAAATCCTGCATCACAGATGAGTCTGTCAAATGGGCTAGGCCCATAGACTGAAGATGATGCCCCAATGTTGCAGAAGAACCTTGGGTGGCTGTCCAGGTAGCCAGCTGTTTCTGTCATACCTCATATTTTTTTAGAAGTTTCTTGTTTGCACTTTCTGTTTAACTAGGTGATGCTATTTACTTCTTGGGTCTCTGAGAGAGTTGAAGACTAGATAGTTACAGTTTTCCTTGTTAACAAATTCAGAAAAGAAATTCACTAAAGAAGTGTAAAGTAGGGCTGGAGAGATAGCTCAGAGGTTAAGAGCACTGACTGTTCTTCCAGAGGTCCTGAGTTCAATTCCCAGCAACCACATGGTGGCCAATTACCATCTGTAATGAGATCTGGTGCCCTCTTCTGGCCTGCAGGTATACATGCAGACAGAACACTGTGTATATAATAAATAAATCTTAATTTAAAAAAAAAAGAAAAGAAATGTAAAGTATATAAGTTTGAAAGACATCAAAAGATAGTTTTTGGTTGGTAATTCAAGTTAGGATAGAAAGTTAATTAGGTACATTTTGGACTCACCAAAATAGGATAGAAAATGGAATATTTTTGCTGAATTTGTCAAATGCAAATGGACTAGACATTATTAATGTAATTCTTGCCTGTATCTATTTTATATAGTTATTGTACTTATTGTATATAGTTTTTGTTATATTAGTTATAAACTTATTGTAGACAAAAAAGGGGAAATGTGGTGATATATTGTGTGTCCCAATATATTGTGTACCCTAATAAACTTATCTGGGGATCAGAGGACAGAGACAGCCTCTGGATTAGACATAGAGGCCAAACAGTGGTGGCACACACCCCTAATCCTATCACTTGGGAGGCAGAGATCCATTTGGATCTCTGTGATTTCAAAGCCACACTGGGAATAGATTTAGGCAGTTGTGGCACTCGACTTTAATCCCAGCACTTAAGATCTCATGCCTTTGCTTGGAAAGCACACACACCTTTAATCCCAGAAAGTAACATGGCTGGGTGGAGAACAGTATATAAGGTGTGAGGAAACAGAAACTAAGCAGCAGTTCATCTGAGATCCACTCAGGTGAGGACTCAGAGGCTTTCAATCTGAGGAAACAAGATCAGCTGAGGAGTTGGTGAGGTGAGTTGGGCTGTGGCTTGTTCTGTTTCTCTGATCTTTCAGCTTTCACCCCAATATCTGGCTCCAGTTTTTTTAATTAATAAGATTCATGTTACATTCAACTACAAGCTGTTCACTTAAGCTAAGTTGGTTGTTTAACAAGCAGTAATGCACATGAAAGTGTTTATTATTTGTAAAGTGCTAAGAAGATAGATATATAATTTCTGATGTCATGTCATTGAAATCAACCTTTCAAAAATGATTACTTTGGTATTTCCTGTAAAGGCAACACTACCCTTGGCCCCCTGCTCACCCTTATCTTAGGGTATGACAGAAAAGGTAGAGCAAAGGAACAGTTGTGGTTCCTGGTATCCAAAGGGTCCCAGTTGGCCTGCAGCCTAAATTAGCAACTCTTGTTTGTTTTTATTTTTTTACCACTTGCCTTGGTCTCCATTGCAGTCAGCATGCACACACTCTCAGGGGCAAACACAATCAATAAAGCATAATTGGGCTACATCATTGCTATTGTGATAATCTTGAGTCTGCTCTAATCTGTGAAACAGCATTTTACTCAGACACTTTTGTTCTTTGTTATTATAGCCAGGCCCCTATGATTCACTTCATAATCATAAATGACCCTGACAACATCGATGATGGTGACTAACTCTTTCTGGCTGCAGCTGGTGGTTATTTCCTTTGCATTTAGTCCATTTCTGAGAAGCCTCCAGATCCTTTGTGTTCAACAGATATCTATTCATTTCTACAGACATTGAACACCCAATCTGCTCAGGTCCTCAGGTGGGCTCAAGGGATAAAGTTATACAATAGCTTCTGCAAATATGTGTCTTTCTGTGCATATTTGAAGACAATCACTTCTGTTTCCACAGCGTCATGATTCATTGACAATGGGCCTTTAAAAATATTTCCCCCTTCTCAAGGTGTACCAAGTTACTCGCTTGACTAGTGAGCATATTTTCCATGAGGCCCATCCATCTGTTGATTACATAGGGACCTATGCCAGAGCCCACACAGTGGATATTGAGCATGGGCCAGAGCACTAGAAGCTCAGCAAAAGCTTTTATGAAGAAAGAGCCTCTTCATCTGTATGAACAGGTTTTATTTGCATTGTTTCTGTTTTAGGAACCAAATGCTGCCTGCTCTACCAAGTAAGGTGAGATCAATGAGGGATATTTCACGGATGGGGACATCAGTGTTAACTGTGTGGTTAATCTGTAACACCTGCCACCTGTGGCTCTATATGAAGTCTTGAATCCTGTAAATACAAATGGATTTTTCAATCTACTTTGCATTTAAATTTGCCCAGATCTGGAAGGAATTGGTGGTTACCATGGTCTGGTCGGTGGTGAAGTGACTTTGCTGCTTCTCTCCCCACCAACCCTGGCCTGGGAGGCAGGCCTCATTTGGGGCCTTTACCTATATCAGTAAGGAAGAGACACAGGCGTCATCTTTATCATTAAACTTTTAAAACAGCCTGTTAATTCCCCTAACCCTGTTGCCATCAGTCCCAACTCTTTTCTTGGCAACATTGATTTTCTTACAACCAATATATCTCAGACATCCATGGTTTTTTTTTCCCATGTTCCCACCTCCCCCACCAACTACCAAAGATATGATTACCACCCTTATCACAAAAACCTACCAGGTACTTAATACCTCCAAGCCTGATTTGGTTGACTCCTGCTGGCTTTGCTATCATTCTGCCCCACCATTTTATGAAGTAGTGGCTGTTAATTGAGATTTCTCCCTAACCATTGACCCACATGATTGTCACTGGCAACAGCTACCCACATCTTGCCTTACACTCTCCCAAGTTATGGGCTCAGGCCACTGCCTTGTCACCCGAGGCGCTATCATTCCCCCTGTTTATCAACCACTTTGTAATGTCACAGATAACCTAAATACCTCCCTTAAGTCTGGATATCTTCTCCCTGCCAATGATACTTGATGGGCCTGTACCGATGGCCTAACACCATGCATTTCTCTTCAATTAAATAATCCCTCTGCCCCCTTATTTTGCATATTGGTTCAGCTTATCCCTAGGCTAACCTATTATTCTCCAGATCAATTCTCGAGAAGATGGGAAGAGAAGACTCTGGCAGAGACAACTGCCCTCGCGCTCCCCCATCCCTCAAAAAGGGAGCCTGTGACTGTGGTCACTTTAGCCGTCCTCCTGGGGGTGGGGGCTGCAGGGGCCAGTACAGGCATAGCCTCCCTGGTCTTATCTAATCAACATTATTCAGAGCTTAGAATTTCCATAGATGAAGATATAGTGCAGCTCAAGCGAGGCATTTCTGCCCTTGAATCCTCCCTCACCTCCCTTTCAGAGGTGGTCCTCCAAAACTGCCAAGGGCTCAACCTCCTCTTTTTACAGCAAGGAGGCCTCTGTGCCACTCTTAAGGAAGAGTGTTGCTTCTATACTGATTACACAGGAGTAGCAAGAGATAGCATGGCTTAGGTCCATGAAGGCTTAGAGAAGCACAAAAAAGAAAGGGATCAAGAGCTAGGCTGGTCCCAAAATTGGTTCTCTGCATCTCCCTGGCTAACCACCCTCTTGCCATCCCTCCTGGGACACTTGGTTGGCCTCATTCTTGTCTTGACATTTGGCCCTTGGGCTTTGTCTCGACTAACTCAATTTGTGCGTGGTCAGGTGGCTGAACTTCAGGCAAAACAAATTTAGGTTCATTACCATCACCTAGACCTCCGTGAACATGGTCTCGATGAACCAGATACAGACTCCATATCAGCACAGACCCCTCTGCCCAGGGGAGGATGCACCTATGCCTGTGAGCTGGAGCCCACTGCTTAGGGGATTGAGGGTGCAGCCAGGACTGCAGAAAGTGCCTTGGATGACATGCTCTATTGCACAGCAGTTATGCAGACCCTATACTCTTCCCTCCTGGATTGAAACCCTCCCCCTGTAAAAACTGCATTGTTCCAGCTTCCTTTGGGACATGTGGGGATGCCTACATGAACCGACCGATTAACAATGGAACTGAACTTATCAGGGATGGAGCCTCTGTCACCCCTCCCCCTTCACGGCAAGACATTTGGTCCTCCTTTCTTTGTTTTGCTATATGTATAGAAGGGGGAGATGTCAAGGACCAAGATGTCAGGAACCAAACAAGAACCATGGAAAAGTACTAGCTAGGCCAGGGAACAAGTCATAAGCCGACTGCCCTTCCCCAGAGCAGTAACACCTGTTTACTAACCAGAGGCTCCTAAAGATAAGACATTCCACAGTCAGGTGCCATGACAACCAAATGTAAAGAGCATTCCATGGTCAGGTAGCCTAGCAACAGAACAAACGGCCCCTGACCAGTGACCTTAGCCAACATCTTGCAGTTGCATGACCTGCATGTCTCCCACGCCTTGCACCCCTTCCATGTCTCTTTCCCTTCCCTCCTTCCTGCCCCCTCCCCTCCTATGCTATATAAGCCTTGCAGAGAAAAAATAAAATCTGCAGCTTGATCAGAATCTTGTCTTGCTGTGGTCCCTCGTGTCCCCTGTCTCTTTCATTCACTCCCACAGGTGGGTTGCCCCCGTTGAAACCCTGCTGGCTGGGGCATGGCATGTTCAACATTTTGGAGTCTCCAAAGAAATCTAAGCTTCATGTTCACATCTTCATGCAAATGGCATCTGGGCCTCCATGCAGGGACACTCCTGACACATCTTGGCCTCAGTGGCTTTCCTTAGTTTCAGAGGGAAGTTCCATAACCCATTTCTTCTATCCTTGACTCTAAAGCCAGAACCACCTGGCCAAAATTGCCAAGTTCTCCTGGTTGCTGGGGATGGAACTTGTCCTACTCATTCAAATATATTTTCATCAGCTTTCTGTTTTACATGCTTTCCTTCACTGATTAAGCTTTTCTTTAATTCTTTTTCACAAGTTGAAAGCTTAGTTGGGAGAGATCTTATCCTAAGGTCACCACTACCTATATTCAATTTAGCATAGGCTTTTCTTTAAACTTTTTATCTTCTTGAGCACTAGACTTAGCTCCATCAGACTTCTTAGAGCTCCTTTTCTCCTCAGTCTGTACATTTAGTACTTTTACTTGCTCAGCTTGCTCCTTTTCACTACAGATCTGTTTTGAGTGGCCAAGACAGATTTTTATGACAAGGGCTTTAAAAAGCAGCTACATTCTTTGCCAAAATATCACAAGAATTGTATCTATGCCATTTACTCATATTCTACTCCTCTGTAACCACTTGGGCTGGGCCCCCATATTCCACATTGCCCTCAATAACACTGTCTTCCATATTCCTACTAGTATGGTTCATTAACATGCTCAATTGCTTTCCTAATTCAAAGTCCTGAAGTCCACATTCTGACACATGCAGCATGGTCAGGCCTGTCACAGCAATACCCTACTTCCTGATTCCAACTTCTGTCTTAGTCAGGGTTCTATTGCTGTGCATGTGAAACCATGACCAAGGTAACTCTTATAAAAGAAGCCATTTAATTGAGGCTTGCTTACAGTTTCAGAGGTTTAGTTTGTTATGAGCATGGCAGGAAGCATGGCATCACACTGACAGACATGATGATGGAGAAATAGCTGAGAGTTCTGTATCTGAATCAACAGGCAGCAGGAAGAGAGAGAGCCCCTGGGCCTGGCTTGGGCTTTTGAAACATCAAAGCTCATCCCCAGTGACACACTTCCTCCAACAAGTCATACCTCTTAATCCTTTCAAATAGTGTCACTTGTTAAGCACTCAAAAATATGAACCTATGGGGGCCATTCTTATTCAAACAACCACAATTGGTGCTTTGCCTATGTGTATATCTGTGCACTGTATACATACATGGTGCCCATAGAGACCAGAAGAGGATCTTGGAACCCTTTGAACAGTAAGCTAACATGTGGATGTCATGAATCAAACCTGGGTCCTCTGGAAGAATATAGATTGTGTGTGTGTGTGTGTGTGTGTGTGTGTGTGTGTGTGTGTGTGTGTGTGAGAGAGAGAGAGAGAGAGAGAGAGAGAGAGAGAGAGAGAGAGAGAGAGAGCTTTTCACTGTTGTGACAAAATGCCAAAAAAGTCAGCTTAGAAGAGGAAACAATTTCCCTTGGCGTATTGTTCCTATTTATGGGCTCTTGGTTCTAGAGCTTTGGCCCTGTGACAAAAACAATCTAGCAGGGTAGTGTGTGTTGTGAGAAGGCTACCTTATGGCCAACAGAAAGCCAAAGCATGAGAGAGAAGAAAGGTCCCAGTGTCCCCTTCAAGGTCATGACCTCAGTTATTTACTTTCTTTAACTAAGTCGTCCCATATAATTTCCACTACTTCTTATTACTATCAACTGGGAACCAAGCTTTTAACACAGGAGCTTGTGGGGGATAATTCAGATTCAAGCCATAATACTATACATGTGACAATCACAATAACTGAATACTGTGGTATTATTTTATGTGATCTTATATCTTCAGAAAAATGCCAGAGAAGTAGGGAGAATATTATGTGCAGGAAGCATTTTATATTTGTCTGCTTATTTATCACTTCTGACTTTCCTCATTTCTTCCTCTGGGTTTTGAAGTAATCTGCTATAGCTATTATCTTTTTCAATACTATGTCATACCTTTGCTTCTTTGAAACTATTTATCTCTTTAGTGATGGTCTTCATTTCATGAGTCATTATCATCTTCAGGCTCCACATCCACAGATTCATCCAGTCATGGATTGAAAATATTTGGAAGAAGGAACCCCCATGTATTACTCAAGGTTCTCTAGAATAACAGAACTTATGGAATGAATCTCTCTCTGTCTCTGCCTCTATCTCTGTCTCTCTATCTATCTATAATCTATCTATCTATCTATCTATCTATCTATCTATCTATCTATCTATCTATCTATCTAAATGTGCCCTCCATTTTAGGGTTTTATTAAATTCTAGATGTAGTCAAGTTCATAACCAAGAATAACCATCATACATCTATATATCTATATCTATCTATCTATCTATCTATCTATCTATCTATCTATCTATCTCTATCTCTATCTCTATCTCTATCTCTATCTCTATATCTATATCTATATCTATATCTATATATTACTTACAAACAGGAGGTCCAAGAATCCAGTAGTTGCTCATTCTACAAGACTGGATGTCTTAGATATATATTTAATATATGCCAGAATCTCAAAGTAGTAGGCTCTAATTACAATGAAGGAATGGACTTGCTAGTGAGGTGAGAGCAAGCAGACAAAGAGCAAAACTTCCTTCTTCCATATCCTGAAATAGGCGTCCAGCAGAAGGCTTGGCCAAGATTGGTGGTGAGCTTTCCCAGCTCAAAAGATCTGGATTAAATGTCTTCCTACCTCAAAGACATGAATTAGAAGTAGATTTTCCAACTTCAAATTAAACAAAAACCTCTCACAAGTGTGTCCTCCATTTTAGGGTTTTAGTTCATTCTAGATGTAGTCAAGTTCACAGCCAAGAATAGTCATCACAAGTCTACCCATTGTAAACTTGACACACAACCATTTCTTTTTATATAGTGATTAATTTGCAAATAAAATAATAACCAGGTCATAATAATGCCTAAACATGATATAACTATTCCACAAATATAAAATGCATTATATATTTAAGCAGATCAAAATTATGCCTACCATGATACATTTGTACATTCACAAATACATTATAAATTTAGTATAAGAAGCTATGGTGGCTTGTATAAGAATGATCCCCATAGGCTCATACATTTGAATGCATGGTCATTAGGGAGTGGCACTACTTTCCAGGGGCTAGGAGGAGGTTCCTTGTTGGAGTAGGTGTGGCCTTGTTGGAAATGTGTCACTAGGGTGGGCTTTGGAATTTCAGAAGCCCAAGACAGGCCAACTGGCACTCTTTCTTCTTGTTGCCTGTGGATCCAGATGTTAAACTCTCAGCTACCTCACCAGCACAATGTTGCCTGCATGCTGCCATGCTCTTTGCTATGACAACAATGGACTAAACCTCTGAAACTGTAAGTAAGCCTCAGTTAAGTACTTTCCTTTATAAAGAGAAGCTGTGACCATGGTATCTCCTCACAGAAATAGAAAACTTACTAAAACAGTGGCAATGTCCCTTGAGGGACATTCTTCTAGTATCTCAAACTGACATATGATAATAGTTGATAGTCCTTTAATTATTGTTAATCACTTGATCAATTAATTGAATAAGGAAAACACAAATATCTGAACAAATACATTCTTAAAAATATGACAGAAACACTCATGTCAGTTATAACCTTCTTTTCTGCAACTAGGCACATGGCCTTAGCTGGTATTTATAACTATCTTCCTCTACTGCCCATTGTGTATTTCCTCCACCCTTGGTAAGAACCTCAGTAGGTCTTGGCTCTTTTCCTGGAGGAGTGACCTCTATCTTCATTCCTGTCTAGTCTGTTCCCTTTGTCATCCTGTCTGGATTAGGCTGTTGTAATTTCCCATTGAGTTTAATCACAGGACATGGTAGCACCAAGAGATGCCCTAAAGGATCTCCTGCACTCCAGACATAAACTTTTTTTTACTTCCGTTGTGAAGAGGCAATCCAATTTTTCCATGGTAATTTGGATCAATCATCCCTCCTAATACTGTTATTCCTTTCTTAGACTGTTGGCTTAAGGGCATCAGAAGCCCAAAGTGGCCAGGAGGATGTCTGAGCTTCCAGTCCAATGGAATGTTTATTGTGACCTCCACCCAGAACAAAAACTTCTACACCACCATAACTTAAGGTCATGGGAACAGGAAGCAAAAATTTTCCTAGTAGGTCACTAAGGGTGATAGTTAGTAGAATTATTCCCTTTTTCACTCCTTATTTCCTGACCTGTGGATCCTGGCTATGGGAGAAACTGTACCATATATTAGACACTTATTGAAAGCATATACAGGAGAATTTTGTCCCAGCCATCCAGGCTGATGCCCCCTAATTGGCACTGTAATTTTGTCTTCAAAAGGACATTCCATCTTTCTGTTAGGCCAGCTGCTTCAGGATGGTGGGGAACATGGTGAGACCTGTGGATTACATGATCATGGGTCCACTGTCACATTTCTATGCTGCAAAATTAGTTCCTTGGTCAGAAACAATACTGTGGAATACCATGATGGTGGATAAAGCACTTTGTAAGTCTGTGGATGGTGATTTTGGAAGAGGCATTACATGTAGGAAAGGCAACCATAACTAGAATAAGTATATACTCCAGTAAGAACAAAGTATTGTCTTTCCACAGATGAAATGTTCCAATGTAGTCTGTAGACAAATTTCTAAACAGTCTATTACATAAGGAACACAGAGCCAAATATAGAGTTAAAGTCAAAGAGATCAGAGCAAGAGCCACCTAGCTTTAGCTTACCACCAGCAGCAGCTTCCCTGAGAGAGAGAGTTTCTTCCTGTCTGACTTGTTTTTTTATTGCCTTTTTGTTTTGCTTTCTCATTGGCTCTAAACCCAACCACATGACTTCCTCATCACTGCCTGTCTATACAGACCTCCAGGTCTCTATGGTTGGTATTGGGATTAAAGGTTCATGTCCCCATGCTTGGCTGTGTCCTTGACCATACAGAGACTCTGCCTGCTATGTGATCAGATTAAGGGCGTGTGCTACCATGGCCTGACTCTGCTCAATGGCTCACTATGACCTCTGATCTCCAGGCAAACTTTATTTATTAACATACACATAAAATCACATTTCAGCACAAATAAAATATCACCACAGTAGTCAACCTCCCACCAGGCCAATTGCTCCAAGGAATGGTGCCATATCTGGGGTTCAATATTGGTCTCTGCTTGGCACTCAGCAGCAGCTGTAGCCAGGTCAGCCTTGGTGAGTAGAAGTTTATGTTGTCAAGCCCATACTAACCCTCATGTCTGCCTCCATGGCAACTTTGTTCATGGGATCACTGGGCAATGACTGTTCACAGAATGGGTCATCTTATCTACTTGATTATTGAACTCCTCCTCAGCTGAAGTCAACTACTGTTGAGCATTTACATGGGATACAAGTATCTTTACCTCCTTTGCTCATTTGGGAAGATCTATCTGCTTCTTCCCCAGATGCCTTTCTCACCAATTTTCCAATCATGATCTTTTCAAGTACCTGACCATCCAGTCAATCCATTGGCTACAGACCATAAATGAGTGAACAATTATATATCTAGCCTTTTCTCATTCCAAACAAAATGTATGACCATGTGTACTACCCAAATTTCTGCACATTGTGAAGATTTCCCTTCACCTATATCTTTCAGGGTTGTTCCAAAAAGTGGCTATAACACCACAGCTGTCAATTTCTGAATGGTGCCTGCATTAAAATGCAGAACCACCAGTAAACAGATTCCAGTCTTCTCTTCCTCAGCCAACTGATCTTATGGCAGCAGATGGCATTGTAATGGGAGTAGAAACCATAGGCATTTGTGCAACTTTTTCATGTAACTTGCTTGTGCCTTCATGACCTGTTTGGGCATGATTTTACACACACACACACACACACACACACACACACACACACACACACACTTGGTGGCTCATTGTCAAACATTCAGTTTCCACTAAGGTACATTAGCAGGCTAAGAGCTGTCTTTTAAAGGGAGACTAGTTGTCTGCAGGTAATGGTAGAGCCTTGTTCCCAAATCCCAAAGTTCTCTGTTGTAGAATAATCTTTTTGTACACTGTGAAGACATGTTTTTTCCAAGACACCTTCTTATTGGTTTAATAAAAAGCTAAACAGTCATTAGCTAGGCAAAAGGTATAGGTGGGACAGCCAGACACAGAGGATGCTGGGAGGAAGATAGCAGGGTTTTCAGGAGACACAGAGGGAGCAAGACATGCTGGAGGACAGGTAAAGCCATGAGCCACGTGATAATTTGTAGATTGATAAAGATGGGTTAAGTTGTAAGAGCTAGTTAGTAATAAGTCTAAGCTATCAGCCAAGCTTTTATAATTAATAATAAGTCTCTGTGTCATTATTGGGGAGCCAGTGGTCCTGAAAAAAAAATGTTCGACTACAAATGACACCCAATGTGGGGCCATGTATATCCACATAGGGCTTTAGAAAGCTTAAAAAAAATTCTGAACATGGAGTAAACACAGCTTCCTGGTGACTATATTCTTTTGGGTTGGCTTAGTGCTAGTGACATACAGAGGCATGGCTCTTTTAAGAGGCCCTGCTATCAAGCACTTGAATATGGTTTATGAGCAGCAAGCAGTGTGCTACTTGGTGGCATCAGACTACAAGAATGCCTACAGTAGCATGAACCCAGAAACTTCCCTGAGCTGGGGCGGTATTGGTAGATTTATTAAGGCACCGCCATGTAGTTAAAAAGGAGGTTTATTTTGGGGGGTAACTTACAGGTAAAGGGGTTGGTTACAGGATCCAGGAGAGATGAGGTGCAGTCTAGCTGGTTTCTTTGGAGAACTCTACTTGGTCTACCATCCAGCATCCAGGATCACCAGGAACCAATAGGGCTCACACATCTGGATCTTGGGTCTTAAGGGCCCTTGTCTCGACCCCACCTCAGAGGCAGGCCATAGGTAAGCATGACAGTTAACAGAAGCCTCAATGGGGTAGTACTTCAGGGTCAAAGCTGACCCACCTACCCACTACATCTCCCCCTTTTGTCTAAATAAGAAAGTTCTAACCTAATACAAAACTCTATACAATAGGAATGATTATCAAATATTGTCCAGGAGGAATAAGGGATAATGACCTAAACAAGATGGAACTACATCCAGCATGAACAATATCAAACAAGAGATACATACTAAATTCCAGAGAAGTCAGAAGCATAGGTAAATGGCATGTTACAAAGATCATTCCAAAAGGTGTCCTATCCTAAGGAACCTAAATCTAATACTTAATATGTTCTAGCTAAGATACAAGAAGATTGTAACTATAACTGTTAGTCTTCAATCCAATCAAAGACCTGAGAAGGAATATAATAATACCTGAGAAATGGGAGAAGGATACAAGCAGCTTTTGGGAGTCTTGAGAGAGTAGACAGAGATAGCTGGCAGCCTGGACAGTCACCTAAAGTTTCTCAGCATTGTCAGGGTATTTAAATTGGCTGCAGGCCTGGAGTATCTGTCAGACCATTTTACTGTCAACAGCCAAGGCAAGGGCAGTTCTTTTCCCAGTAGGCCATTTTGTGCCAAGGTGAAGACAAACTTCCAAACAAAAATGTCTCAGAAGCCCAATCTCTTGGGATCAGATCAGTGCTGCCAGGAGCAATCATGTCTCATGTCAAAAGAATTCCATGTTATCACCTTGGCTAGCTCAGTCGGTAGAGCATGAGACTCTTAATCTCAGGGTCATGGGTTTGTGCCCCACATTGGGCATCAGATGTTGGGGGATTTATTAAGGCAACTCCATGTATTTAAAAAGGAGGTTTATTTTGGGGGGTAATTACAGCTAGTAAAGGGGTTGGTTACAGGATCCAGGATAGGTGAGGTGCAGTCCAGATGGGTTTCCTGGAGAACTCTGCTTGGTCTACCATCCAGGTCCAGGATAACCAGGAACAAAGAGGGATCGCACATCGGGATCTTGGGTCTTAAGAGCTCCCTGCTCAACCCTACCTCAGGGGCAGGTCATTGGTAGGCATCACAGTTACTGGAATCCTCACTTGGTGTAGTACTTAACAGCTACCCACTATAGTGTGGTAACTGTGGCTCCCACCTGGTACCTCTGCCATGAAGGTAGGCTCTCAGGGAACTGAGTAGGGTGGAACCAGCTGCCAGTACAACATGAGAGACAGACAGAGAAGGTTACAGATACACAGTAAAGCAGGTTCAGATGAAAAAAATCTCAAAACAGGTTATAATGTATTTAACAATGTGCATAGGCTTAAGAAAAAAAGAAAAAGCATATAGACAGTCATAAAATAATAAAATAAAGTCTTTAAAAAGACAAGTAAAATAGTGGTAATAATAATAAAGAAGGCTGGGGATTTAGCTCAGTGGTAGAGTACTTGCCTAGCAAGCACAAGGCCCTGGGTTCGATCCTCAGCTCAAAGAAAAGACAAAAAATAATAATGAATAAATGATATAGAGATAGGATATACACAGAGAATCTGGATCCTGTATAGTGTTGTACTGACTTTAAATTTTTTGATTGTTGGTGAGCAAACAATAGCTACTGAGAGACACTGTATTATAAAAGCTACTAAATTAAACCAACCTATATATTTTTAAAATGTCTTCAAAATGGAAGTCAAAAATATGTTACATCAGGGAAGAGGTTATGCTTTTGTTTCTACAGAAAATAAAAGGTATGGATCCATTCAAGGTTAAAGAGGATCAGGTTAGATTGGAAGAGACCCCCTGAAAATCCTGGCTACAGACATAAGGAAATAAACTAAGAAAAACTACAAGACACATGACATATATTTTATCTGCTCAAATATAAAACAAAAAAATCATCTTTGGCTGGCTTGTGTACAATGCACAATCCATAGTTGTATTAATGAAGACATGTATGTTGCCTTTGAAAGTTTGTGTGTTTTTAAAGCAAGGGAGCCAGACACCAATTAAAATGGGTGACCCAGGTTATCCAGTCTCTCAAAGTGCCTCTGTTGCACTTTCCTCAGATTTCTGTATCTAGAACAGCTTCAAGGCTGCTGGCTGAGATGATTCAACTTCACATACTATTCTAGCCAGGACTTGACCTTTATCTTAATTTTCTCAGGGTACCCCAAAGATGTAAGCACCCCAGACAACAGAGAGCAATCTAGAGAACATGATGTGTACATTCCCAAGAGGTGGGGTGGATGATTTTTGGTCATTCACTGGGTTATAGATGTTTGTCATCATTCAGACGGGTTGGTTACAAGTTGTTATTGGTTGTGTTCAGGAAAAAAGCTAAACAAATGAGTTAGATTCAAAGATCTCTTTCTGAAGGAAAAAAGTGGGGTGTAATATAAAAATGATGAGATAAGAGGGTAGATTGTTGAGTTTACTTTTGAATAACTGCTAGTCTCAAATATTTTACATTGGTATGGATTTTGGTATATTGATACAAATTTAAGATTATTTTTGTTATACTGTACATATATTTCTATTCTTGTTTAAGGTATTATACCTATGCAGCTCTTTTTAAAAAGGTTATGCAATGTTTTGGTTTTTGAAATCTATTTAGGATAATAAATACAGGTTAATAGTCACCTATCACAATCAAACTTGTAATCATCTTAGGTATGTTTTCAAGGTCAAACAGAAATATTTTAGACAGGTGGTCTTCAGATACTTCAGATATCTACATAATATGGCATTTAAGATGTTTTAATAATATAAGGCTTTTTATGACAATGAGACATGTCTGCTTCTGACAGCACCAATCTACTCCAAAGATGATGGGCACTGAAGAAACTCCATATGGAATTTGCTTTCTTTGTGGCAAAAGCTAGCCACTGGCAAGAAATTGTCCTTGCCTCAACTGCTGACAGTATGCTGTTCAAATTGGGCAAGCAGGACACAAAGTAAAGTGTCTGCCAGACTTTGCCAAAACAAGGTAGGAGAGTCCTTCAAAACTCTTGCTTCACAGAAAAGTCTGTCAGATATTCTAGACCTATAGGCTGAAGATGAATGCCCCAATGTTGCAGAGGAAGCTTGGGTGACTGTCCAGGCAGTCTGCTGTTTCTATCATTTGTTATAGTTTTTGAAGTGGAATTACACTACACTTCCTATTTACTTAGGTAATATTATATCCTTCTGGGGTCTTTGATGGTGTTGAAATTAGATAGTTATAGTTATAGTTTTCTTCAGTTATGATAGAAGATAAATTAGGTACAGAACTTTGAACTCACCAAAATAGAATAAGTAATGGAATATTTTCTCCAAAATTGCAAAATAGAAGTGGACTGGACATTGTGAATATAATTATTACCTGATAATTGTTCTTATTATATATAGTTTTATTTTGTTAGAGTTAAACCCTTTCCTTTTTATTTAGACAAAAAGGGGGAAATGTGGAATAATCTCTTTGTATACTGTGAAGATGTGTCTTTGTCAAGTCAACTTCTTATTGGTTTAATAAAAAGCTAAATGGCCATTAGCTAGGCAGGAGGTATAGGTGGGACAACCAGACACAGAGGATGCTAGGAAGAAGAAAGACAGGGTCACTAGGAGACACAGAAGGAGCAAGACATGCTGGAGGACAGGTAAAGCCACAAGCCACATGGCAATATATAGATTGACAAAAATGGGTTAAGTTGTAAGAGCTAGTTATTAACAAGCATAAGCTATCAGCTGAGCTTTTGTAATTAATAATAAGTTTCTGTGTCATTATTGGGGAGCTGGCAGTCAGGACAAAAAGGACCCAATGAAAAGGTCTGACTGCAGTCTCTGCTATAATTTGCCTATGGGGGACTGCCAAAGGCTCCAAACAGCATGCATATCTGCCACTGACACCTCAAGTACCATCATGTCTGCTGGATCATATGGTCCGAGTGGTAGAGCAGCCTGCACAGCAACCTGGGCCTGTTGAAGAGCCTTCTCCTGTTCCAGGCACCACACAAAGTTAGCAGCTTTCCAAATCACTTGTTACATGGGTGGGGGTAACACACCTAAGTGAGGAATGTGCTGTCTCCAGAATCCAAATAGGCCCACTAAACATTGTGCTTCTTTCTTGGTGGTGGGAGGGTCCAGGTATAATAACTTATCCATCTTAGAAGGAATATCTCTGTATGCCCTACATCACCGGACCCCTACTGAGGTAGAAGTCCCTTGAATTTTGTTTGGATTTATTCCCCATATTCTGATGTGCATGTGTATAGTTAATGAGTTCAGAGTGATTACTACCTGCTCACTTGGTCCAATCAGGATAATGCCATCAATATAGTGCACCAATGTGTTATTTTGTGGACGATACAGATGATGGAGATCCCTTCTTACTAAGTTATAATACAGGGCAGGAGAATTAATATATTCTTGAGACAAAATTGTGAAGTTATACTGCTGGCTTTTCCAACTGAAAGCAAATTGCTTCTGATGGTTCTTATGGACAGGCACTAAGAAAAATCATTTGGCTTTTTAGCTTCATCCCATGTACCAGGAAATGTATTAATCTGCTCACGTAAGGATACCATGTCTGGTACAGCTGCTGCAATTGGAGTCACAACCTGATTGAGTTTTTGATCATCAACTGTCATTCTCTAAAATCCATCTGTCTTCTACACTGGCCAGATACAAGAGTTAAAGGGAGATGTGGTGAGAACGTCCACCTCTGCATCTTTTAAGTCCTTGATGGTGGACTAATTTCTGCACTTCATCCAAGGATAAAATACTGTTTTTGATTAACTATTTTCTATGGCAGAGGCAACTCTAAAAGCTTCCATTTAACCTTTCTAACCATAATAGCCCTCACTCCACAGATCAGGGAACTAGTGTGAGAATTCTGCCAACTTCTAAGTATATTTATCCCAATCACACATTCCGGGACTGGGGAAATAAACACAGGATGAGTTCAGGGAACCCACTAGACCCACTGTGAGTCAGACATCAGCTAAAATTCCATAAGCACCTGACCTCCATAAGTGCCTACTTTAACTGGAGGGCCATGATGTTTCTTGAGGTTTCTACGAGTTATTGTCAATTGAGAATCAGTATCCAACAGACCCTGGACCATCTGATTGTTTCCTTTCCCCATATGTACTGTTACCTTTGTAAAAGGCCATAGGTCTCTCTGGGGAAGAACTGTAGAAAGGCTAACAGTAAAGTTTTTAGTTTAGTTTTTTTTTTTTAAATCAAGGTCCTTTCTCAGGGAAACCTGGCCATCCCTTCATGCAAGGGGTTCTGGGTTTGCATACTGGTTCCATTATGGAAATTGATCCATGGGCCAAGATTCCCTCTTGCCTTGATTCAATGTATCTCTTCTTTCATTTGTTTAAGTTTTTTTTTATACAGATCAAACTAAAAGTCAGTGTCTTAGGGTTTTTATTGATGTGAAGGGATATCATGACCACAGCAACTCTTATAAAGAAAATGTTTAATTGGGGTGGCTCTCTTTCAGATATTCAGTCCATTATCATCATGATGGGGAGCATGACAGTATGCAGGCAGACATGGTCTTGGTGCTGAGAATGCTACATCTTTCAGGCAACAGGAAGTTGATTGACTGTCATACTGAGAGAAGCTTGAGAAAAAGAGACCTCAAAACTGGCCCCCACCATGGCACACTTCTTTTAACAAGGCCATACCACCTATTAGTGCCACTCCCTTTGGGGGCCATTTTTTTTCAAACCACCATAGTCAGCTTCTTATCTATCTCATGCCTGGAACACCAAGGTCCCATATGTGTCATGCCACCATAAAATTTACTTTGCCTGTGCTGACCATTATGGGTCAGGCCATTATAGACATTGCTTTGTCTATACTGCCCATTATGATAATTATGAACACCTTGTCTTTGGGGATTCAGTGCTGCTATCTTGCCCTTGCTACACCAGGCCCAGTTAAACCCATTTCCTTTAATTCATCAAACTGAGCAGCAGCATCTCCAACCCTAATGGTCTGGTACAAGGAAGAAGGCGACAGCAAAGCTCTTAAAAAGTGCTAGTGTTCCTCTCACCATTTTGCATCTATAGGATTACTGAAGAGCATGTCTTCTGGGCCTTTCCATTGTGGTGGATTAGGTTTATACAGTGTAACCACTCCAGCATTGAAATTTCTTCTTAGAACAAAGGCATGAGAAGCAGGTAGGCAGGTGAACAGGGAAGTGGGGTAGGTAGAGATGCAGGCAAACAGGGAAAAGTGAAGGGGCAAGAATGCAAAGCTTGTAACCCTAAATGAGGAATCTCAAACCAATGTATGGTGTGAGACAGACTCAATTTGGATAAATTTTGTAGGAGATACCCCAATGGTGTCTGGGGATCAAACTTGGACTTTCAAGTACCCATTCATAAGCCTTTTGCTGGAGACTGAAGGGTACATAACTGTGTCCAGTTCTATAAATCTAAATCTATGGCCAAGAGCAATGTGGAAATTGCCTCTCTGCAGAACATCTCCCACACAGGGGTACACCAAGGGGCAGGAAGTGTCCCTGTGTTGGTTTTTTTTTTTTTTTTTGCTCTTTACTCTTTAGGGGCTCACCACCCAACTCCCAAATAAATCACATATGGAGGCTTATTCTTAATTATAAATAACCGGCCTTAGCTTGGCTTGTTACTAGCAAGCTTCTCTAAACTTAAATTATCCTGTCTACCTTTTGCCTCTGGGCTTTTATCTTTCTCTATTCCTGTATATCTTTTCTTTCCTTCTTACACCGTGTCTGGCTGTATAGCTGGGTAGCTGGACCCTGAAGTCCTCCTACTTCCTCTCTTGTTCCTTGACCTTTCTTCTTTTCCTCCCAGAATTCTCCTTCCATTCATTCTCTCAGCCTCCAGCCCCACCTATCCTTTCTCCTGCCTAACTATTGGCCGTTCAGCTCTTTATTAGAATATACAGGCAAAGTGACACAGCTTCACAGAGTTAAATACATGCAACATGAAAGAATGCAACACATCTTTGCATCATTAAAATAAATGTTTCACAGCATAAACAAATGAAATACATCTTAAAATAATATGCTACAACATCCCTGCTCTGGAAGCTGGCCAGAGTTACCTGGTGCTATAGCAACCTAGCAGGTAACCTGGAAGCCTTTGACCCAGAAGGACTCAAAAGACTCCTGGATCCTTTACAGGATTTTGGTTTGGAAATGGGTGACTTACCAAGAAAAAGTCCATCTGGCATGGTGGAGGTGGGGTAGAAGTGAGAGTGACTTCCTACATTGCTTGGGGACTGGCAGGGGAGGCCCAGCTCTACCCAGGCTTGCCACCAGATGGTAAGTGTTTTTGAATCCCTGGTACTAGGTTTCTCTACTGATGCAGTAATCCAATCGAGCTGAATTAAAAGTTAAAGGACCAGATTTAATATGAGCAAAGCACTCTGGGTGATCTTGGAAGAAGGGAGGAGGAGAAATCACATGGCAGGTCTATGGACCAGAGTTTAAATACCCTGTAGGTGTGGTCTTGAGCAGCTCCAAGGAAAGAGCTGCTGCTTGGAGTTTTTTCTGAAAGGGATGGAATTTGGAGAAGGAGGAGGGGGGCTGAAGCAGAGCTTCCAATAGAACATGCCCCAAATGCAAGGGCACCTACATTTATAACAGAAACATCACTAAATCTTAAATCACACACTGATAGTGGAAGACTTCAATATTCCATTCTCAACAACAGACAGGTCATCCAGACAAAAAGTAAACAGAGAAATACTGCAACTAACCAATAATATAAACTGAATGGATCTAACAGATCTCTACAAAATATTTCACCAAAACACAGAAGAATATACCTTCTTGACACCTCACGGAACATTCTCCAAAATTGACTGCAGACTCAATCACAAAGAAAGTCTCAACAGATACAAGAAAAACGAATAACTCCCTGCATCCTATCAGACCACCAGAGATTAAAACTGAACTTCAACAACAAAAGAAATGACAGAAAATTTGCAAATTCAGGGAAACTGAACAACTCTGTACTCAATGAAAACTGGGTCAAGACTGAAATAAAGAAGGAAATTATAGACTTTCTAGAATTCAATGAAAATGAATACACAAGATATTGAAACTTATGGAACACAATTTAAGTTCATAGCACTAAGTGCCTACATGAAAAAAAAAATTGGAGCATGTTGAGATGTTCTGCTAGAACATCTCACATTCAAAAGCCTCATTCCTGCCTCTCCAAACCCCACCATCTCAGAGAAAGCCCAGTTCTACATTCTTGGAGATAGAGGGAAGTTCCTCCCCTGAAGTTGCCAGTAGCCTAATCCCCGCCTAAAGCATTATAATTAGGTACAAACCCAGATTATAGAGGACATATTATCACCCCTTGATGACAGGGTAATTAAGCACACCCTCCTTTAATTTGGCCATGTGATTTTCTCCTGTCCCTTCCTCTGCCCTGATCACTGGGGCCTAGAGGACTCACCCAGGAGTTGCATTGCTCATAATAAATCTAGTCTTTTACTTTTAAATTCAGCTTGATCAGGCTTATTGTGACAGCAGATAAACCTATTATCAGGGTGCAGAAAACTTACCACTAATATTAGCAACTTAACAGCACACCTGAAATCTCTGGAACAAAAAAGAAATAAGTATATCCAAGAGCAATAGATGGAAGAAATAATCAAACTGAGGGCTGAAATCAATAAAACAAAGAGAACAATACAACTTGTCAATGAAACAAAGAGTTGGATCTTTGAGAAAATCAGTAAGATAGAAAAACCTTCAACTAAACTAAGAGGAAGAACGAGAATGACTAAATTAATACAATCAGAAACAAAAATGGAACATAACAACAAACATGGAAGACATCCAGAGAATCATAAGGACATACTTTAAAAACCTGTACTCTACCAAATTTGAAAACCTAAAAGAAATGGTAATTTGCTTCATAGGTACCACTCTGTAAAGTTAAATCAAGATCAGATAAGCAATTTAAATAGACCTATAACACTCAGCGAAATAAAAGCTGTCATTAAAATTCTTCCAACCAAAAAAGGCACAGTGCCAGATGGTTTTAGTGCAGAATTCTACCACATTTTCAAAGTAGAGTTAATGCCAATACTCCTCAAAATATTTCACAAAATAAAAACAGAAGGAACATTGCCCAGTTCATTTAATGAAGCCACAGTTACCCTGACACTCAAACCACATAAAGACTTAAGAACGAGAATTATTATTTTTTTAATTATTATTATGTGTTTTAATTTTATACATCAGCCATGGGTTCCCCTATCCTCCCCACTCCCGCCCCCACCCCCACGTTCCCCCCAGTTCCTCCCCTCCATTCCCATGTCCTCCATGACCAAGACACCCCTGGGGACTCATTTAAACCTGGTGGATTCAGTACAGGCAGGTCCCGTCCCCTCCTTCCAGGCTAAGCATGTGTCCCTGTGTAAGCCCAAGGTTCCAAACAGCCAGCTCATGAACTAAGGACAGGTTCTGGTCCCACAGCCTGGGCGCCTCCCAAACAGATCAAGCTATTCAATTGTCTTACTTATCCAGAGGGCCTGATCCAGCTGGGGGCTCCAAAGCTGTTGGTTCATAATTCATGTGCTTTCTTTCGATTGGCTATTTGTCCCTGTGCTTTTTGCAATCTTGGATTCAACAATTCATGCTCTTGCAGTCCCTCCTCCTTCTCGACAGTTGGACACCTGGAGCTCCACCTGGGGCCTGGTCGAGGATCTCTGCATCCACTTCCATCAGTTATTGGATAAGAGTTCCAAGACGACTGCTAGGGTATTTAGTCATCTGATCACCAGACTAGGTCAGATCAGGCCCTCCCTCGACCACTGCCAGCAGTCTACAGAGGATATATCATTGTGGATTTATGGGGACCTCTTGAGCACTCTGCCTATTCCTGTTCTCATGTGGTCTTCATTTATCATGGTCTGTTATTCCTTGTTCTCCCTTTCTGTTCTTGATCCACTTGGGATCTCCTGCTCCCCTTTGCTTTCTTTCCCTCAAATCTTGCCCTGCATTACTCCTACTGTCGTCCAGGTTGTTCATGTAGATCTCATCCATTTTTCTGTCATTGGGTGATCCCTGGGTCTTTCCTAGGGTCCCATTTTCTAGGTAGCCTCCCTGGAGTTGTGTAGCAGTCAAGTCATCTTTGTTTTACATCTAGTATCCTACTATGAGTGAATATATACCATGTTTGTCTTTCTGAATCTGGGTTACCTCACTCAGGAAGATTTTTTTCTAGATCCATCCATTTGCCTGCAAACCTCATGATGTCATTGTTTTTCTCTGCTGAGTAGTACTCCATTGTGTATATGTACCATATTTTCTTTATCCATTCTTCAGTTGAAGGCCATCTAGGTTGTTTCCAGGTTCTGGCTATTACAAACAATGCTGATATGAACATATCTGAGCAAATTCCTTTGTGGTATGATTGAGCATTCCTTGGGTATATGCCCAAGAGTGCTACAGCTGGGTCTTGGGGGAGATGGATTCCCAATATTCTAAGGAAGCACCATATTGATTTCCAAAGTGGCTGTACAAGCTTGCATTCCCACCAGCAGTGGAGGAGAGTTCCCCTTGCTCCACATCCTATCCAGCATAAGCTGTCTTCTGTGTTTTTGATCTTAGCCACTCTGACAGATGTAAGGTGGTATCTCAGAGTTGTTTTGATTTACATTTCCTGGATAATTAGGGATGTTGAGCAATTCCTTAAATGTCTTTCAGCCATTTGAACTTCCTCTGTTGAGAATTCTCTGTTTAGTTCTATAGCCCATTTCTTAATTGGACTGTTGGGCATTATGATGTCTAATTTCTTGAGTTCTTTATATATTCTGGATATCAGGACTCTGTCAGATGTGGGGTTGGTAAAGACCTTTTCCCATTCTGTAGGCTGTTGCTTTGTCTTGTTGACTTTGTCTTTTGCTCTACAAAAGCTTCTCAGTTTCAACAGGTCCCATTGATTGATTGCTTCCCTCAGTGTCTGTGCTACTGGTGTTATATTTAGAAAGTGCTCTCCAGTGCTAATGCGTTCAAGAGTACTTCCTAATTCTCTTCTATCAGGTTCATAGTAACTGGATTTATGTTGAGGTCTTTGATCCACTTGGACTTAAGTTTTGTGCATGGTGACAGATATGGATCTATTTGCAGCCTTCTACACATTGACATCCAGTTATGCCAGCACCATTTGTTGAAGATGCTTTCTTTTTTCCATTGTACATTTTTGGCTTCTTTGTCAAAAATTATGTGTTCATGGGTGTGCAGATTAATGTCAGGGTCTTCAATTTGATTCCATTGGTCCACATGTTGGTTTTTATTCCAGTACCAAGCTGTTTTTATTATGGTAGCTCTATAGTAGAGCTTGAGGCCGGGGATTGTGATGCCTCCAGAGGTTGTTTTATTGTACAGGATTCTTTTGGCTATCCTGAGATTTTTGTTTTTCCATATGAAGTTGAGTATTATTCTTCCCAGATCTGTGAAGAATTGTGTTGGTTATTTGATTGGGATTGCAATGAATCTGTAGATTGCTTTTGGTAAGATCGCCATTTTTATTATGTTAATCCTGCCTATCAATGAGCATGGGAGATCTTTCCATTTTCTGACATCTTCTTCAATTTCTTTTTTCAGGGACTTAAAGTTCTTGTCATATAGGTCCTTCACATGCTTAGTTAGAGTAACCCCAAGGTATTTCATATCATTTGTGGCTATTGTAAAGGGTGATGTATCTCTGATTTCCTTCTCAGCCTGTTTGTCTGTTGTATATAGGAGGGCTACTGATTTTTTTGAGTTGATCTTGTATCCTGCTATGTTGCTGAAGGTTTTTATTAGCTGTATCAGTTCCTTGGTTGAATTTTTGGGGTCACTCATGTATACTATCATGTCATCTGCAAATAGGGAGAGCTTGGAAGAATGTTTCTTAAATGCTTTTCCTTTCTTAAAGTTTAACCTGAAGAAAGATGGGTCCCAATTATTCATGGTAATGAATGTGTACCCTCATTGCTAGGTCACAGCAAAAGGAAATAAAATTTTCATATTATTTGTCATAAAGGGCAAACATCAATCTGTAAGGCTGACTTAAATGTCTATTAATACCCAGCGAATTCTTTTTCCAATCAATTAGTTTCTATTATTGTTTTAAGAAGTAACTACCCCTCAGTGGCATAGAACAAGACAAATTCCTTGTCTTTTAGGTTTGGAGATCAGCATCCACTATGTGTTACACTTAGATAAATATCAGTGCTTCTGGAGATGCTGGGTAGAATAATTTCTTTGCCTTTATATTGTCTAGGTTTTCCACATTCCTTGGATTATGGCTTCTTTCTTCCATCTTCAATGCTAGTGACATCAGGTCAACTCCTCTACCTGTATCACTCTGATATCTTCTGATAAGGTCTTTCTAGATTTAATGTAATCAAAATAGTTAATTTTTTGTTTTTTGAGACAGGGTTTCTCTGTGTGGCTTTGGAGCCTGTCCTGGAACTCACTCTGTAGCCTAGGCTGGCCTCTAACTCACAGAGATCCACCTGCCTCTGCCTCCCGAGTGCTGGGATTACAGGTGTGCACCACTACTGCCTGGCCAAAATAGTTAAATATTTAATTATCTTTTTTTCTTTGAGAATGTAAAGAGATACATTTGTTTTAAATGCTGGGCTGTACTTTTTTTTTTTTACATTTGTAGTTATAATTTTCCCCACATATTTTGATAGTTTTGAAATATAAATCAAAATATATTTTTCTTACATATCAATTTAATAAGCATAACATTTGTTTCAATATAAGGTGCGAAAAATTTTTTGAAGTGACAGATTTCATGAGAAAAATAGCCCATCAAAAAGATACATGGTGGCTGGGCAGTGGTGGTGTATGCCTATAATCCCAGCACTTGGGAGGCAGAGGCAGTTGGATCTCTGTGAATTCAAGGCCAGCCTGGTCTACAGAGCTAGTCCAAAGCTACAGAGAAACCCTGTCTCGAAAAACCAAAAAATAAATAAATAAATAAAAAAGACACATGGGCACAGTAGTTATTTCTCATTGTTTCAAAACACACCCTTAGATTTAAAAATTGGTTCATTAAATTATGTATGTATTCCTTACATAATGAAAATAAATCTCCTGAAAATTTAGAAATATTTGGCATTAACATGATACCAGGAAGACAAGAATTTAGAATTGAGGTGACCAAGGAAACTGCAATGGCATCTTGGTAGCTGAATCTCTTGATGGTCAGAATGTCCCTTTGTGCTTAATTGTCTTTGAGGTTGCAGATAGCTTGTTCCTATTATGTCATAAATTAAGGATCCAGGGTATTGTCTAACATATGCACACTGTCTTAGTCACTGTTTTGTTGTCTGGGGGGTCCCAAACAGCTTGACCACACAGGTGCCATGACAGGCTTACTGGCAGGCAACACCAGGATCTAGAAAAAACCATAAGCTGACACCACCCAGGGATTCACCCAGGGATGGGCCAGCATCTAAGGGGAAGTACCTGACATCCCAAATATTCCAACTGTTAAGATTAGATAAGATCACCAGATATCCCTGAGCCTAGCACAGTTCTATTTCCCCTTTTAACCAAGATATTCCTATACAAATGTCAGCCAATAAGAGTCCTGAACCCTGGAAATTCCCTCACCCCAACCTCTGCTATGATAAAAACCCTAGCCCGCTCAGGTGTTGGAGAGACAGAGAAACCAAGCCCGAGCTTGAATAAAGGCTCTTTGCTTTTACCACGGGATTCAGTCTCTGTGGAGGTTTTTTGGGCGTCCCTGTGATCTGGGTTGTGAAGTTGCTGAGACACAATGACCAAGGCAACTCTTATAGAAGGAAGCGTTCAATTGGAACTTGTTTATAGTTTCAGAGATTTAGTTCATTGTAGCTGGAGAGCTTCTCTCCAGCTCCCGCCAAGCTCCAGCAGTCCCACAGCCCACTTACAAAATAAACACACAGATGCTTATATAATTTAAACTGTTTGGCCCAATGGCTCAGGCTTCTTGTTAGCTGTTCTTATAACTTAAATTAACCCATTTCTATTAGTCAATAAGTTGCCACATGGCTTGTGGCTTACCAGTACCTTACATCTTGCTTTTCATGGCAGCAGCTGGCAGCATCTCTCTGCCTCAGCCTTCCATTTCCCAGAATTCTCCTCTCTTGGGGCTGGAGAGATGGCTCAGTGGTTAAGAGCACTGATTGTTCTTCCAGAGGAACCAAGTTCAATTCCTAGCACCCACATGGCAGCTTACAACTGTCTGTAATGCAGGCAAAACACCAATGCACATGAAATAAAATAAATTAACTTAAAAAAAAACCAAAACAACAGAATTCTCCTCTCTCCTTGTCCCACCTATACTCCTGCCTGGCTACTGGCCAATCAGTGTTTTATTTATTAACCAATCAGAGCAACACATTTAACATACAGAACATCCCACAGCAGTTCATTACCTTCATCATGGTGGGGAGGAAGAGGTCACATGTGGTGGTAGAGCAGTAACTGAGAGCTCTGTTCTGGATCTGCATGCAGAAAGAGAAAATCAAAATCAATAAGTAGATCATATACTTCCAACATACACAGAAAATACATTACCATTTTAAAGGGAGGAAAGGGAGCATTGAGAGGAAATACTGGATGAAAGCAAGACTGGAAACCAGCAGGGCAAACTCCAAACTCTGCTTCTCCACGTCTGATGTCAAAGCACTCCTCAGGTCTCCAACTCCTCTCAGTTTTGATGACTACAATGTACTTCTTTCTCTTGGTCTGGTCCCATTCCTGGTTAGCAGCTTTCCTTAGCAGGTATCCCACAGCTCTGGCATCTTCAACATTTTGGGGTCACCTAGGTAATCCAGGGTTCACCTTCTCAGATTCACACAATGGCCTCTCTGGGCTTTCCATTTAGAGAACCCCCTAATACACATCTGGTCTCAGTTGTTTTTCCTTATCCATGGAGAAAGATTCTATATCCCCTTTCTTGTATCCTTGACTCTATGGTCAAAGCTGCTTGATGGAGCTGGAACTTGCCCCCTTCATTCAATTATATTTGCATAAGCTTCCTGTTGTTGTTTGTGAAGGGACTCTGGCCAGCTTGAGCATGGTGGACATGGCTCTGGTAGGCCTTGCCCTTCCCTCCCATTCCCTCTACCTTGCTAAAAACCATTAGGTTACATTTCTAAAGCTAGGCACCAAGATCTACTCCCTTATATGGCCAATCCCTCCTCCTGAGGCTGACAGTCAAAGACCAGCAATCAAAGTATTGAAATCCAGCAATCAACAACCCCTTTTGGTTCAAATAGTTAACATGTCCAATTAAAATTAAGTATCTTATTCTAACACAGGATTTCTTCCTTTTCCTTTAGAAACTGTGATTTTGTTATGGGCCATATCTATCTCTTCTCTATCCAGAGACAAATACCCCTTACCCTTCTCTTCTCCCTCATCCTCTATATCTTGAGTCTTTGTCTCTTATTCTCTGCCCTCTGTCTTTCTGGGGCAAATAAATCTCTTTTGTGCTGAGAACTTGGTTTTGGGGTTCCTGAGCCCATACTTTTCCTTTCAGTTGGTTTCGTTAACTGCTTAAGCTCTTTTTTAATTCTTTTTTCACCAAGTGGAAGCTTAGCTCAGTGGGCCTTGCCCTGAGGTCACCACTCCCTTTATTCCATTTAGCATCAGGCTTTTCTTTATACTTTTTGTCTCCTTGAGCACAAGTGAGCTTCATTATACTTCCTGGTGTTCCTTTTCTCTTCAAACTGAACATTTTGCTTTTGTCTTTGTTCAGCTTGATTACTATGAGAACCAAAGTTATGTTTTAAGAGATCGATAAAATAAATTGCCTCTAACCTGTCATCCTCTTGCCCAAGGACAGATACTTCCTGAAATTCAGAGGCTATTGTTTATGTTTTCACTTCCCTAAACGAGTTAGTTTGACCCAAATGTGCGAAATGTGCTTGATCACATGTAGGGAATATGTCAGGATATATGCTTGCCCTTGATTCGACCTGATGGGAATTATGGTGGCCTTATGGGTTCGCTGTTTTAAGCCTCTGCAAAATGTGACTGGTTGCCATTTTCTGAGAACCCAGGAATGGACCTTGCCAGAGCCCATCATCCATTTAATTAAAGCTTGCTTCAAGTTTGGCTCGAAATTGTGGTAGTGGTCTTATTTTCACATGGTGGGATTAACATTACTAATAACCACATGATACCATCAGTACTAGGCTGTCTTAAAAATCTCTGCCTGTGACAGGGCAAGACAGTGCAGAGGTTCTTCCATCTTTTATTCTTGTTGAGTGTAGCGAGCACATACAGGCTTGTGACATAACTAAAGACATAATCCTTGCATAAGGGATATAGTAAATTACACATTCCATTTATACTATGTAAATTGAAGCATCTGCCTGATGGATTCCAAAGTGGGTTTCTGTAAGACATCTTTTTTTTTTTTTTTTTTTTTTTTTCGAGACAGGGTTTCTCTGTGTAGCTTTGTGCCTTTCCTGGAACTCACTTGGTAGCCCAGGCTGGCCTCGAACTCACAGAGATCCGCCTGGCCTCGAACTCAGAGATCCGCCTGGCTCTGCCGCCCGAGTGCTGGGATTAAAGGCGTGCACCACCACCGCCTGGCCCTGAAAGACATCCTAATCATGGAGTTATTATCAAGCATTTGATTTTTTCAGACAAACATAAAGCAATTCTTATCCCTAAAATTACTAAAAACCAAAAGGTTGCTAACTTTATCCAATGCTACCATGTGTAAATTGGTGTACATATTAGGTCTAATCTGACTAGTCTGCCTAAATAATCCCCAAAACTGCATTTCTGCATCTATTTTGCCCAGTCCTTGTGTATGTATGTATTTGTTCTTAACAGATTCACTAGATTGTGCATTTGTGCTTGTGATGTATGTAAGCTTCATCTTGTTTCTTAATTTTATTATGTATGGATTCTAGTTGTTTCTGATTGAAATCTGCAATGTGTTGTAACTCCATTGCTTGTTTTACAAATGTTTGATGATGTTCTAATTCTGTTGGGTCATTGAATAACTGTGAGCCATCAAAATAATGTTTCTCTTCTAGTGTTAATGTGGTCACTCTTTGTTTGGTTACATTTTTACCATCATAATTAGTGAAATTCATTTGTAGGATGCTACAGTTGTGTATCATATAGCATCCTGATTCTGTAATATTGAATGTGTGATATCATCATTCATTGTGGTTTCATTAAGATTTATGCATTTACTAAAGTAGGTAAATATTTAGCACATGTCAAGAAAGTGTAATCTCCTGTATCTTCTAGTGACTGTGTGATGGTAGTTACTGCCAAGTGACTAGTCTCAAGTGTGCTTTCTGGTAGATGTGGATATATGTATGTATTTGCTCCTAATGATATGGAGTCTTCTAATGGTATGATTACTGATTACTGGTGTGCCCTTTATATTGGTACTAAGTATTGGTGGTTCCATTCTAACACTCCTGTTCTTTCAGTATATAGCTGTGGTATTGCCTTGGAATGATACGCTGAAAATGAATTTTGTAAGAACTGCACTAAATGTATATTGCATAATCTATCTGTTCATGAGCTTTCATATTCATGCTTTAGTATACTTTGATATTCTCTTGTTCTTCTCCCTAACCCTGTGCTAAATAAAATATTTAATTTATTATTCATATTACTGATTTGAGTTCGATATATTTGACACATCATCATGTTATGGTTAGTATTAATAAGTTTTGCTTGATGGGAGAATTGTTTCTTGTAAAGGTCTTGTGACATTTTTAATTCACCTTGCATAGTTTGTATTAGTGTATGCATGCCATCTATAGAATTTAATACAGCTGCTAAAGCTTCTGCTGTTTTCTTATTACTTCTTGTATGTGGTATATTTCTGCCTCTATTGGTTCTATTATTGCTGCTGATACTCATCCACTCATTATTCCACCTAAAATGCTCCTGCCATAAAGGCTGCTACTACCATTGCTTGTAGTGGTTTTCTTCCTACTCTTGTTGGTGATGAGTATTCTAAACCGAATTCACATCACTTCAATATTCTTTAGGTGGTTTCAGTGCTGTCAAATCTATTGCAATTTTGATTTTTCTAATCCTAGGGTATAAAACTAATTTAGCTGAACTTTTTAGGTCTGGTATAGTAGCTGGTGCCTTGACTACTGTTGGGGTTCCTTCTGGTGGTATTAGGTATCCTTTTGTAAAATGAGCTGTATATGATCCAATATTTTCTTTATTTGGTCTTGTCATGTTTCCTCTAAATATAACTAATGGTGTGTTGGAATGTTCACTGAGAAAATCCTTACTTCTTGATATTGGGAGATAATATATTCTATTCCAATATTGTGTCTGTGATTTCATTGATCCTCTAGGTTTGCATGCTACCCATTTGGCCTTATTCCATTCTTTATATTGTAGATTTGGCATTAACATGTAGAAATAATGTGGGAGATTATGGTGTTGTAATTCAATTACTCTATCTATTTCATAATCCAAAGTTTGCCAAAAACTACCTGATCTAGTTATCCCATTTTTATAATGTACAATTAGGTCATCCAGATCCCTTACCTTATTCATTCTCATAGCTTTTGTTATTTGTTACATATGGTGGGATATATTCTACCTCCCTTATACCTGTGAAATTGTATGCCTTTTGTTCAATTGCCTTGTTAAATATGAAGATTTTTTTGCTACTACTTCATCTGTAGTAATGTTGGCACTGACTTCCCAGGGTATGGGCATGTCCAGTAAGTCTTTAGATTCATGAAACCAGCAAATTGATATCTTACTGCCACCTAGCATGTTATATATTTTATGTTTTGGTTATGTATCATGCCTATGGTTAATATTGGTGTGCTGTCAAATTTTACTAGAGCCATATGTTTGTTTGTTATGATAATTTTACCATATATATATTCAAATTTATTGTTGTTGTTGCTTTATTTATGGTACAGTTACTCAGTTCTGTTGTACTATTTGTTTTGGTAAAGCATGATAATTTGTTTCTCAAGCTTGTGGCAACTTGTGTTAGTGATTTTGCTAAGGTTAGGTTAAAAAGTCCCAAATTACTTGCTTGTGTAAAATATGCTGGATATGACTGTTGGGTATCATTGAATCTCATTATTTCCTGGGCCTGTTTAGTAGCTGTTATATTTGCAGTACTGTCCGCAAAAATTCCTAGCCATGGTATTTCCTGCCCTATTATATCTGTGATTGCTATTAAATCTTGTGCTGACTTTTATGTTCTTCCAGTAAATAAAGGTCCTACATGAAGGTCCACTATGGTTTTAGTATTGTTGTTTTGTCTACTGTTTGTCTTTGCTTCAGACATGTTTATACATGCATATGCAAAAGAGTATTTTTCCCTCTGTAATGTGGAATTTACTGTAAGTATGCAGAGGAGTGTTGTGGTGTCTGTGTTGCAATCATATTTAGGTTTCATTGTGTGTCTCATTGAAGCCCAAGGTTGTTGTATAATATAAGTATGATTGAAAATCTCCAATGTTCTACTTCTAATTGCAATATCTTTGTCCAGTCATCCCATTTCCATTCCTTTCCTTTTACTGATGCTATGTAATACAGAGAAGTTACCATAGAATGGTATATTGGGATAGTCTGCTACACATAACCAGTTAGTATTATTTTGTCCTGGTACATCTAATTTATGTTTTTTAATGTATCTCCATAAGTTGTTGGGACATCTATTTCCCCAGGGTTTGAGTAATGGTATTATTCCAGGTACTATTGGCCATGGTTTTATCATTTCACCATTATTGCATGCTGTCCAATTCATAGGGTTGCATGGGTTTGTAGGTGTTGTAGTTGCTTTAGGTGTTGTTGAATATGTACTAGTAGGGTAATCACCATCATAATAATCATCATTGTAATTATACACTTGTTCTTGCCACCTTTCTGATGTCTTATTAAACAGAATACGTATCTCCTCTATTTGTTGTGCTTTTACTGGTGTGAAATATTGTCTCACAAAGGAGCTATTCATGCCTAGTTCTCAGTCAGGTTCTGGTTCTGTCTTTATTCCCATTGTATTGGTTCTATATTGTGAGTTTACCCTTAATGTGTTTGTTCTGATATGTGAATTCTTTGTCCAATACATGTTGAATATGGCTGCATGATTGGTAATGTTGGTCCACAATTCATTGTAATGGCATTTTAATGGTTTTTGCTCATGTATGTTGGTGTTATCACCATCCCCTGATTCTAACATATATTCTTTGTTTGGATGGTATATGCTAAGTACCATTCTATATTGATCACAACCCTTATACCAGGCATATGTTAAACATGCTGCATATTTTTGCCAAAAATTATGTTTTTTTCTATATAATGTGTAAATCTTCTCTCTGCTGACCAATATAGCAGTAATTTGCCTTCTAGATCATAAATTGTTGGTGTAGAAACAGTATTCTGTTTCTCAGTGCCCACTTGTATAGCATGTGGTGTGGTGGTGGGTCTGTTTGTTGTGGGTGTATTGTCCAATGGTGCTGGCATTGGTGTGCTGTTATTGCCATTGCATCTGCTAACCTGAGACCAAAAAATGAGCACACAAAGGCCCTAATAGCACATAGTTCACTTGGCTTTAGTGTGTACACAACATTTGCTATTTTTATTGCCTCCTGTGCAGATAGTGTATCCAGCATACTATGAAGTTGGCTGCTCTGGATGCTGCAAAAGCGTATCCAGGATTGGTATTGTTGACTGTGTTGTGTGAGTTGTTCCTTTGGTAAATGATGTTACAGATGGGAAAAACAAATTCTAAGATTGGCAGTACTATGTATACTGAAATGGCTATTAGCCAAATCGTCAGGAGGGTTGCCCTTATAAATATTACCTCCCTGGCACACATTTATGTTATATCCTCCAGTCTGGCTAATTTCAAGTCCTTTTTACCTTGAGTTATCCACACATTGTTTCTTGTTCCCGGTGCTATTATTTCTGCTGGGCATAATTTGTTATTCTTCCAGTTCCTGTAAAGGCAATTAGGATTCCTTATTACTTCTCTAACTATAACTGTAGAATAATCTATTGTGTGTTATTTTTGTATAGCTTCTTCTGTTGGTGACTTCCTATTTATTCTGGGTCTGGTATTCAATTCATAAGTTGCTATTTTTATTGCTAATTACAGTGATAATCCCTTAGCATCTCTAGCTGTTTTTTAATCATTCTGTTCCTTCTTTCTATTGCTCCAGCTGCCATCGATATATAGGCTGTATGGAAATCCCATTGAATGTTTAAGTTTCTAGACATTATTTGTGTTTTGGCTCCTGTAAAATGAGTTCCTTGGTCTGATTGTATTATATCAGGTGTTCCATATGCTGTGTACCACCCCCAGACTGTAAGTATTGTTGTGTTTTTGGTCTGGGTGTGTGCTTTCTTGGGCCATCTCAAGACCTGTCATTATGTCTACTAGGGTACAGCAATATTTTTCCCTTGAAGTTGTTTAATGGTCCTATGAAGTCTATTTGTAAGATTCTATTAAAATCCATTTGGTGTCCTATTATCCCTTGGTAATTGTTGGGCAATTGTTGCAACTATTGATTGCTTTCCTTATTGTCTACCATGTTATTTTAAGATTTCTTTTATCGAACCAACTTTTTAGTGCATGTGTACCTATATGCCCTAACTGCTCATGGATTTTCAGTATCTCTTCTGTACTTATAGGTATGTCCTTAGTTGATGGTCTTAACTGTATCCATTCTCTCCGTATTTTACCTTTTCTTCTCTCTGGATTAATGTTTGCTCTACATGTACCTTTTAATTTTATACTTAATGCTGAAGCTAGTTTGTCTACTACTTCATTGTTTTTACTTGTCTCGTCCTGTTTCTTGGTGTGTGCATCTACATGGTATACTATGATTTTGATTAGTCTACTTGTTTCATCCAATTCCTGCCATGCTGCTTTTGACCATATGTCTTTACCATTAATTTTCCATCCATTATTTCTCCATTTACCTGACCATACTGCTATGCCATTTGCCACACAGCATGAATCAGTGTATAAATAAATTTGTTTATAATTGTCCTTTATGGTTGTCTTATCACCAATAGTGTGGCTATAACTTCTGCATGCTGGGCTGATTTATCAGTGCCCTGGTCTGTAATGACCATTCTATCCCCAGGTCTATAAGTGGCTTCTTTCCATCTCACTTTGTTGTTCACCATGGTTGCTGATCCATCGGTGAACCAGGCATTAACCAGAGAGGGATCGTACTCTCTAGTCCCCCAATGGCCCACTGGTACCTGTTTCTCAGGAGGGGTTGAGGTTGGGAAAATGTATCCCTCCAGAGTCATGGGCCTGTTGGACTGAAGTTTTGACTCCAATAGCACTGGTACCTACCCCTTTACTGACAGAGATGTTGATCAAAGGAACTCCTGAAGGTACCATTTCCATTGAAGTACATTTCCTTCCATGGGTAGCCCAGGCCATGCCTCTCATGGTGCCTTTACCTAGTCCAAAATGGGTATATGTGATTGGAGAGTCACATGGTTCTCTTTGAGCAGTGAGTGGATTGTCCTGAATGCCTCTTAGGCTGTCCATATGGTTCTTTCAAACAGTGAATATTTGTTCTCTGACCATGGGAATTTCTTGCAGTAGAAGCCTATTGGCGTTTCCCTGTCTTTATTTTTTGAAAATATATTCCAATTACCATAGCCCTGCATATACAAGGTGTCCACAAATACATGGTCACAAGGCTGTATATAATCTAGGTGGCTGTACTGGTTTATATATTCCAGTACCAGTTTAACGGCATTTTTGCAGTTTTGGTCCCATTAGAAATCCTGTGCTTTCTTTGTTATTTTATATAAAGGCTGTAATATGATCTATAGGTATGGGATATGTTGCCTCCAATATGCAAATAGGCCAATTAGATGTTGTACCTCAGTTTTATTATGAGGTCGCTTAATTTGTTTTAATTTGTCTATTACTATTTCAGATATTGTTGGTCCTTCTGTAGTCCAATGTACCCCTAAGAATTTTACTTCTGTTCCTGCTTTATTTACTTTTTCTAGGTTTATAGTCCATCCTTCATTTCTTAAATGTTGAATTAATTTCTCTAATGTACAATGTACTTTGTACTTTTTCAGTGGCTTGTCTTACTATCATTATATCATCTACATTGGTGTATATGTTACATTCTGATTCTGGTTTGAAGTTTTTTAATCTAGTTGTTAAGGTATTATGTGCAATAATAGGACTGTTCAAATACCCTTGAAGGAGTCTCAAGAATTGATATTGCTGTCCTTGCCATGTAAATGTAGTAAGTTCCCTAGATGTTGGGTATAATGGGATTCCAAAGAACATATCACTTAAGTCTATAGTTGCCATTGCCTTTGGAGCCAAAATTTTAATTCAAAGAAAGATGTCTTCCACATCGGGAAGTTGTCCTGGAAGTTTGGGTGTTTTTTCATTTATTCTCCTGAAGGCAACCGTAAATCTCCATTTGCCATTACGTTTCAACACTGGCCATACCAGGCTGTTATAATTGAATGATTGAGATTTCTCTATAATGCCTTCTTTTAGCAAAGTTTGTATAGTCTCTGTTATTTCCTTAATAACCTCCTTTGATGGGGTATTGTGCCGTGAAGTTTGGGTGTGTGTGTGGTAATTTAATAGGTTGTATTTTTACTTCTGCTAGATTATATCTGACCTTAGCTATTCTTTTATTATTTAGAAAGTCTGGGAATAATTTTATTTCTTTAATGCCTAGGATATTACAGGATGCATTGAAGCTAGATGCTTCAATCTCATATTCCTTATTATATAATTTGAGTCTCAATTTTATTACTGGTACTTCCATTTCTGCTGCTTCTCCCTGTATTATAGTCCTTTTGTCAGTTTTAAAATGTTCTGTAAATTCCATTATTATACTAATTTCAGAACCTGTATCCATTAGCCATTTTACTATTCTTGGCCCTTTGTTAGTTATTATAGGTATAGCTACGAATGGTCTACCAGCTGGGTTGGTCAAGTTCATCTTAGTATATAGTGTCTGGGGGTTCCTGCTCTTGGGAGCCTGTAGTTGTTCTGATTGAAAAATTTTGGTCTGAAATTTGGTTTGAAATTTCGATTGCCTAAAAATGGTTTTGTTTGGTATGTCTGTCTCCATGGGTTTCTTTGTGTCTGTTTCCATGGGATATTTTTCCTTCCTGCCAACCTTCTAATTGGGTTCCATGGTTTGTTTGCATTCTGTCATATGGGCATTTTATTAGGGTTCCCAAATGGTCTTATGTTAAAAAATCTTGGTGTAACTTTCTTCTTGTCCTGTTTCTTATTAACATTAAATGATACTATACTACCTTGTCTATGTCCATTTCCCTGTAAGATTTAAAGAATTCCATGACAACTGAGATGGTTTGACATGCCTGCAGGGGTCCAGCTAGGCTCATTTTAAGGTTGCTGGAGCTTCTTTAATAATGATTTTTTAATTTTTATTTATTTATTTATTTGGAGCTGAGGATTGAACCCAGGGCCTTGAGCTTGCTAGGCAAGCGCTCTACCACTGAGCTAAATCCCCAACCCCTAATAATGATCTTTTAAAATTGTGGTGTAAAAGGTGCAGCTTGAGATGTGGGTACCTGGTTATATATGAAATATAATATACCTAATTTTCTACATTGTTTTATGGCTTGTGCGTATGTTGTCCACTGTGCTGCTGATTCAAATTGAGGTCTAGTGTTGGAAATGTGAATCTCCAAGCTGCAGTAATCCAATCTAATAGTGGATGTGTATCGCCTTTTGATGTCTCAATTACATGCTCTAGAGCTTCTGATACTGAGGGGTACTCTACTGTTTCTGATCTTCCTCATTTCTAGATCATTTAACATGACTGTGTCAGCTCCCTTTTCCCATAGTTGGCACATATATTCTGCATCTTTGTGTCCATTTTGGGCATACTCTTTTTGTAATTCTGAGATCTCCTGAGGAGTATATGGCCTGATTTCCTCAAACTTCATTCCAGTTTCAAATTTGGGACAGTTACTATCTCCTCCAGTGCTGAAGGAGTTCAGAGCTGATATAGCACTGCTTTTTTTGTTTGTTTGTTTTTTTGAGACAGGGTTTCTCTGTGTAGCTTTCCTGGAACTCACTTGGTAGCCCAGGCTGGCCTCAAACTCACAGAGATCTGCCTGGCTCTGCCTCCTGAGTGCTGGGATTAAAGGTGTGTGCCACCACCACCCAGCTGATATAGTACTTCTAATAGAAGTTCTCTTACTTTGGGTAGAGACAGGAAATGATGGTATGGTCTTATGTCCATTCCATCCAGGAGTAGCGCTAAACTCCTGATCCTTCCTCACTATGTTTAAGGCTAGCCTTTTGCCCATTAATCTGTCCTTATCAATATCCTGCACTGTTTTCATAAGCAGTGCAGTAGTTTGTGCCTTGCTACATCCCTCTAATTCTTGTTCTACCACATCTGGATTTGTTAGTGTGTTAGTCACATTTACTGATTTTATGCAGGCCTTATTTTTAACCTTGGAGGCTACTTTCCCCCCAATTGTTCTTCAACCTCATTTTGGTATTCTCTACCTGTCACCAGGGAGATGTTAGTCTTCTTAAATTTCTTAATTAATCTATTCATTGTAAGTGGTATACAAAGCTGTACAAAAATGTAATTAATTTTTTCCTACGGTAACCACTCCCAGTTACTAATTCATTTAGACTGATTCAAGGAATCAGTTATCAATTTTTCAAATTTTAAATCCACAATCATTTCTATCCTTTTGGCCAGCCAGCACCTCATTTAGCTCTTTCCCAGCACCTTCTGCTCTTCCCCAGGGGTCTGGGTTGGCATCAAGGTGTCTGGTAGTCTTTCGGTACTCTGCACCCTTAGGGAGGGTGGTGTTTCCCGACTGCTTCTGATACTCTCTCTCCTACAAGTTCTTCCTCCTTGGACCTTCAGATTTTCCTTAGGGTCCTAGAGTTGACTTCAAGGAGTTGATTTCTCAGAGCGGCTTTGAGCTCACTTGCTGTTTTATTTAGTTTCCTGTAATTTGTTAATCCACCAGAGTAATAGCCAATTCTTTTGTATTTAAGTGAGATCTACTTATTTTACATTCCCCAGTGCTCAGTGGTCAAGGAGGCTTTTAGCCCAAAATCCTGCCGACTATGCCAACTATAGTGAGCACATACCCCAGTTATGGGGGATGAATAGTCACACTTGATTCAGACTTGGTATAACACTCATTTATTCACACAGTAAGATTATAAGCAATATTTATCCTGTCTTCCAAGTGGAAGCAGGAGTACCTCTCCAGGTGTACAGGTCTGGACTTGCCATGTTTTTTCCTCTGGATCTTGGGTCAGCCTTCCCCTGGTCAGCCACATCTGCACTGGGGACAGGATCTCAGGTCTCTGGTGGAGGAGAGTCATCTCACATGAGGGCCTGACGAGCTCTGTTGGTTGGGTCTGGGGCTTCATCTTTTATATCCCTTTCTGGTTAGGTTTCTAGTTTTATCCCTACTTCCACACATAGCTTATAGCTTATCACTACTCCATTTGTGGTTTACTTATATCATTCTATTGCTTATTACTCATGACCAGGGTTGTTCACCCTAGGTCTTACATGTTCCTTACACTGAAGTCATTTCAGGTTTAACCAGAATCTAATCTCCTTGATGGAGGATCCCATAGAAAATTATCCAACCCTATTCTAGAAGCCAAAGGTCCAGATGTCCTAGCTAACTTATCTTAGCCTTTGTTAAAATTGCTTGTTCATGTGGCCCCTCCTCCAACTGTTCATTTTAGCTGCCTGTTTATGTTGACACCCCTTGTGTTTAACCACTTAGCTTCTGTTAAAATTGCTTACTCTGCAAACACTGCAAAGCCCTAACTGCAGCTGCCAAGTGAGATGCCTTAACAAGGTCTCTGGTCTTTGAAATCCTAGGTTATGGACACTTGGGGTCACATCTAGGCATTTGCTTAAAATTTCCTACTCACCCCTGAAGGGCCCAGGAAACCCCATCCTAATCTCTCTCTCCAAACCCCACCTACTCAAAGAATCTCCAAAAGAAAGGTGCCAAAAAGCCCAGTTCTGCATTCTCAAAGGCTATTGCAGCTTCCTTCCCTGAAGTTGCCAACTACCCAAGTCCTCACCTAAGTACTCAGCTTTTGACTATACTTGGGCACAAACACAGGTTGTGGTTGACACATTTGCCTACAATCTATAAAACTTTCCTGCCCTGGCTTGGGTGTGGAACTTCTCTGTATAATCCCTCTTTGTCACACTTTTCTCTACTGATCAGTCTAAAGGGCAAAGGGGACTATTGGAAAGCAAAGAATGGGATTGAATAGCTAAACTATAGGGCTATATCTTTAAACCCCATGAAAAGGATGGTCTCTGGATTTGAAGATACCTGAATAAGAAAACAATCCTAAGGTGTACTGCAAAGAAGGCAAATGTTCAGCATTTAACCTATCACTGACACCAACAGCAAATCTTCAGTCTAGACTGCCCTACAGTTTTTTATCTTTACTTCATCTCATCTGATTTTAAAAGACAACAGAGCCATGTGTCACCAATACAAAGAATGACTTTAACATCTCAATCTGTATAAAAATTCTTTGGGGTTGGGGATTTAGCTCAGTTGTAGAGTGCTTGCCTAGCAAGCTCAAGGCCCTGGGTTTGATCCTCAGCTCAAAAAAAATATTTGATTTTGATTGTACAATATGAGTGACATTTAAACTTTAAAAAATTGAGCATCATATAAAATAAAATATGGTGCTCAAAATAAGTATGGGAGAGGAATACAAATCTACTAAATGTCAATGGCACTAACTGAAATACCATGTTTTTACTACATAGTTAATGTTTAGACTATTAACTAGCAAAGTTCACTTAAATTGTGAGAAACAATCATAATCTGATTAAACTTTTTTTCATAGCTTTTCAAGATTAGTAAGGCATAATAAACATTCTTTAAACAAAGGAGGAATAACTGATGTAAGATAAAATTTCCCATTGCCAGGGAGTGATATGAACCCAGGCAAGGTGCTATAAAAATGTTAATTTTGACAATAACTAATACAATCGCTTATTGTTAGTTATAACACACCCAGAACAGTTATGTTTGGGTGCATGTCCTCCAAAGCTTTGGTCACCTGTGGTGATATGGGGAGACTTGGCAAACCCTTGTAAAAGATAGAATATAGTGAGAAATCTGAAAAGAAGGAGTTTGCCCTCAAAAGTGATTGTGAGATCCCTTATCTTTCTCTCATTTCCTGAACACCAAAAGGTGAGCAGCTTTTCTCTACCCACACTGTCAGGGACCAAGATGTCAGGAACCAAACATGAACCATGGAAAGTACTAGCTAAGCCAGAGAACAAGTCATAAGCCCCTTCCCAGAGCAGTAACACCCATTTACTAACCAGAGGCCCCCCAAAGATAAGAGAACATCCCACAGTCAGGTGCCATGACAACGGAACGTAAAGAGCATTCCATAATCAGGTAGCCTAGCAACAGAATAAATGGCCCCTGACCAGTGACCTTAGCCGACATCTCGCAGTTGCATGATCTGTCTCACACGTCTTGCACCCCTTCCATGTCCTGCACGCCCCTTTTCCCCTTCCCTCCTTCCTGCCCCTTTCCCTCCTATGTTATATAAGCTTTACTGAGGAAAATAAAATTTGCAGCTTGATCAGAATCCTGTCTTGCTGTCGTCTTTCATGTCCTCTGTTCCTTTCATTCACTCACACAGGTGGGTCGCCCCCGTTGAAACCCTGCTGGCTGGGGCACCACACATTTTCCCCTGGCCCTAACCCTAACCCTGTGAAATATCCAAAATTGTGAACCAATAAAGCTTTTGTTTATAAGCTGTTTATTTGTTTTCACAGTAAGAAAAAGATAATATGCCAAGCGTTGGTGGCACACACCTTTAATTCCAGCACACAGGAGGCAGAGGCAGGCAGATTCCTGTGAGTTCAAGGCCAGCCTGGTCTTCCTAGCAAGATCCAGGAAAGGTGCAAAGCTACACAGAGAAACCCTGTTTTGAAAAACAAACAAACAAACAAACAAACAAATAAACAAACAAAAAAAGACTATCTTAGAAAATAAATGTTGCTCCTTTTAATTTCCAGTGCTGTAGCCAGGTGGTGGCAGCACACATCTTTAATCCCAGCACATGGGAGGCAGAGGCAGAGGCAGAGGCAGATGGATCTCTGAGTTTTAGGCTAGCCTGGTCTACAGAATGAGTTCCAGGACACAGCTAGGGTTACTCAAAAAAACCCCTCAAATCCCAGTGCCCCAAAACAAACTGAGCACCACTACTAAAAGAATTCAGTCATATCAGAAATAGACCAGAGTAATTTAATATTGTTCAATTCCAACTATGGTGATATTTTATTTGTGCTGAAATGTGATTTTATTTGTATGTTAATAAATAAAGTTACCTGGGGTAAGAGCTAATAGCAAGCCATAGCAGAAGTCTGGCAGTGGTAGCACACACCCTTAATCCCAATCACATGACAGGCAGATCTCTGTGTGTTAAAGGACACCACCAGCATGGAGACGCATACGTTTAATCTCAAAACCAACAATAGAGACTTGGAGGTCTGTGTAGACAGGCAGTGACGAGGAGGTCATGTGGTTGGGTTTACAACCAATGAGAAGGCAGAACAGAAAGTCAATAAAAAGACAGATATGTTTGAGGCCAGCCTGGTCTACAGAGCAAGATCCAGGAAAGGTGCAAAGCTACACAGAGAAACCATGTCTCAAAAAAAAAAGACAGATACACAGGAAGTAGGTATTTTTCTCAGGGGAAGGATGGCAGCAGCAGCAGTGAAGGGTAAGAAGGCAGTTTTTAAGTCTCAGCTCTCAGCTAATGCTCTGACCTCTTAGGCTTTTAACTCTGAATTTGGCTCTGTGTTTCTTATTTAATAAGACTGTTACATCTATATTTGGCCCATGTGGCAAGAATTCATTAAAAACCGCTTGGCTCGGCTCGGCTTTGTGGCCCACCTGCTCCCCAGCTTGAGCCAGCTCAGCCTAGGCCACAGGCCTGAACGACCATAGCTACAAGCAATTACCTGCAGCTGCAGCTACTTGAAGCCAGATTGACAACTCAAGCATCTCAGACTTAAAAAAAAAAAAAAAGCTGGTGCTAAAAACAACTCAGGCCTGCTAGAGCTACCAGTCCAGCTGCATTCAACTCTAGTTGCAGCAGCTACAAGAAACTGCAGATAGAGCTGCTTGAGGCCAAAATGCCAACTCACATGGTCAGAGCTTAAGGAAGCCAGAGCCAGGCTCCACTAGACTCGGCTTAAGCGAGAAGTCATGGCGGGATTTCAGTTCTCTTTCTCTTAGGAGTCCCACCTCGGACGCTAGGTGAAATTCCCTTGGATTTCTACTATTCTAGACAGACTTGGTAAGTCAATTAAGATATCAGATATTTTAAAGGAAAAAACTATTTAAAAGAGAAAAAAACTTGCCACATTAAAAAAATGCTTACATTAGAAGAAACTTGGACTTTATTTAATAAAATTTTAGGCAGTCTGAAAATGGAACAACTATATGAGAAGATTAATGTTGATGGGATTATGCACATTATTACTTTCCTTATCCTTATTTTACTATCTAAAAAGATAGTCAATTTAAGTGCCAGGATAAAAGCTTCAGGAAAACCTGTTAAAATGAATTATAGAGAAATTCAGATTCAGACAGAAGAAATTAACAGTAAAAGTGTTTCAGGATTAGATTATAAGGTTACAGAAAGAAAGGCTGTTTTCACACAATCACCCTTAATTTATCAGGTAACTGTACAGCAGTCAAGTGAATGCCCAAAATATTTGGACTCCAATTGAAATGTTAGATTTATGAAGGTTTAAGGAGGCAATAGTATCTTATGGCATGCATTCCCTATTTGAAAGCAAATGTTAAACTCCTGGTCACCTTATTATAAGATTATACCACAGGACTGGTGAGAGCTGGTAAATGCTGTTCTGGAACCAGGGGCACAGCTGCAGTGGCAAATGTGGTTCAAAGAGGAAACTAAAAACATAGAAAATTAATGGAGGGCTAGAGGCATACAAATCTCCCAGAATCAGCTTATTGGGGAAGGCCAATATGCTGCAATACAAACACAATGTTTATATGATAAGCGAACTCTAATTCTATGTCTAATGGCAGCCTTGAATGCATGGGACAGAGTTGAGGAATGAGGAAAGAAAACTGAGTCATTTACAAAGGGTCTACAGGGCCCAAAAGAACCCTTCATGGATTTCTTACAAAGACTAACTTCAGCAGTAAAGAGAATGGCCCCAAGTTCAGAAGCTAGCCAGGTAATAATCGAATCTTTGGCTTTTGAGAATGTGAATGTAGCATGCAAGAGAGTAATCAGGCCATTAAAGGCAAGATCTGCACCCTTGGAAGATTGGATTAGAGACATGGCTAATGTTGAGGCTCATGACCATGATGATATGTGTACAGGAGAAGCAATTTCAAGAGGTTTGAGGAATGTCAGATGTTTTGGATGTGGAAAGCAAGTACATTTGAAAAGGGACTGTAAACAGGGCATTCGTAGAAACAATGTTTCTTCAAGGAACAATGGCAACAGAATGCCCCTTCCTTCTGGAGTATGCAGAAGGTGTGGTAAGGAAAAACACTGGACCAATGAATGTAGATCAACAAGGGACAGACAAGGTAATACTTTGCCTCATTCTTTGGGAAACTCCCAGAGGTGCCTCAGGCAGGTCCCCACAGCAAATCCAGTTCAGACCTTTCCTGCAGTAGTAGAGGAAACCCCTACTCAGAACAATTAAATAACCAAATACCTATTGGAATAAACCAGGCTGCTCGGGGTAATGAAACAGCAGAGACAGAACAGAAAATTCAGGAGAATTTTCAGGTGTTTTGTTGTTTGGTCTGGTAGATACAGGTGCTGATGTGACCATATTTGCACCAGGGCTTTTAACTCTGCATTTGACTCTGTGTTTCTTATTTAATAAGACCATTTAGAATTACATCTACACCAACCTTGCAGCCATTGGCTCATGTGGCCATCAGCCCACAAATCCAGGTGAGCAGCTCAAGGGGACTGAGGGTGTCAATAATGGAGGCAGCCAGTAGGCTCTTGAAGACAATCAGAGCCAGCCAGGGTGTGTCAAAGGAACTGTTGCTCCCAGGAGGACCAGGGAACTAGTTGTAGGCACAGATGCTGGCTAAGCAGGAGTGTGAAAGTACCTGTGACACTGGATGTGCCTATTCCCCAGATGAAATTAACCCCCAAGCCTCAGGCATGATGAGAGCTTCCTCCAGCACATACTGCCATCTGAGAAACTGCTGTGAGTCTGAGGAGAATGGCTATATTCTGTGTATAGCACAGAAGTAAATGATAAAGCATTTGTGGGATGTGTTTCAGTTGATAGAATGTATGCCTGACATTTGTGAAGTCCTGAATGGCTTCCCAGTGCAGCATAAATCAGGCAGCACTCAGGAAGTGGAGGCAGAGGGATTGCTACAGGCTTGAGGCTAGCCTGGTCTACATAGTGAGTTCTAGTCCAGCCAGGTTTACATAATGGGATTCTGTCTCAATGTTGTACATAGTTGTCTTCTGAGCCAAACTACAACCATCTTCATCCCATCAGTGGGGTTTGTAAGCAACTGTTGCAATTCCTTCACATGAAGGGCAGGTAGGGCTAGAGGGCCATCAACCTGGTAGCCACTCCTCCTAACCAGTTGTATGCAATTCTACCCTAATTGCATGGTGGCCTCAGGGAGAAGGTAGAGGATATAGGTAGAGAAGGACTAGAGGAGGAGACTCTATCTACATGACCATGATGGAGTTATCATCCATATTGGATACAGACCTTCCACCATGGCTGTCTGTAACCCCTCACCTACTGCTCTTAACTAAGCTTAATAAATTTATTGATTCCCAGGATGAACTCTGGAAGAATCCTACATCACTTTGTACTTGGGAACCTAGGAAGAGGGCTAGATGTTATTTTTGTCTCCCTCAGGGAAGAAATGTTAACAACCTTCAAAAGAAAAAACAACTGGTGCTGACAACATGGTTAAGAGCATTGGCTGCTCTTCCAGAGGTTCTGAGTTCAATTCCCAGCACCCACATGGTGACTCACAACCACCTGTAATAAGATCTGGCACCCTCTTCTGACATGCAGGTTTACATGCAGAGCACTCATATATAAAATATAAATAAGTAAAATGAATAATAGTAATAATAATAAGGCTGGAGAGATGGCACAGTACTTAGGACATGAGTTTGATTCCCAGCACCCATATGGATGTTCACATTCAATCGTCTGGAACTCCAGTTCTCCTACAATTACTGGGGATCCGATGCCCTCTTCTGTATTCTTCAGGAAACCAAGCACTTATGGTACACAGACATATATCCAGGCAAAACACATATGTCAAATTTTTACAGGGTTTCTCTCTGTAGCCTTATCTATCCTGGAACTTACTGTATGGACTAGGATGGACTGGAACTCACAGAGATCTGCTGCCTCTGCCTCCTGAGTGCTGGGTCCAAAAGTGTATACCACCATGCTGTAAAAATAAATAAATCTTAACAAAAAAAAGGTCTGGCCAGGCAGTGGTGGTACAGACCTTTACTTACAGTACTCTGGAGGCAGAGCCAGGTGGATCCCTGTGAGTTCCAGGCCAGCCTGGTCTACAGAGTGAGTTCCAGGACAGGCACCAAAACTACTTAGAGAAACCCAGTCTCAAACAAACAAACAAACAAACAAACAAACAAACAAACAAACAAAGTCAGGTGGTGGTGGCACACACTTAATTCTAGCACTCAGGAGGCAGAGCCAGGCAGATCTCTGAGTTCAAGGCCAGCTTTATATATAGTGGATTCCAGGCCAGCCAGGGCTCCATAATGAGACACTATGTAGGCAGACTTTTCTGTCCTATAAGCCTGCTCCCCAATAATCACAAAGAGGCTTAATATTAATTATAAATGCCCAGCCAATAGCTCAAGGTTGTGGGGCCCACAGAGACCCCAGCTTGTGGCTTGTTTTCATCTTGACTCAAGGTCAGAGAGTCTGAGCTTGTTTTTCCCTGCAAGGCTGCATAATAGGATGTTTTGGCCAAAGGCATGGTTACCAGGTATCATATACCTCAAGGCCCATTTACAGGATGCTTTGCCATAAGGTGTGGTTACCAAATGTCTTGAGTACTAAGGAGGTGTTTACACTTGATTGTACTTTGTACCTTGAACCAGGATATCCTTGAAAGGGGGAAGATCTTTTTGCCTGCTCCCACCCCCATTACTTTGGCTATATAAAGGCTGTGGGTAATAAAACTCAGAGCCTGCAGTATTGACCCAGAGCCGGCCCAAAGCTGTCCTGTGTCCCTGTCTTTGTCTTCATCTACGTCTATATTTCATAGCTATTATTTCCCAGTTCCACACTCCCCCATTCAACAGGTCCAGTGGGATTCAACACTCAGGCTTATTACTAGCTAACTATTACATTTTAAATTAACCCATATATCTTATCTACTCTGGCACGTGACTGTAACTTGTCTCAACACAGCACACTCATCTTCTCTCTGCATCTCCCATGGCTCCCAATACTCCACCCTTCTTCCTTCCAGCATCCTCTGTCTGGCTGTCCCACCCTATACCTCCTGCCTAGCTATGGGCCAGTCAGCCTTTTATTAACAATGAGAGCAATGCATTTTCACAGTGTACAGAAGAATTATTCCATAGCAACCCTGTCTCAAAAAAAGGCTTATTTTTATTTATTTGTTTGTTTATTGTTTTTTGAGACAGGATTTCTCTGTGTAGTTTTGGAGCCTGTCCTGGATCTCACTCTGGAGACCAGGCTGGCCTCGAACTCACAAAGATCTGCCTGCCTCTGCCTCTCAAGTGCTGGAATTAAATGCATGCACCACCACCGCCCAGCTGCTTATTTTTATTTATGTGTTGTATGTGTGTCTAAGTGGATATGCAGATCCATGTAAAGGGCAGAAATCATCTGATCACTTGGAAATGGAGCTCTAGGCGGGAGGTTGTGAGACACCTGATGTGGGTGCTGAAGGGACCAAGCAGATGCCATAACAGGCTGCTCAGAGATCAGGCCTCAATTTCAGTTTCCTGAGACTTGAGCAAGCAGTTTCTGGGAGGGCTATGACATAGTCCTTGCAGTATCTCCCTTTCTGTATGTACTCTGACTGCTCAAGGTTCAGTCATTGTTTACTATCTGGGATCCCTCACCAACTTAGAACTATGTGCATGGGTCAATGAATACATGGAAGGCCAGCCAGCCTCTGTGGTAGCTCAAGGACAAAGCCTGGGACTTGTCCAGGCCTGCCCAAAAATGATAACTGTAACCCCCAAGCAGTAAATTCAAAGGTTACATACCCTCACCCAATCATATAATGCCAAGGCCCATGAACAAAAACACCAATGACAGTCTATTTGGAGAGGATGCAGAGCAAAGGGAACACTCCTCCACTGTTGGTGGGAGTGCAAACTTGTACAACCACTGTGGAAATCAGTATGGTGGTTTCTCAGAAAACTGGGAATCAAACTACCTCAAGATCCAGCCATACCACTCTTGGGCATATACCCAAGGAATGCTCAACCATACCACAAAGATACATGCTCAACTATGTTCATAGCAGCATTATTTGTAATAGCCAGAACCTGGAAATAACCTAGATGCCCATCAACTGAAGAATGGATTAAGAAGATGTGGTACATATACACAATGGAATACTACTTAGCAGAGAGAAACAATGACAGTATGAAATTTGCAGGCAAATGGATAGAACTAGAAACTATCATCCTGAGTGAGGTAACCCAAACCCAGAATGACAAACATGGTATGTACTCACTCATAAGTGGTTACTAGATATAAAGTAAAGAACAATCAGACTGCAACCCACAGAACCAGAGATGCTATATAGCAGGGGAGACCCTAGGGTAACTGTGGCTTATAAAAAGTTTTAGTTTTACTCAATTACAGAGCAAGCCTCAATGAAACATTTCACTATCACTATTAGAATGAGAATTTATACAGGGGCTAGAGAGATGGCTCAGAGGTTAAGAGCACTGACTGCTCTTCCAGAGGTCCTGAGTTCAATTCCCAGCACCCACATGGTGGCTCACAACCATCTGTATTGAGATCTGGCACCCTCTTCTGTATATATAATAAATAAATCTTAAAAAAAGAATTTATACTATATCAAGCTGATAATAGAAAAATAAATAAAAATGAAAAAAATATAATGCCAAGGTTTGTACCACCCTCCTTGCAGTTTTTCCCTTTAAACACCCCTCACCCTGAGAGCTCAGAGTTGTCCTCCTCTACCCACTTAGTCAGAGTGTTGGACATGGACCAAGCCTGGGCTTGCTTGTTATCAACAACCGGCTGTATGTTTTGCATCAGATATCAATATCCATTCTGTGGTTGTCTTGCTGTCTTGCTTGGGGGGAGGGTCTCATGACATGGTCATAACAGTGCTAGGAACCAAACTCAGGATCTGGAAGATCAGAACGCTCTCTTTACCACTGGGCCATCTTTCCAGCCCCCATTAAGTGGGAAACTTTCAAAGATGGATGTTGCCATCAGGGATTCTGGAGAAGCCTGAGAATCCTTGGAAGCATCACCTTCTAGTATTTTGATGCTAGAATCCAGTCCAATGGATACAAGTGAGTCAGTCAGAAGGTTCTAGGCTGAGAACTTCTGATTGATGGGTTTTGGAGAGCGGTGTGTTTAAAGAAAGGATAGATCAGCCAGGTGGTGGCAGCACACACCTTTAATCCTAGTCCTTGTAGGCCAACCTGGTCTACAGAGTGAGTTCCAGGACAGCCAGGGCTACACAGAGAAACCCTGTCTGGAAAAAAAAAAAAAAGCTTCAAATTTTCAAATCCTTCAAAAACTGACAAAATATGGTTAACTACCTGCCAAACCTCTTTGGCACTTTTCCCTCCAGTTTTGGCTGTGTTTTTATCAGCTTTCTTCCAGTGGGAGAATAGACAAGTCAGTTTTCTTCTAATCCAGCTGACAGGGATGTGCTTTTCATTACGGACAATTTTAACATCACAGTCTGTTATTAGTAGCTCTGTGTACATTTGGGGGGTTGTTTTCAAATTTATGGAAATGGCTGGTTGGTTGTGGTGAAAGAAAAACGGCGCTGATTACCACATGGAAGGGGCACGATCACGACAGAACCCAGTGGGACCTTTTAGAGCTTAATTACGAGAAGGGGAGAGACAGACAGACAGACAGAGAGAGAGACAGACAGAGGGAGACAGAGAGAGACTCAGAGAGAGAGAGAGACAGAGAGAGACACACAGAGAGAGACACACAGAGAGAGACACAGAGAGAGAGACACAGAGAGAGAGACAGAGAGAGACAGGCCTGGTGGAGAGGAAACAGAGAGGTGCAGAAAGAGAGAGACAGAGACAAAGAGAGAGAGAGATGCAGAGAGAGACAGAGAGACAGAGAGAGAGACAGAGAGAGACACAGAGAGAGAGAGATGCAGAGAGAGAGAGAGACCTGGCAAACATAGCTCATCTTTATAAAGGCCAGGACGCACCTGTGCACACAGGCTCATATGCAGAGATCATGCCATCACATCCATGTGACTACAGGACCATGTAACCATGGGGCATGGGTCACGCAGAACTTATGACCCAAAAATGACTAGGTGGAGATGATTAAGTGTCCTGCCAGGCATGCACAACCATGGGGCATGGTTGGAATTCCTGTCAGGTGGGGCACACCTTAATCCCAACACTTGGGAGGCAGGAGCAGGTGGTTCTCTGTGAGTTCAAGGCCAGCCTGGTCTACCTGTTACAGGACAGCCAGGACTGCTACACAGAGAAATCCTGTCTCAAAAAAAAAATGTGTGTGTATATATATGGAAATTTCTATGAAGTTTCTTACTTCTGGGGGAGGGGCTAGCTCTGTGGGTCAGATACTTGCAGTCAAATCTAGTGACCTGAGTTTGTTCCCTGGAATCTACATGGTAGAAGGAGAAAACTGAGTCCTGCAAAGTGTCCTCTGACCTCCACAAGCGTGCTGTGGCACGTTTGTGCATTCAGAAGTGTACCTATCCACAGAGAGATGGAGTGAGAGAATAAATACATGTTGTAAAAATAGCTGCAAAGGCTGGTTATGAGGCTCAATTGATAGAGTGCTTGGTCCCATCCCCTGTACCACAGAAAACAGTGCATGCTGGAGCATTCCTGTAACACCAGCATGCCACAAGTACAGAATCAGAAGGCTGTTTCAAACAAAAGGAAACAGGGTCTAAATTTAAGGACTGATTTTTTTTTCAGTACTGGGGATGGACTCACTGACCTCCTGCGTATCAGTCTAGCATTCCACCACTAAACTATAGCCACACCCTAGGGACTGAATTACCAATATTCCTTAATCAATTTGACTTAACCTTCCTGTAGAAGTATTGTTGTGCCCAGATTGTGACCCCCAGAGAGACCACCAAGGACGAGCGTACCAGAATGCAAAAGTAAGGTTTATTTCCGTTACAAGTCGAGACAGGGAACTCATCTCAAGTACTCACTGGCTGCAGTGCTGTGAGGCAGGGAGGAGTTCCTCTTTCTTGGGGAAGTTAGTTTTTATAATCAAAACCCACAAAATTTTTTAGAGGGGAGGGGGTTAGTACTGGTCCATCCTTGATTGGTCCAGTTTTTTCCGGGCCTGGACTTTGTCTTATTTCAGCTTATCTGTTTGCTCTGTCAGGAGTTTTACAGCCCATCTCCAGGGTCTGGTCATGTTATCTCCGGAGAGGGGCATCTCATGGTTAATCAGTCACTATCAGACATCCTGACTTTGTTCTTTTGAAAACTTCTGACTTCACCCTCTCCAGGAAGGGGGAACTGACTCAGTTCTGTTTAAGATATTTCTTCCCTCAGCTCTTTTGGGTTTTTGGGGGAACTGTCTGGGCCTTTGGTGGGGGTATTTCAGTATGTCATAAGATTTCTGTTATCTTTGTCAAATGTTTTAGTCAAATCAGCATTAAATTAAAATTTTCCCATTGTTCTATCAGGTAAAGTATCAAACAACCTCCTTTTAAACTTTCTTTTTTGCTGGGCGGTGGTGGTGCACACCTTTAATCCCAGCACTGGGGAGGCAGAGGCAGGCGGATCTCTGTGAGTTTGATCTACAGAGCTAGTCCAGGACAGGCTCCAATGCTACAGAGAAACCCTGTCTCAAAAAAGCAAACAAACAAACAAACAAACAAACATTCTTTTCTTTGCAGGGAGTGGTGGTGCACATCTTTAATTCTCAGGAGACAGAGGTAGGTAGATCTCTGTGAGTTCCAGGTGACACATAGTAAGATCCTGTCTCAAACACACACACACACACACACACACACACACACACACACACACACACCTTCATTTGGTGTGATAAAAAAAACAATTATCATAATTCATTTTTTAATATTTATTCTCTTTGGATAAGTTATAGAAATATTTGAAAAATCCTCAAGTGTGAGGGTATGCAAGCTCAGCACTCGGGAGGTTGAAGCAGGAAGCTCTTCTCTGGCACCAGGCCAGCCTGGGCTAAGCAACAAGATCTTGTGGGGGGAGGGGAGACAAAAAGTATGAGGCTGGCAAGATGGCTCAGCAGGCCTGACAACCTGAGTTCCAGCCCCAAGATCCACATGGTGGAAGGTGAAAATCAACTTTCAAAAGCTGTCCTCTGACATTTACAAGCTTGCTCTATTGCACGCATGGGTGTGGGCGCATACATACAAAAGAAATACATGTCATTAAAAACAAGAAAAACAGAACAAATTGTTAATATTCTGGCCCACCCCTTGAAATCCCACCCCTTGGCGCCACCCTGCATCCTGATGTAAAAGCCTCATTCTAAGGAAAACTCCTCCCTTCCTCTCTCTCTCTTCCTTCCCTCCATGAGGTACACACCTCTCTTCTTCTCTCTCTTGCCTATCTTTCTCTTCATCTCTCTATTATAATAAACTCTGCACATGGATGCAGCATCTAGGTTGTGAATTACTGGCCGCTGCCGCCATGCCTGCATGGTGTGCATCTGCCCAGCATGTTTCCCTGCATGTGCAGAAGACTCTCAAGGGTCCCCCCTCCCCAATAATTCATTCAGGATGATGTTTTTTTAGTTCCATCCATTTGCCTGCAAATTTCATGCTGTCATTGTTTTTCTCTGCTGAGTAGTACTCCATTGTGTATATGAACCATATTTTCTTAATCCATTCTTCATTTGACGGGCATCTAGGTTGTTTCCAGGTTCTGGCTATTACAAATAGTGCTGCTATGAACATAGTTGAGCATGTATCTTTGTGGTATGATTGAGCATTCCTTGGGTATATGCCCAAGAGTGGTATGGCTGGGTCTTGAGGTAGTCTGATTCCCAGTTTTCTGAGAAACCACCATACTGATTTCCACAGTGGTTGTACAAGTTTGCATTCCCACCAACAGTGGAAAGTGTTCCCTTTGCTCTGCATCCTCTCCAACATTGACTGTCATTAGTGTTTTGATCATAGCCATTCTGACTCAGAGTCGTTTTGATTTGCATTTCTCTGATGATTAAGGATGTTGAGCATTTCTTTAAATGTCTTTCAGCTATTAGTGATTCTTCTTTTATGAATTCTCTGTTTAGCTCTTTAGCTCATTTTTTAATTGGATTGTTCAGTATTTTGATGTCTAGTTTGAGTTCTTTTTTTTTTTTTTTTTTTTCAAAACAGGGTTTCTCTGTGTAGCTTTGAGCCTTTCCTGGAACTCACTCTGTAGCACAGGCTGGCCTTGAACTCACAGAGGTCTGCCTGGCTCTGCCTCCTGAGTGCTGGGATTAAAGGCGTGTGCCACCACCACCCGGCTTGAGTTCTTTATATACTTTGGAGATCAGTCCTCTGTCAGATGTTGGGTTGGTGAATCTTTTCCGATTCTGTAGGCTGTCTTTTTGTCTTATTGACCATGACTTTTGCCCTGCAAAAGCTTCTCATTCTCAAGAGGTCCCATTTATTAATTGTTGTGCTCAGTGTCTGTGCTGTTGGTGTTATATTTAGGAAGTGATCTCCAGTGCAAATGTATTCAAGACTACTTCCTACTTTCTCTTCTATTAAGTGTAGTGTAACTGGATTTATGTTGAGGTCTTTGATCCACTTGGACTTGAGTTTTGTGCATGGTGACAGATATGGATTTATTTGTAATCTTTTACATATTGACATCCAGTTATGCCAGCACCATTTGTTGAAGATACTTTCTTTTTTCCATTGTACATTTTTGGCTTCTTTGTCAAAAATCAGGTGTTCATATGTGCATGGATTAATGTCAGGGTCTTCAATTCATATGTCGGTTTTTATACCAGTACCAAGCTGTTTTTATTACTATATCTCTATAGTAGAGCTTGAGGTCAGGGATAGTGATGCCTCCAGAGGTTGCTTTATTTTTTTTAAAGGTTTATTTATTTATTATGTATACAGTGTTCTCCCTGCATGTGTCCTTGCAGGCCAGAAGAGGGCACCAGATCTAATTGCAAGTGGTTGTGAGTCACCATGTGGTTGCTGGGAATCGAACTCAGGACCTCTGGAAGGGCAGTCAGTGCTCCTAACCACTGAGCCATCTCTCCAGCCCCAGAGGTTGCTTTATTAGACAGGATTCTTTTAGCTATCTTGGGTCTTTTGTCTTTCCATGTGAAATTGAATATTTTTCTTTCCAAGTCTGTGAAGAATTGTGTTGGGATTTTAATGGGGATTGCATTAAATCTATAGATTGCTTTTGCTTAGATTGCCATTTTTACTATGTTAATCCTACCTATCCATGAGCAAGGGAGATCCTTCCATTTTCTGGTATCTTCTGCAATTTCTTGCTTTAGAGATTTACAGTCCTTATCAAAAAGGTCTTTCACTTGTTTAGTTAGTGTTATCCCAAGGTATTTTATATTATTTGTGGCTATTGTAAAGGGTGATATTTCTCTGACTTCTTTCTCAGCCCTTTTATCATTTGTGTATAGGAGGGCTACTGATTTTTTTGAGTTGATCTTGTATCCTGCCACTTTACTGAAGGAGTTTATCAGCTGTAGGAGTTCCCTGGTAGAATTTTTGGGGTCACTTATGTATACTATCATATCATCTGCAAATAGTGAAAGTTTGACTTCTTCCTTTCCAATTTGTATCCCTTTGATCTCCTTTTGTTTTCTTATTGCTCTAGCTAGAATTTCAAGTACTATATTGAATAAATATGGGGAGAGTGTTTTGTTCTGTTCCTGATTTTAGTGGTATTGCTTTGAGTTTCTCTCTGTTTAATTTGATGTTGGCTGTTGGCTTGCTGTAGATTGCCTTTATTACATTTAGGAATGTTTCTAGTATTCCTGATCTCTCTAAGACCTTTATCATGAAGGGGTGTTGGATTTTGTCAAAGATTTTTTCAGCATCTAATGAGATGATCATGTGGGTTTTTTTTTCAGATTGTTTATATGGTGTATTATATTGACAGGTTTTCATACGTTGAACCATCCTTGCATCCCCGGGATGAAACCTACTTGGTCATGGAGGATAATTTGTTTGATGTGTTCTTGGATTCGGTTTGCCAATATTTTTGTGGTGGTATTATATTCCCTGAAATATTGTGCACCCTAATAAACTTATCTGGGGTCAGAGACAAAACAGCCACAATATTAAACATGAGGATAGGCAATGGTAGCACACGCCTTTAATCTTAGCATTCCAGAGACAGAAATCCCTCTGGATCTCTGTGAGTTCAAGGCCACACTGGAAACAGTCTGGCTGGATGACACATGCCTTTTATTCCAAGAAGTGAGCCTTTAATTGCAGGGAGTGATGGCAAAAACAGAAAGATAAATAAGGTGTGAAGACAAGAAACTAGAAGCATTTGGCTGGTTAAGCATTTAGACATTTGAGCAGCAGTTCAGCTGAGACCCATTCTGGATGAGGACTCAGAAGCTTCCAGTCTAAGGAAACAGGATCAGCTGAGGAACTGTCGAGGTGAGGATAGCTGTGGCTTGTTCTTTCTCTGATCTTCCAGCATTCACCCCAATAACTAGCCTCAGGTTTGATCTTATTGATAAGAACTTTTTAAGATTCCTGCTACATATTTTGTTGAGTATTTTTACATCAATGTTCATGAGGGAGATTGGTCTGTAATTCTCTTTCTTTGTTGCATCTTTGTGTGGTTTGGGTATCAGGGTAATTGTAGTCTCATAAAAAGAGTTTGATAATGTCCTTTTTTCGTTTGTTTATTTATTTATTTATTTCGAGACAAGGTTTCCCTGTGTAGCTTTGCACCTTTCCTAGAACTTGCTTTGGAGACCAGGCTAGCCTTGAACTGCCTGGCTCTGCCTCCCGAGTGCTGGGATTAAAGGTGTGTACCACCACCACCCGGCGGTAATGTTCTTTCTATTTCTTTCTTTTTTTTTTAAATTTATTTACTTTTATTTTATGTGTATTGGTGTTTTGCCTGCAGGTCAGACCTTTGAGTTACAGACAGTTGTTAGCTGCCATGTGGGTGCTGGGATTTGAACCCGGGTCCTTTGGGAGAGTAGTCAGTGCCCTTAACCACTGAGCCATCTTTCCAACCCCCTGTTCCTTCTATTTCTAGTGTATGGAACAATTTGAAGAGTATTGGAATTAGTTCTTCTTTGAAAATCTGGTAGAATTCTACACTGAAGCCATCTGGTCCTGGGCTTTTTTTGGTTGGGAGACTTTTGATGACTATTTCTATTTCTTTAGGGGTTATTGGTCTATTTAAATAGTTTATCTGGTCTTGATTTAACTTTGGTATGTGGTGCCTATCCTATCCAGAAAATTGTTCATTTCTTCCAGATTTTCCAGTTTTGTGGAGTATAGGTTTTTGAAGTATGACCTGATGACTCTCTGGATTTCCTCATTGTCTGTTGTTATGTCTCCCTTTTCATTTCTGATTTTGCTAATTTTGGTGCTCTCTCTTTGCCTTTTGGTTAATTTGGCTAGGGGTTTGTCTATCTTGTTGATTTTCTCAAAGAACCAACTCTTTGTTTCATTGATTTTTTTGTATTGTTCTCTTGGTTTCTATTTTGTTGATTTCAGCCCCCAATTTGATTATTTCTTGGCGTCTATTTCTCCTGGGTGAGTTTGTTTCTTTTTGTTCTAGTGCTTTCAGTTGTGCTGTTAAGTCATTGGTATGAGATTTCTCCATCTTCTTTACGTGTGCATTTAGAGCTATGAATTTTTGTAGTTAGATTTTCCTGCCTGGCCCAGTCAGGACAAATCTCTCTTACCCGCCAGTCCCACAGTCGCTCAGACCCAACCAAGAAAGCACACAGAAAGTTACATTGTTTACAAACTGTATGGCCGAGGCAGGCTTCTTGTTATCTACTTTTTCTATCTTAAATTAACCCATTTCTGTTTATCTATACTTTGCCACATGGCTTGTGGCTTACCAGTGTCTTTACATGTTGCTTCTCATGGCGGCGGCTGGCGGTGTCTCCCTCCAGCCTTCTACTTTCCAGAATTCTCTCCTCTCTTGTCCAGCCTATAGTTCCTGCCTGGCCACTGGCAAATCAGAACTTTATTTACACAGAGCGATATCCACAGCACTTCCACTTTTCTTTTTTTTTTAAGGAAGGTTTTAACTTTTACATAGTACAATTACATATAACAAAACAATTATCAAGCAAGAATTACAGTTACAATATTAAAGAAGATATCCTATCTATCTTATATTTATGAGTCTAGGGTTTTATATCTAACGTATCTTTTATCATAACTGAGGAAATTATAACTATCTAGTCTTCAACCACATCAAAGACCTCAGAAGGATATAATATTACCTGAGAACAGGGAGAAGGATGCAAGCAACTTTCGGGAGTCTTGCAGGGTAGACAGAGACAGCTGGCAGCCTGGACAGTCATCTAATGTTCCTTTGTAAAGTTGGGGCATTTGTCTTCAGCCCATAGGGCTAGAGACCCTTGGTCCCTTTTTTCAGTGTCCTGTAGATTGTCTGGCAGTTTCCTCTGTGAAGCAGGAACCTGAAGGACCATTTTGAAAGCAAAGTTTAGTGGTCACCTTTCTATGGGTCCTGCATGTCCAGGTGATCGAGCAGTCCATGCAAGAACAGTTTCTTGCCCAAATGGCCATTTTTGCCAAGGTGAAGATAAACTCCATATGAAGTGTCTTCAATGCCCATCCTCCTCTCTGAAGTAAATCGGTGCTGCCAGGAGCAGACATGTCTCACTGTCCAGAAAGTCTAAATTTTAAAAGTATTTTAAATGCCATATTCTGTAGGTCTTTGAAGTATTTGAAGATTACCTATCTATCTGAAATATGTCTATGTATATCTAGAAGACTTAACTAACATGGCTACAAGTATGATTATCATAGATGACTAATTATTAATCTATTTTTAATTATCCATTTCAATTTAAAATGAGCTATACAAACATAATACCTTAAACACGATTAGAAATATACACATAGTATAACAAAATTAACTTTAAGTTTGTATCAATAAACTAAAATCTACACCAATGTAAAACATTTTAAACAAGTTGTTGCTCTTTAGAAGTAAGTTCCTTAAACTACCCTTTTATCCTATTATATCTATATCATATCCCCTTTTCTTCTTTAGAAAGAGATCGTGTTTATAATCAATCTACTTTAAAGAAAAATATTGGTTTTTCTCTGTCCCACACCAGAGGGCTCTTCTGATTTGGGACACAAGAATCTCTTAACCTTTTCTTTTAGCAATATGTCTGGGTTTAGAGAAGGAGTGAGCCAATTCCATCTCCAAAGCCAGCTTGATAATTTTGGGAATGTGGGCGTAGTTTCTCTTACTACTTCCTGCTGGAGGGGGGCGCTGTATCTTATGGGGACACAAAGAAAATTTTAGGATTATGGAGTAGTCTGTGAGGGTGAACCTCTGAGCCAGTTGCCTTGAAAGCATTTTGGATGTTGGATCATCTGGGCCATGGTGTCATCGGAGACCTTTCAGGTGGTCTTGGCTGATCAAACCTGATGTATCTTAATCTGGAACAAATCCACAGCCTCTGGCTTTCTATGGAAACAAAAGCAGAGACTCTTTTCCAAAGCAACATATCCTTATATCCAAATTTTGAAGTCAAGGTACCTTTAAAATTGTTTAACTGAACATCTTTTACAATCAAATCTTTTTCTGCAGTTAAAAATCCCAAAGACAACATAAACCAGATTCTCTGTGTAATATCTGTCTTTGTAAGACTGAAATGCTGCTGTGGCTGCTGGCTCCGCCCACCTCTGCTTCCCAACATGGCGGAAGTACAGTTTACTGCCAGCTCTGGGTCTGGAGCCATGTGTACCATCAACTATCAGAAGCAGTTCTATCAAAGCAGCGCATAGCCCAGAAACCCTTTATTTTACTTTATTTTATTTTATTTTTAACTAGCAAAGGCTAAATCCACCATGCAGCAGAGTAAAGTGCCGCTTGTAGACTCCTCATTCCCGCCACACTGCAGGTCAGACGCACACGCCAGGAACCCGCCATAGTAGCTCAAACCGGCAGGCTGCTGCTACCTTGAGAAAGACAACTAGGAAGTTCTTTTTAGCTTTGTTTTAGAATCTTTTTTCTCAGGTTTTAGGTGGAAATTCTTGCCAACACGTTGGGCGCCATTTGTAGTTAGATTTTCCTGCCTGGCCCAGTCAGGACAAATCTCTCTTACCTGCCAGTCCCACAGTTGCTCAGACCCAACCAAGAAAGCACACAGAAAGTTACATTGTTTACAAACTGTATGGCTGAGGCAGGCTTCTTGTTATCTACTTTTTCTATCTTAAATTAACCCATTTCTGCTTATCTATACTTTGCCACATGGCTTGTGGCTTACCAGTGTCTTTACATGTTGCTTCTCATGGCGGCAGCTGGCGGTGTCTCCCTCCAGCCTTCTACTTCCCAGAATTCTCTCCTCTCTTGGCCCGCCTATAGTTCCTGCCTGGCCACTGGCCAATCAGAACTTTATTTACACAGAGCGATATCCACAGCAAATTTTCCTCTTAGCACTGCTTTCATAGTGTCCCATAAGTTTGGGTATGTTGTACTTACATTTTCATTGAATTCTAGGAAGTCTTTAATTTCTTTATTTCTTCCTTGACCCATTGGTGTTTCAGGTGGGCGTTATTCAGTTTCCATGAGATTGTAGGTTTTCTGTAATTTTTGTTGTGGTTGTAATCAAACTTTAAGGCATGGTGGTCTGATAAGATACAGGAGGTTATTCCAATGTTTTTGTATCTGTTGAGATTTGCTTTGTGACCAAGCATGTGGTTGATTTTTTGAGAAGGTTCCATGGAGGTGCTGAGAAGAAGGTGTATTCTTTTGTGTTAGGATGAAATGTTCTATAGATATCTATTAAGTCCATTTGAGTTATAACATCAGTTAGGCCCTTTATTTCTTTGCTAAGTTTCAGTCTGGTAGATCTGTCTTTTGGTGACAATGGTGTGTTGAAATCTCCCACTACTAATGTGTGGGGTTTGATGTGCGATTTAAGCTTTAGTAATGTTTCTTTTATGAATGTGGGTTCCTTTGTATTTGGGGCATCAATGTTCAGAATTGAGACTTCATCTTGGTGTATTTTTCCTGTGATAAATATATAATGTCCATCCTGATCTCTTTTGGTTGATTTTAGTTTGAAGTCTATGTTATTAGATATTAGGATAGCTACACCAGCTTGCTTCTTAGGTCCATTTGCCTGGAAAGCCTTTTCCCAACCCTTTACTCTGAGGTAGTGTCTGTCTTTGAAGTTAAGGTATGTTTCTTGTATTCAGCAGAAGGATGGGTCCTATTTTCTTACCATTCTGTTAGTCTGTGTCTTTTTATAGGTGAGTTGATACCATTGATATTGATGGATATTAATGACCAGTGATTGTTAATTCCTGTTATTTTTTGTGGTTGTATTGTGTTTTTCTTCTTTGGCATTTGTTGGTGTGGGATTATCTATTACCTGAGTTTTCATGGATGTGTTTAGCTTCTTTAGGTTGGATTTTTTCTACTAGTGCTTTCTGTAGGGCTGTGTTTGTGGACAGGTATTGCTTAAATTTGGTTTTATCATGCAATATTTTGTTTACTCCACTTATAGTGATTGAGAGTTTTTCTGAGTATGATTGTCTGGGTTGGCATCTGTGGTCTCTTAGTGTCTGCATAACATTTGTTCAGGACCTTCTAGCTTTCATAGTCTCTATTGAGAAGTCTAGTGTTATTCTGATGTGTTTGCCTTTATATGTTACTTGGTCTTTTTCCTTTGCTGCTCTTAATATCTGTATGTTTAGCGTTTTGATTATTATGTGGCCAGGGGACTTTTTTTTTTTTTTTTTTTTTTGGCTCCAGCCTATTTGGTTTTCTGTAAGCTTCTTGTATCTTCATAGATATTTCTTTGTTTAGGTTAGGAAAGTTTTCTTCTATGATTTTGTTGAACATATTTTCTGTGCCTTTGAGTTGGTATTATTTTCCTTCTTCTATCCCTATTATTCTTAGGTTTGGTGTTTTCATGGTGTCTCAAATTTCTTGGATGTTTTGTGTTACGACTTTTTTCTCTTTAGTGTTTTCTTTGACTGACACATCTATTTTCTCTATTGTGTCTTCAGTGTCAGAGATTCTCTGTTCCATCTCTCGCATTTGGTTGGTTATGCTTGCTTCTCTAGTTCCTGTTTGTTTAGTCAGGATTTCTATTTTCAGCATTTCCTCTGTTTGTGTTTTCTTTATTGTTTCAATTTCAATTTTCAGATCTTGAATTGTTTCCTTCATCTGTTTAATTACTTTTTCTTGGCTTTCTTTGATTTCTTCCAATTTTTTTGTTTTTTTTTTCTTCCATTTCTTTAAGGGAATTTTTTATTTCCTCTTTAAGTGAGTTTTTAAATTTCTTCTTTAAGGGCCTCCATCATCTTCTTAAAGTCATTTTTAGGATTGATTTCTTCTGTTTCTTCTGCCTTGGTATGTTCAGGACTTGCAGGTGTAGAATCACTAGGTTCTGATGTTGTCATATAGGTCTTTATGTTGTTGCCTGTATTTTTGCACTGGCGTCTACTCATCTCTTCCTCTGCTCGGTGCAGGGAGTGTGTGTGTCTGAAGGTGCCTGTCTTGTTCTAATTGTTAGTCTCGGTTCACTAGGAGTTCTTGGCTAAATTGTTGCTGTTGGGCTCTGTTTCTTCAGGAGCAGCTTAGTCCAATCAGTGTTAGTGGGTTCTGTTTCAGGGAGCAGTTGTTCCCAGTTGGTGCAGGGTGTGCTTATAGTTTCAGTGGTTGTTAGGTTCATAGGGGTTGGTTTTTTTGTTTCATTTTTGTTTTTTGGCTTTTTTTTCGTTTTGTTTTGTTTTGTTTTTGTTTTTTTTTTTTTGGTGGGGGAGCAGGGAAAGGTAGCTGTCTGGTCCCTGGGACTCTGATGGGTAGGGCCTAGGGGCTAGAGACCTGATCTGCTGGTCTGGAGATGGGAGCTTACCTGTTTCCATTCAGTGTAATGTATGCTTATGATTCTGGTGATCTGGTTCAGTGGCTGGGCAGCGCCTTCTTTTGTGTTCTCAGGTCGAATTTTGCTCATTCGTCAACTCCTCGCCTGATCTTGTTTCCTCAGATTCAGGATTCTGAATCCTCTCCCAAATGGATATCAGCAGAGCAGGGTAGTCTCATCAACACCTCCAAGTTGTTGGGTTTCACAGGATTGGCAGTTGGGCCCTGGGTTGGCCTCAAACAGGGTGTTCAGATCCCTTCTGGTCTCATCCCACAGAGATGGCTCCTTCCTCAGTGCTGGGATTAAAGGCATCCCTGTTCCAAGCTCTTGATTAAGAGCTAACTCCTCCGGTTGTACCAGTCTTTTTCTCTTGGGCCACCAACCAGCTCCCAAATCATGACACAGAGACTCATTAGTTATAAATGCTCAGCCTAGCTTAGGCTCATTTCTGGCTAGCTCTTTTAACTTAAATTAACCTGTTTCTCTTTATCTAACTTTTGCCTCGGGGCTTTTTACTTTTTTTTTTTCCTTCTGTATATCTCACTTCCACTGCTTCTTGTGTCTGGCTGGTGGCTGCCTGGCTTCTTGCCTCAGGCATGTCCTCTTTTTTCTCCTCACCCTGGAAATTCTTTAAGAAAAAAAAAGTAGGGCTAGAGAGATGGCACAGCAGTTTAGAGAGCTTGCTGATCTTTTGGAAGACCCGGGTTGTTTCCCCAAACCCATGTTGGGAGGCTCACAAGAGCCTGTAATTCCAGTTCCAGGGGATCCAACATCCTCTTCTAGCCTCCAAGGGTAACTGCACCCAGGCACAAACCCCCACTCATGCACATACTCCCACCCAGGCACATACCCCCACCCATGCACATACCCCCACCCATGCACATACCCCCACCAAGGCACATAACCCCACCCAGGCACATAACCCCAGCCAGGCACATACCCCTACCCAGGCACATACCCCCACCCATGCACATACTCCCACCCAGGCACATACCCCCACCCAGATACATACCCTGACCCAGGCACATACTTCTACCCAGGCACACATACACATAATTAAAAATGAAACCTTAAAAAAAATAAGTAAACCAGCCTGATGGTGGTGATGCACGCCTTTCATCCCAGCACTGGCACTCAGGAGACAGTGGCAGGTGGATTTCCATGAATTTGTGGCCAGCTTGGTCTACAGAGAGAGTTCTAGGACAGCCAGGGTTACATAGTGAGACCTTGTCTTGAAATAAACCAAAAAATAATAAATAGAAGGATTTTCAAGGCTGGAGATGTAGCTCACTTAATGGAATGCTTGCCTAATGTACAAAGCCTTGGGTTTGATCCCTGGCACCCAGTAAAACCAGATGTGGTAATGAAGGCCTGTAATCTCACCAGGCTAAAGGTGGAGGTAGGAGGATCAGAAGTTCAAGAGCATCCTCTGCTACATAGCAAGGTGGAAGTCAGCCAGTATATAAGATCCTGTCTAAGAAAAACAAATTCCTTTTGTAAATGAAATTGTAATGTGGCTTTATTGTGGTTTGGTGTGTTTGGATTTAGGGATGAGAAATGAATGCTTGTATAGTAAAACTCAAAGTTTTACCTAAGTAAACACAGTTTGTTTGTTATTTTTAGCATCTTCGAGAGATCCTTAGGAAAATATTCATTGTTTCTATAGGCAATTTTAGCTTTATCAGGTGTGTTTGGGGTTTGGTTTTGTTTGGTTTGGTTTCATTTTTTAATTTAGGTTTTTTGGTTTTTTTTTTTTTTTTTCAAGACAGGATTTTTCTGTGTTGTTTTGGTGCCTATCCTGGATCTTGCTCTGTAGACCAAGCTGGCCTAGAACTCACAGAGATTCGCCTGGCTCTGCCTCCTGAGTGCTGGGATTAAAGGCATGTGCCACCACTGCACAGTGGTTTTTAATTTTTACATTTATTTTGTATGTGTGTGCATGTGTTCACGCATGTGTATATGTATTGGCAAGTATGTGGCATTGAATGTGTGTGGAGATTAGAAGATGTGTTGTTGGAGGCTGCATTCTATCTTTCCATCATGTGGGTCCTGGGGCTTGAATGTGGGTCATCAAGTTTGGTGGCAAGCACCTTTACCAGATGAGCCAACTCACCAAGCCTCTGGACTCTCAGGCAGCAGGAAAAGCAAACTAGATCCCAAGGTGTCCCTTACTTCCTGTGTCCCTTAATTTTTCCTGTATTTACATTCAGCCTTAAGATCAGAGCCTATTTTAATACCTTAGAGTCTCATGGCAGTGAACAAGCCTTGCTTCTCATGTGAGGGCTAGGGGAGAGCTAGTGTAAGGGGACCAATGCTTAATGGCTTCTCTTATTCCATTCACAGGGGTAGGGAAATCGGGAATACCTTGTCTTCTCGGGCAGAAAGTGTGCTCAGGCTTCTGGATTTATGCTAATTTGAAATGGGCTGTTTATGGGGGCTGTTTTGGAGTTACTCAGATGTAATCAAAAGCACTTAATCCTAGCAGTGGACTTCATCTCTCAACCCATGATCCAACACAGAAACCAACTAATGCAGGAGTCCAGTTATGAAGATGTTGTGACTTGCACATCTCTGTTAGCTCTAGATGGTCTCGAGGGTTTCTTTGTAAATGCCAGAACTCTGAACAGCTGTTGTCCAGAGAAGTAAGAGCTTTCTACAAAGTCCGTAAGGAAGCCCAGAGCAAATGTTCAAATGTATTGGATAGTGCTTATTTGGATTCTCTCTCTCTCTCTCTCTCTCTCTCTCTCTCTCTCTCTCTCTCTCTCTCTCAGAGGCCAGAGGAGAATGGTGCTGGTTGGTTTTTGTCAACTTGGCACAACCTAGACATTTGGGAAGAGGAGCACCAATTGAAAAAAATGCCTCCCTCAGACAGTCCATAGTGCATTTTCTCATTTTCTTAATGATTGATGTGGTAGGGTCAGACCATTGTGGGTGGTACCATCCCTTGGGCTGGTGGTCATGGGTTCTATAAGAAAGCAGGCTGAGTAAACCATGGAGAACAAGCTATTTTTTTGTCTTTTTTTTTTTTTTTTTTGATATAGGGTTTCTCTATGTAGCAGCCCTGGCTGTCCTGGAACTCACTCTGTAGACCAAGGCTACATAGTGAGACTATATCTCAAAAACAAACAAACAAACAAACAAACAGAAGAGTAAATATAGGCTAGGTGTGTTGGCTCATGCTTATCATCCCAGCATTCAGGAGGCTGAAGCCAAAGAAATGCTCTGAGTTTGAGGTCAACCTGGCCTACAAAGTGAAACTCTGTCTCAAGCAAGCACCAAACAAACCAAATAACACAGCAGCAACCAAAGTAAAGACAAGTGAGTAAAAAGCAACCAATGTAACAAACCACCCGGGTTCTATCAATCATTTCAGGGAACCAGGCAACCAGGAAATGCCAACTTCCCTCAGGTGCTTCTCAGCATTGTTATTTCTTTGTAGTACTGGGATGGAACCCAGAATTCCTGCATGGTACTGGGCAATAACCCCCAACTGGCTTTTAAATTTTTTCCCCTTTTTTTTATTTATTATATTTTTGTTTTTTAATTTTACACATCAGCCATGGGTTCCCCTGTCCCCCCCCACCATCTTCCCCCCAACTTACCCCAGGCCCTCCCCTCCATTCCCATCTCCTCCAAGGCCAAGACTTCCCTGTGGATTCAATTCAACCTGGTGGATTCAGTACAGGCAGGTCCAGTCCCTTCCTTCCAGGCTGAGCAAAGTGTCCCTGTGTAAGCCCAAGGTTCCAAATAGCCAGCTCATGCACTAAGGACAGGTCCTGGTCCCACTGCCTGGGTGCCTCCCAAGCAGTTCAAGCTATTTAATTGTCTCACTTATCCAGAGGGCCTGATTCAGTTGGGGGCTCCACGGCTTTTGGTTCATAATTCATGTGTTTCCATTCGTTCGGCTATTTGTCCCTGTGCTTTTCCAATCTTGGTCTCAACAATTCATGCTCTTACAGTCCCTCCTCTTTCTCGACAATTGGACACCTGGAGCTCCACCTGGGGCCTGGCTGAGGATCTCTGCATCCACTTCCATCAGTTATTGGATAAGAATTCCAGCATGACTGTTAGGGTGTTTGGCCATCTGATCACCAGACTAGGTCAGATCAGGCTTTCTCTCGACCATTGCCAGTAGTGTACAGTGGATGTATCATTGTAGATTTCTGAGGACTTCTCTAGCACTTTGCTTCTTCCTGTTCTCATGTGGCCTTCATTTATCTTGGTCTGTTATTCCTTGTTCTCCCTTTCTGTTCTTGATCCACCTGGGATCTCCTGCTCCCCTACGCTCTCTTTCCCCCGAACCTTGCCCTTCAAAACTCCCGCTGTCATCCAGGTTGTTCATGTAGATCACATCCATTTCTCTGTCATTGGGCGATCCCTGGGTCTTTCCTAGGGTCCCATTTTCTAGGTAGCCTCCCTGGAGTTGTGTAGCAGTCTAGTCATCTTTGTTTTACATCTAGTATCCTACTATGAGTGAATATATACCATGTTTGTCTTTCTGAGTCTGGGTTACCTCACTCAGGAAGATTTTTTTCTAGATCCATCCATTTGCCTGCAAACCTCATGATGTCATTGTTTTTCTCTGCTGAGTAGTACTCCATTGTGTATATGTACCATATTTTCTTTATCCATTCTTCAGTTGAAGGGCATCTAGGTAGTTTCCAGGTTCTGGCTATTAAAAACAATGCTGATATGAACATAGCTGAGCAAATGCCCTTGTGGTATGATTGAGCATTCCTTGGGTATATGCCCAAGAGTGCTATAGCTGGGTCTTGGGGGAGATGGATTCCCAATTTTCTAAGGAAGCGCCATATTGATTTCCAAAGTGGCTGTACAAGTTTGCATTCCCACCAGCAGTGGAGGAGAGTTCCCCTTGCTCCACATCCTCTCCAGCATAAGCTGTCTTCTGTGTTTTTGATGTTAGCCACTCAAACAGGTGTAAGGTGGTATGTCAGAGTCGCTTTGATTTGCATTTCCCAGATAATTAGGGATGTTGAGCAATTCCTTAAATGTCTTTCAGCCATTTGAACTTCCTCTGTTGAGAATTCTCTGTTTAGTTCTATAGCCCATTTCTTAATTGGAATGTTGGGCATTTTGATATCTAATTTCTTGACTTCTTTATATATTCTGGATATCAGCCCTCTGTCAGATGTTGGGTTGGTGAAGACCTTTTCCCATTCTGTAGGCTGTTGCTTTGTCTTGTTGACCTTGTCCTTTGCTCTACAAAAGCTTCTCAGTTTCAACAGGTCCCATTGATTGTTTCTCTCAGTGTCTGTGCTACTGGTGTTATATTTAGAAAGTAATCTCTGGTGTCAATATGTTCAAGAGTACTTCCTACTTTCTCTTCTATCAGGTTCAGAGTAACTGGATTTATGTTGAAGTCTTTGATCCACTTGGACTTAAGTTTTGTGCATAGTGACAGATATGGATCTATTTGCAGCCTTCTACACATTGACATCCAGTTATGCCAGCACCATTTGTTGAAGATGCTTTCTTTTTTCCATTGTACATTTTTGGCTTCTTTGTCAAAAATTGTATGTTCATAGGTGTGCAGGTTAATGTCAGGGTCTTCTATTCGATTCCATTGGTCCACATGTCGGTTTTTATGCCAGTACCAAGCTGTTTTTATTATGGTAGCTCTATAGTAGAGCTTGAGGTCGGGGATCGTGATGCCACCAGAGGTTGTTTTATTATACAGGATTCTTTTGCCTATCCTGGGTTTTTTGTTTTTCCATATGAAGTTGAATATTATTCTTTCAAAGTCTGTGAAGTATAGTGTTGGTAGTTTGATGGGGATTGCACTGAATTTGTAGATTGCTTTTGGTAAGATCGCCATTTTTACTATGTTAATCCTGCCTATGCATGAGCATGGGAGATCTTTCCATTTTCTGACATCTTCAATTTCTTTTTTCAAGGACTTAAAGTTCTTGTCATATAGGTCCTTCACATGCTTATTTAGGGTAACACCAAGGTATTTTATATCATTTATGGCTATTGTAAAGGGTGATGTATCTTTGGTTTCCTTCTCAGCCTGATTGTCGATTGTATATAGGAGGGCTACTGATTTTTTTTGAGTTGACCTTGTATCCTGCTATGTTGCTGAAGGTGTTTATAAGCTTTATCAGTTCCTTGGTTGAGTTTTTGGGGTCACTCATGTATACTATCATGTCATCTGCAAATAGGGAAAGCGTGATTTCTTCCTTTCCAATTTGTATCCCCTTAATCTCCTTATGTTGTCTTATAGCTCTGGCTAGAACTTTAAGTATTATATTGAATAAATATGTGGAGAGGGGAAAGCCTTGCCTTGTTCCTGATTTTAGTGGTATTGCTTTGAGTTTCTCTCCATTTAATTTGATGTTGGCTGTTGGCTTGCTGTAAATTGCCTTTATTATGTTTATGTATGTTCCCTGTATTCCTGATTGCTCCAAGACCTTTATCATGAAGGGGTGTTGGATTTTGTCAAATGCCTTTTTTTGTGTGTCTAGTCAGATGATCATGTGGTTTTTTTCTTTGAGTTTGTTTATATGGTGTATTACATTGACGGACTTTTGTATGTTGAACTACCCTTGCATCCCTGGGATGAAGCCTACTTGATCATGGTGGATAATTGTTTTGATGTGTTCTTGGAGTCTGTTTGCCAGTATTTTATTGAGTGTTTTTGCATCAATGTTCATGAGGGAGATTGGTCTGTAGTTCTCTTTCTTTGTTGCATCTTTGTTTGGTTTAGGAATCAGGGTAATTGTAGCCTCATAGAAGGAGTTTGGTAATATTCCTTCTGCTTCTATTGTGTGGAACAATTTAAAGAGTATTGGTCTTACGTCTTCTTTGAAGATCTGGTAGAATTCTGCACTGAAACCATCTGGTCCAGGGATTTTTTTTTGGTTGGGAGGCTTTTAATGATTGATTCTATTTCCTTAGGGGTTATTGGACTATTTAAATGGTTTATCTGGTCTTGATTTAACTTAGGTATGTGGTACCTATCCAGAAAATTATCCATTTCTGTTAGATTTTCCAGTTTTGTAGAGGAGTAGAGGTTTTTGAAGTATGATCTGATGATTCTCTGGATTTCCTCATTGCCTGTTATGTCCCCCTTTTCATTTCTGATTTTGTTAATTTGCATGCTCTCTCTCTGTCTTTTGTTTAGTTTTGATAAGGTCTTGTCTATTTTGTTGATTTTCTCAAAGAACCAACCCTTTGTTTCATTAATTTTTTGTATTTTTCTCTTTATTTCTAGCTTATTAATTTCAGCTCTCTATTTGATAATTTCCTGGCATCTGTTCCTTCTGGGAGACTTTGCTTCTTCTTGTTCTAGAGCTTTCAGGTGTGCTGTCAAGTCATTAGTATGAGATTTCTCCAACTTCTTTATGTAGGCATTTAGTGCTATGAATGTTCGTCTTAACACTGCTTTCAAAGCATCCTGTAAGTTTGGATATGTGGTATATTCATTTTCATTGATCTCTAGGAAGTTTTAAATTTCTTTCTTTCTTTCTTCCTTAACCCATTGGTGATTCAGTTGAGCATTATTCAGTTTCCATGATATTGTATTTTTCTGTAGTTTTTTTATTGTTGTTGAAATCTAACTTTAAACTATGGTGGTCTGATAGAACCCAGGTGGTTATTCCAATTGTTTTGTATCTGTTGAGATTTGCTTTGTGGCCAAATATGTGGTCGATTTTAGAGAAGGTTCCATGGGTTGCTGAGAAGAAGCTATGTTCTTTTACGTTCGGGTGGAATGTTCTGTAGATATCGATTAAGTCCATTTGAGTCATAACATCAGTTAAGTCCATTATGTCTCTGTTAAGTTTCAATTTGGCAGATCTGTCCAGAGGTGAAAGTGGGGTGTTGAAGTCTCCCACTACTAATGTGTGGGGTTTTATATGTGATTTAAGCTTTAGTAATGTTTCTTTTATATATGTGGGTGCCCTTGAGTCTGGGGCATAATGTTCAGAATTGAAACTTCATCTTGATGGATCTTTCCTGCAATGAGTACATAATGTCCTTCATCATCTCTTTTGATTGATTTTAGTTTGAAGTCTATTTTGCTGGATATTAGCATGGCTACACCAGCTTGCTTCTTAAGACCATTTGATTGGAAAGTCTTTTCCCAGCCTTTTATTGTTAGGAGGTGTCTGTCTTTGAATTTGAGGTGTGTTTCTTGTATGCAGCAGAAAGATGGTTCCTGTTTTCGTATCCATTCTGTTAGTCTGTGTCTTTTTATTGGTGAATTAAGTCCATTGATATTAAGGGATATTAATGACCAGTGATTGTTCATTCCTGTTATTATTTTTATTTTTTGGTGGTAGTGTTGTGTACTTCTCTTCTTTGGGCTTTCCTGCTGTGGTGTTATCTATTGCCTGTGTTTTTGAGGGTTTATTTGACTTCGTTAGGTTGGAATTTTCCTTCTAGTGCTTTCTGTAGGGCTGGGTTTGTGGATAAGTATTGTTTAAATCTGTTTTTGTCTTGGAAGGTCTTGTTCACTCCATCTATGATGATTGCAAGTTTTTCTGGGTATAGTAGTCTAGGCTGGCATCCATGGTCTCTTAGTGTCTGCATTATATCTGTCCAGGTCCTTCTGGCTTTCAAAGTCTCCATTGAGAAATCAGGTATTATTCTGATGGGTTTGCCTTTATAAGTCACTTGGCCTTTTTTCTTTGCTGCCCTTAATATTCTTTCTTTATTCTGTATGTTTAGTTGTTTAATTATTAAGTGGCAAGGGAACTTTTTTTGGGGGGGGTCTAGTCTGTTTGGTGTTCTATAGGCTTCTTGTATCTTCATAGGCATTTTGTTCTTTAAGTTGGGAAAGTTTTCTTCTATGATCTTGTTAAATATATATATATTTTTGCTGTTGAGTTGGTATTCTTCTCCTTCCTCTATCCCTATTATTTGTAGGTTTGGTCTTTTCATGGTGTCCCAAATTTCTTGGACATTTTTTGGTTTTAGTGTTTTCTTTGACTGATGAATCTATTTCTTCTACCATATCTTCAACACCAGAGATCCTCTCTTCCATCTCTTGCATTCTGTTGGTTATACTTGCATCTGAAGTTCCTGTTTGTTTACTCAGATTTTCTATTTCCAGCATTCCTTCTGCTAGTGTGTTCTTCATTTTTTCTATTTCCCTCTTCAGGTCTTGCACTTTTCCCTTGCTTTCTCATGATTTTTCAGGGACTTATTGTTTTCTTCTGCTTAAATTGTCCTTTCCTCTAGTTTTTTATAGCGTTCTTCCCATTTTTTGTTTGTCTGTTCCTCCACTTTATTTGTGATTTCTTCTATATAAGCCTCTTCATGATGTTACTTATAAGGTTGTTTTCTTCTGCTTCTTCCATTCTGTGATGTTCAGGTCTAGCTGTTGGAGAAGGGCTAGGTTCTGGTGATCCTGTATTGCTCTTTATTTTGTTGTATGTACTTCTGCTTTGATGTCTGCCCATCTCCTTGTGGATTCATTCTTGGTCTTATCAGTGCACTTGGTCCAGACAGAGCTGACAGATTTAAGGAGCCTCTGTGTAGTCCAGATGGAAGCAGTGGGCTGGATGGGAGCTCTGGTCCAGATGAGAGGCCTGGCCAGATGGGAGCTGGGGGCTGGACTCTGAGTCTCAGGAAGTCCCTGGGGTCTCCTTACCTTGTCCAGATGGCAGCTCCTCTTGTCCAGATGGCTGTTCTGGGGCAGGATGGAAGCTCTGGTCCAGATGTGAGTTCTGGGGTGGATGGTAGCTGAGTCTCTGGTCCAGATGGGAGTTCTGGGGTGGATTGGTGCTGGGGGCTGCTCTCTGAGTCTCACTCAGGAAGTGGCTGGGTTCTAGGGCAGATGGGTGTGGGAGCAGAGTGTGGAGATTTGCAGGGTCTGCCTGCAGTCTTGGAAAAGGGGAGTCTTCCTGCAGGGCCTGCCAAATGGCCAGATACTGGGGCCAAGTTGGGCAGGTCTTCGCGGGATGGCTGGTGCCCAGGGGTGGGACCTAGAGGCAGGGGCCTCTCTGACTATAACCCCAGGCACTCACCTCTGGTCCAGATGGGACTTCCTGGGCAGGATGGAAGCTGGGAGCTGGTTTCTCTGGAAGTGGCTGGGGTCTCCAGCAGATGGGTGTGGGGACAGGGTGTGGAGGTTGTAGGGTTCACCAGAGGGTCTTGGAGAGGGGGAACCTTCCTGGTGTGGATGGGGGGTCCTGCCCTATGGCCAGAACCTGGGGCCAAGTTGCGGAGGTCTTCCTGGGAGTGGCTGGTTCCCAGCGCTGGGACCTAGGTGTGGGCCTCTCTGGGTTTGACCCCAGGCACTTACCTCTGGTCCATATGGGAGTTTGGCTTTTAAATTTTTAATTGGAGCTACCATAGGTTGCTGTGTCTGCCTGTGCCTGTGTGTCTCTGTATGTGTGTGTGTAATGTGTCCATGGAGACCAAAGTCAATGTGGATGTCTTCCATATTAACTCCACCTGTTTATCTCTGCGTGTGTGTATCTCTCTCTCTCTCTCTCTCTCTCTCTCTCTCTCTCTCTCTGTGTGTGTGTGTGTGTGTGTGTGTGTGTGTGTGTGTGTGTGTGTGTGTGTTTAAGGATGCCTGCAAAGGCCAGAAGATCTGGAACTGGAGTTACAGACATTTGTCAGCCTCCCCATGTAGGTGCTGGGATATGTAGGAGCCACAAGGTCTCTCTTGAGCCCTCTCTCTGCCCTCTCCACCATATTCTTTGACAGTATCTATTTGGGACTCCAAGTTCATCAAATGGCTAGACTGGCTGGTTCAGGAGCTCCTGGGATTGTCTCTACCTCCCCATTGCTGGGGTTACAGGCACATTGTCTGCCTCAGTATCTGTTTAATGGCTTTTCAGACAGAAGCCTCCCATCCATGCACTGGGGAGGGGCGAAGGGCAGGAGGAAAGAAGCTCAAGGCCACTCTGAACTCCATGAAACAGTCTCTCAACAACACAATCGAATAGAAAGGCCAGTCCTTATGAGCAGGCTGCCAGGCTTACTCCTGAGCCAGCACTAGGGTGAAGTTCCTCTGGTGCTCTCACAGCTACCAAAGAACTGTGTAAGGTCATTGCCAGAGGAGTTAATACGAATAAGCAAGCTTTGTATTTTGTCCTGGTGGACACATTCTTGTTGGAGCCCATTTTTCCTAGTGGTTTTACTCAGCAGGTCTGCATAAAGAGGATGATTGGACCATGGGCTTGAGTGCAGGTGTCTGAGATGGTCTGCACTTGGCTGTGCTGCATGGAGGTCTTTTGCTCAGCCCCTTGGCATTCCTTTAAATACCCTAGGGCAGAGGCAGTCGAGGCCCGATGGATTAGGATCCAGACCCTCTGGAGGCTACCATGTATTTTCTATCTGTTTCTCTCCCTTCTATCTTTTAACTAATGTTTTCTGCTGTTCCTACTCAAGAGTACTCTGGGGAAATGTGGGGGGTGAGGGATGCACCCCCCAACATTCGGAGGCAAGTGTAGCCAAGAAGCAGGCATGAGTTGCTGTCATCTATAGAGGCACTGACTGCTTCACTGGGTAGGGCAGCTCAAGTGCTAGCTGTTGGTTCAATCGGGATTACACCTGGTGATGGTGTACAAATAGAGAGGAGACTGACCTCCACAGAGACAGACTGTCCTCTAATCAGAACAATGGAGAGCAGAAGCCTCTCCACAGGAGTGGATATGTGCACCCAGGCACAAGGGCCTGAAGAGGGAACCCTTGGGGTGAAAGATTCCATCTGCAGGTCTATTGCCCTGCAGTCTCAAAGTAGGTACAGACAGAGGTTTTTAGATTGGCTGACCAGCAAATTCAGGCATTCTCTTGTTTCCCTCCAAGTGCTGGGACTATAAACTCAGATACCACACTTGGCTCAATCTCTCTCTCTCTCTCTCTCTCTCTCTCTCTCTCTCTCTCTCTCTCTCACACACACACACACACACACACACACACACACACACACACACATTTTATTTTCAGAGTGGGTCTTGCTAGATAGCCCTGGCTAGTCTGGAATTCACAATGTAGACCAAACTTGCCTTGAACTTGCACATGCTGAGATTAAAGACGTGGGCTGCTGTTCCTGAACTTATATAATTTAAAATAATGGAGTATATCATTCTGAGAGGCCTCCACTGGTACCACGCTGTCAGGCGAGAATTAGGCCAGCTCTCCCATGTGCATGGTTAGGGGTGGGGCCTGCCCTCCCTCTGTGTAGGCCTGCAAGGAGCGGGGTGCAGCTCTTTTGAGCCTACATCCTGGGGCCAGCTCTCCCATGGTCCCTGGTGGTAACATCAACACAGATGCGGTAGGGACAGGGGACCCAGACATGACCCTCAGGTGAGGCTGGGTTTCCTTTTAATCTAGTCACAGAATGTCTTATTTCAGACATCAGTAAACAAATTCAGAACACTGAAAACAAACCTTGCTAGCCAGGTGGTGGTTGCGGCATTGGTGGTACACACCTTTAGTCCCAGCACTCTGGGGCAGAGGCAGGCAGATCTCTGAGTTCAAGGCCAGCCTGGTCTACAGAGCGGGTTATACAGAGAAACACTATTTTGGAAACAAACACCGACCCCCCCCCCCACCTTGTTTTTGCTATTCATTAGCCAAACAGAAGGTAAAGTTGAACTGTTTTTTATTTATTTATTTATTTATTTTATCTTTTTTTTTTTTTCTGAGCAGTGGTGGTGCATACTTTTAATCCCAGCACTTGGAAGTCAGAGGCATGAAGATCTCTGAGTTTGAGGCCAGTCTGGTCTACAGAGCAAGTTCCAGAATATCCAGGACTACACAGAGAAAACCTGTCTCAAAAAAACCATTAAGTTTTTAACTCACAAAATTAACTGTTCAAGGCCAGTCTGGTCTACATAGTAAGACCCATTTCAAAAAAATGAATCACAATTTATTTATTGTGTATGTGTGTGGACGTACACATGTGGAAGTCAGAGGACAATTTGTTAAGGAAAGTTGGTTCTCTCCTTTCATCCTGTGGTTCCTGAGAACAGAACTGAGCTTTCCATTCCTGGTTTGGTAGCAAGCACTTTTACCTACTGAGCCATTTTCTGGCCTTTAATCTTTGCTTTTTAAAATGTTTTTAGATTTGTGTGTATGAGTGTTTTGCCTGCATGTATGTATGTGTACAGCATGAGTGCCTGGTACCCGAGGAGTAATGGATGGTTTGTGAGTATGAAGTGAGAAAAAAAATATTTGCTAAATCCTGACCCAGCCTTGGGCTAAAACTGAGGCCAGCTTGACTGACATACTCAGGCATGTATGGCACTTAGAGGAACTTTTGCTAACCTGCATTGTTTTGCTCGTTTAATCAGAAGGCTTTCTGCTCCCTTCCCTGAGCAAACAGAAATACCATGGTGACACAACTGTGTCCTATTCTTATTAAAAGTTAATAGCCTGTCATGCTTGCTGAGCCATAGAAGCTATGTCAACAGGATGTAGCAAACTTGTGGTTTTTACCTTATAAACCCCCTGCTCGGCTGGGCTGTGGTGGTGCACAACTTTAATCCCAGCACTCTGGGGATGGGCAGATCTCTAAACCTGGTTTAGGTTCAAGTTCCTAGAGCAAGTTCCAGGACAGCCAGAGCTGCATAGTGAGATCCTGCCTCGAAAAACCAACGAACGAACGAACCAACCAACCAAGCAATCAACAACAACAACAAAGACTAAATGATCCAAAGGGGAAAATAAAATCACCCCCTGCTCACTCAGCTTGGAGTCACCTCTAGACTTGTAGTTACAAGGGTGCATGCCCCCAGCTGGGTCTGTGTGGCTCAATAAAAATTTCAGATTCATAAAGACTCATCCTGGTCTCCTTCTCTTGGGTGAGAATAGGCTGATTACAAGTTGGGAACCAAACTAGGGTCTTCTGCAAGAGCAGTAAGTATTCTCAACTTGAGCCAACTCTCCAGCTCCCACCTTTAACTGTTTTGTTTTTATTTTATCTGTCTATCTATCTATCTATCTATCTATCTATCTATCTATCTATCTATCTATATCTATCTATGTTTTTCGAGACAGGGTTTCTCTATGTAGTTTTGGATCTCACTTGGTAGACCAGGCTGGCCTCTCGGACTCACAGAAATCTGCCTGGCCCTCTGGAGATTCAGGTGACATTATATGTGTTTTTTTGATTCTAGCTTTGTGTGTGTGTACTTCTTTTTGTAACAGTGTCTTAACACTTTGGCCTAGAACTCACCCTGATCATCTTCCTCCTGCCTCAGCTTCCCAAGTAGTAGAATTATATGGAATTATAGATGTGAGCCACCCACCAGCTGTTTTTTATGTTTTTGTTTTTCAAGACAGGGTTCTCCATGTTCTGGCTGTCCTGGAACTCATTCTGTAGACCAGGCTGGCCTTGAACCCAGAGATCTGCCTGCCTGTCTCCCGGGTGCTGGATTAAAGGCATGTGTCACCATGGCCCAGCCCATCCAGCTTTTAGTCCATTCTGTACTTAAAAAACAAATATTGGCTCCGAGGGTAAAAGCACTTGCTGCCAAGTCTGACAACCTGAGTTCAGTTCCAAAGATCCACATGGTATAAGGAGAAAACTGACTTTCATAAATCCCTGAAAATGTTCTCTGAACTTCACGAGTTTACAGTAGCATGCACACACCTCTCCCCCACCATACACTGTAATAAACCTGAGCTTTTTTTGTTTTGAGACAGGGTCTATTACATAGCTCTGGCTTTCCAGGAATGCACTTTGTAGACTAGGTTGGTGTCAATCATAGAGATCCACCAGCTTCTGCCTCCTGAGTGCTGGGTGGAATTAAAAGTGTCTATCAACATGAAGGCTTCTACCACCCTCTTATTACAACAAGGCCTCCTGCTGACCTGTAGGCTAGGCTAACCAGCCAGGGACCCCCAGGGATATGCCTATCTTTACCCAGAGCTGGGATTACAAGCGCAGGTTCTGCAATTTAGCTCAAGACCTAGTGCTTGCCGCCAGCACTGTGCTGCCTGAGCCATTTTCCCAGCCTGTAACTCTCTACCTTTTTTTAAAAAAACAGAGCTGAGGATCAAACCCAGGGCCTTGCACTTGCTAGGCAAGCGCTCTACCATTGAGCTAAATTTCCAACCCGCAATTCTGTACCTTTATGAATCTAGTGTCTCCTTTTCTCTGGGTACAAGATAGAACCTAGAGTCCAAGACAGAACATCCACCTAAAATCTCTCCTGAGCTCCTAATTTGGTTATTCAATGCCCCAATGGTTGGGAAAGGAATAGATGAGAACTCAGCAGTAAAAATGGCAAGCAACCAGATGAGTTCTCATCAAAGGTCCCTGAAGGTGGATCATTCTCCTCTTCACTGTATCTCTGACTTGGTGAGACACACTATGTTCTGAAGCATTAAGGAGCAGTCAGGTGCTATTGGCCCTCAGCTGAAGTGATTCCCACTCCACTCTTCCCAAGTTTTGTATATTTAAAAAGAATGTCTTTTTAAAAATGTGCCTGAAATGTTTTGTTATGTTTCAATTTCTAGAATGAAGATGGCTTAGTGGTACAGTGATAATTTGCCTAATATGTGGCAGGCACAGCAAAATAAAATAAACAACCCAAAAAACCAAAAACCTATCTCAAAGTTAAACATAATGGGTTATTACAAATATGGAATTATTCGCAGACTATGCATATGTCATATAATGTGATTTGTGTTTACACTAGGGTCTCACTCCCAAGGTCTCATATATGCAAGGAACTCCCTAGCCCCTGATGTTGAGCACTTCTTGTCCCAAATATTTAGCTAAAGGATTATAAAATCCATAGAGAAATGGTCAAATAAGTTTCCCAAAAGGCAAGAATTTTGTATTTGATTTGGTTTTATATAGAATTTTCACACTAACTTAACAACTCAAAACAGGAACTTTCCAGTTTAAAATCAAGACCCAATGTTCAGCTGCTTAGACTTGAACACATGCTGGATCTATAAATGACCCATTATAAACATTTCCCTTAAAAAATTCAAGGGCCAGGAATGTGGCTCAGTGATATAGTACTTGTCTATATATTTTAGGCCCTGCATTCCACCCCCAGCAATACAGGGGGGAAATGGATTTTAGAACTTAGAAACAGTTTCAATAAATAAAAGAAAACCCAAAATTTAATTTTTGAAGTTTTATTTTTGTATATGTGCTAGATCTTACAAATTGTGGACAATCTTTTATGTCAGTCTGTTGGCTTGTAAAAGGCTAAGAAGTATGTGAGATTTGGGTGGTGAAATTTCCTTTTGGGAACCCCAATTCCAAAATTAAAAAAAAAATTGCACTCATTGGTGACTTTAAAATGTGGTACACTACCTTATAGAAACATTTGATTAAAACCTCATGCTTGTTTTTAAAGGTAAATAATTGTGGGAGTATGGCAATTTTGATTGACAGCATACATTTGTTCACTTTCCCCCAGAAGGACTTCTACCATTTAATCCACACCAGCAGTGACATGATGTGGAGACAACCTGTACATCTTTATCATTCACTAGCACTATAAACTGCATCAAGGATTGAGCAGTTGCTCTACATCTGGCTGAACAATGAATGAGATTCTGCTGGCCTGGTCAGACTTAGTAGCTAGGGACCGAAGTATTCTCCTTCAGTGCCTCTAGAAGCACACCTCCATTTCTCCATTTTGCTTTCCCTAGGCCTCTGAGAAACATAAGCAGCATCAACTTCATCCTTATCTAACTGCTATTTGATAGTGAAGAAAAATCGGTTTAGTCTGCACTAAATAAGAATAAACATGCATCTTTGTCTCCCATCTTTTTTTTTCTACTTTATTACCTTGTATTTTCCAAAGAAGGTGAAAATTAAGTACATCTCCCTAACTTTCCAATTTAGGACATGTTCATTCTTCCTCTTATTTAATATGTATGGGAGTTTGTCTGCATATGTCTGTACACTACTTGAATGTCTGGCTCCCATGGAGGCCAGAGCAAGCATTGAATGCCCTAAAACTGGAATTACAGATGAGTGTGAGCTGCCATTGGGTGCTGGGAAACAAACCTGAGCCTTCTGGAAGAGCAGCCAGTGTTCTTAACTGCTGATCTACCTCTTCAGCCCTAAGAGTCTTGCATATGCTAGAAAAGTGATTTTTCCTTTTGTCTTTTTTTAACCCATACTTTGTCTATTTTTCCTTCTAGAACTCTGATGGTAGAGAATGTTAGGTTTGTTGTTTTTTTCCCATAGGCTTCATGCTGGTCCTCCTCCTCTTTCTCTTGTGTGATTTATTTTCTGTGTTTCAGATGGGTGTCCTCTTTTGCTCTATCTTAATTCATTACTTATCCACTCATTTCCAGTTTGCTATTGAGCCCAGTTGAAGAATCTTCAATTGTGACCACTGTATTTTTCAGTTTTAAATGCCAACTAGTTTCTTCTTTAGATTTTATATTTGTATGCTTAGTTTTCTTGTTCTTTGCTTCCAGAGTAATCATAACTATTTGTGAAGCATTTTTGATTTTTTTTTTTGTTGGAGCTGAGGACCAAACCCAGGGATTTGCGCTTGCTAGGCAAGCGCTCTACCACTGAGCTAAATCCCCAACCCCTATGAAGCATTTTTTATGATAGATGCTTTTGCAGATGTGGGGGCATTTTCTATATACACAGTCATGCCATCTGGCAATAAAGATGATTTATTCCTTCCGAATGTATCTTTTATTTCTTATCTGCCTTACTGCACTAACTATTAATTCTAAATGAAATGGTGAGTGAGACTTGATCTTAGGAAGAAAGTGTGTGCTCTCTGGGGCTCTGTTAACTAACAGATAGCACTTGGCTATAGCACTCTATGTTATGTGTATTGACAAAATGGATTACATCTCCAGTGCTAGCCAACCATTCAGGAAGAAACATAGACACATGAAGGTCTTTTAAAAAACTGGATTTTAGGTTTGTGAGAATTGAGGGCTTATCATGTGACTCCAAATGCCTGTGTGTTTTCACAAGGCTTACCCACCTTTCCTTATGAATGGGACTTTTGTTTTCTGCCTCTCACAGGTGAGCTAGGGCTAGAATCATCAGCTGTTTGTAATTTTTGTGTAGCATTTCTGTATTTTTTAATGGTTTCCAACTTTTATTTAACCACCTGTTTTGGGGTTCTGGCTGCTTACTTAATTCTCTCTTTGGAATAGTCTGTCCTTTTGTTACTTAGGTTCTTCTCAGTCACAAAGTTATGTGGGGATATCTTCTAATCCACTATATTACCTTGTATTTTTCTTCTAAAGCATAATTCAATGGAATTAAATGAATTCACAATGCTATGCTTTCATCACCACTATTCATCCTTGGGATGTTTTCATCATACCAGATAGAAATGTATAGTTGTTAAACCCCTCCTACCTTCCCTACTCCAGGACAAACAAGAAAGGCTCAAGACGAAGAAAGCTCTAAAAGTAGTTCCTTAAAACCTAGGAAGTAAAGAACCTACAAGTCTTAGGAAGTTCCTGGAAGTTACCAGATTCACAAGACCCCCATATTGCCCAAGGTTATAGAAACAGTAAGAATTTCTGAGGAGGGGAGACTCCTCAACCTGTTGAGCTGCTTACATGTAGTGCAGAGACCTCCAGGGTTCCAGCCTTCATTTGTTGTCACCCATGCTAAGGTGGATTTTTGGTGATGCAGCTGCCTTTGTGTCATCCAAGCTCAGGTAAGTAACCCCTCATTGATTCAGCAAGTTGAATTTTAATATAGTTATTTTGTTTCATTGTTGGTTCTCCATCTGGAGTAAATAGATATTTGTGATATGTCTTTCCAGGAAAAGTGTTGTACAACACAGAGCTTTCCATGTAGCCAGAGTTGACCTGTATCTTGTGATCTCACTGTTTCTCAGTTTCTCAGGTGCTGAGATAACAGACGCTCATCAAAATACCTTGCTTCTTAAGTCCATTTTGATAGTTTCAGATGGTGATGATCCTAGCACTTTGGAATTGGTCTACTAGGCTTCAGGCTGACCCTTGGCAACTCAGATAACAGGAAGTAAAAGGGCTTTGCTTTGCTGTGAACCTTTTGTTCCTTGTAGTAGGAATCTTAAAAGTTCTTATTAATGAAACCAAACCCGAGGCCAGTTATTGGGGTGATTGCTGGAAGATCAGAGAAGCAGAACAAACCACGACTATCTCACCTTGCTAGTTCCTCAGGTGATCCTTTTTCCTCAGGCTGGAAGCTTCTGAATCCTCATCCCAATGGCTCTCAGCTGAACTGTGCTCGAAAGCCTGAATGCTTAACCAGCCGAATCCTTTACTCACTACATGCTTTTTTTGTCCCCTAATTCCTGGTCCTCACGCCTTATATACTTTTCTCTTCCTGCCCCCACTCCCTGGGATTAAAGGTTGTGTTTCTGGGATTAAAGGTGTGGGTCACCAAGCTTAGCTGTTTCTAAAGTGGCCTTGAACTCAGAGATCCAGCTAGCTCTGCTCCCAAGTGCTGGGATTAAAGGCGTGCACCACCACCGCCCAACTTCTGCTATAGTTTACTCTTCCCATTTTCTAGCCACCAATTTTGGCTTTGTTCTAGTGGCTGTCTGTTCTCTGACCCCAGATATGTTTATTTCGGGGAATATTTCAGGAACACAATACCCACCACAGTTCCTCCTCCTCCTCCTCCTTCTCCTTCTCCAGTTGTTATGCTTTCTTTTTATTAACTCATACACAGCTACTTGGCTTCTGGTTTATTGAAGCAGTACATAAATAAGTCAGGCAATACTTGCCATAATAATGTCTGTCAAGTGGCTGAATCTAAAACTCCAGAACCACATTCATCAGAAGGACACCCTCAACCAAGGCATCTAATTTTGCAATTTTCATCCACCTTACAGTATTTCAGTACAGACAACTTAACCTTTCTCTTCTGCTTGTTCTTTTTAGGAGTGGTGTAAGACTTCTTTTTTGCTCAGCACCACCACAAAGTCTCAACACAAGATAAAGGGTGGACACCTTTAGATGTTGTAGGTAGACAAAGTACAGCAATCTTCCAGATGCTTATCAGCAAAGGTCAGCATTTGATTGGGAAGAATCCCTTCCTTATCCTGGTCTTTATATTGTCTTTTTTTTTTTTTGAGACATGGTTTCTCTGTGTAGCACCTTTCCTGGAACTCACTTGGTAGACCAGGCTGGCGTTGAACTCACAGAGATCTGCCGGGCTCTGCCTCCTGAGTGCTGGGATTAAAGGCGTGTACCACCACCACCCAGCTATATTATCTTTATAGTGTCTGAGGATTCAAACTTAAGACACTATAGAAGTGTCTTCCTTGTAAAGGTCTTTATGATTATCTGCATCTTGGCAACAGTTCTAGCGTAGATGGCTGATGAGAAAGGTGAACCTTCTTGAAGATAATGAAACTGGGTATGGTAGTGCATGTCTATAGTCTCAGAATTCATGAAGCTGAGACAACAGGATAGAGAAAGTGTTAATTCCATGGGGTCATATCCAGTATACTGCTTTGATATTATTTATAAAATGTTGGTTGTCTTTGGGGTGGTGATGGAGAGATGGCCCAGCAATTTAAAAACTCATACTGCTCTTTCAGAGTACCAGAGCTTGGTTCCCAGTACCTATGTTGGGCAGCTCATAACTGGCTGTAACTCTAGATCTTGGAGGATGACACCCTTTTCTGGACTCTATGGGCACTGCACTCATGTGCACAAAATTAAAAATAAATTTAAAATATCTTTTTATAAAATTGCTTTTCTTTCTAGATCTTATAAAATGCTAGGCACTCTTTAAAATTATGTGCACCCTATGTTGCTTCAATAATTTTGAGTACCTGTTGGTTTCTAACATCATGGAATGAAATAAGATCAATAGTAGAAGCAATTGCAGAGATGGGACTTCTGGGCCAATAATTGTTTGTGATATGATAAGCATCAAAAGCAAGGAACAATAGTTAACTAAAGATGTGTGAGTATTTTAAGATTCTGTATCATAGAGTCTGAAAACTGTTAGGGCCCAGAGATCATGGATGTAAAAGGCATCTACAGCAAGTGATTATGCCAGATAGAGCAGGATTAAAAGGTATTTTGTCAGCCTGAAAAAATTCACCGAAACAAACAGGAAGCAATTTCCTAAAGTAAATAAAACTACTCAGATTCTAAAACCAACCAGATTTAACAGAAAATTTGTATTACACTTAGATTTCAGTTTCCAGGAGTGTCACAATAAGTCAATCATATGACATCATTCTGTATAATGTGAATGCAGTCCTAGGATGTATAATTTAATTCCAGAACAAAGGAAGTATTGGTCCTACTATGTTCCACCTGAGCTCTGTGCAAATTTTATCCTATTCTCAATGACATATTTCAAATTGTGTGGTTAAATAAGACTATGTTTAAACAAAGAAGTCATATAAGAGGTTCAGATACTACCTTAGGAACTGGAAGCCAAACTTGGGCAGTCTCTAGGTAAGAGAAGACAACGGGGGAACACATAAGGTGATCTCAATAATTTAGGGTTTTGTTTTATGAAGGAAGAACTACATTTATTTTTATAACACTCTGAAGTAGAATTTTGAGGATGTAATAGAAACCCTAATAATCAAATTAGTACTCAGTGAAGATGAGAACTGTACAGTGAAAGTCATCTGTAAATGATGGTATGGTAGGAAGGGTTGATTGGCCACAGTGCAGAAACTCTGGAAAGTGGATTCCTATACTGGGGGGAAGTTGAACCATTATGTTCAATAAATCTATCATCTCTCAAGTATCATGATTCTGTGATCTCCATGATGTCCTAGAGACATATCTCTGATGTTTAAATCCTCTCCCTTGCCAAATAGCAGGAATTTATTTCCTTAAAGTTGAGGGGGCCTGAAATTTGGACTCAAGGAATTGACAGAGTCATATTGCTTTAGAAAGCTCTAAGGACGAATATGTCCCTTGCCTCTTCTAGTTTCTGGTGGGTCCAAGACCTCTTTAGTTTGTGGCTGTTCCAATTTCTGCTTCCTGGATCATGTTGCCTTTCCTTCTGTCTTTTTCTTCTGTGTGTTTCTTACATTGGACTTGACGCACTTAACATTAGACGTAAGCTCCTTTGGATAAAGTAGTGCCATCTCAGCATCTTAAAAGCTTTAATTTGGGCTGGAGAGATGGCTCAGAGGTTAAGAACACTGACTGCTCTTCCAGAGGTCCTGAGTTCAAATCCCAGCAACCACATGGTGGCTCACAGCCATCTGTAATGAGATCGGGTGCCCTCTTCTGGCCTGCAGTTATCATATATGCTGTATACATAATAAATAAATATATTTTTTTTAAAAAGCTTTAATTTAAGTACACCTACAAAAATCTTTTTTTTCCCAAGAGGGTAACATTCATAGATTGTGGTAATTAGGCCATGGATGTATTATTTTGGAAACCACCATTCAACCTGCTATACTCATTTTAAGTACATAATAATTTTATACATGATAAAAGATAGACATATTCCCCACCATCATAGATTTTAGAATGCAATGACATCATTGGCTAATAAAGCATAGAATTATAATATAGCCTTTTCATTATGATAGTTGGGGAATTTATAGGAACTAGAAAACCATCGAAATGTGGCATACAACCCAAGAAAAATTCTGAAAGGGAGAGGTCCTACATGGGAAGATAGTTCTACTTTTACAGAGGAGCTAGTAGGGCTGTGTTGGACTTGAAGCCTGGCTATGTCTAAAGAACTGGTATAGGTTGAGCATTTCTCATCTGAAAATCAGAAATGGTCCAAAATTAGAAACCTTCTAAGAATAAATCTGCTGACCTAAGGAGAAAATTTTATGCCTACCCATATATGATATGTCACGGTCAAAAGGCAAATACACTAAAAATGTTGCATAAAATCATCTTCAGGGGTTGGGGATTTAGTTCAGTGGTAGAGTGCTTGCCTAGCAAGCGCAAGGCCCTGGGTTCAATCCTTA